>NC_134690.1:266618749-267218749 GCF_050947455.1 Rhinoderma darwinii
GGCAGAATTGCGGTTTTTTGTTTACCTGGCCTCCCAAAAAATAGGATAAAAGGTGATCAAAAAGTCGCATGTGTCCCAAAATGGTACCAATAATAACTACAGCTCGTCCCGCAAAAAACAGCCCTCATACCACTACGTCTATGGAAAAATAAAATTAGTTAAGGCTCCAATAAGTTAGGAAATAAAAAATATGCAGGTTTGCCGGCCCGAGGGGAACATTTCTTCTGTTTCAAGAGGCGATTTATCAAGGACCTAAAATTAGGGAAACAGAAAGGGTAGGGCCCAAACATATCCGCTGGAAGCGAGGGTGCCCGTATTAAACCAGGACAACACTTTCCCAGAAAAATTCCCCAAACTGCAAAGGTGCAGAGTGTGGACCAAAAGGGGCATAAGAAAGGACGCCATATATCAGTACGACACCGGCCTGTGCAGAAAATATTGTGTCACAGCGTAACACACATCTATGGATTATTTTATTGTTTTTCTACCCCATTATTATGCCACCTGACTATGCCCCTGATGTACTCTGCCCAGCTTACATGTACCCCCACATTATAAATGGAAACACCAGCAATAATCAAACGAATCTACTACCAAGCAAAATCCGCTCTCCAAAAGGCAAATGGCGCTCCCTCCGCTCTGAACCCTACAATGTGCCCAAACAGCAGTTTCCTTCCACATATATGGCATCATCATACCCGGGAGAACTCTTTTAATTTTTGGGGTGTGTGTCTCCAGTGGCATAAGCTGGGCATGATATATTTGTCACTGAAATGGCATATCTAGGGAAAAATATTAGTTTTTAATTTGCATCATCCGCAGTGCAATCATTTATGGAAAAGACCTGTGGGGTGAAAATGCTCACTACACCCCTTAATAAATGCCTTGAGCGTTGTAGTTTCCAAATGGGGTCACTTCTCAGGGGTTTCATTTTATTATTTCACATCTGAGCCTCTGCAGTTGTGAACCAATACTTTGTAAATCGCCAAGTTTCTAAAACTGGGAAACACCGCATAATAATTAGAGAGCTGTCTTGTTATGGTGGCACAAGCTGGGCACCACATATTGGCATATCTATGGAAAAAATCCCATTTTCACTCTGCAACATCGAGTGCACACTCATTTATATAAAACATCTGCAGGGTTAAAATGCTTACTACACCCCTAGGCAAATGCATTGAGGGGTGTAGTTTCCAAAATTGGGTAACTTCTGGGGGGTTTCCACTGTTTTGGGCCCACAGGCACCCAGAAACCTATCCAGCAACATCTGCACTCCAAATGCCGCTCCTTCCCTTCTTAGCCCTGCCGTGTGCCCAAACAGCAGTTTATGACCACATGTGGGGTATTGCCGTACTCGGGAGAAATTGCTTTACAAATGTTGGGTTCTTTTTTTCCTTTATTTGTTGAGAAAATTAAAAATTTTGCTCTAAATCTACATCTTATTAAAGAAAAAGGATTGTTTTTATTTTCACTGCCCAATTCTAATAAATTCTATGAAACATCTGTGGGGTCAAAATGCTTACTACACCCCTAGATGAATTCCTCAAGGGGTGTAGTTTCCTAAATGGAGTCACTTTTTGGGCGTTTTCATTGTTTTGTCCCCTCAGGGGCTCTGCAAATGCGACATGGCCTCCGCAAACCATTCCTGCTAAATGTGATCTCCAAAAGCTAAATAGCGCTCTTTCCCTTCTGAGCCCTGCCGTGTGTCCAAACAGACGGTTATTACCACATGTGGGGTATTGTTTTACTCTGGAGAAATTGCTTTACAAATTTTGTGGTGCTTTTTCTCCTTCAGTCCTTGTGGAAATGAGAAAAAAAATTTCTTTGAAAAAATGGAGATTTTTATTTTCGGGGGCCTACTTCCAATAATTTCTGCAAAAAAACTGTGGGGTCAAAACGCTCATTATACCCCTAGATAATTTCCTCAATGTGTGTAGTCCCCAAAATGGGGTCATTTGTGGGGGGTTTCCACCATTCCTGCTAAATTTGAGCTCCAAAAGCCAAATAGCGCTCTTTCCCTTCTAAGCCATGCTGTGTGTCCAAACAGCTGTTTATTACCACATGTGGGGTATCGTTTTACTCGGGAGAAATTGCTTTAAAAATTATACTGTGCTTTTTCTCCTTCAGTCTTTGTGGAAATGAGAAAAAATTTGCTAAACCTACATTTTCTTTGAAAAAATTTAGATTGTCATTTTCAGGGCCTACTTGCAATAATTTCTGTAAAAAACCTGTGCAGTCAAAATGCTCACTATACCCCTAGGTAATTTCCTTGAAGTGTGTAGTTTCCCAAATGGGGTCACTTTTGGGGGATTTTCACTGTTTTGGCACTGCAGGAGCCCTTCAAACCTGACATGGTGCCTAAAATATATTCTAATAAAAATAAGGCCCCAAAATCCTTTAGGTGCTCTTTTGCTTCTGAGGCCGGTGCTTCAATCCAGTAGCACGCTATGGCCACATGTGGGATATTTCCAAAAACTGCAAAACCTGGGCAATAAATATTGAGTTGAATTTCTCTGGTAAAACTTTCTGTGTTATAAAAAAAATTGTAATAAAAATTTATTTCTGCAAAAAAATATGAAATTTGTAAATTTCACCTCTACTTTGCTTTAAATCCTGTGAAATGTATAAAGGGTTAAGACATTTTCTAAATGCTGTTTTGAATACTTTGAGGTGTGAAGTTTTTAAAATGGGGTGACTTTTTGGGGGTTTCTAATATATAAGGCCCTCAAAGCCACTTCACAAGTGAACTGGGCCCTGTAAAAATAGCCTTTTGAAATTTGATTGAAAATGACAGAAATTGCTGCTAAAGTTCAAAGCCTTGTAACCTCCTAGAAAAATAAAAGGATGTTCAAAAAACGATGCCAATCTAAAGTAGACATATGGGGGATGTTAATTAGGAACAATTTTGTGTGTTATAACTGCCTGTCTTACAAGCAGATACATTTAAATTGAGAAAAATGCAAATTTTTGCAATTTTTAGCTATATTTTGGTGTTTTTCACAATTAAATACTGAACATATCGAGCAAATTTTGCCGGTAACTTAAAGTTCAATGTGTCACGAGAAAACAATCTCAGAATCGCTTGGATAGGTGAAAGCATTCCGGAGTTATTACCACATAAAGTGACACATGTCAGATTTGAAAAATGAGGCTCTGTCAGGAAGGTCAAAAGTGGCCAAAGAGGGAAGGGGTTAACCCCTTCCCGACATCCGCCGTATATATACGGCGCTGTCGGGAGGTGCTTCCCGCAAAGCGCCGTATATGTACGGCACAGTGATGGTGCGGGCTCAGAAGCAGAGCCGGCACCATCACCGCGGGGTGACAGCTGTATTATACAGCTGGCACCCTTCTGTAACTGCCAGGACCGGAGCTATTCTCCGATCCGGCAGATTAACCCCTCAGATGCTGCGCTCAATAGAGTTTTCACCCGACCAGCAACCCAGTGATACAATCGCTGGGTTGCTGTGGCAATCGGACGCCAGAAAATGGCGTCCGAGTCTGCCTGCGGCGTGTCCTCATAGGCTTGCTGTCAGTGAATAACTGACAGCGCTAATACACTGCACTACGTATGTAGTGCAGTGTATTAGAGTAGCGATCGGGGCATCAGGCCCTCATATCCCCTAGTGGGACAAATCAAAAAAGTAAAAAAAAGTTAATAAAAATGTGGTAAAACAATAAAAACACACACTTTTCAAATAAAAATAAAGCTAAACTGACTTTTTTCCCATAGTAAGTCTTTTATTATGGGAAAAACCGTAAAAATTCAAAAAACTATACATAATTGGTATTGGCGCGTCCGTAACGACCCAAACTACAAAACTATTATGTAATTTATCCCGCACGGTGAACGCAGTAAAAAAAAAACATGAAAAACAGCGCCAGAATCTTTGTTTTTAGGTCGCATCTCCTTCCAAAAAATGCTATAAAAAGTGATCAAAAAGTCACATTTACTCCAAAATAGTACTAATAAAAACGACAATCCGTCCCGCAAAAAATAATCCCTGACACCGTTTCGTGCACGCAAAAATAAAAAAGTTATGGGTCTTAGAATATGGCGACACAGAAAACAAATGATTTTATAAAAAAAGTGATTTTATTGAGCAAAAGCTGCAATACATAAAAAAACTATACATAATTGGTATCGCCGCGTACGTAACGACCCAAACTAGAAAACAATTATGTAATTTATCCCGCACGGTGAACGCCGTAAAAAAAAAAACATGAAAAACAACGCCAGAATCTTTGTTTTTAGGTCGCATCTCCTTCCAAAAAATGCTATAAAAAGTGATCAAAAAGTCACATTTACTCCAAAATAGTACTAATAAAAATGGCAATCCGTCCCGCAAAAAATAATCCCTGACACCGCTTTGTGCACGCAAAAATAAAAAAGTTATGGGTCTTAGAATATGTCGACACTGAAAACAAATGATTTTATAAAAAAAGTGATTTTATTGTGCAAAAGCTGCAATACATAAAACAAACTCTATAAATTTGGTATCGCCGTAATCGTATGGACCCGCAGAATAAAGCTAACATGTAATTTAGGGCACACTGTGGATGCCGATAAAAAACCCAATAAAAAACTATTCCAGAATTGCTTGTTTTTGGTAATTTCCTTTACCAAAAAATGAAATAAAAAGTGATCAAAAAGTCGTATGTGTTCTAAAATGGTACCAATAAAATCTACAGCCCATCTCGCAAAAAACAAGCCCGCACACCGCTCAATCAACTGAAAAACAAAAAAGTTACGGCACTAGTAATGCGGTGATGAAAAATCATCTCAATGCGCAGGCCGGAGGGGAACATTCCTTCAGTTTCAGGGCCCTAGTATTTAGGAACTAGGAAAGGGAAGGGACATATCACATCCGCTGGAAGCGAGGGCGCCCGTATTATACCAGCGCAAAACTTTCCCAGCAATATTTCCCAAACTACGAAGGAGAAAAAGTCCCCAAAAGGTGCAGAGCGTTACA
This sequence comes from Rhinoderma darwinii, assembly GCF_050947455.1. Taxonomy (NCBI): domain Eukaryota; kingdom Metazoa; phylum Chordata; class Amphibia; order Anura; family Rhinodermatidae; genus Rhinoderma; species Rhinoderma darwinii. Next base: position 266,623,720 of record NC_134690.1, read on the forward strand.
AAAGGGGGATAAGAAAGAAAACCGTTTATCAGTGTGACACTGGCCTGCGCATAACGGATCGCTTCACAGCGTAACACACATCTATGGATAATTGTATTATTTACCCCATTATTATACCCTCTTATTATGCCCTGATGTACTCCGCACAGATTACATATACTCTGATGTACTCCGCACAAATTACATATGCCACCACATTATAAACGGAAATACCAGCAAAACCCCAAACAGAACTATTACCAAGCAAAATCCATGCTCAAAATGGCGGTTTTTCCCTTCTTAGCCCTACAGTGTGCCCAAACAGCAATTTATGGCCACAAGTAAGGCATTACCATACCCGGGAGAACCCGCTTAACAATTTATGGGGTAAGATTCTCTAGGGGCACAACATCTTGTGCGGTGAATGGGCAGATCAGTGGAGAAATTGCAATTTTCACTTTGCACAATCCACTGCGTATTCATTTCTGAAAAACACCTGTGGAGTCTAAATTCTCACTACACCCCTTGATAAATGCCTTTAGAGGTGTAGTTTCTAAAACGGGGTCACTTTTGTTTGGTACATCAGGGGTTTTGCAAATGCAACATGGCGTCCGCAAACCATTCCAGCAAAATCTACGCTCCAAAAGATCAATACCGCTCCTTTTCTTCTGAATGCTCCCATATGTAAACAGCTGATTATAACCACATATGGGGTGTTACCGTACTCGGGAGAAATTTCTTTACAAATGTTGGGGTGCTTTTTCTTCTCTATTCCTTGTAAAAATGAAAAAAGTGTATCTAAAACGACATCTTGTTGGAAAAAAAAATTATTTTTCATTTTCATGGCTTAATTCTAATTAATTCAGCAAAAAACCTTTGGGATCAAAATTTTCACTATACCCCTAGATGATTCCTCAGGGGGTGCAGTTTCCCAAATGGGGTCACTTTTGGGGTGTTTCCACTGTACTAGTACTACAGGGGCTCAGCAAATGTGACATGGCGCCCAGAAACCATTCCAAAATACAAATGGTGCTAGTTCCATTCTGAGCCCTACCGTGTGTCCAAACAGATGTTTGTGACCACATGTGGGGTATTGTTTTACTCGGGAGAAGATGCTTTACAAATGTTGTGGTGCTTTTTCTCCTTCAGTCCTTGTGGAAATGAAAAGAAAATACCTAAACCTACATTTTCTTTGAAAAAATTTTGATTTTCATTTTTACGGCCTACTTACAATAAGTTCTGTAAAACACCTGTGGGTCAAACTGCTCACTGTACCCCTAGATAATTTCCTCATGGGGTGTAGTTTCCAAAATGGGGTCACTTGGGGTTTTCCACTGTTTTGTCCCCTCAGGGGCTTTGCAAATGCGACATGGCCTCCGCAAACCATTCCTGCTAAATTTGAGTTCCAAAAGCCAAATAGCGCTCTTTCCCTTCTCAGCCCTGCCGTGTGTCCAAACAGCCGTTTATTACCACATGTGGGGTATTGTTTTACTCGGGAGAAATTTCTTTACAAATTTTATGGTGCCTTTTCTCCTTTAGTCCTTGTGGAAATGAAAACAAATTAGCTAAACCTACATTTTATTTGAAAAAATGTAGATTTTCATTTTCACAGCCTACTTGCAAACATTTCTGCAAAAAACCTGTGGGGTCAAAATGCTCACTATACCCCTAGATAATTTCCTCAAGGGGTATAGTTTCCAAAATGGGGTCACTTGTTGGGGGTTTCCACTGTTTTGTCCCCTAGGAGGCTTTGCAAATGTGACATGGCCTCCGCAAACCATTCCTGCTAAATTTGAGCTCCAAGAGCCAAATGGCGCTCTTTCCCTTCTAAGCCCTGCCGTGTGTCCAAACAACCGTTTATTACCACATGTGGGGTATTGTTTTACTCGGGAGAAATTGCTCTACAAATGTTGTGGTGCTTTTTCTACTTTAGTTCTTTTGGAAATGAAAAAAAATTAGCTAAACCTACATTTTATTTGAAAAAATGTAGATTTTCATTTTCATGGCCTAGTTCCAAAAATGTTTTCAAAAAAACTGGCCCGTCAAAATGCTTGCTACACCCCTAGATAAATTCCTCTAGGGTTTTAGTTTCCCAAATGGGGTCACTTTTGGGGGGTTTCCACTGTTTTAGTTCCACTAGACTTGTTCAAAGCTGACATGGTGCCTAAAATATATTCTAATAAAAAGGAGGCCCAAAATCCACCAGGTGCTCCTTTGCTTCTGAGGCCGGTGCTTCAGTCCAGTAGCACACTAAAGCCACATGTGGGATATTTCCTAAAACTGCAGAACCTGGGCAATAAATATTGAGTTGCATTTCTTGGGTAAAACATTCTGTGGTACAAAAAAAATGGATTCAAAATGAATTTCTGGAAAAAAATAATGAACTTTGTAAATTTCACCTCTACTTTGCCTTAATTCCTGCGCAATGTCTAAAGGGTTAAGAAACTTTCTAAATCCTGTCTTGAATACTTTGAGGGGTGCAGTTTTTAAAATGGGGTGACTTATTGGGGGTTTCTAATATCTAAGGACCTTAAAGCCACTTCACAACTGAACTGGCCCCTGTAAAAATAGCATTTTGAAATTTTCTTGAAAATGTGAGAAATTGCTGCTAAAGTTCTAAGCCTTGTAACGCCCTAGAAAAATAAAATGATGTTCAAAAAACGATGCCAATCTAAAGTAGACATATGGGGTATGTTAGTTAGCAACATTTTTGTGTGGTATAACTGCCTGTCTTACAAGCAGATACATTTAAGTTGAGAAAAATGCAAATTTTTGCAATTTTTCGCTAAATTGTGGTATTTTTCACAATTAAATACTGAATGTATCGGGCAAATTTTGCCAGTAACATAAAGTCCAATGTGTCACGAGAAAACAATCTCAGAATCGCTTGGATAGGTAAAAGCATTCCGGAGTTATTAACACATAAAGTGAAACATGTCAGATTTGAAAAATTAGGCTCTGTCAGGAAGGTCAAAAGTGGCCAAAGAGGTAAGGGGTTAAATATGTATGCCCCACCATCAACACAAACAAGAATAGCAGGGCACAAAAAAACAAGAATATCATCCAGATAGACAACAACACAGCAATATAAAAGGTCACGAATAATATAATTTATGAATTCTTAAAAAAACGCAGAAGCATAACTAAGGCCAAAGGGCATAATTAGATACTCAAAGTGACAATCTCTCGTCTCGTCATCACCCTCACGAATAGGAATCAGGCTGTAGGGCCGGGATTCATACGAGCGTGTGCATTTTGCGCGCGCAAAAAACGTTGCGTTTTGCACGCGCAAAAGGTACTTACCAGCTCCGTGTGTCAGCCCCGTATGATGCACGGCTGCGTGATTTTCGCGCAGCCGCCATCATTATGAACCTCCGTTTGGATGTTTGTAAACAGAAAAGCACGTGGTGCTTTTCTGTTTACATTCATAGTTTTACAGCTGTTGCGCGAAGTGCTTCAGTGTGGTACGCGTGATTTTCACGCACCCATTGACTTCGTGATGCGCAAAATACGCACAAAGAACGGACATGTCGTGAGTTTTACGCAGCAGACTCACGCCGCACAAAAATCACGGACTGTCTGCACGGCCCCATAGACTAATATAGGTCCATGCGAGACGCATGAAAATCACGCGCGTTGCACGGACGTATATCACGTTCGTCTGAATAAGCCCTAAGTCTAACTTAGTAAAAATTTTGGCTCCCTGTAAACGGTCAAAGAGTTCTGAAATCAATGTTTAGTGAATATTTGTTTCTTAGGGCTTATTCAGACGACCGGGAAAAAAAGTCACGACATGTCCGTTCTTTGGGCGTTTTTCGCGCATCACGCACCCATTGAAGTCATGTCGCACGGAAGCACTTCTGTGCGAACAGCGTGATTCGCGCAACAGCTGTCAAAAGGATGAATGAAAACAGAAAAGCACCACGTGCTTTTCTGTTTACAAACATCCAAACGGAGTGTCATAATGATGGCGGCTGCGTGAAAAGCACGCAGCCGCGCATCATATGCTGATGCCCCACAGAGCTGTTAAGTGCCTTTTGCGCAGGCAAAACGCCATGTTATTTTGCCTGCGCAAAAATAGCACGCTCGTGTGAATCCAGCCTTACCGTGATTTAATTTAGGCCACGATAGTGAATACAAGGCCTTAGGCCCCATGCACACGAACGTAAGAACGCCCGTAATCACGGGCCGTAACTATGGCCCGTAATTACGGGCCCATAGACTTCTATTGGCCACGGGTACCTCCCCGTATGCTTACGGGAAGGTGCCCGTGCCGTTGAAAAATATAGAACATGTCCTATTTTAGGCCGTAATTACGGCACGGGCAGGCCCATAGAAGTCTATGGGGCTCCCGTTGCTAGGCAACGTCAGTGTATAGTCACTGTCCAGGGTGCTGAAAGAGTTAAATGATCGGCAGTAACTCTTTCAGCACCCTGGACAGAAACTACCGATCACAATATAGATAAAGCTGTAAAAAAAAAAAAAAAAAAGACGTTCAAACTTACCCAGAACTCCCTGCTTCTTCCTCCAGTCCGGCCTCCTGGGATGATGTTACAGCCCATGTGACCGCTGCAGCCAATCACAGGCCAATCACTGGCTGCAGCGGTCACATGGACTGCCGTGTCATCCAGGGAGGTCGGACTGGATGTCAAGAGAGGGACGCGTCACCAAGACAACGGCTGGGTAAGTATGAATTTTTTTACTTTTATTACGGAAAAGGCTGTCCCTTCTCTCTATCCTGCACTGATAGAGAGAAGGGCTGCCGATTAGTGCAGTGCAATTTTGCAGCGAAAACGTGCCCGTAAATACGGGTGGAATACTGGTGACACCGGACCCGTATTTACAGGCACGAGTCCGTAAATAATGGTGCAATACGGGTCGAATACGTGTGACCAAGGACCCGTATTTACGCCAGTATTTACGGGAGGACAAAAATATGTTCATGTGCATGAGGCCTTAGAGTGCAGTCTTGTTTTTCCCAACAAAGAAAAACCCAGTCCAGCTGGGAGACAAAGCTTCTGTCTCCGTGAGGAGGAGTAGAATTGGGTACAAAGTCAATGACACAGTCATACGATCTATGAGGAGGAAGGGTCTCTGCTTGACGTTTGCAAAAAACATCCGCATAGCTGGCATAAGGTTTCGGTAACCCCTACAGGGGAGGTTTCTATAACTAGAGGCAGGGGAGGGTGAATGACTGGCAGACATTTTGAATGACAGGTGTAACTTTCATGAAATAAGGACTCTGCCCAGATTACATGTACCCCCACATTATAAACGGAAACACCAGCAATACTCAAACAAAACTACTACCAAGCAAAATCCGCCCTCCAAAAGCCAAATGGTGCTCCCTCCCTTCTTGAACCCTACAGCGTGCCCAAACATCAGTTTACTTCCACATAAATGGCATCGCCATACCCAGGAGAACCCTTTTAACAATTTTTGAGGTGTGTGTCTCCAGTGGCATAAGCTGAGCACGACATATTTGCCACTGAAATGGCATATCTAGGGAAAAATATTAAATTTTAATGTGCACCATCCGCAGCGCATTCATTTATGGAAAAGACCTGTGGGGTGAAGATGCTCACTACACCCTTAATAAATGCCTTGAGGGGTGCAGTTTCCAAAATGGGGTCACTTCTCAGGGGTTTCTTTTTATTATTTAACATCAGAGCCTCTGCAATTGTGAACCAATACTTTGTAAATCGCCAAATTAGGCCTCAATTTTACATGGTACTCTTTCACACCTGAGCCTGGTCGAATGTCTAGGGTCACACGTAGGGTGTTTCTAAAACCGGGAAACGCTGCATAATAAATTAGAGAGCTGTCTTGTTATGGTGGCACAAGCTGGGAACCACATACTGGCATATCTATGGAAAAAATCCAATTTTTACTCTGCAACATCGAGTGCACACTAATTTCTACAAAACACCTGTGGGGTTAACATGCTCACTACACCCCTAGGTGAATGCATTGAGGGGTGTAGCTTCCAAAATGTGGTCACAACTGGGGGGTTTTCACTGTTTTGGTCCCACAGGCGCCCAGAAACCAATCCAGCAAAATCTGCACTCCAAATGGCGCTCCTTCCCTTCTGAGCCCTGCCAAACAGCAGTTTATGACAACATATCAGGTTTTGCCGTAATCAGGAGAAATTGCTTTACAAATGATGGGTTCTTTTTTTCCTTTATTTGTTGAGAAAAGCTACGTCTTATTAAAGAAAAAGGATTGTTTTTATTTTCACTGCCCAATTCTAATAAATTCTATGAGACATCTGTGGGGTCAAAATGCTTACTACACCCCTAGATAAATTCCTCAAGGGGTGTAGTTTCCTAAATAGATTCCCTTTTTGGGAGTTTTCATTGTTTTGTCCCCTCAGGGGCTTTGCAAATGTGACATGGCCTCCGCAAACCATTCCTGCTAAATTTGACCTTCAAAAGCCAAATGGCGCTCCATCCATTCTAAGCCCTGCCATGTGTCCAGACAGCCGTTTATGACCACATGTGGGGTATTGTTTTACTCTGGAGAAATTGCTTTACAAATTTTGTGGTGCTTTTTCTCCTTCAGTCCTTGTGGAAATGAGAAAAAATTAGCTAAACCTACATTTTCTTTGAAAAAATTTAGATTGTCATTTTCAGGGCCTACATCCAATAATTTCTGCAAAAAAACCTGTGGGGTCAAAATGCTCACTATACCCCTAGATAATTTCCTCAATGGGTGTAGTTTCCAAAATGGGGTCACTTGTGGGGGGTTTCCACTGTTTTGTCCCCTTAGGGGCTTTGTAAATGTGACATGGCCTCCGCAAACCATTCCAGCTAAATTTGAACTCCAAATGGCGCTCCATCCCTTCTGAGCCCTGCCGTGTTTCCAAACAGCCGTGTATGACCACATGTTGGGCATTGTTTTACTCGGGAGAAACTGCTTTACAAATTTTGTGGTGATTTTTCTCCTTTAGTCTTTGTGGAGATGAGAAAAAACTAGCTAAACCTACATTTTCCTTGAAAAAAATTTGATTTTAATTTTCACGGCCTACTTCCAAGAATTTCTGTAAAAAACCTGTGTGGTTAAAATGCACACTATACCCATAGATAATTTCCTTGAGGTGTGCAGTTTACGAAATGGGGACACTTTGGGGGATTTTCACTGTTTTGGCCCCACAAGACCTCTTCAAACCTGACATGGTGCCTAAAGAATGTGAGAATTGCTGCTAAAGTTCTAAGGCTTGTAATGTCCAAGAAAAATAAAAGGATGTTCAAAAAATGATGCCAAACTAAAGTAGACATATGGGGGATGTTAATTAGCAACAATTTTGTGTGGTATAACTGCCTGTCTTACAAGCAGATACATTTATGTAATTGTTTATCTATCTGTCTATCTATCTATCTATCTACACTGTAGAGCTCTGTAACAATTAGTCCTCTTCTCTCTCCGTCACCCTGGATCGCTGTGAGGGGAGAGTGAAGAGGGCTATATACAGACGACCGTGAAAAAAATGGCAGTCAACAACTAATCAACAGTCAGTTTTTCATGGCTGTTTTACATCAATGTGTCTCGAAATTTTAATCCATTTCCCGGCCGTCTGACCGTTTTTAACCAGCATTTGCCATCCGTGTTTCATGGACGTTAAAAAAAATGGATGAATTTTATTCATAAGGTTTTTTGTCCCAACCCCCTGAAAGCACCACAGTGCCTGTGTAGATAGTGATGCAGTACCACTGTAGATAGTGCCACATTGCCCACATAGATAGTGCCAATGCCCACATAGTGTCTACTGTAAATAGTGCCACAGTGCCCACATAGTGCCACAGTTCTCCCTGTAGATAATGCCCATAGTGCAGCACACAGTGCCCATGTAGATAGCACCACAGTGTCCCCTGTAGATAGTGCCAATATAATGCCACAGTACCAATGTAGATAGTGCCATACCCCCCGTATATAGCACCACCTTTTAGATAGCACCACACCCCATGTAAATAGCACCACCCCCCTGTAGATAGCAACATCCCCCTGTATTTAGCAATATCCCCACTGCAGATAGTGCCAGCCCCCACCCGTAAATCGCACCCCGTTCCTGTAAATAGCACCACCGTAGCACCCTGTAGGAGCGGAATGCCTCTGGCCGAACATTTCGCTCCTACAGAAAGCCCCTGTTGTCTCTGTCTATATATGGACAGAGACATCAGGGGTTAACTTTAAAAGTGGAATCCCTGCCAGAGCGGGGATTTCACTCCAGGTGTACCTGCTGACGTCATTATCCATATATGGATAGTGACACCAGTGGCTTCTCCAGTAGCGGAATCCCTGACACAGAGCAATCTGACACCGGGGATTCCGCTCCTAGAGAGAGCCGCTGACGCCATTGTCCATATATGGATAGTGACACCAGGGGCTTCTCCAGTAGTGGAATCTCTGGCCAGAGTGTTGGCCAGGGATTCCGCTCCTAGAGAGAGCCACTAACGTCACTGTCCAAATGGACAGTCAGTTCAGGTGGAGCTATCTACAGTGGGGGGTGTGATGCTATCTACAGCGGGGGGGTTGCTATCTGCAGGGGGGTGGCACTATCTACAGCGGGGATGGAGAGACGACGGGGGCTCCCTCTAGGAGGTGAATCCTCGGCCAGAGCGCTGGCCGGGGATTCCGATGCTGGAGGAAGCTTAGATGGCTACTTACAGTGGGTTGTGCGTGGCGCTATCTACAGTGGGGGGTATATTCTGGGGCTCTTAAAGCCCCGGCCGACATGAGAGTGCAGTGCTGCTCACACTGAAGCAGCACTGCACTCATTAAACTCGTTCCAGGCTGTCAACGTTTATACACGTGCTGACTGCACGGGGCATCCGCAGTTAGAACGTATATAGCTGTATGGCAGTCGTGAAGGGGTTAAACAAAGAGCCATCCACTAGAGGAAAGAAGGTCTCTCCACAAACATAGAAAGGGGTTCTTTACTGTAAGAGCAGTGAGAATATGGAACTCTCTGCCAGAGGAAGTTATCATGGTGAATTCACTAAAAGAGTTCAAAAGGGACCTGGATGCCTTTCTTGAGTGTTATGATATTACAAGTTACGGGTACTAGATCCAGGATTTTTTTCCCCTAAGATGAGGAAAATAGGCTTTTGCGTTATGCTATGTTTTGCATTCCACTGGTCCAACATTGCAGGAGAATGACTTTTTTCAGCCTTACATACTATGTGTAGCGCCCATGTCCGCGGGCCGTCGGGTTCACTCACCTCCCGACGCCCGCAGCCATGGATCTGTGAGCGCTGGCCTCCGTCTCCCTCCTAGGAGATGCCAGCGCTCACTTCCGCTCCGTCCGGCCGGGTCCCGTAGGGTGCGCGCGCACGCTCGCGCCCGCCCTTAAAGGGCCAGCGCGCGCACATGAAAACAATGTTCATTAACCCACATGATTTCCTGCCCTATAAGAATGCCCCAGCCCTTCTGATCCTTGCCTGAGCGTTGTTAGTCTTTCCCTGTCTGTCTCGCAAATGGTCCCTTAGTGTCTCCTGTTCCAGCTGTTACCCGTGCCCTGTTACCGTTCCTGTATTCCGCATTGTTCCTGTGCCTACCCGTGTTCAAGTGCCATCTGCCACGTCAAGTGTCATCTGCCACGTCAAGTGCCATCTGCCACGTCAAGTGCCATCTGCCACGTCAAGTACCATCTGCCACGTCAAGTGTCATCTGCCACGTCAAGTGCCATCTGCCACGTCAAGTGTCATCTGCCACGTCAAGTGTCATCTGCCACGTCAAGTGCCATCTGCCACATCAAGTGCCATCTGTCACGTCGAGTGTCATCTGCCACGTCGAGTGCCATCTGCCACGTCAAGTGCCATCTGCTCATCGGATACTGCCTGCCACGTCTGGCGCCACTTTCCGCACCTGCCTCCATCCGTGCTGAAGCCACAGTCACCGTCCGGACTATTTCAGGTACCTAAGCATTACTGTCTGCTATCTTACTTTCACATAGACTGTGACCTGGTCAGCTGCCTCCCCGCTATGGCGGAGCGGCCTAGTGGGTCCACAAACCCAGTGTCCGTGACACTATGTTATAGGATCTGATTATTTAATAGCATGTTTGGTGTCTAATTAATTTTAGGGTCTGAGGTCTGAATTGATTTTAGCGGTCTGGTATATGGTCTAAATAATTTAATCGGTCTTATCTAAGGTATGATTAATTTTAACGGTCTGGTCTGGGGTCTAAAATAATTTTAGGGGTCGGAATACATTTTAGGGGACTTGTCTGGGGTCTGATTAATTTTAGCTGTCTGATTAATTTTAGGGGTCTGTGGTCTGAGGTTTGAAGTCATTTTAGGAGTCTAAATTAATTTTAGGTGACTGGCCTGGGGTCTGAATTGATTGTAAGGATCTAATCTGGGGTCTAAATGAGTTTAGCTATCTAATCTGGGGTCTGAATGAGTTTAGAGGTCTGGTGTCTGAATAATTTTAGGGGCTTGGGGCCTTAATTAGGTTCTTCCCAACATTTGACCTAGTTGGTGGGGGGGAAGTATGGAGAGGGCTAACGAAATAAGCTAGCTTCATATGCCGGGGGTGTCAGCTGTATATTACAGATTCAGCTGTATATTATTTCAGATTCCGGCCGCTTATCCACTTAGATGCCGCAGTCAATAGTGATTGTGGCATTTAAGTCATTAGACAGAGGACGGCACTCCCTGTCACCTCATCGCCTCCCCCAGCGACGCAATCGCTGGGATCGGTTGTCATGGCAGCCTAGGAACCTAATGAAGACCTCCAGGTCTTCCATCTTGGTCCTCCTATTAAGCTTAGGGCTTAAAGGAGCGTAGCCTGAACTCTGGCAGTAGCAGACTCTAGGGAGCTCAGGTGGTGGCACCATTTATTCTCCTCCATCCTGTCTCCTGCAACCCTCTGCAGCTACAGAGGTTGTCCCACGGCACCACCGCTGTTGAGTGGCACATTTTGAGACCCTTTTGGCCTTTTTCCGTTGTACTGGAGTTTCGGGCCCAAATTTGAACTGGTATCCCGAGGGCGGCTACTTCCGGCCGGTTCGGAACTATAGGACATTGCCGTTCCACAGCCTGGGACCTGCATACAGCGCTACAGCATCTGCCCTGACTCCCTGCTGCTACATAAGGGCAAGAAGGAGAGGACACTCTGTAAAAAAAAAAGCACCTTCAGATGCGGCCTCCATCTTGGGATTGGTGAGTGACTTTAGCAGCTTGTTGCCACTGACATTGTGGGTGCGCAACAACCTCCCTACTGTCCCTCCACATACTGAATATATGTGATCTGGATACAATGAGCCGCATGGAGGATCTTCCCCCTTCCCTATGTCTATAATCATCTAACGTACGTTTGACTGTGCACTGATCTGAGGTGATTCTCCATTCTTAAACCATTCTGCTTTTCAGGGTACTCCCATAAGGGCTCCCTCCAAGCAATCTAAAATTACAGACAAGATGGATAAATCCGCTCGTTCTGCAGCCGGGTCCCTCGCATCGCGGCATTCTGAGGCCTCCAGCCCTCCTTCCAGTCTTGTTGACTCCCCTCCTAAACCATCCATGTTAGATGTACTGAAGGCTATTACGGAATCTCGTACGGTTCTGAGAAAATTGATGCCTTTCAGATGGACTTTGGTCTTCTCAGAGCTGATGTACACACGCTACATGAAAGAGCTGCTGAGTCTGAGAGGCATATTTCTTACTTGGAAGATGCGGTGACTCCCCTGAGATAGAGGGTCGACTCTTTAGAGATGCGCCATTCATCTTGGTGCGCGAAACTCGATGACATGGAGAAACTTCATCGGCCTGCCTGAAGGTGTGTAAAAACCTGAACCTACGGCGTTCTTGGAAAAAAGTCCCATGTCATCATTTGGAGTTACTGCATTTTCTCCAGCGCTGGATGTGGAACGTGCACATCGGATACCGACTAGAGCTCCACTACCTGGGGCGACGCCACGCACTTTCATTGCTGTGTTTCTGAATTTCAAAGACAGAGACAAATTACTGGAACTGGCAGGAAATCAGGGGCCTCTAAATCATACTAACCAAGATGTGAGAGTCTTTCCGACTATTCGTTAGAGGTGCAAAACAGAGGCAGCGGTTTATGGAGGCCAAGAAATGTCTGAGGGAGAAACAAATCATCTATTCTTTGGTAAACCGAGCAAAACTCTGATTGTGCACAATGGCTCTGCAATATTCCTTGACAAGCCGGAAGAGGTCTTTGCCTGGTTGGAACATCATGGACTCTGATTTCTCTACTCCTGTGGTATCGTATATCCCTTTGATGTAAGGAAATATAACCGAGGGGAATTACTCTACACCATGGAACTGTAGCGTCCATGGCCGCGGGCCGTCGGGTTCACTCACCTCTCGATGCCTCCGCAGCCATGGATCTGTGAGCGCTGGTCACCATCTCCTTCCTAGGAGACGCCATTGCTCACTTCCGCTCCGGTCCGCTGTGTCCCGTGCCAGCTCTTAAAGGGCCAGGGCGTGCACATGAAAATCATCATCATCAACCCACATGATTTCCTGGTCTATAAGAAGGCGCCAGCCCCTCTGATCCTTGTCTGAGCATTGTTAGTTTTTCCCAAGTCTGTCTGTCAAATGGTCCCTTAGTGTTTCCCGTTCCAGTTGTTATCCGTTCCCTGTTACCTGTTCCTGTATGCCGTGCTGTCTTCTTTTTCCTGTGCCTACTAGTGTTGGAGTTGTGTCCTACTGCACCTGCTGTCGTTTGCCACATCCAGTGTCTTCTGCCATGTTCAGTGTCTTCTGCCACGTCTTGTACTACCCTGCTGCACCGACCTCCATCCGTGCTGAAGCCACAGCCACTGTCTGGACTAGTTCAGGTACCTGAGTGTTACGAACTGCTGTACCTGTTCTAGTTCCTGTTTCTTGCATTTCCATACCACCCTGGTCTAGCACTGTGCTGTGCCAAAGTTGTGTCGTGCTGTATTCCACGTCTGACCTGCTTCACCTCGTCTGACGTCTACCTGCTGCCTAGTCCAAGCCGAGCCGGCCTTGCTACTGTCCGAGCTGCCACAGGTACCCTATATGAACTATAGATATTGTTCTGCACCCTGTTGGCCAGCTGCCTTACCCCCAAGGCGGTACAGCCCAGTGGGTCCACAGACCCTTCGTGACAGACTGAGACCTGGTCAGTTGCCTCTTCGCTACGGCGGAGCGGCCTAGTGGGTCCACATACCCTGTGATCGTGACAGTACACTCATGCCATGGAACCCGCTGGCAAGCCCAAGACCGCAGTCCAGAAGATACAGTCGGAGATGCATGACCTTCGCACACGTCAGGATCAGCTTCTTGAGGCTGTAAGTTCTATCATGGTCCGTCTGGATCTATTCACTGTTCCACCTCCGGTTCTTCCTCCTGAGGCTGTTGCTGTACCACTGCCCGTTGCTCCTCCTGTTTGTTCTGGATCCACAGTTCCTCTGCCTCTCTCTCCTTGCTATTACAGAGATCCCAGAGCATGTAGAGGATTTGTTAACCAATGCACGGTTAATTTTAGGCTACGGGCTCATCTCTTCCTCTCCGAGGAGGCCAAAGTAGCATTTATCATCTCCCTTCTTGCTGGCCCTCGCATGAGCGAACCCAATCTTGGAGCAACAAGGACCTGTATCCTCGGACCTAGCCTTGTTCCTGCAGTCCTTTCGTGCCATGTTCAAGGAGCTGGGTCAAACATCCTCTGCCGCAGCCACTCTCTTGACCCTCAAGCAAGAGGGTTCCACAGTAGGGGAGTATGCCATCTACTTCCGTACCCTAGCAGCCGAGCTGGCATGGAAAAATGAAGCACTGGTAGAGACCTTCTGGCAGGGTGTCACGAAGGGTCTGTGGACCCACCGGGCCGTACCGCCTTGGCGGTAAGGCAGCTAGCCAACAGGGAGCAGGTGAGAGTCTATAGTTCTATAGATACCTGTGGCAGCTCAGACAGCAGCAGAGCAGGCTCGGATGGGACTAGCTAGCAGGCGGATGTCAGGCGAGGTGAATTAGGTCAGACGTGGATGCAGCACGGCACGACTTTGGCACAGCTCAGTGCTAGACCAGGAAGGTATGGAATGCTAGGAACAGGAACTGGTACAGGTACAGAGACTGGAACAGGGACTGGAACAGGTAACACACTTGGAGGCCATCACACAGACAAACTAGGGAACACAACAACGCTTAGGCATTGAAATAGGGGGCTGGACCCCTCTTATAGTCCAGGGTACTCACGGGTCAAAGTTCATCCACAATGTCCGGTGCACGCTGCCCCTTTAAGAGCGGGCAGGAGTGTGTGTGCGCGCACCCTACGGGATGCGGCTGAGGTAAGTGGACGCGAGTGCTGGTGTCTCCTGAGGCCAGCGCTTCCCGACTCATGGCTGCGGCTGTCAGGAGGGGAATGGAGCTGACAGCCCGCAGCCATGGACATTACAGTATCCCCCTCTTACACCCCCTCTTCATGGGACCAGATCGAGAGACAAAAACTTCTTCAGTAGAGCCGGAGCATTGAGGTTCTCCTCTGGCTCCCAAGACCTTTCTTCAGGACCAAACCCCCTCCAATCCACCAAATAAAAGTCTTTCCTCTCACTCTCCTGGTATCCAGGATCTCTTGAATCTCAAAGGTGTCTGAAGGGCCGCTGGAGGCAACCACAGGGCTAGGAGTTTGGTGTATCGGTTCAGGACCACCGGCTTCAGGAGGGATACATGGAAGGAGTTGGGGATCTTGAGGGTAGGAGGCAGCCGACAGAGTTGATCCGTTGATCTGTTGCAGGATCTCAAAGGGACCGAGGAACCTGGGAGCAAATTTGCATGATGGCACCCTTAGTCGGATATTCCTGGAAGACAACCAGACCCTCGTGCCAGGAAGAAACTTAGGAGGTTCTCGTCTCCTTGTGTCAGCCTTCCGTTTCATGCGGTCGTCTGCCATTAGGATGGAGGATCGAGTCTGCTGCCAGATCTGCAGAAAGCCTCTAAAAGTGGAGTCAGCCGCTCGTACCTCGGAAGTATCGGGCACCGGGAGAGGAATTCGTGGGTGCTGGCCGTAGACAATGAAGAATGGTGTATTCCTTGTGGACTCCCTGGTATGATTATTGTATGAGAACTCTGCCCAGAGAGCAACTGCACCCAGTCATCATGTTGCCTGGAAATGAAGTGGCGTAGGTAGTTCTCCAAAATCTGATTAATCCTCTCGACCTGACCATTGGACTGAGGATGGTAGGCTGATGAAAAGTCCAATTTCACACCGAGGAGTCCACAGAGGGCTCTCCAGAACTTCGAGGTAAACTGAACCCCCTGATCAGACACAATATGCTGTGGCAAGCCGTGCAGGCGAAAGATGTGTTGGATGAACAGCTTGGCCAACTGAGGAGCAGAAGGAAGACCAGTCAGAGGAGCGAAGTGGATCATCTTCGAAAATCGATCCACCATACCCAGATAGCAATGCATCCAGCAGAGAGAGGCAGGTCCGTAACAAAGTCCATAGCTATATGCTGCCAGGGAGCATTGGG
Organism: Rhinoderma darwinii; assembly: GCF_050947455.1. Classification (NCBI taxonomy): domain Eukaryota; kingdom Metazoa; phylum Chordata; class Amphibia; order Anura; family Rhinodermatidae; genus Rhinoderma; species Rhinoderma darwinii. The sequence goes on from NC_134690.1 coordinate 266,639,159, forward strand.
CACAGACAATGGCTGGAGCAGACCAGAAGGTCTGGAGTGAGCAGCCTTATTGGCTGCACATACAGAACAGGCAGAAACAAAGTCCATAATGTCCTTGGGCAGCGTGGGCCACCAGAAGTGACGAGCAGTCAGATCCCGGTTCTTACGGGTCCCTGCGTGACCTGCCAGTCTAGAGGAGTGCTCCCAGCGGAGGATCCTTCCACGATCAGCAAGGCGCACAAACGTCCTCCCTGGAGAAATGTCCCCAACTTGCAGGGGATTGATAGAGATAACGCAAGACGGATCAATAATATTCTGTGGAGTCTCCAAGGTGTCCTCTGTCTCGAAAGACCTGGACAAGGCATCGGCCCTCACATTCTTGTTGGCCGGGCGATAATGGAGCTTGAACTGAAACCTAGTAAAGAACAGTGACCACCTGGCCTGACGAGGGTTCAGCCGTTGGGCCGTCTGGAGGTAGGTCAGATTCTTGTGGTCTGTAAAAATCAGGATCGGCTGAGCTGCGCCCTCTAATAGATGTCTCCATTCTTCCAGAGCCAAATTTGATGGCTAGTAACTCCCGATCCCCAATCGAGTAGTTGCGTTCTGCGGAAGAGAAGAGCTTGTAGAAATATCCACATCCCCTTGACTTTCCCTTGGGACCTCTCTGGAACAAGAGTGCACCAGCACCGACAAAGGATGCGTCCACCTCCAACGAGAACTGCAGAGAGATATCCGGATGATGGAGGATAGAGGCTGACATGAAGGCACTCTTCAGGCTATTGAATGTGGACTCTGCCTCGGGAGTCCACACCTTAGCGTTCATACCCTTCTTAGTAAGGTTAGAGATAGGAGAAGTCAGTGAGCAGAAATCAGAATAAACTGCCTGTAAAAATTAGCGAATCCCAGAAAGCGCTGTATGGCTCTCAAGTCTTGAGGATGTGGCCATTCCAGAACAGACTTTACCTTTTCAGGATCCATCTTGAGACCTCAATTCCAGACGATGTAGCCCAGGAAGGGTACCGCATCTCTGTCAAACACACACTTCTCCAGCTTGGCGTACAGACAATTCTCCTTAATCGTAGCAGGACTTGACGGATGTCTCTGGTGCGTTATAGGATCTGGAGAAAAAATCAAGATGTCATCAAGGTAAACTACTACACAAACATAGAGGAGCTCAAGGAAAATGTCATTCACAAACTCCTGGAAGACCGCGGGAGCATTACACAGGCCGAAGGGCATTACTAGATACTCATATTGTCCATCACGGGTGTTAAATGCAGTCTTCCATTCATCACCCTGGCAAATCCGGACTAGGTTGTAAGCCCCACGCAGGTCTAGTTTAGAAAAAATCCTGGCACCACGTATACGATCAAACAGTTCAGAGATCAGTGGCAACGGATATTTATTCTTTACCGTGATCTGGTTGAGACCTCTGTAGTCAATACAAGGACGAAGAGAGCCATCTTTCTTTTTGACAAAGAAGAACCCTGCCGGGGAGGAAGACTTCCGTATGAAGCCCCTCTCCAAGTTCTCCTTCACATAGGCAGACATGGACATAGTCTCTGGCAAGGAGAGAGGATATACCCTACCACGGGGAAGGGATGCACCAGGAATCAGTTCACTAGGGTAGTCATACGCCCGATGTGGAGGCAATGTCTCAGCCTCCCTCTTGCTGAAGACGTACGAAAATGCAGCATAATGACTCGGCAATCCTGCCAATGATCGAGGTAGCAAAGGCTGAGCCGAACGAATCTGCACCAGACAACGACCTTGACACTCAGGGCCCCACTGTAGAACCTCTCCAGAATTCCAGTCCAGGACTGGGGCATGCAGTAGGAGCCAAGGCAGGCCCAGCAACACAGGGTTAACAGATTTGGACAGGACATAGAAGAACAGAAGTTCGGAGTGAAGGGCTCCCACTTGGAAGCTCAGCGGCTTGGTCACAGCTATAACAGGATCTGGCAGAGGTAGTCCATTCACTGAGGCAACTGTCAACAGGCTCTCCAGAGGGGTAGTGGGCAGTTGCAGAAGGTCCACCAGATCTCTGCGGATGAAATTAGCAGCGGATCCAGAGTACAGATACGCAGAGACCTGATGCGTTCACTCGCCGGACACTATGGTCACAGGTATGGACAATTTAGATGGAAGTCCATCTTTACCCAAGGTTGTCACTCCTAGCAACCCTAGGTTTTGGGATCTTTGGGGACACAGGTGCACATGATGGCCAACGAGACAGCAATAAAGACAGAGTCCAGATGTGCGTCTGCGTTGCTTCTCCTGAATGGATAACTTATGCTGGTCCATTATCACAGACTCTTTAGGAGGATCGACATCTGAGAACAGCAGGGGTTGCTGCAAAGTAGGAACCAAACTGGAGAGGGCTCCCTCCCGTCGAACCTCTTGGAGGTGTTCCCGGATCCGTATATAAATCCGGGCCGACAGAAGGATGAGGTCGTCCAGGGTAGACGGCAGATCTCGGGCGGAAAGTTTGTCCTTAATTCTGGAAGCCAGTCCATGCCAGAATGCCGCCACCAAAGCCTCATCGTTCCATAACAGTTCTCCAGCCAGGGTGCGGAAGTGGATGGCGTACTCACTCACAGAGGTGTCTCCTTGGCGTAGGTCAATCAAGGATGCTGCTGCAGATGAGACTCGTCCAGGCTCCTCCAACATCATGCGAAAAGTCCGGCGGAAGGCTTGGAAGCCACGGGTCTCTGGGCCATGTCTCTCCCAGATAGGGTTCGCCCATGCAAGTGCCTTGCGGTGAGGAGAGAAATTATGAAAGCGACCCTTGCACCATCGGATGAAAATGTCTTACTATACAGGCTGAAGTGGATCTGGCACTGGTTCAAAAATCCATGACAGGTACTTGCTTCTCCATTATAGCGGTCAGGAAGTGGCAAAGAAACACACGGGTCAACACTGCCAAGAGGTGTAGTAGGAGGAACATCAGCTTGTGCCTCCTGCCAACGTGCAAGGATGTTCAACGCCTGGAGGAGTTGGTCCTGTCGAGACCGGAGGTCCAGCATATCCGCTTGCATCTCCTGTGATGTCGTCATGGTCTTGAATCGACCAGGGGGTCCATGGCCTGAGTGTACTGTCACGAAGGGTCTGTGGACCCACTGGGCCGTACGACCTTGGCGGTAAGGTAGCTGGCTAACAGGGAGCAGGTGAGTCTATAGTTCTATAGGTACCTGTAACAGCAGCAGGGCAGGCTCGGCTGGGACTAGGTAGCAGGCGGACTTCAGGCGAGGTGAAGCAGGTCAGACGTGGATGCAGCACGGCAAGACTTTGGCACAGCTCAGTGCTAGACCAGGAAGGTATGGAATGCTAGGAACAAGAACAGGTACAGGGACTGGAACAGGTAACACACTAGGAGGCCGTCATATAGACAAACTAGGGAACACAACAACGCTCTGGCATCGAACTAGGGGGCTAGACCCCTCTTATAGTCCAGGGTACTCACGGTTCAAAGTTCATCCACAATGTCCGGTGCGCGCTCTGCCCCTTTAAGTGCGGGCACAAGCCTACGGGATCCGGCTGAGGTGAGTGGACGAGAGCACTGGCGTCTACTGAGGAGGAGGCAGGGGCCAGCGCTTGCCGACTCTTGGCTGTGGCTGTCAGGAGGGGAACGGAGCTGACAGCCCGCAGCCACGGACATTACACAGGGACGGTCTTCTCACATCAAGGACGAACTGGCGGCCCGCGACCTTCCTTCTACCTTAGATGCCCTCATCCTGTTAGCCACTCGGGTTGACATGAGAATCCGGGAGCGCACTCTAGAGATTCGACAGGGGAGCCAGGTCAACAGACCAACACCCTCGGTCCAGAGACCACTATTACCTCCCCTAGTGTGTTACCTGAAGAACCCATGCAGGTAGACAGAGTGCGGTTGTCTAAACAAGAGAAGCAGCGCAGACGCTCCTCTGGACTATGTATGTATTGTGGCCTTAAGGGTCATTTTGTGCGCCAATGCTCACAGAAACCGTGAAACTCCAGTACCTAGGGTTGGTTGGAGAGGCAACCCTAGGTGGGACGTCTCCAAACATTAAAACCTCTTCCAAATGATCGATTCCTGTGACTATCGTCTCCGGAGAGATGGTACATCCCTCCTCCGCCTATCTTGACTCCGGAGCAGCTGCTAATTTCATCCAGCAGGATCAAGTGGATCGTTTACATCTACTCAGAGTTCTTTTGGAGAGACCCCGGGCTGTTGCCTCTGTGAATGGTCTACCATTGCCCGATCCGATTGTGTTCATGACGGAGCCATTGACACTACGGGTCGGAGCTCTTCACTCGGAGCAGATCGCCTTCCTTGTACTACCTAAGGCTATCAATCTTATCCTGCTGGGTCTGCCATGGCTTCGCCTACACGCCCCGGTTCTTGACTGGAGTTCCGGAGGGATTAATGCAATGGGGTTCCAGATGCCATAGCCATTGCCTGTGTAATGGCAAGGGGTAGGGAGACGGACAAGTGAGCCCTAATCTACCCGCCACTCTGTCCCTGCCTACTTGCAACGACCCGCCCTAGGCGACGGGGTACAACTGGGCGGCGGTCCCTGCGCTCAGTAAGTGCACGACAAACACGACAAACATACAAAGGAACACAAGCAAGGAAAAGGGGCCGTTGCCCACGGCAACACCGTGAGCAACCAGAGTGGTGAACGAGCCGAGTCAAGCCAGGAGTGTGCGAGGTACAAAACGAAAAGCAGAAGAGTAGTCGGTAAGCCAGGGTCTGTATGGAGCAGGATCAAAAATAGCAGGAGCTGTAGCTGGGCCAGGAAATCACAAGGAAAGAATCACAAGCACCGAGGGACAGGAAGTGCAGGCTTAAATAGACCGAGGGCGGGAGCTAGCTGAGTCTGGCCAGGTTATGATAGGCTCTCCCACTCTTAAGCCTGCCAGCCTGAATGGTGGAAGCAGGAGTCAGTCTCAGGGATGTATTCTCAGGTGCTGACTGATTAGTTCTGGGAGTTAACCCCAAAGCTGTGCCTGGCAGATCCTTTACAGTACCTCCCCTTTTATGAGGGGCCACCGGACCCTTTCTATGTGGACCTGGCTTACTGGGGAAACGCAGGTGGAACCTCCTGACCAATACCCCAGCGTGAACATCCCGGGCGGGTACCCAAGTCCTCTCCTCGGGCCCGTATCCTCTCCAATGGACCAGGTACTGGAGGGAGCATTGGACCATCTTGCTGTCCACAATCCTGGCCACCTCGAATTCCACCCCCTCAGGGGTGAGGATGGGAACAGGAGGTCTCCTCGAGGGAGCCAAGGACGGGGAGCAGCGTTTGAGGAGGGAGGCATGAAACACATCGTGTATCCGAAAAGACGGGGGTAACTCCAGCCGGAAGGAGACAGGATTGAGGACCTCAATGACCTTATACGGCCCAATAAACCGGGGAGCAAACTTCTTGGACGGAACCTTGAGACGCAAGTTCCTAGACGACAACCACACCAGATCCCCGACCATAAACAGGGGGTTATCAGAACGTTTTTTATCAGCCTGAGTTTTTTGTACGCTCTGGGACACCTCTAAGTTTTTCTGAACCTGGGCCCAGACTGTGCACAGTTCCCGATGAACGACCTCTACCTCGGGATTGTTGGAACTACCAGGTGAAACGGAGGAGAACCGTGGATTAAACCCAAAATTACAAAAAAAAGAGACCCCTGACGAGTTACTGACCCGGTTATTAAGGGAAAATTCGGCGAGGGGAATGAAAGAGACCCAATCAAATTGACAGTCAGAGACAAAACACCTTAAGTATTGTTCTAGAGATTGATTAGTCCTCTCCGTTTGGCCATTGGTTTCAGGATGGAAGGCAGAGGAGAAGGACAGATCAATCCCAAACTTCATACAGAAGGCTCTCCAAAACAATGAAACAAATTGTACCCCTCTGTCCGAAACAATATTGACAGGGACCCCATGGAGACGCAGGATGTGTTTGACAAACAAGGTAGCCAACGTTTTGGCGTTGGGTAGTTTCTTGAGGGGCACAAAGTGGCACATCTTACTGAAGCGGTCCACCACCACCCACACCACCGACTTGCCTTGGGATGAAGGCAAATCGGTGATAAAATCCATGGAGATATGTGTCCAAGGTCTCTGGGGAATGGGCAACGAACGCAGTAAGCCCGCTGGTCGGGACCTGGGAGTCTTGGACCTAGCACAAACCTCACAAGCGGCGACGTAGGCCTTAACGTCTTTAGGCAACCCAGGCCACCAATAATTTCTGGAAATGAGGTGTTTGGTACCCAGGATGCCTGGCTGGCCAGATAGTGCGGAGTCATGATTTTCCCTAAGTACCCTTAGCCGGAATTGCAGGGGAACAAACAGCTTGTTCTCAGGAAGGTTCCCGGGAGCTGCACCTTGATCAGCAGCAATATCAGAGACTAAATCAGAATCGATCGAGGAAATGATTATACCTGGAGGCAAAATACAAGCAGGATCTTCCTCCGAAGGAGGGCTGGCCATGAAGCTACGCGACAGTGCATCAGCCTTAATATTTTTAGACCCAGCCCTATGGGTAACCAAAAAATTGAATCTGGTAAAAAATAACGCCCATCGAGCTTGTCTCGGGTTTAGCCTCCGGGCAGATTCTAGGAAAACCAGATTCTTGTGGTCGGTAAGGACCGTTACCTGGTGCCTAGCCCCCTCCAGGAAGTGGCGCCACTCTTCAAATGCCCATTTAATGGCTAAGAGTTCGCGGTTGCCAATATCATAGTTATTTTCAGTTGGCGAAAACTTCCTGGAGAAGTAGGCACAGGGGCGGAGATGGGTGAGGGACCTGGTACCCTGGGACAAGACAGCCCCCACTCCCACCTCAGATGCGTCAACTTTCACGATAAATGGCTCCATTTGGTTGGGCTGAACCAGCACTGGGGCCGAGACAAAGCACTTCTTAAGGACCTCAAAAGCCTGGACAGCCTCAGGAGGCCAGTGGAGGAGATCAGCACCTTTGCGAGTGAGGTCCGTAAGGGGCTTAGCGATGACCGAGAAGTTAGCAATAAATCTCCTGTAATAATTAGCGAACCCCAAAAAACACTGTAACGCCTTCAGGGAGGCAGGTTGGACCCATTCCGCCACAGCCTGAACCTTGGCGGGGTCCATGCGGAATTCATGAGGAGTGAGGATTTGACCCAAAAATTGAATCTCCTGTACCCCAAACACACATTTTTCGGTTTTGGCAAACAGTTTGTTTTCCCGAAGGACCTGGAGCACCTTCCTGACATGCTCAATGTGGGAGGACCAGTCCTTGGAAAACACCAGTATGTCATCAAGGTACACTACCAGAAAAATCCCCAGGTAATTTCTCAAAATCTCATTTATGAAATTCTGGAAGACCGCAGGGGCATTACACAACCCAAAGGGCATGACGAGGTATTCGAAATGGCCTTCGGGCGTGTTAAACGCAGTCTTCCACTCATCCCCCTCTTTGATGCGAATAAGGTTATACGCCCCCCGTAGATCCAATTTAGAAAACCATTGGGCCCCCTGAACCTGATTAAAGAGATTAGGAATCAAAGGAAGGGGATACTGGTTCCTTACCGTGACCTTATTCAGGCTACGGTAGTCAATGCATGGCCTAAGACCACCATCCTTCTTCCCCACGAAGAAGAAGCCAGCACCTACCGGAGAAGAAGAGGGATGAATGTAACCCTTGGCCAGGGATTCCTGGATATACACTCTCATAGCTTCACGTTCGGGACAAGAAAGATTAAATATCCTACCCTTAGGAAGCTTAGCTCCTGGTACCAATTCGATAGCGCAATCGTATTCTCTATGAGGAGGTAACACTTCGGAGGCCTCCCTAGAGAAAACATCAGCGAAGTCCTGAACAAACTCGGGTAGCATATTCGCCTCCTTAGGGGGAGAAATAGAATTAACAGAAAAACATGACGTACAACATTCATTACCCCATTTGGTTAGCTCCCCAGTATTCCAGTCAAACGTGGGATTATGCAACCGCAACCAGGGAAGACCTAGAACCAAATCGTACGATAATCCCTGCATCAACAGTACAGAGCATTGCTCCAAATGCATGGAGCCAACAAGGAGTTCAAAAACAGGGGTATGCTGTGTAAAATAACCATTAGCAAGAGGAGTGGAGTCGATACCCACTACCGGGACAGGTTTAGGCAAATCAATCAATCAGAGGCATAGCAAGGGACATAGCAAATTCCACAGACATGATATTAGTAGAGGACCCTGAATCCACGAAGGCACTGCCGGTAGCAAACCTACCACCAAAAGAGACCTGAAAGGGAAGCAAGATCTTAGTACGTTTCATATTTACGGGAAATACCTGTGCACCCAAGTGACCTCCCCGATGATCACTTAGACGCGGAAGTTCTCTGGCTGCAATCTTACGCTTAGGACAGTTGTTCACTTGATGCTTGTCGTCCCCACAGTAGAAGCAGAGACCATTCTTCCTGCGGAATTCTCTACGTTGTTGGGGGGACACGGAGGCCCCGAGTTGCATAGGTATCTCTGAATCTTTCGGGGAGGAACGAAGCAACGGAGCTTCGGGAGGCATCATGGGGGAGTCAGAGGAGAAAACACATAAACGTTACGTTGTCGTTCCCTGAGACGTCGGTCAAGTCGTACCGCTAAAACGACATCATCCTGGTCTAGGGAGTCAAAAGAGGGATAGCTAACTAGGAGGTCTTTCAGGGCATTCGACAGACCCAACCTAAACTGGCACCTTAAGGCAGGGTCATTCCACCGAGAAGCTACGCACCACTTCCGAAAGTCAGAGCAATACTCCTCAACAGGTCTCTTACCCTGACTTAAGGTCACCAGCTGACTCTCGGCAAAGGCAGTCCTGTCAGTCTCGTCATAAATTAGTCCGAGAGCAGAAAACAAACAATCAACGGAGGAAAGTTCAGGGGTGTCAGGAGCCAAGGAGAAGGCCCACTCTTGGGGCCCTTCCTGGAGCCGGGACATAATTATACCCACCCGCTGGCTCTCAGAACCTGAGGAATGAGGCTTTAAACGAAAGTAAAGCCTACAACTCTCCCGAAAGGAGAAAAAAGCCCTCCGGTCCCCTGAGAACCGGTCGGGCAACTTGAGGTGGGGTTCAAGAGGTGCGGTGAGGGGAACTACCAGGGTAGCATCAGGCTGGTTGACCCTCTGAGCCAGGGCCTGGACCTGTAGGGAGAGACCCTGCATTTGCTGAGCCAGGGTCTCACGGGGGTCCATAGTGGTGTCAGGGACCAGGGGTAGACTAGGTATGGGCTTGTGATTATGTAATGGCAGGGGGTAGGGAGACGGACAAGTGAGCCCTAATCTACCCGCCACTCTGTCCCTGCCTACTTGCAACGACCCGCCCTAGGCGACGGGGTACAACTGGGCGGCGGTCCCTGCGCTCAGTAAGTGCACGACAAACACGACAAACATACAAAAGGAACACAAGCAAGGAAAAGGGGCCGTTGCCCACGGCAACACCGTGAGCAACCAGAGTGGTGAACGAGCCGAGTCAAGCCAGGAGTGTGCGAGGTACAAAACGAAAAGCAGAAGAGTAGTCGGTAAGCCAGGGTCTGTATGGAGCAGGATCAAAAATAGCAGGAGCTGTAGCTGGGCCAGGAAACCACAAGGAAAGAATCACAAGCACCGAGGGACAGGAAGTGCAGGCTTAAATAGACCGAGGGCGGGAGCTAGCCGAGTCTGGCCAGGTTACGATAGGCTCTCCCACTCCTAAGCCTGCCAGCCTGAATGGTGGAAGCAGGAGTCAGTGTCAGGGATGTATTCTCAGGTGCTGACTGATTAGTTCTGGGAATTAACCCCGAAGCTGTGCCTGGCAGATCCTTTACAGCCTGTCACAAGTTTGTACAGTTATGCCCCCTCTGCTCAGTTCCTCTCCGATCTACCATCTCCATTTGCCAGTTTTGCTGATGTCTGCTGCAAGCGGGAGGCTGAGACGTTGCCTCCACATCAGAATTATGACTGTCCCATTGAACTGGTTCCAAATGCTTCTCTTCCCCATGGATGGGTATATCCTCTCTCCTTGCCGGAGACTTTATCCATATCAGCCTATATCAAGGAGAATTTGGAGAGGGGTTTTTTACGAAAATCTTCCTCCACGGCTGGGGCCGGCTTCTTCTTCGTTAAGAAGAGAGACGGATCTCTTCGACCCTGCATTGACTACCATGGTCTCAACCAGATCACGGTCAAGAACAAATACCCGTTGCCACTTACATCCGAGCTGTTTGATCGCATACGAGGAGCCAAAAATGTTTCTAAACTAGACCTGCGGGGGGCTTATAACCTAATCCAGATTTGCAGGGGTGGTGAATGGAAGACGGCATTTAACACCCGTGACGGGCACTACGAATACCTAGTGATGCCCTTCAGACTGTGTAACGCTCCCGCAGTCTTTCAGGAATTCATCAATGATATCTTCCGAGATCTTCTCTATATGTGTGTTGTAGTTTATCTCGATGATATTTTGATTTTCTCCCCAGATCTGATGACCCATCGGAGGCATGTCCGTCAGGTTCTTCTGCGACTAAGGGAGAATCGCTTATATGCCAAGTTGGAGAAGTGCGTCTTTGAAAAGAGGTCTTTGCCCTTTCTGGGCTACTTCATCTCGACTCAAGGTCTTAAGATGGATCCTGAGAAACTAAAGTCTGTCCTGGAATGGCCACATCCTCAAGGTCTGAGGGCCATACAGCGGTTCCTGGGATTCCCCAATTTCTACCGGCAGTTTATTTCAAACTTCTCATCTCTGACGACTCCCATCTCTACCCATATACCCATACCAAGAAGGCTGTGAACGCCAAGGACCTCACCTACCTTCAGTCCGCTCAACGACTAAATCCCCATCAAGCCAGGTGGTCGCTGTTCTTCACCCATTTCAAATTTGTGCTCCACTACCGTCCCGCTGACAAGAATGTGAGGGCCGATGCCCTGTCCAGGTCATTTGAGATGTATGACACGGTCAAGTCCCTTCAAACTATCATAGTCCCATCCTGCATTGTAACTGCTAATCCTTTGCAGGTTAGAGACATCCCTCCGGGGAGGACTTTTGTTCGGTTGGCAGACAGGAAATTAAATCTCCGCTGGGGACACAGTTCTAAACTAGCTGGGCACGCTGGTGTTCATAATACCCGAGACCTGATTGCTAGTCACTTCTGGTGGCCCACATCTACCTAAAGATGTTCTGGACTTTGTCTCTTCCTGCACGGTGTGTGCTTCTAACAAAGTTACTCACTCCAAGCCTACCAGCCTGCTTCAACCCCAATGCCCCCTGGCAGCACATTGCGACGGACTTTGTCACAGACCTTCCTCCCTCAGCAGAATGCAACACTGTCTGGGTGGTGGTGGATCGGTTCTCTAAGATGGCACATTTTATCCTGCTGACCGGCCTACCTTCTGCTCCCTGACTGGCGAGTCTCTTCATTCAGCACATCTACAATTTTTGCGCTACAAAATGTTGCGCTATAAAATTCAAACAACGCTCCTTCCATTCTGAGCTCTGCTGTGGATCCAAACAGTAGTTTATTACCATGTTTGGGGAATTTCCGTAATCTGGAGAAATTGCTTTACAAATGTTAAGGTGCTTTTCTCCTTTATTCCTTGTAAAAATTAAAAAAATTCTATGTTTTTTTCAGAAAAAAGATTCTCATCTTCACAGATTAATTCCAATAAATTATGCAAAGAAACTGTGGGATCAAAATGCTAACTATACCCCTAGATAAATTCCTTAATTGGTGTAGTTTCCAAAATGGGGTCACTTTTGTGGGGTTTCCCCTGTTTTGGCACCACAAGACCTCTTCAAATCTGACATGGTACCTAAAATATATTTTTAAAAAAAGTAGGCCCCAAAATCCACTAGGTGCTCCTTTGATTATGAGGTAAAAAAAAAATGTATTACAAATGTCATTTGTAAATTTCACCTCTACTTTGCTTTAAGGCTGGGTTCACACGAGCATGTTACGTCTGTAATGGATGGAACGTATTTCGGCCGCAAGTCCCGGACCGAACGCAACGCAGGGAGCCGGGCTCCTAGCATCATAGTTATGTACGATGCTAGGAGTCCCTGCCTCTCCGTGGAACTACTGTCCCGTACTGAAAACATGATTACAGTACGGGACAGTTGTCCTGCAGCGAGGCAGGGACTCCTAGCATCGCACATAACTATGATGCTAGGAGCCCGGCTCCCTGCAGTGTGTTCGGTCCGGGACTTGCAGCCGAAATACGTTCCGTCCATTACGGACGTAACATGCTCGTGTGAACCCAGCCTAATTCCTGTGAAACGCCTAAGGCCTCATGCACACGACCGTAGCCATGTGCACGGCCGTAATTTCCGGGTCGGCCGGCCATGGAGTGAGAGCCGCGAGCCGGCCGCAAATCACGGGCCATTATGTTCAATGAGCCCGGACCGCAGAACACGGCCGTAATAAGGCTTGCCCATTCTTTCTGCAGTCCGGACTCCGGGGCCATGCACGGACCGTGAAAACCACGGTCGTGTGCATGGCCCCATAGGAATGAATGGGGCCACAATTCTCCCGTGGATTTTCGGGGGAATTGCGGCCGCAAAAGCACGTTCGTGTGCATGAGGCCTAATGGTTTAAGAAACTTTCTGAATGCTATTTTGAATACTTTGAGGGGTGCAGTTTTTACAATATGGTTATTTATGGGGACTTTCTAATATATAAGTCCCTCAAAGACACTTCAGAACTGAACTGGTCCCTGAAAAAATAGCCTTTTGATATTTTCTTGAAAATTTGAGAAATTGCAGCTAAAGTTCTAAGCCTTGTAACGTCCTAGAAAAATAAAAAGACGTTCAAAAAAATTATCCAAACATAAAGTAGACATATGGGGGATGTTAAGTAGTCAGTAATACCACATAAAATAGTGACTATCTGTTTTATAAACAGATACATAAAAATTTAGAAAAATGCCAATTTTTGCACATTTTCTCTAAATTTTGGTGTTTTTCACAAATAAATACTGAATTTATTGACCAAATTTTTTCACTAACACAAAGTACAATATGCCACGAGAAAACAATCTCAGAATAGCTTGGATAGATAAAAACATTCCAAAGTTATCAACAAATAAAGTAACACGTCAGATTTGAAAAAATCGGCTGTGTCCTGAAGGCCAAAACAGGCCGTGTCTTGAAGGGGTTAATGTAGGACTTAGCTTATATCACCAAATTCCTTAGTAACCTACCAAGACAGCTGTAGGACTAAATAATTAGTCCCTCCCGAAAATATGGGGCGTCCCAGGGGGCATTTCATATCTTTGTGTATCTTAGGTAAACAATGTATGAGCGGAGTAACTGGATGTCGGGGTAATAGAAATTCAAACAAATCCTTATCTATGGAGGTCTGTGGCATATGCATGATCAATCAATAACTTTAATCTCTTCATGAAACCAAACTTAGGATCTCCATTATCCTTCATGTATACCTCAAGATCATTCAACTGTCTTTCAATTTCACCAACATACATCTGCCGGTCCATAACGCTGATCGCACCCCCTTTGACAGCAGGTTTACTCACCAGATCGTCGTTATGGACCAGCTCTTGTAATGCGGTCACTTCATCATTGGTTATATTAGGATGTACCGAATGTTCACCATGACTGTTTAACTTGGTTTTCAACATATCAATGTCATTTTTCACAGAGGAAATAAAGCCTTCTAAAACATCAGAATCACAGAGGTGTAAAAATTCACTTCTATTATATAACCCAAATTTTTTTAACCATAACTCATGGGACATTGGAATCATTATATTACTTGCTATCTGCTGTTGGGAAAACCATACCTTAAGTTTAAAAGACCTAAAAAATGGCTTGCAAGTCAATGTCCATTGGCACCAGTCCATAGAGGATACTGGACAAAAAGAGAGACCTTTGCTGACTAAGGACGTTTGTGTGGGGGATAAACTTAGAGGAAATATTTACCACCAGACACTGTGTAACGTCCACGGCCTGGACCGTCAAGTGAGTGCTGGCCCGCATCTCCTACCCAGGTGACAGCACTCACTTCCACTCCGCTGTGTCCCGTAGGGTGCACACGCACACCCATGCCCGGCCTTAAAGGCCCAGCGCATGCACATGAATGTTACAAATTAGCCCTAATCACTCTGGACTATAAAAGGGGCTCTGCCCTTTAACTCCTTGCCTGAGCGTTGTTTGTATTCCTATGTTAGTCTTGCAAATGGTCCCTTAGTCGTATCCTGTTCCCTATGTTCCCGTGCCCTGCTACCTGTATCCTGCGATGTATTTGTTTCTGTGCCATCTCTAGTGTTGGAGTCGTGTTGTGCCGTCTACTTCGGTTGCTGACTTACACTACGTCTGGTGTCATCCGCCACGTTTTGCATCTCCTGCCGCCAAGGTCCCATCTTTGCCTAAGCCTTTGCTACTGTCTGGACTATTACAGGTACCCTTGTGCTTGGACTTTATATTGACTTGGTACACTGCAGTTGGGCCAGCTGCTACGCCGCTACGGCGGTGCGGCCCAGTGGGTCCACATACCCACGGATCGTGACAGTACGCTCAGACCATAGCCCCCGCTGGCCAACCCAAGAGCATGACGATGTAACAAGCCATGCAGGCAGACCCACGAGACCTTCTGTCACGACAGGACCAACTCCTCCTGGCGGTGAATTCCATTGCACATCGGCTGGATGTGCATGCTGCAGTCCCCACAGCACCTGTTCCTGTTACTCTGGCTGTTCCTCCTGCTACACCTCCTGTCAGTACCACTGCCGACTTCCTATTCTCGCTGCCACTACCTCCTCGCAATGACGGATATGCGAGGGCCTGCAGGGGATTTCTGAACCAGTGCCAGATCCGCTTCAGTCTACATCCTAGAGCATTTCCTTCTGATGGAGCAAAGATCTCAATCATAGTCTCTCTCCTTACTGGCTAGGCCCTGGCATGGGCGAATCCCGTCTGGGAACGTCAGGGACCAGAGTTCCGTGACTTGCAGTGTTTCCTACAAACTTTCCGCACAGTATTTGAGGAACCTTGATGAGTCTCTTCAGCAGCTGCATCCTTGCTGAACCTGCGCCAAGGAGACACCTCTGTGGGCGAGTATGCCATTCAGTTCCGTACCCTGGCTGCATAGCTGACCTGGAACAATGACGCCTTAGTTGCCACATTCTGGCAGGGTCTATCCTCTGATATCAAGGACAAGCTTGCCGTTTGAGATCTGCCTTCTACCCTAGATGACCTCATTCTTCTAGCCACCCGGATTGACATGAGGATTCAGGAATGGTCTCAAGAGGTTCGCCGGGCCAGAAGACTTCCTAGGCTGGCTTCTACATTCCAGCAACCCCTATTGCCCTCATCAGCTGCTCCACCTGAGGAGCCTATGCAAGTAAACCACCTCAAATTGTCTGTCCGAGAGAAACAACACAGACGCACTTCGGGACTCTGTCTGTGTTGTGGCCTCGGAGGCCATTTTGTGCGTCTGTGCCCCCAAATACAAAAAAACTCTAGGTTTGGTTGGAGAGACAACTCTAGGCAAAACGGCGCTAAAAAAAAGATTCTCTCCCAAATTGTCCATTCCCATGACCATGGTGTCCGGTGAGAAGACACACTGGGTCTCTGCCTACCAGGACTCCGGGTCTGCGGCAAACTTCATCCAACAGGACCTAGTGGATCAGCTCCGGTTGCCGATGGCTCCCTTGGAGACGCCCTTGGCTGTTGCTTCAGTGAACGGTCTTCCTCTTTCCCGATCCCATCGTGTCTGAGACCAAGTCACTGAAACACCGTGGGAGCTCTTCATACCGAGCAGATTACATTTCTCGTCTTGCCCAAAGCCATCAATCCGGTGTTGCTGGGCCTGCCCTGGCTCCGGCGTCATACTCTGGTCCTGGACTGGAATTCCGGAAAGGTTCTCCAGTGGGGCTCCAAGTGTCTCCACCGCTGTCTGTTACTGGTTCATCCTGCTCTGCCTACTATGCCTCAGTCATTGACAGGACTACCTACTCATTTTGCGCAGTTTGCAGAGTCTTTGGCAAGAAGGAGGCTGAGATGTTTTCCCAACACCGGGCGTACGACTGCCCGATTGAACTGGTTCCTGATGCTTCACCTCCCCGCGGATGCGTATACCCCCTCTCCTTGCTGAGACTCAGTCTATGTCAGCCTATATCAAGCAGAATCTGGAGAGGGGTTTCATACAAAAATCCATTTCCCGACCGACGCCGGGTTCTTCTTCGTAAAGAAAAAAAGATGGATCTCTTCGACCCTGCATTGACAACGGTGGTCTCAACCAGATCACGGTCAAAAATAAATATCCTTTGCCACTGATCTCAGAATTATTTGATCGCACACGAGTAGCCAAGATCTTCTCTAAACCAGACTTGCGTGGGGCCTACAACCTTATATGAATTCATCAAGGTGACGAGTGGAAGATGGCAATTAACACTCGAGAGCACTATGAATACCTTGTGATGCCCTTCGGCCTGTGTATCGCTCCCTGAGTCTTCCAGGAATTTGTCAATTATATCTTCAGAGATCTCCTCTAGGTCTGTGTTGTAGTCTATCTTGATGACATTTTGATCTTCTCCCCAGATCCGACGACACATCGGAGGCATGTCCGTCAAGTCCTGCTGCGATTAAGGGAGAATCGCTTGTATGCCAAGCTGGAGAAATTTACTTTTGAAAAAAATTCTTTGCCCTTCTTGGGCTACATCATCTTGAATCAGGGTCTCAGGATGGATCCTGAGAAAGTGAAGTCCATCCTGGAGTCGCCATGTCTTCAGGGCCCTACATAAGTTTTTTGGGATTTGCTAACTTCTACCGGCATTTTATCCCAAATTTCTCTTCACTGACGGCCCCCATCTCTACCCTTACTAAGAAAGGTATGAACGCCAAGGTGTGGACTTCAGAGGCAGAATCAGCATTTGATAGCTTCAAGAATGCCTTCACTTCAGCCTCGATAATCCATCATCCTGACGTTTCTCTGCAGTTCTCGTTGGAGGTGGACGCTTCTTCTGTTGATACAGGTGCACTTCTGCCCCAGAGAGGCTTCAAAGAAAAGGCAGTAATATGTGGTTATTACTCTAGACTTTTTTCCTCTGCAGAGCGCAATTACTCTATTGGGGAACGGGAGTTACTGGCCATTAAATTGGCTCTGGAAGAGTGGAGACATCTGCTTGAGGGCGCAGCTCACCCCACCTGATATACACCGACCACAAGAACCTCATCTATCTCCAGTCGGCTCAACATCTAAACCCCCGTCAAGCCAGGTGGTCACTGTTCTTCACCCGTTTCAGATTTGTGCTCTACTACTGTAAAAAATGTGAGGGCCGATGCCTTGTCCAGGTCGTTTGAAACGGAGGACACTGTGGAGTCCCCTCAAAGTATCATAGACCCATTCTGCATTGTCACTGCCAATCCGTTGAAAGTTAGAGAAATCCCTCCAGGGAGGACTTTTGTTCAATTGGCAGACATGAGAAGAATTCTCCGCTGGGGACACAGCTCCAAACTGGCTGGGCAAGCTGGTGTTCGTAAGACTTGGGACCTGATAGCTCGTCATTTCTGGTGGCCCACGCTGCCCAACGATATTGTGGACTTTGTCTCGTCCTGCACTGTGTGTGCTTCTAACAAGATGGCTCACTCCAAGCCTGCCGGCCTGCTCCAACCTCTGCTTGTGCCCATTGCTCCCTGGCAGCATATTGCAATGGACTTTGTCACTGATCTTCCTTCCTCAGCAGGATGGGTGGTGGTGGACAGGCTTTCGTAGATGGCACATTTTGTCCAGCTGACCGGAGTTACCTTCTGTTCCTCGAATGGCAAATCTCTTTATTCAGCACATCTTCCGCTTGCATGGCTTGCTCCTTCACATTGTGTCTGATCGGGGGGTTCAGTTCACCTCAAAATTCTGGAGAGCCCTCTATAAACTCCTGGATGTGAAATTGGACTTTTCCTCAACCTATCACCCCTAGTTCAATGGTCAAGTCGAGAGGATTAACCAGATCATGGAGAATTATCTCCGCCACTTAATTTCCATGCAGCAGGATGACTGGGTACAGCTTCTTCCATGGGTCGAATTCTTGTATAAAAACCACACAACTGAGTCAACCACTTCCACACCATTCTACATTGTGTATGGTCAACATCCTAGAATCGCTCCTCCTGTGTCAGCAACAACTCAGGTACCCGCAGATGACTCTGCATTTGGGGACTTTATGCAAATCTGGCAACAGACCTGGTCCTCTATTCTACTGGCAGTCGATCGCATGAAGCAAAAGGTGGATATAAGAAGAGAGCCGCCTCAGTATCTTCAGGGTACCAAAGTCTGGCTATCGTCAAGGAATATCCGTCTGAAGGTGCCTTCATACAAATTTGCTCCCAGGTTCCTCTGACCTTTTGAGATCCTGCAACAGATTAATCCATGTCTCCTTTAAGCGTCAGCTGCCTCCTACACTCAAAATCCATAACTCCTTTTATGTGTCCCTCCGGAAGCCTGTGGTCCTTAACTACTGCACTAAAACTCCTAGCCCTGCAGCTGTTCGAGGTAAAGGAGATCCTTGACTTCAAGAAAGTAGGAGGAAGAACTTTTTATTTGGTGGATTCGAAGGAGTTTTGGGCCAGAGGAGAGGTCCTGGGAGCCAGAAGAGAACCTCAATGTCCCTGCCCTCATTAAGAAATTAATCTCTCGCTCTGATCCCAAGAAGAGCGCGAGAAAGAGGGGGGATACTCTAACGTCCACGGGCACGGACCGTCATTCTGACTCACCCGACGGCCATGGATCTGTGAGTGCTGGCCCGCATCTCCTCCCCAGGAGATGCCAGCACTTCCGCTCCGGTCTATAGTGTCCCATAGGGTGCGCGCGCACGTTTGTGCCCGGCCTTAAAGGGCCAGCGCATACATGAATGTTAAAAATGAGCCCTAATCACTCTGGACTATAAAAGGGGCTCTGCCCTTTCACTCCTTGCCTGAGCGTTGTTTGTATTCCTATGTTAGTCTTGCAAATTTCCCCTTAGTCGTATCCTGTTCCGTGTTCCCGTGCCCTGCTACCTGTATCCTGTGTCCCGTTCTGTATTTGTTCCTGTGCCATCTCTAGTTTTGGAGTCGTGTTGTACTGTCTACTTTGCCTACTGACTTACATGTCTGGTGTCATCCGCCACATTTTGCATCTCCTTCCGCCAAGGTCCCATCTTTGCCCAAGCCTTTGCTACTGTCTGGACTATTACAGGTACCCTTGTGCTTGGACTTTATATTGACTTTATACACTGCTGTTGGGCCAGCTGCTACTCCACTATGGTGGTGCGGCCTAGTGGGTCCACATACCCACAGATTGTGACACACTGTAACTACTTCCTCTGTGGTGGAATATTCCTTAAAGTTTTTCCGCTTCTTGTACGGGGGACTTTCGGTGTTGACGACTCCCGCCCCTTATGGTGCCACATTTCTCTTCTCTGGTTAGATGTGTGCCTAAAAATTCAACAGTGGATTGTGAACGGAAAAACTTTTTCTTTTTCCATGCTTTTTGTTACCATCCAGGTTAGATTTAATAGCCTTTTGTTCACTCATCTGCCAATTATACACATGTCCTGTGAAATAGTCCTCATGGCCTCTATGCCATTTAGTTTCTTATTTTTCCTTCTGAAATTTGGGCTTGGACAACACGTTCCTTATATCCAAGGAGTTCAGTTGCTTCCATAATACTCAACAATTATTGTTTACTTTCCTTTAGTTGTCACTCGCCAACCCAAATTCCTTCTGCAGGAACATGATATTCAAAAGGATTATGTCAAGAGCATATTTGTTAGACAAGCCTCAAACCTGGAGCAAAATTAAGCATTATTAGGGAAGAGATTAGGTCTCAAACGTGAGTGTAATCCACGAGGGATCATGTTGTGTTTTGGAATATGTCGCTAATAGCGACAAATGCAAATTCAAAGCTACCTGTGTTTTATTGCTTGACAATGGCTGCATTGAGCAGCTGAAATGTTGCATCTTTTGCACATATGGGTGACTAACACATTTGAAGTCTATTTTGGAGTGCTGCCTCTTTTCCATTTTTTGGAAACCTCATATTGAACTAACAAGGAGTCTGTTTTCCTGAAAGAACTAGATATATCTAGATATTGTATGACAGCTCTCTTGACGTCCAGACAATGCCACTTGCTTTCATGGTCATTTTGAGGATTTTGAAAAAAGGCAGGTAGAAAAAAATCCTAATTGATATTTCAGTCTTTTGCAACTTTATGCAAAAACGCCGGTACAGTTCTCAACAGTAGGCAGTCTTGACGGATCCTTAGAAAGGGTTCTCTGCAAGAGAAGGCTTGTTGCTCCGATACTATGCGAGCTGTACATATGGCAACCAGGAAGAGCATTTTGAATAAGAGGGACTTTAGAGGAATTTCTGACAGTGGCTCCATTGGACTGGATGATAGTTAAAAAAGAACTATGGCTAAATCCCATGATGGACAAGCGGGCTTGATAGTTTAAAACACTTAATCACTGGTTGATTGAGGAAAGAAAAATCATAAAGTGCATTAATGGCTGCGTAATGTACCTTAAAATATTTTGTCCTACTGGCGAACATGGGACTTACGGGGAATATCCAGCTGGTACGTAATTTATAGTCATCCATAGGCGCGAGTGAGGGTTGCAGGGACCCTGTCTGATCCCTTTGAATTAAAAAGAGGGACTAGACAGGGCTCTCCGCTCTCGTCGCTTCAATTCAATCTAGCCATTGAACCATTGGCTTTGAACTTAATAGCAAATACAAGAATTGAAGTGTTTAAAATTACAAATGAAGATTAAAATCTGGCTCTTCGCGGATGACTTAATATAATGTGTTTAAATAACATAGAAGACAGTGTTGAGAAGACAATGAATACTTTAGTAGAATTTGGTCGGCTATCGGGTTACAAAGTGAACCAATCGAAGTCCATGGTCCTAATGTTACTAGAAGGGGCGAATCTTTCCTGGAACGGGAAGTTCAATCTTCATATAGAAAAAGAAGAGATAAAATATTTGGGGATAAAAATAAATAAATATAAATAAAATATACCATAGCAACTAAGGCCCTGTTATAAATAAAATAGATGAAGAATTAAAAAAATGTCAGGAGTTATCTTTATCTATCTTTGGAAGAGGTCATCTTTTAAAGATTTTTAGCTTCACAAGATTATTATAGCCTAAACAAATGCTCCCATAGCTTTTAAAAAATAGCGATATCAAAAAAAGTGATATTTAAGGTTTATATGGAAAGGAAAGAAATCTAAATCTAAAGTAGCAATAGAGTGTTTGTATAGGGGGAAAAAAAGAGGTATCGCGTTACCCGAAATTAGAATTTATAACTGAGCCTGTATCTTTATATATATAAAAGAATGGAGAGAAGGGAAGTCTGAATTAACCAATAAGAGAATAAAGGATCTCCTTGCACACCCAATATTTTTAAGAGGTTTACTGTGTGCAAGACCACCAGAAATGAAAGAAGGGCAAGGAAATGGTATCCTATTTAGGGAAATATTGCGACATGGAAAAAAATAAGGCGGCTATATAGAGAACCAAGTCATGATATATAGAACTAGAGCTAAGATATATTCCAAATATTGGACAAATGCTAGGATAAGGAATCAGTAAAACAGAGGACATTACAGATATTCAGGGAAAAGTAAAATGGTTTTCCGTGTTACAAACAGCAGGAAAACTGAATGCAAAACATTATTTTCATTACATGAAGGTAAAAGAGAAACTTGAACAGCTGCTAAAAGAAACAAATAAGATATAGATCGTTTAGGAAAGGGGCAATATAACAAATTGATGGAGATACCTAAAAACAATATCTCAGCGATATATGGCAGATTATTGATGAGGGCAGATAAAGGGGATATAGAGAGGCGAATAAGTCTTAAGTGGAAAAATACGATCTCCTCTGAAAATTGAAGAGAAATGTATTGGAGGATAATTCACGAGACCATTTATGCGTTCAACAAACCCTTGCAACAACATATCCAGCGATATGAACAGAAGTGTCCAAACTGCCACAAAGAGAAAGCCAATCAACTTCACGGGTTATGGTTTTGCCCTAGAATACAGGGCTTTTGGAAAGAAGTAACAGATAAAATAAATAACTTTAATGGGACATGAATATCCATAGATATATGTTCGCATATTTTGCATTCAGATAGGAATCTGGGTGTGACGGATAACACCCGATTTAGACATTACAGTACACATGTAATCTTGATGGCAGCAAAAAAAACAACAACATTTTGGGTCACTGGATCTATATGTCCACCCTGACATATACGCATTTTAGAACCATTGTAAGAAGGTTGATAATGTTAGAGTATAAAAACAATACGTACACAAAAGAACAAAGGAAAAAATATAAATCGATCTAATAGAAAACTAAGTAATATGACTAATTTATTCTCCCAAGAAATGAATCATACATTTAAAGAATTTGAATTGAGGACATAAGACAAAAGCAAGGTAGCGATAGGGCTAGAGAGGGAAGGAGGGGAGGACTGTTAAAAGTATTTATTGTGTTTTGAGACTCATGGAGACATAAGCTATGTATACTATGTTTTGAAGATTTATTATCTTTTGTATGTTATTAAATAGAAATAATAATTAAAAAAAGATATTTTTAAAAAGGGAGTTTTCCGATGGTCCAAAAGAAAACAAAAAATGAAACACTGTTAAAAATTTGATCTCATGGATTATACATACATTCCTGAAAAAATAAAAAGAGTTTAGTGTTACTCACTGACCCCCTGATATAGTGCGGCACAAATGCTCACGTATTTTCATTCTGAGGTGGGCGCTGATAAACTACATATCCCGGAATGCTCTTTTATCTTCTCCGCAGCATAATCCTCGCCTCTGTATGTAACACTTCACTATAGCTATTTCTTCTCCAATCACAGAGCCCCTTGCGGTCACCTGATTGATAACGTGCGGACATGAATGGTAGGGGAGGCAGCCCAAAAAAAAATCATGTGGGGCTGTGTCGGAGCGTAATCAAGTAGGAAAGATGCTTCCTGAATTTCGGGGATTCTACGCAGAATTTAATATGAAAGTATATTGTTAAGTGACTTGCATTCATATAGTAAGGTAAATGGTCAGGAGTGTTAGGTCACCGGATAACCCCTTAAAGGGTGTTTGCTTTAATACCTTTATCAAACCCACCCTGAAGGAACCCAACACTTGAGGCATGTCAGGCATAGATATATCACGTACTTGACACCAGGAACTAAATTTAGACCAGATATTGTCATAGAATTTTCTCGTGGACGGTCTCCTGGAAGCCAGAAGAGTAGAAATAACTTCATTAGAGAATCCTTTCACCGAGAGGATGTTCCTTTTAAATGCCATACTATTAGATGCAGGATCTCTAGACACTGGTGGAAGAACCCGTTCTGCGATAACAGAACCTCCCTAAAAGGCAATATCCCCCTTATGATAAATACAGAATATGGAACCATGCTCTGCAAGGCCAGAACGGCACTATCAGCAATGCTTCTGGGGACTCAATCTTGTTTTTTTGTAGGACTTGCTTGATCATTATGGAGGAAGGAAACACAAATTAACTTGTTGCTCCAGTCTACTGAAAAAGCACCCAATGCTACTGGATGATCCCCCTTGTAAAAGGAACAAAATAGGGGCAATTGCGTGTTTTAATATGTTGCCCTCAGGTCTATGTGAGGAACACTCATTCTCTCGGTGATTTGATGAAATACCTGAGGATTCAGTATCCATTCCTCTGGGACTAGAAACGCTCAACTCAGCTTGTCTGCTTGAGTATTGAACACCTCTCTGATATGTACTGCTGAAATGCTTAAAGAGGATCGGTCACTAGTTTATTAATTCCCTATCTCCTAACTAATCTAATAGGCACTATGATGCTGATCACTACAGTGTGATTTGTTTTTAAAAAAAATGTTTATTATTTGCAAAGTTATGAGCATTTTTCTAAATATGCTAATTTGGCTATAATAGCCAAATAGGTTACTATTTCTTTTCACTCTAAAGCAGTGTATTGTAATTTTTACTGGCTTAATACTAGCAGGAAGATGGTAGACCTGAGGGCTTTCATTAGACACAATTGCGTCTTGGGAGGGGGGCTGGTAATAGTGTGACAAGGGGAGCTCCTCCCTTTTTCTAACGGCCTAGATGGCACAATAATCTATCCCAAAGGTTACAGTGAATTGTTGACTGTAACATACAGCCAACATCCACTGAGTATAAAGTGGGCTTACCCTGTGAGCCCACTCCATACTCCCTTCCGTACCGGCTATGACATACATTTACATAAAATGTCGGTAAGCGATTAAATGGACTCAACTAATTTGGACCATACAAATGCTAAGACAATGCATGTGCACTTACAATTTATTCTATAATGATTCATACACAGCATATTTTTTGTTATGAGCAGGTCTGTTCCTGGTATTAAGCAGGAGCTGGGGCAGTCATTAGGGCAATTGCTGCACAGCTAATTCATCAGTGCAGCCACTGAGGCTTGTTTGGAGAAAGACAATTGGTCTGCCTCGCCCCCTGGCTTCAGCAGGATGTCGGTGGAATCACATGCTATGTGTGTATACTTTGTGCTTCTCTGTTGTTTTCCCAGTGGTCTTGCATTTCCTCAGTCCTTGTTTGCTTCAGTGTTTGATCTTTGCTTAGTTGTTCAGTTTTATCTGGTCTTAAACGTTGTTTATTCTGCTTGCCTTGTTTCACTAGGTTTTGGATTTGTTTTAAGTTTGTTTTCCATTGCCTGTTTTTTAGGGACGTGTTAGCAAAAGCATTTGCAGATTAAGGACAATTAGGGACAATGAGGGTTAGTAGTGTCTGGTGTTGGGGTCAGTGCTTAGAGAATTAAGAGCGAGATGGAGCCAAGATGAGCTTGTTACCATTACCCATTTGTTTCAATCATCTGCTTGACATCATCTTACCGTCCTGGTCTGCAATCGGTGTGTTCCAATTTCATGTATTCCTGTTGCCTGCTAGTGTTGTGATACGCGCTCCATATTTTCCTTCCCAGTCCAGCTGGCTCACACTTTGGTTCTAACGTAAGTCCTGGGGATAACGGAGTACGATTAGTTCCCGAGATGGGGTACTGCTATAGGTGAAGCCTAGTTCTGCTGCCTTGTAGCCAGTTAGCATTATTAAAATTTTAGAATATATGTCTCAAGTCAGACCACACAACTGAACAGGTTTGTATTTTGACATTATTATTAAAGTGTCAAACTATTATTATACCATGTGGTATAATCATTAAAACAATTATTTTTTCTATGCAGGGATCACTTTTAAAAGTTCAACTCTTAAATAAACAAAACACGATAAAATAGTAATTAATTGGACAAATTAATGACCTTGTACATGACTATACAAGTGTTAAAGGTTATTCACTTCACTAAAAACAATTCTGCATTAGAAGAGAACCTACCAGCCATTTCGGTGTGAGTAAATCAATGCAATCTTATACACTATATTAAAGAAATATATATTTAAAATCAATAGAATCCTGTCTGAACAAATGGGCATATACATCCATCCTACAAAGCGCCTACCCCCACACAATGAGCAGTGTATATTGTGGATGATGTTACAAATTGACATGGTGTCCCCATAGGAATGTTAAAGCCTGCTCCCCATGTTAGAAAGTCTGGCCAGAAGTTAAAATACTAAACTCCGCCATCTTCACTTTGAAACACCAGTCAGTACTTTGTCACTGCAATTTCTACAGTCAATCTGGGTTTCCTAGGAGAACAAGCAGACATGGGATACCCAATCATGGTGGTTGTGGTTAGGGTTAACATTGCTAAGCATAGTTATTTGGTATATCTACCATTACTATTGCAAGTATAAGAAAAACACAAAAAAATAAAAATGAGAAAATTATTCAACACATCATGTCCAATTTTTTTGTTTTTTAATCGGATCGGTATATTTAATTGTAGGCATTTTATTTTTTTTTGTAAATTATCAGGTCAATGGTTGGGAGACTGAAAAAAAAGATAAAACTAATAAATTTGTCATCAGTTCTAAAACTAGTTTAAATCCATTCCAGTACACAAATATACTGCAAAATAGTACACAGAGGTAATGAAATCAAATCGTTAAAAACATTGTCAGAAGTGAGTATTTTCCAAAACTGTTGTACCTGAAATTTAAATGCAATTAAAAACTCTACATAATGATGTACAATTTGTGGGGGAAAAAAATAGGGTTATAGAGTAGATTTAAAAAAAAATAAAAATGTAGTTCGGTCCTAAAGAGCATAATTAACTGACAAAGGGATTAACCCAATTATGGAGTCAAAGTGCCCCTTTCTTGTAGAAATAAAAGAAATAGGATGGGAGAATTGTCTTCAAACCTCGCAGATAAACACATTTAAAAATAAATAAATTGGCAAATAAAATGAATTTGAAAAAAAACAACAACAAGTTTTTGTATCAGTGTGCTGCAGTGTATTTTTTGTCAAAAACAAAACTATACCTTTTATATAAATAGTAAAAGTTAATTCATACTTGAAAAAGCAGAATGCAGAATGGCACTTTACTTTTAATTTCATGTTGTGTTATGAATATGAAAACTTAAGGGTGACATTTATCTGCACAAAGCTTAAAAACTAAACTAATGTTTTACATAAACACAGTTTGTTTTTCTAGGACATCATGCAGTCTATCTACAAAAATTTCAGTTAAGAACAAACCCTGATTAATATCCATCATAAATCATTAACTTATAAAATACTGTATGTTAGTGTCAAAATAAGGTGTCTACATCTCTATAAGTCCTTTAAACTTGATGTCCCTGGAGGTTATAAAAAAAACAAAAAAAAAAAAAAACAATAGCAAATGTAGCTTATTGGGGTGTACTTTGCATGTAAGGGTGCAAAATTACATTAACAGCTTTCATAATATTTCTGTTTATCCTTTTATTTAGGTTGTTTTTAACAGTTAATATTAAGATTTAAAATAAACTTTTCAATGCCACAGACATTAGAAATATGTTAATTATGCTGTCCAAAACTGAGGCTTTAATACAGTGCAATTTAAAATATTTCTATATCTTTCTTTGCAACAAGAGCATCATAGAAGTATATCTATATACCCAATCCAATTTTTCAAAGTAACGAAAATTGGGCTATCCTGTTAAATTAGTGTGTAACGGGGGACAAAAAGGTAAATGTGTATTTGTCGGAACCTTTCAGAACTGGTTCAGTGACTTAACAATTAACTTATTGTGAAGAGTTGCAGAATATGTTAGCACTATATAAAACATTATTTTGCATACATTAAAAGTCTTACATTTTTTAAATCTGTCAACTTACTCTTGTAGCCTTTATATATTTTAAAATCAAAAGATAGCCAAAAGTATATTTATGGTTCAAATATTGTTCGAAGAAAAAAAAAAAAAAAAAAGTGTTCCTAATTTCAGGATTACTATATGTTTATTATGATAATGCTAATACAATAATAGTAATCCTGGGGCTCAAAATTCAACAAAATATATATTTTTGTAAAGAACACGTATATCTAAATAGTGGCATACTACCTGCTACTTTTAATACAAGTATTCACACTTCCATTTTTACACCTTAAAAATACTTCTATTTCTTCTGATTTTACATACAGGTGTAAACATTTATTTAGCAGAAGTAGCTAATATTTTATTGAAAATTGAGTGTAGAAATATAACTATACATATGACCACTTATATCCATCCAAAACTGCTATTTCTCACTATGACAGAAGTCATGCATGGGAATTTTCTGCTATGCCTCAAATCCTTACCTTGTTGGCATATCACTGCAAAGTAAAACTTTGTTTTCCGTTCTCCTACTATTATATTTACGGATTGTTTGTTGAGAATATATACCTGACATGTGATTAAAATGACAAAGTTCTATAGACTGGACCCAACACACACACACACTATGTGCAAAGGGTGGGTAAATAAAAATACTGAAATCTCAAAACTCATTAAATTGATGACACGTTCCCCAAATTATGTTTTATTGAAATTTCACACGGTTTGAAATATATCGAACACATACACGAAATACAAAATTAAAACAATAATAATAATAATAATAATAAATTACCCACCCCTTTCCTGGAAAAAAACAAAACAATGATTGTCAAGGCTAGACAGAAGTCTAATTGTTGAATAAATGTATTCACAAATCACAAATTTTAAAATGCTAAATAAAAGCAAAATAAACTGCCAATAGTCATTGATTGTCTTATCCATATTATTCAATTCAATTTGCCATTCTTAAATAATAGTATAAAAACTTCAAGTACAAACACATCGCTCCACTGAATTATGTATTTTTTCTGTCTCCATTTTACTAGGTCTTAAGATTTTGATAAAAATAACAAAAACAGCATGTTTCCCATTTATTAGAAACATCTCATATTAACAATTGTACATTTCAGATGTTAACTTCAGATGTGGTTATCGTCTATAAATAGAAATAAAAAACCAGAAGACCCATTTATGAGTTTTCACAGAAGATGTATTTTTTTACTATAGTACAACATCAGTCTAGTATATATATAAAAAAACAAAAAAACAATCCTAGGAATTAGCTAAGTAATCTCAGGCAAAACACTGCTTTTATAGAACTCAAATGATACCTGTGTTTGTATTAGGTCATAGCTTTGTCTTAATGC
This sequence comes from Rhinoderma darwinii, assembly GCF_050947455.1. Classification (NCBI taxonomy): domain Eukaryota; kingdom Metazoa; phylum Chordata; class Amphibia; order Anura; family Rhinodermatidae; genus Rhinoderma; species Rhinoderma darwinii. Next base: position 266,667,756 of record NC_134690.1, read on the forward strand.
AAGCAACAGTAGTTAAAATAATATGTATACAATTTTTAATTTACTAAACATTTTATATTGAAGTGCCATTCATTCAATATTTCTCTTTGTTAGAATTCACATTTTTATATAGGTATTTTATATATTGCATCTGTAAACAGGTGTATTCTTCAGGAAACATGGTATGTGCTGGCTAAGATTAAATCGGATTTAAAAAAAACAGGTAGAAAATACACGCACAACACTGTGCAATTTTTCATCTTGAGAACACAAAGTTGCAATTTTAACAGCATATTTCTCGCAGATAAAATAATATTCAAATAAATTATCATCTTGTAGGTACAGGATAGAACTATTCATGCGGCTCTGTTTAAATAGTGAACAGAAGGAAATTAAAAGCAGCATTCAAGTTGTTTGACAAACACCTCATGAATTTAAGTTATACAAAAATGATACGTTATAAAGCCAAGTTGAACATTTAACTACCGTTCACAATCCTCTTATTTATTTCAAATTAGGTTTCCACAAATAAAAGCTCACAATTCATATTTTAACCATTACGGAATCTGACGATGTTTTTAGAAAATGTAAAAAATTAAGCCTAGCTTTAAGTGGAAGCATTTATCCCTTTGCTTTTTTTAATTGATGAGGAGGTGCAGGATATTCTCAGTTTAGAGTAAAACTTATATCGAGTAGCTTTACCACAGAAATCATCTGCAAATTAAATAATGTCACTAGACAGTTCCCAGTGTTAACCGACCCGAGCATAAATCCCCCCCCCCAAATTCCACCAAACAAAAATAAATAGAATAAATTGATTTAAAATAGCATTCAGTGTAGAGACTTATGACGTGTTGATCTGATAAAGTGCAACACTGATACGCAACAAATAAATAATTCGTTTAACAAATGATTTTCCATGTGATACTCAGATTCTATAATGCCATGGCTCAATTGATATTTGCATAACACAATTTTGATTTCTCTCGAAATTGAAAACTTTAGGTTGAGTGTAAAAGGGATATTTAACATCTTGTTAAATACACTGACAGTGCATTTGTGTATGTGCAGCATACATAACATTAGACCTTGTATGCATGCATGAACATACATTGCATTCATTTCCAAAGTTCTTGAGAGCTATCTTCTAAAGCCCAGTCTCTCACCCCGGGCAAGTTCAAGGCTTCACTTTTAACAGAAAGAGAGTTTACCAGTTCACAGTGAAATTTTCTGATGTGCCTATATAGGTCTCCAGACTGTGTAAACCTTCTCTCGCACCACTTACAAGCATGCGGTTTCTCCCGTGTATGAACCACAGCATGCCGGCTCAGGTTGTGAGAGTACTGGAAACTTTTTCCACACTGAGTGCAAGTGAAAGGCTTTTCCCCAGAATGAGTCCTCTCGTGACGTTTTAGAGTGTACATACAGGAAAAAGTCTTACCACAGAGAGAGCAGGTAGGGACATGGACATCATTAGTGGGTTTACTTCGTATGCCATCTTGTTCTCGAAAGTGTGTACTTAAATGAATTTGAAGGATATGTGGGCTTGGAAAAACTTTGTTGCAAAGTGGGCACATAAAGATTTGCCCGGCAGGATTAAGCATGTTTGAAACAAAAGGAAGAAGACTGGTGTCCATATTATTTTCTATCTGAACTCTCTCATTATCAGGAGTGATCATTTCATCATCACTTGCCTTTTCATCGTGATCCAATTCTCTTAAGACTGAATCTTCTCGTACAGAACCCAAGTGGACGGACTCATAATGTGTCCTTACATCATTGCTTATGCCTTCCTTTACATTGCTTTGCTCCATATGATATTCAGTAGTATTTATAGCATTTTCATCACAAGATGCTTCTTTTTCTACCTTTACATGAACTAGATTGTTTCTTAATGTCTCTGGTGAAGAGAAGTAGGAGGTACTCAGTGGTTCTGCGCCTGACACACTTGATTTCACAGACAGGTCCAGGACACAGTCTGAATCTGCTGTATCCCTTATGGAAGTGTTAGACCTCCCAGATAAGGAGCCAGCTGAGCTGCAAGGGCTAGGTGCTGTTTTTACAGCGGTTGTGTGAGTTTCAGTTTCTGCACTAGTTTGAGTAATGCTGGTTGGATCAGAGGACAACCTCAACCACATGTTCCCAGAGTCCGCTGTCAAATCACCTCTGCTAGGAATGTTTAATTTTTCCGCTTCACCCTCTTCATCATCACTAGGCAGATCACCTGCCATGTGGCTACTACCATCTGAGAGGCTCTCTACTTTATCTGAACAACTTGAATAGTCTTCCTCTTTTTTTGTGCTGTCTGCCTCAGTTGTAGCTTTTTCTTTCAGTTTCTTTTTACAGACTTTCACAATGTCGTACATGTGGAGAAAACTGGCAGCTGCAAGAACATCTTCAATAGGCAAATCTTTAAACTGGAGTTTCCCTTCGTACATGAATTCAAGCAGGAGAGCAAAGGCTGGAGCTGTAACAATGTCACTGTTCAAGTTAACAATGTCTCTTTTGTCTAGCTGATCCTTGTAAAAGAGGTGGAAATACATGCTGCATGAAGCCAGTACAGCTCGGTGAGCTCGGAAATGGGCATCTCCTACCAGAACAGTACAATCGCACAGAAATCCTTGATCTCTCTGCTCGCTCAAACACTGTAGCAAATGTCTGCTGTGTTCTGGAAAATCCATAATGTCTTCATAACCTAAACAGAAATCTTATATTAGAAGGGATCACATGATTCTTATTAAAAATAAAATTGAAAAATAAATCTTAGTTTACTGAATCTATAAGCAAATGCTAGACATAACTCACACGTAATAATCCTAGAACTGCTATTTTAAAAAGGAACAGAACTTTTACGAGAGAAACAAATTTACACACGTTTCACAGATCAGATATTCTATGCATCGCTAACGGACATGACCTTCATAATACGTTTTTTCCCAGTGAACAAAAAAGATCATTAAAGTTTTGAAAGCAAGCCTATTTTCAGCCATATAACTCAATACTGGGATTTTGATCTTCTACTTTGTTCATACTTTAGTCAGGCCATGCTAGCGTAATAAAATGTTCTGTTCGTAAACCTAGTGTGTAGAGCTAAACAAGTAGTACAAGGTATCACATTAGGTACATTATTATGTAAAAGGAGAAAAAAAAAACTATTTCTGCAACCAAATATGTTTTACAATAAAATAATCTTGCATTATCTTTACAAAAACAAAAGAATGCTAAGATTAACAAATACAATCACTTTAAGTGCCCTGTAACTCACATCAATCCTAATCCTTAAGAGGGCTAAAAATAAAGATTTGAGGGCAGCTCACAAGGTAGCTGTGATCAAATTAGTAGGCTGAAAGGACAGAGGGACGAAGAAGGAAGCTTATAAACATCTGATCCAGCTGACGGTGGCCATATGGCAGCTGCTGCCCAGATAAAGAGATTAAGAATAGAGGAGTGCGATTACAGCTGTCTGGCCAATTCAAGCAGCTCAAATCTACAAGTTCTAAATTAGTTTGCTAGTACATAAACAAGTACGGAGAATACATGCAAAAAACGCACAATATATTTCTACGACAGGCAGATCCAGAAAATGCAGACACAAAAGTCTAAAAGATGAAGGTGAATTTTTAATAGGAACGGTGAAAAGGACACTTAATAGATCGAATTGACGACAACCTAATTTAGGCCCGTTGTTCCTTCTCGGTACTTTCAGACTGCCAAACATGACTGCACTTAAAACTAAAATAAGATATTTTGGAGCACTTAATATGCTTAAAATCTGCAACACGAGGATGGTGAATAGTTACAATGTTCCACAACAAAAACCAATAAACATGCATCGTGCACTCCTTATTTTAACCACATCTACATAGCAGAAAGAAGTCGAATATATGACAATGACAAAAACAAACAAAAAGTCCTTAATAATGTTAGGAATTCTAGGAAACGGCAGATCTAAAGAGAAACCGTTACCAAAAGATGAAATAAGTCACACTGAAAATAAAGAAAACAATACATAAGAAACGATCATCAATATACAACTGCATTTACTGCAAGTCCTACCTTTTTTATACATAGACCTGATGATGTACTCCCCTTTCACAAGTGCTGAATGCTGGTTGTATATTGATCGACTCAAGAAAATAAAAAAAATTAAATAAATAAAAGAAGGGAAAAAAAAAAAACCAGACTGACAAACAGATGCAAAGTGGAGAGGATGTTAGAGAGGAATAAGATACCTTTTCCCCACACAGCTCTGCACACACTAACTCCCTGGCTGTGTGTTAGAATAAAAGGCTGAGGGATGGCAAGCTGTCAGCTGCTCTGACATCATGTTCAGATGGAAATGCTACCTCCAGCTGTGCTCCTTTTAATGCCATATGCTGCTCCTCTACACTCCTGCCACCAGCTTTTTCTTAGGAGAACTTTTTTTTCTTCAGTTTGTATAAACAAAAACTTCAAAGTTTCCTCTTCTCTAAACTTTCTCCACATACCAACTTAACATATGGACTATTATAATTATGGAATTTTCTAACAACTTCACACCATTTTTGATGATTTTATGTATTGAAGGCATGAACTTCTACAACATGTTGCTTATAAAAATAATATGCTGTGTATATTTCTGAATACAATGCAAAGACATACATCAATGTACTATATATATATATATATATATATATATATATATATATATATATATATATACACACACACACACACACACACACGCGAAGGTGAATTATAACATGAAAAAAAAATCCTAATTTTCCTATTATACAAGTAAAAAGTTTATTTTACATATTTATTATATTACAGAATTAAAATATGTCCAAAATACAATCTCCTTAAGTGCGAGTTATTATTATTGCAGATTTAAGAGTGCTGTTGGCAAACATACACGCAAAAAGATCAGGATCTTCTTGCAAGAGGCTGATGAAATAACACTGCAACCTCGTAGTGAACGAACACACGTTTCTATTCTGTTTATGCACCTCACATCTGTGAGTGTCATATAAACACTAAACATTAGGTAGGTGAAATACAACCTGACGCTTAAATCATGTGAATGTAGAATTGGAATTGCTAAATTTAGAAGCAAAAGGCTCCTGAAAACAAATACAAAAACTGGGTAACAATTTCAGATACTTATACAGTAGCCTAACAGTATTTACTCATAGGAAAATTGGTTTCCCTGCGGCTGTATTTCTGTAGCTTGCTCCTTAATACATCATTTTCCTAGCTATTAGCCCACATATTTTTACTTAAATGCAGAGGCTGGCATAGAAAAGTGCAGCGCCTCTTACACCTATTGTGCTTACCTGATTGGAGACGACATTCTAGAGTGGGCTGCGTTCTTCCCGGGTGAGGGGCACTCATTGAAGCGTGCCATGTGATAGTAACACGGAGCATAAAGCAGCCAGTGCACGACATGCACCCCAAAGAACTGCCATGTGTGCGACTGAGAAAAAGCACCAAGTCAGGCTGAAGACCTCTGGTATAGGCATCTGATGTGGTAAGGGGTGTGGGGCAATCCCCAGCTCCTCACCCCAGTGCCTCGACTACTGAATTATTAATAAAGGAGCTATGCGTTGTAATCCAGGTGAAACTTTAGTGTAACCATACGTTTTGCCCTTTTTATAATACACTGAATAAAGTATTTGATTTTATTGTATTCTAAGGCCCTATTCACACGAACGTGTCCGTTTTGCACGCGTAGGAAACGCAGTGTTTTTCCTGCATTGCAGTTCCATGTGACATCAGTGTATGGCGCGCGTTTGTGCTTTTTACGCGCGTTTGTCATCCGTATCTCGCACGGTTTTTACATTGAGAAAAAAATACACCTTCGGTTTTTTCGCCATCATTTCTTTAGCAACTGTTGCGTTAATCACTGATAGCACACAGATGTGCGTCCGTGTGCTGCCCATGATTTTCATGCACCCATTGACTTTGATGGGTGCGTGATGTGCAAAAACCGCATAAGAATAGGACATGTAGTGAGCTTCACGCAGCGGACACACGCTTGCGTGAAAAACATAATATCTGAATGGACCCATTGAATCGCATAGGTCCGTGTGACATCCGTTGTTTTAACGCGCGCAACACGGACGTGAAATACGTTCGTGTGAATAAGGCCTTAAACAAATTGCTTAAAGGATTTTCTTAGAATTTAGGATTAGGTCTAATTAAGTTCAGCAAGAAAAGTGCTGAATTTTAGTAATGGACACCCTGGATTAAAGTAGTCCTCGATCTGAGACTCCACTCTACATGGATCTTTATGATTTTATTCATTCATATCCATATAGATATTTATTGGATGCGCCAATTACTGCATGCACCTCAGTCATATAACACAGTCCTCAAGTTCTTGGCTTTACAACTATGCTGAAACTGGGTTTACATTACAAAAATGTTGAGTTCTCTACATACTGAAGATGAAAATCCCTATTCATAAAGGGGTCCTCTACGCATACTCAAATTAAGCTCTGGCTCTAAACTTTTACACCTCCGATTTACCTTTATGTGAGGATGGGTCATCAATATTGATGACCTATTACCTTACAGAGAGGGCCAGTCCCAGCCCACTGGTGATGTGGATAACGTGCTACAGCAGCAGGCCATCGTGGTCAAATGACTTGTCGCCAGTATGGAAAACACAACATGTAGGATACAACAATTTGGACTTCGATACCGATACTTGGTGTAGTATTGCGATTTTGATACCAAAACGATACTTTGCCAACAGTAATATAAAAAAAGAAGTGAGGCATGAGGTGTGATGAAATTTGAATATGCCTCACATTAATAGTAATTAACCCCATCATGTTTCTCAGTCATAACTGCTTTGATCGCAGCATTCAGGAGAATAGAGGCGGAGATGAGAGGTTTCTCTGATCTCCGGCGTTAGAGCGGGGCTGCGGCTCTGTAATACAGCCATTGCCCCGCTCCTGACAACAAGTGCGCGTGCGGTTAGCATGAGGTGATGCGGCCGGCGCTGCACTACTGAGCGGCAGTTCAGGCACTGAAGACAGAAAATGGGGGTGTTTTGCAGTGCACCCGCCATGTTCTGTCTTCAGTGCCGCCGCTCATTAGTTCAGCGCTGGCCACATCGCATCATCCTGACCCCGCGCACTTGTCAGGACTCAGGAGCGGGGCACGGGCTAGATTACTCAGCCGCAGCCCCGCTCTAATACATTCATGTGTTACAATACTGAGCTGTGCGGCCACACAGCCTAGTACCGAAATACATGAAATAACAGTATGGAACCGTTTGGGGGTGCATGGTATCGAAACTTTTGCATCGTGCATCCCTATGTAGGAGAGGAAGCTGGCAGTGCATATAAGATGTGAAAGAAAAGTTTCAATATACGCATCTTAGTGCCCAAAAACATGTAAAAAAACGTAATTAAACCCGCATGAAACGCATGGTGCATGTGATTTAAACGCTGGGAAAAAAAAAAAAAGGGTGTGTGAAGAAGGCCTTACAATCCATATTAAAACACTCATTTCTTTGCTGGAGGTGGACTTTTGGCCTCAGGATAAAGGGACAATCTCTGTATAAGCCGTAATACATAAGTGGTCCATACTACAACTGTGCTCCCACAGGTGGCAGCAGCTCAAAAATATTAGTGTATATGAATATAAATAAATACTTATGAAATGTGAATAATTCCTATGTAAGTAGCACATTTAGCAATACTAGAGTCTGGGTGCTGGCCCCTATGGTCTCTAGAAGCAGTATACCCCTTTAGCTCACACATTTCCACATAGACGTGGAAGTTCCATTACAAACAATGGAGAACCCACCATCATAGCTTGGAGATGAGCACGATAGATCTATCAGTTACCAGCAGAAAAGGCATGGCACTGATAAGAGCACTGTGGTCACTTTTTTCTCGTGACCAGTGGAGCAACTGCCCCCCTAATGCTAGCATCTTAAATACCTGACACGTGAGAAGATACAATGTGCGAATAGGTGCACATACATTAAGGCATCCTTAACACAGGGTTTTCATCTGGCGTAGAAAATGTTATGCCATTTTTACATAAAAAAAAAATTTTGTTTCTTTTATTATGAAATATTTTAAATGTCATACCCAAGCTACGATAAAAAAAAAACAAAAAAAAAAACACACTGAACCCAAAAACACCACAAGCCAAAACACTGTATGTAGAGTTCAATATTTCACTAGACTTTAAGGTAACATCTGGCCACAGCATTTTTTACCTCAAATAAACGTAATTAAAAATGCCAATGGAAAACTAAGCAAGGCGCTGTGTAAATCCAGCCTAAAGCTTATGCTAAAAAAAATTTGCATTTATATCATTTTATGGTGTTAGAAGAAATTTTCTATAACAAACGCTAAAACCTTAGTAAAAAACAAACGGAAGAGGTTTCTTAACTTAAATTTATGTCAAAACTTGACATTTTGCTTTTCCAATTTACTGTGCCTATTATGGACTGAAAAAATACACTAAAATTGCCCAGAGGAAAAAAGGAAAATCACAAACCACGAAGTGCATGCAGTGGTTGAACATGTAAGTAACACCACAAGAGGCAGAAGATATTTAATGGAAACTAACTTTTCAAACAACTTATGCTGATCTAATAGTATACCTGCTAAGTATCAACTTTGTAATTTACTTACTGTTAAAATTTAGTTTTATTCATTCTGTGTGAAGTTACTGCCACTAGGTTTCTCCCTACCTGTAATTGGCTGTCCACCCCGTTGTCAAGCAAAATCCGTCTCTGGTTATAGAGCAGAAGAGACGGAGTGCAGGAAGTCGGGGTGTCTAGCAGAGGGGTGCAGGAGCAGATGCGCAAAGGGGGTCTATGGAGAGGGGTTTCATGAAGAGGGAGCAGAGACAGAGGAGACACAGGCTGCTGGTAAGATTTATATCTCACTACAGTGCAAGATTTTCAGCTACACTGCTTATTACTGCTGTATAATCTCCTCCATGCTGCTTCTAGTTCAAAGGGTGTGCTATAAAGAGATAGTGGTTCAGGATGTTCTCTGCTCTGTGTGTGCTGTATGGGAGATATGATAGCAGTTAGGCTCTACCCACCTGCTCAGGGAAAGCTGAGAAATAGAGACAGCCTGCAATGGGCAAAACTGCTAAAAATGAAGAACACAAGTCATATAATGGCCAGAAATAGTCTTATTCATCATGTTCACCCACAACAACTTATTCTGAATAGTCATCTGAAAAGTTAGGTACGGTTTAAAGCACCATCAAATACAGAGCTTTGTAAAGTACAGGAAGGTACCGTAGTGATATTGTATAGACATGCAGTGACGCCACCATTGGTTAACCAAGCCATGAAAAAAACACTCTGGCCTGATCAATGCTTTCATCAACATGACGGGATACATGTCAAAAACATGGGCACAGGACTGAAAACTTAAAGGGGGTTTTCTCATTTCGGACATTTATGGCATATCTACAGGATATGCCATACATGTCCAATAGATGTGGGTCCGAACCTACCTCTAGAACGGGACCCCTTACCTCATCCTACCTTGTCCCGCGGTCGTTGCTCCCTGGCCACCGAGTTACGACGTGGCCGGGAGTACAAAAACAGCAGGGCTTGCTGAGCTACATGGTTTCCGTAACTACCATAAAACTTATTAGGAGTTACGGAAAAAGCGTAGCTTATTATGTATTATTGTATAAGTTACCGTAACTCCCATTCACTTCTATGGGAGCTAGTCAAACAGTGTAGCTTAACAGTTTCTGTACTCCCGGCCACCTCAACATAATCTTTGGATACGGCTTAAAAGTCCGAGCTAAGAACACCCGTTGAGTATAGTGCCTATTGTTACCTTCACTTAACTTTAGTCCAACATTTCTGAAGTTGTTTGTTCCATTTACCCCAACCCCACCTCACAATAACGCATTATATGGTGGCCATTTAAATGAATAAGCAATGATTTTACAAAGTTGTACCGACTCCACCAGAAGAGAGACGTTCTTTCTAGCTGCTCTGCTGTGGCTTATAGTCGAAATGTCAAGTAAATCCACCCTAATAGGGCACATGGAAAGTGGTAGTCCAGATGAAACAATTCGTTTAAGGCTATGCTGACATGCAGTGTAAATAATTTAGGATTTCGTTTTAGGCTATATTCATACCACGTTTTAGGCTATATCCACACCACGTGTTAAGCTATATCCACACCACGTGTTAAGCTATATCCACACCACATTTTAGGCTATATCCACACCACGTTTTAGGCTATATCCACACCACGTTTTAATGCTGTTGAAAGGTTCTGCTTCAAGAAAAAAAAAAAAAAAGTACCTTTAAAATAAGATATCCTGTTGCCATTCCCTTCTATTGTAAAATAAACAGGATCCGACTGGATCCTGTTCTTCAATTGGGCAGAGACTAGGGAGCCTGCATCATTTGTGTGTCCGGTTGCATCTGGTTTTATAGGTAAATTATACCATAATAATAAAACCGTACCTTCAAAAAGGGTGCCAAAAGGTGACATGAACAGAGCCTCGAAGTCAGAATTTGCCATAAACTTGGCCTTGGATCTCACCCTTTGCACAACCCATGGTGAAATCCGAAGCAAAATTCTGCGACAGATAGGGCAGATACATTTTAAGATTCCCCAGCTTGTCTACAATCTGCTGCGTTTCGTAAATCCCCATTCACTAGCAATGTAATATAAATTCACACTGAAAATCTGCATGAAATACACGACATCTGGGGATATATATATTTTGCCATTGGATAGGCTGTGGAAGCACACGTTGCAATTTTGCATCCCATTTAAAAACATTAAGATTGCAGAAGGGTGCAACCTTATTAACATGCTGTGCGACAAGAAGACATTCCCTGGAATAAGTTGCTTGATGTAAAACCTAAAGCAATGGTCAATTTTCATCCTCGCACAGCAGATTTACAGGTTCACAGTGCCAGCTTGATGCTTTCATTGGGGGGCTGGCATGGTGAAAGTCACTGTAGCACCAGTTCTAAGGGAATCCAAAGAGGTGCAGGATAGAGGAATACTTATGGTTTCCAATTTGGGAAGATTTATAAGAAATGAAGATGCAACGCACAGATGTAGACGGCATGCATTGTCAGTAACAATATCGTAACAGCAAGTCACGAACATTGGATCACACATGCAAACAGCGTTCTCTATTTTAAAGTTCTGGAAAAATAAAAAAAAATAAAACACACACATACTATATATATATATATATATATATATATATATATATATATATATATATATAATAAAAAAAATAAAAAACTACTACAGAAACTGTAATATGACAAATATACAAGTTACCAAATAGAAGAACCCCATTAATAAACTAAAACTGCATCTGAGATATTAGTGGGACCGACACAAGAAAATAGGCGAGGGCGACACGGCGACTGCGCAACATTAAGATTGGTAATGTTGCGCTGCCAGTCGCGCCGAACGATAGTAAATGCGATCACACAGAGCAGGCGGCGTGGATTTCTGGGCATTGTCATGTCGCAGCAAGTTGCGACCACATTTTTCTACCATTCGGCGCAATGTAGTAACGTGACCTTGCAATCTTAGGTCGTGCAACTAAAAAATAAGTCACGGTGTAGCCCTAAAACCTAAATGATATTTATCTACTTGAACTCCTGTCCAGGGTTGAAATTTCTTTGGAAATGAAGGTTTTATCTAGAAGCTCTTTTTAGAGATAAATGACAATGCAGAATGTACAGCGGTCTATTGTTATATACAGTATATGGTCAGTAGTAGTGGGGGATGGGTCATAACCAATAGTTAAACCCGACACTATAAAAGGGGAGGAAAAAAACACAAGACATGAGAAACCTTTTGAAATGCAAACATGAGAAAGTAATAGAACATACATATCTACTTACACATATATTCTACATAGAAAAGAAGCATAAAACGCCAGGGACAAATCCCACCAGACTAATGGCCGGTCACATACACGTACAGGACTACTAGAAGCCGCAGCTCAGCCCAATGGAACACGACATTGGAAGCCCAAATTCGAGCAGCCAGCGAAGTGTCATGTGAACGGCAGCGTGAAGTCGCTGCGGGGTCTGAGGTCACATGCCGGGCGGCAGCAGTTACGGAACTCGTCTCGCAGACCTGTTCCATATCCTCACGTCCTTCCTTCTGGGAAGAGTGAGTCAGCGGCAGACGCAGCTCGTCCTTGACCCTGCCCGGCACTCACTGAAGCAACCCTCCATTACCCGCGCCTCTTACTCTTAGAATGCTGGCCACTGCTCGTCCAGTGACCGCAGGATCTGCTGCTTCTCTCCGCCAAGCGTCGAAGTCAGCGCTCTCTTATCAAGGTCTCCCCAGCGCACAGACCCGGGGCGGCACTCGGCGCACACATCAGCCTGGCGCGTATTAGGCGGGCCAGGTGCCAGGAAAGGTGGCCACAGAGGCGAACAGGGAAGGATGGCAGAGTCTGGCAAAGTACAGCGCCTGCGCGAGAGTTCACGGGGGTAGAGGCGGGGAATTGTCGGCGCCGCTCTCTGGAGTGTCTGCCGCTGGCAGTGTTCGTCCATGTGTACTTCGATTTGTTTGTTGCGCATTGTGTGATAGTGAAAAGTGCTGCACGATATTAGTCATATGGTAGAGTAGTTGTAGTTCATGAAAGACTGGCAGTCGCGCTGCGACATGACCACACGCTCTCCTCAGGCGGCATTTCTGTAGCAGGTGGAATGAACGGGTCCCCACATTACACTAAAAAGCTTTGCTTACTAGGAAGGATAAAGCAGTGGAGGAAGAGACTGTTGTGGTGAACAGTATGTTGGTGGTGTACTGATTATATATATATACATACACACAAAAGTGTTAGGACACCTACAGCATACCTCACAATTTTGAAATGTAAAGAGGGACAAATCCTGCGGCGCCGTGTCTTATTTTTTTTTCATTTAGCCCCTTCTCTAACCTCAACCAATCGCTGCCCATACACACCCAGTTCAACCCACACAGTATAATGCCACAGTATAATGCCCCCCCCCCCCCAAACTTCTCATGGCCGACGGTCCGCAGCTTTCAGCTGCATCCCTGGGTCTAAGTGACCCAACAATTCAGCACTAGCAGCCGGGGCGTCACTAAGGGCTTAAAATGTCAGGGGAAATAGCCCTAAGGGTATGTGCACACACACTTTTTACGTCCGTAATTTACGAACGTATTTCGGCCGCAAGTCCCGGACCGAACACAGTGCACAGTGCATGTACGATGCTAGGAGTCCCTGCCTCGCTGCAGGACAACTGTCCCGTAGTGTAATCATGTTTTCAGTACGGGACAGTTGTCCTGCAGCGAGGCAGGGACTTCTAGCATCGTACATAAGTATGATGCTAGGAGCCCGGCTCCTTGCACTGTGTTCGGTCCGGGACTTGCGGCCGAAATACGTCCGTCAATTACGGACGTAATTAGTGTGTGTGCACATACCCTAATACATATGTGTCCGCCCAAAAAAAAAAAGGTGTATAGGAGACCGCATATCTATAGCACTACGACCCTATAAACTATGGATAGGATTAGATACAGTGGCTCAGCAGACAGTATCACACATGATAGGATTAGATACAATGACTCAGCAGACAGTATCACACATGATAGGATTAGATACACAGCTCAGCAGACAGTATCACACATGATAGGATTAGATACAATGACTCAGCAGACCGTATCACACATGATTGGATTAGATACAGGGCCCAGCTCACTGACATTGCAGCTCCAGCGCTGGACCCAGGAAAGGTAAGAATAATAATTTTGCTTCTTTATGTGTTACTGATTATTTTTGTGTGTTTGTGTTTTTTTACAGGTTCGGTTGTTGGACTTCGGATACGAGGACTTCAATGACTGCGTTTTTTATTCTCAATAAAATGGTTAATGATGGTTGTTTTTTTATTTCAATAAAATATTTTTTCTATGTGCTTGTATCTTTTTAAACTTTATTATCACCGCCTTAGTAATGGCCGCTGGCTGATTGACAACCTCCATTACTAAGGCGGGGCTTAATGTTAGCAGGTGCAGAGGCTACACTAACCCCCGTTATTACCTCGGTACCCACCGCCACCAGGAGTACTGGGAAGAGCCGGGTACGAACCAGTACACGACCATCTGCAGTTACGGTCAGGCACCGTGGTGGCCGCAGGCTTGTAGTATTAGGCTGGGGAAGGCCAAAAACAGTGGCCCCTACCACCCTGGTAATGCTGCCTGCTGCTGTGTTGTATCTGGCTGGTTATGAAAATTGGGGGGGACCCCACATCGTTCTTTCCAATTATTATTATTATTATTTTTTTTTAAAATGACGTGAGTTCCCCCCCATTTTTCATAACCAGCCAGATACAATAAAGCAGCAGCAGCCTAGCATTACCAGGGTGGGAAGGGCCACTGTTTTTGGCCTTTCCCCTCCTGATACTACCAGCCTGCGGCCAACCCAGTGGCCGACCATCACTACAGATGGTCAGGTACTGGATCGTACCCGGCTCTTCCCAGCACCCCTGGTTGCGGTGGGTACCGGGGTAATAAAGGGGGTTAGTGTTCGCCTCTGCACCGGCTAACACTAAGCCCCGCCTTAGCAATGGATGCTGTCAATCAGCCGGCGGCCATTACTAAGGCGGTAGTAATATAGTTTAAAAAAAAAAACACAAAGACATAGAAAAAATATTTTATTGAAATAAAAAAAAAAAACACACAGCCCTCATTAACCATTTTATTGATAATATAAAAAGCCGTCATCGAAGTAGTCCTGGAATCCGACGTAGTCCAACGACCGAACCTGTAAGAAAACACACAAAAAACTATTAGTAACACATGTGTTAGGCTTAGATACAGGGCCCATGTGTGATACTGTCTGTGGGACCCTGTATCCAAGCCTACCACAAGGTAGGCTTAGATACAGGGTCCAGCAGACCGTAATCTTATACAGTATAAGATTACTGTGTGCTGGGGCCCTGTATCTAAACCGACAGTGTGGTAGGCTTAGATACAGGGTCCCACAGACAGGATCACACATGGGCCATGTATCTAAGCCTACCATGTGATTGTCTTAGATACAGGGCCCAGCAGACAGGATCACACAATCTGTGATCCTGTCTCATGGGCCCTCTAAGGGTATGTTCACACGGCCTATTTACGGACGTAATTCGGGCGTTTTTGCCCCGAATTACGTCTGAAAATAGCGCCTCAATAGCGCTGACAAACATCTGCCCATTGAAAGCAATGGGCAGACGTTTGTCTGTTCACACGAGGCGTATATTTACGCGCCGCTGTCAAATGACGGCGCGTAAATAGACGCCCGCGTAGAAGAAGTGACCTGTCACTTCTTTGGCCGTAATTGGAGCCGCTATTCATTGACTCCAATGAATAGCAGCGCTAATTACGGCCGTAATTGACGCGGCGTTCAAGCGCCTGCACATGCCGGTACGGCTGAAATTACGGGGATGTTTTCAGGCTGAAACATCCCCGTAATTTCAGCCGTTACGGACCCCCGCCGTGTGAACATACCCTAAGCCTGCTACATCGTAGGCTTAAAGGGGTTGTGCAGTCCCTAAACATTGATGGCCTGTCCTCAGGATAGGCCATGAATAGCTGATGTGTCTGGGTCCGACTCCCGGGACCTTCCTGGTTCCGGATCGCAGCGGAGGTCCTGACGTCACAGCGCTATGCGCCGCGCACATCGAGAGGACAGAACTTCCGCCGCGGCTGAAGAGGAAGGTAAGACTCCTGGGACCCGCCAATTAGCTGTTTTGAAGGGGCCGTAGCACTTGTACGAGAGTACAGTGTATGGTACTATTATATTCAGGAGCACAGTGTATAGTACTATTATATTCAGGAGCGCAGTGTATAGTACTATTATATTCAGGAGTGCAGTGTATAGTACTATTATATTCAGGAGTGCAGTGTATAGTACTATTATATTCAGGAGCGCAGTGTATAGTACTATTATATTCAGGAGTAGAGTGTATAGTACTATTATATTCAGGAGTACAGTGTATAGTACTATTATATTCAGGAGTACAGTGTATGGTACTATTATATTCAGGAGCACAGTGTATAGTACTATTATATTCAGGAGTACAGTGTATGGTACTATTATATTCAGGAGCGCAGTGTATAGTACTATTATATTCAGGAGCACAGTGTATAGTTCTATTATATACAGGAGTACAGTGTATAGTACTATTATATTCAGGAGCACAGTGTATAGTACTATTATATTCAGGAGTACAGTGTATAGTACTATTATATTCAGGAGTACAGTGTATGGTACTATTATATTCAGGAGCGCAGTGTATAGTACTATTATATTCAGGAGCACAGTGTATAGTTCTATTATATACAGGAGTACAGTGTATAGTACTATTATATTCAGGAGCACAGTGTATAGTACTATTATATTCAGGAGTACAGTGTATAGTACTATAATATTCAGGGGCACAGTGTATAGTGCTGTTATATTCAGGGGCACAGTGTATAGTACTGTTATATTCAGGAGCACAGTGTATAGTACTATTATATTCAGGGGCACATTGTATAGTACTGTTATATTCAGGGGCACAGTGTATGATACTATTATATTCAGGAGCACAGTGTATAGTACTATTATATTCAGGAGCACAGTGTATAGTACTATTATATTCAGGAGCACAGTGTATAATACTATTATATTCAGGAGTGCAGTGCATAGTACTATTATAATCAGGAGCACAGTGTATAGTACCATTATATTCAGGAGCACAGTGTATAGTACAATTATATTCAGGAGTACAGTGTATATTACTATTATATTCAGGGGCACATTGTATAGTACTGTTATATTCAGGAGCACAGTGTATAGTACTATTATATTCAGGGGCGTAGTGTATAGTAGTATTATATTCAGGGGCACAGTGTATAGTACTGTTATATTCAGGGGCACAGTGTATGGTACTATTATATTCATAGGCACAGTATATAGTACTATTATATTTAGGGGCATAGAGTATGGCAGCATGAGAATTTTATCTTTGTTTATAGGTGTGGAAATTTTGGAAAAGTAAGGAGCCAAAGACATCTGAGCGGCAAACTGCAGAAATGGGTTGCGGCCAGCAGAGGTTGTCATGGAGGTCTGACCCAGATGGAGGAGAAAGAGAGCGACTCCAATCTGAGAAGACGTCACCTGTGAGTCAGTAAATGTTTATTCTCCCTATGACTGCATTGTATCACTACTGTATTCACTGTATGATCTGCAGCGAGTTGATTGGTGTGTCGTTCTTTTTTGTGAAATAGCAACTCCCAACATATCCTTACCATTGTTCAGGCCATACTGGGAGCTGTTGTTTTATGCTGTACAAACTTATATGGCAGGGGTTAAAGGGGTTGTCTGGGCATGGGGTAATTTTTCATACTGATGACCCATCCACAGGATAGGTCATCCGTATATGATCGGTCGGGGTCCGCATTGATCAGCTGTTCCGGCTGCCTCCCACTCCATAAGTTATGCAGTGGTTGGTGCCGGAAGCAGCAGAAGGCTCCAACCACTGTATAGTGGCCGTACTGCAGCTCTGCTACTTTTTACTTGAATAGGAGCAGTACTGCAGTGTAGCAGCACGGCCGCTATGCAGTGGTCGGAGCCTTTTGCTTCCGGCGACGACCACTACATAACTTATGGTGCCGGAGGCAGCCGATCAGTGCAGGGTCCAGGTGTCGGACTCCCACCGATCATAAACTGATCATCAGTATGAAAAACAGAATTTGCAAATGATCTCTGTACTGAGCTGTATTTGTGCTCGTGCTGTATATATGTACTGAGCTTGGTTCTGGTGCTGTATATATTTACTGAGCTTGGTTCTGGTGTTGTGTGTGTGTGTGTGTGTGTGTGTGTGTGTGTGTGTGTGTGTGTGTGTGTGTATATATATATATATATATATATATATATACTGAGCTTGGGTCTGGTGTTGTATTTATGTACTTGGCCTTGTTCTGGTGCTGTATTTATGTACTGAGCTTTGTTCTGGTGCTGTGCATATGTACTGAGCTTTGTTCTGGTGCTGTATATATTTACTGAGTTTTGTTCTGGTGCTGTATATATTTACTGAGCTTGGTTCTGGTGTTGTGTGTGTGTGTGTATATATATATACACGGAGCTTGGGTCTGGTGCTTTATTTATGTACTGTGCTTTGTTCTGGTGCTGTATTTATGTACTGAGCTTTGTTCTGGTGCTGTACATATGCACTGAGCTTGGTTCTGAGGCTGTATATAAGTACTGAGCTTGGTTCTGGCACTGTATCTGTGCATTAGCCAGGAGATTTGTCGTGGCTTACTGTTCACGCCGCACTGTCCTCCACCCTTCCCACATTGCACAGCCTAACTAAATGGGCTGAGCACGCTTAGGATATTTAATGTGCACATATTGGTCTATATGTAATTGGTGAGTTTAATATAATGAGTGTGGGTAGGTATGTAGGTATTCTTATGTAATTATATACATAGTGTGGAAATCCAGTTAAACATTCTGGACAGGGAATTTATTTATAGTCCACTTTAATAAAGAGTGTATTTGGAATATTGCAATTGTTTTATTTATTAGAATCATTTCCCATGTCGCAATACCCCGCAAAACCCGCACCCCCCCCCTCGGGTGCATATGTCTTTGTCGGCAAAACAGAGAACCTGTTGTTAAAATGTTTAAGGCCACCCCTGTCATGCATTGGTAATGCCCCCACACAGTATTATGCCCCCATAGTGCCCCCCCATAGTATAATTCCCCTATAGTGCCACAGTACAACGTCCCCATACTGGCTTTCCACAGTATAGTGTCTCCCCAACACAGTATAATCCCCCCATAGTGGCCATCACACAGAATGCCCCCATAGTGGGCCCTTTTTAGCATAATGCACTCATAGTGCCCTCACACTGTATAATACCCCTATAGTACCCACCACACAAAGTATAATGCCCCCACACATAGTATGATGCCCCATAGTGCCTTCCCAGGGTATAATTCCCCCACAGTGCCTTCCCACAGTATTATTCCCCACACAGTATAATGCCCCCACAGTCCCCCCCACAATATAATGCCCCATACGCACAGTATAATATACTCACATTGCCCACTACGCACAGTATAATGGCCCCATAGTGACCACCAGACAGTATAATACCCCCATAGTGCCCACCACACACTGCATAAAGCCCATATTGCCTTCCCACACAGTATAATGCACCCACACACAGTTTAATACCCACACATACAGTATAATTAATGCCCCCCAACACAGTATAATGCCCCCATAGCTGCCCCAACACAGTATAATGCCTCTATAGATGCCCCCACCCCAAGTATAATGTCTTCATAGTGCCTAATAAAAATAATAAATACTTAGCCCCATTTCTATGACGAGTGGGGGAGATCCCTCAGCAGGTCTACTCCGATCTGTGAAATGTGTGGCTCGGCGCAGACAGGCGCGATGACGTCACTGCATCGCGTCTGTCTACGCCAAGCCGCTCACATCAGACGTTACATAGTAAATGGTGGAGCAGGGAGCTGACTGCTCCCTGCTCCACTATTGTGTTTAACTGTATCTGCATCCTGAGTTGACACAGGGACACCACCTGGAATCCGAGACTGTCCCACTGAATCCAGGACGGTTTGGAGGTATGCCTACAGGAGCTTTTACAACATCCCATTCTGAAATCATAGGCATTAATATGGAGTGGGTCCCCCTTTGCAGCTTAACAGCTTCCACTCTTCTGGGAAGGCTTTTTTTTTTTTTTACAAGATTTTGGAGTGTGTCTGTAAATTTTTGCCAATTTATCCAGAAGAGCATTTGTGAGGTCAGACACTGATGGAAAGGAGGGCCTGGCTCGCAATCTCCGTTCTAGTTCATCCCAAAGGTGTTTGATGGGGTTGAAGTCAGGGCCTGTCAAGCTCTTCCACAGCAAACTCACTCCACCATGCCTTTATGGTCATTGTGTACCTTTATGATAACATGCTGATCGGTGGGGGTCTGACCGCTGGGATCCCGACCAATCACAAGAACAGGGATACCAATCCTCTGAACAAATGAAGCAGCAGGTCGCGAGTGCGCATTGCCGCTCCATTCACTGTCTATGGAACTTCCGGAGCTAGCCAAGTACTTTGCTCGGCTATCTCCAGCAGTGCCATAGGGAATGAATGGAGCAGCAGGGTGCCTGCCAGACCTGCTGCTCTATTCATTCGAAGAATGGAACCCCCATTTTTGTGATCGTGGGGGTCCCAGCGATCGGACCCCACCAATCAGCATGTTATCTTCTATCCTGTGGTTAGGGAATAACATTTAATTTTGGGACAACCCATTTAAGATTTCCCTTCACTGGAACTAAAGGGCCCAGGCCAAACTCTAAAAAACGCAGCCCCATAGCATTATCCCTTCTCCACCAAATTGTACAGTCCAGCAGGTAATGTTCTTCTGGCATTCGCCAAACCCAGACTCATCCGTCAGACTGCCAGATAGAGAAGCGTGACCCATTACTACAGAGCACACATTTCCATTGCTCCAGAGTCCCGTGGCAGCGTGCTTTACACCACTCCATCCGATGATAGGCATTGGGCTTGTAATGTTTTTGCGCTGATGTTAATTCCAAAGGAGGTTTGGAACTCTTCAGTTATTGAATCAGCAGAGCATTGGGGACTTTTATGCACTATGCGCCTCACCACTCGGCTTTGTAACTTTGTGGTCTGCCACTATATGACTGAGTTGCTGTGCTTCCTAAATACACCTCTTAATCATTGAACTCAGGTGTTTCATTCAGTAACTTTGTCATAACTGTATCAAATCCAGCACCTAGCCATGCACTCTGTCTTTACAAACCTTTGTGAAAGAATGGGTCGTTCTAAAGAGATCACTGAATTTAAGCGTAGTACTGTAATAGGAAGAGACCGTTGCAACAAGTTAGTTTATTAAATTTCTTCCCTCCTAGATATTCCACGATCAACTGTGAGTAGTATTATTGCTAAGTGGAAGGGGTGGGTCCAATTTGAATATAAAAAAAACATGATTTCTACATGTAAAAATATATATATAGCACACAAAAAAATGGCGACAGAACACTGCGAACACTAATGCCACTAAATATAAATATGCCTTACTGCTAAATCTACTTACAATAGGGAGGTTCTTAGCGCACATTTTGATCAAATTGTGTGAGCCCACCTGCCACGACAAGGCTACCTCTATGAGGTGGGAACCTACGCTGTAAATACACCCAGAGCTGGGCCCAAACCTACATATTCCTGGAGATGGTAGGAACTAACACCAAACTAATTAAAATCACCCAGGCCAGAATGGGAGGAGTACAAGATCAAAAAATGGAGGCAGTCACTAACCCCACATATATGAATCACATAAACAACACAAAAGATTGAACAGCACATTCCAACAAAATGTGTATACAGGTGCAAGAACACCTATATATAATTGTAAAGGGAAGTGTCCCCTATCTTTATTTTATATATATATATATATATATATATATATATATAGTCTCATGAGCCAGGGCTGTAGGGACACAGCTCTGGTCATGAATGACCATTGCACAAACAAAGCAAGGCAATCAGTTATTGTCCTGTTTTGAATAGAACCGATGGAGACAGGAGATACTGCTTTGATCTCCTGTCTCCATTTTAAACTTCCCACGCCCGCGGGCACTCTTGCACGCTCATGGGTCGCACGGTCGATCACGATAACCGCACCGACCCATGTTAGCCGGGGCGAGCGCCACTCACCGCTACGAGCGTACCGGTAGTGTTTAAATAGCCCTGCGTCGGTAGGCTCAGTAGCTGGGACCTGCCCGCACCAACGCCAGCTCACCTGTCCTGCCTCCTGCCCTGCGGACCTCCGGCTCCTCTATAGGCCGGCTCCTGCTCCTGTTCCTCACCGCTCCACCAACAAACCTCTCCTGCTCCCCCGGCTGCATACTTCTAAGTATCACCTCTTTCACCCTACACGATGAGCATTTCCCCTGATTTAACCCTTACCTTCCCCTATGCAATGAGCATTGCCCATTGTTAACACTTTATACCTACATGAACATCCCCTGGTTAAACCTCACATTACCTGCACATTCCCATATCCCTAGTTAACCCTTTCCCACATGCCTGTACATCCCTTGGTCCCTGAGTTAACCCTTTACCTACCTACACATCCCCTGGTACACATCCCTTGTTAACCCTTGCTGTCCTGCATTTCCCTTGAGTACATCTCTGGTTAACCCTTTCCCACCTGCCCATTGACAACCCTTTACCTGATTATCCCCTTGTAACACCTTATCCTCCACCTCTCTTGTTAACCCTTAGTGTACAGGGACAGTTATATTTAGGAGGAAGTGGGACAGAAATAGTGAGCATGTATGTATTGTAACGCAACGTATATATGTATGTTTAGGTAAGTGGGTGGGTGTATAGATTAGGATTGTGAACCTTGTTTATACTGTACCATGTGTAGTGTTCGTGTATTCAATACATATTAAGTTATGTGTATTGGGATACACTGATACTATACTGTGACTATTTACTGTGGTTGGTGTATTTTATCTAAGTATTATTTACTGTGTGTATTAATAAATATTACCTTTATTTCTACTATACAGCTGTATCCACTTACTTAATAGCAAAGCAATTAGATTGACGTTAGTATAAGAAAAAGGTAGAACTAGGCATAACCCTAGTGACCTTGATAGGTAGTAGTAGTAGTGGGCGACACTACCCAGTGAACCCCGCTATTACTCCACCCCCTTTTACATTGGTGAGCCAGTTCAAACTGTTTTCAATTTATTTCTGTGTTTTGTACAATAAAATTGTGTTAATACGTGAACTAAGAGAGGTGGAGAAACGTGTACAGGTTAAGTACGTACACGATGTATTGTTGGGTTATACTGTGCGCCTAGACGTTTTGAAGTTCGGATGAGTAACACAATTTTATTTAAAGAGGCTCTGTCACCAGATTTTGCAACCCCTATCTCCTATTGCAGCAGATCGGCGCTGCAATGGAGATAAGAGTAACGTTTTGTTTTTTTTTTAAACGAGCATTTTTGGCCAAGTTATGACCATTTTTATATTTATGTAAATGAGGCTTTCTAAAGTACAACTGGGCGTGTTTAAAGTAAAAGTACAACTGGTCGTGTATTGTGTATGTACATCTGGGCGTTTTTACTTCTTTTACTAGCTGGGCGTTGTGTATAGAAGTATCATCCACTTCTCTTCACAACGCCCAGCTTCTGGCAGTGCAGACACACAGCGTGTTCTCGAGAGATCACGCTGTGACGTCACTCACTTCCTGCCCCAGGTCCTGCATCGTGTCGGACACATCGGCACCAGAGGCTACAGTTGATTCTGCAGCAGCATCGGCGTTTGCAGGTAAGTAGCTACATCGACTTACCTGCAAACGCCGATGCTGCTGCAGAATCAAATGTAGCCTCTGGTGCCGATGTGTCCTCGCTGGTCCGACACGATGCAGGACCTGGGGCAGGAAGTGAGTGATGTCACAGCATGATCTCTTGAGAACACGCTGTGTCTGCACTGCCAGAAGCTGGGCGTTGTGAAGAGAAGTGGATGATACTTCTATACACAACGCCCAGCTAGTAAAAGTAGTAAAAACGCCCAGATGTAACGAACACAATACACGCCCAGTTGTTTTTTTACTTTAAACACGCCCAGTTGTACTTTAGAAAGCCTCATTTACATAAATATAAAAATGGTCATAACTTGGCCAAAAATGCTCGTTTTAAAAAAACAAAAAAACGTAAACTCTTATCTACATTGCAGCGCCGATCTGCTGCAATAGGAGATAGGGGTTGCAAAATCTGGTGACAGAGCCTCTTTAAGGCTTAGAACAGGATATAATTGGAAGCAGCGAATCTAATACTATTGTTTTTTTCTAAGTTATTAACGTCTTTTATTTTACTTTGCGGCATGCTGCACTACGGCGATGAATCATCGGACGAGCGAGCAACACATACAAAAGAGCTTGCAGAAGTATAGATGTCGGTGTCCTTCTGGTGAAGTCCAGCTGATCGGTAAAAGGTGTTCTGGAAAAAAAAGGACCTTTTTCAAAGCAGCGAAGGACAAGGCTTCACATGCTTGCTAAACTTATCTGTGTTTATGAGGAGATGTGGAAACCTGATAACTCAGAAATGAAAAGTGATTCCCCAAATTTTCACTGCCAGTGTTGTGTCAACAATGTGAAGCAGGTTTGTGCTTTGCAGACACAACTGGCAGAGAATGCCCAATGTAAAATTGTTAGAGATAAGCAAATTTGCATGCTGGAATCGCAGGTGATAGTTTTGAGAAATCATGGTGAAGATCTTGATGCACAGCTGACTTGGTCTTGCACTGTGATCAATGCATTTAACCCCTTCCCTTCGTAAACAATTTTCAGATTCAAATTTTCCTTTTTTCCTCCCCACCTTCCAAAAGCTTTTTTTTTTTTTTTTCTCGTCAATATAGTCCTATGAGGGCTTGATTTTTGCGGGACGAGTTGTAGTTTTCCGTAGCACCATTTATTGTGCCATATAATGTACTAGGAAACGGGGAAAAAATTATTTGCGGGGTAGAAAATGAAAAAAAAAACACAGATTCCTCCATTGTTTTTTGCGCTTTGTTTTTACGGAATTCACTGTGCAACTAAAACAACATGTTAACTTTATTCTGGCGTCAATACGATTATGGCTATACCAAATATGTATAGTTTTTTTCTATATTTTACTACTTTTACAAGTAAAAAACGAAGTGTAAAAAATGTAATTTATTTTGTGTCACCAAATTCTGAGAGCCATAACTTTTTTAATTTTGTGGTATGAGGGCTTATTTTTTGCGGGATAAGCTGTAGTGTTTAATGATACAATATTGGAGTTCATGTAACGTTTTGCTCACTTTTTATTCAATTTTTTTGTGGGAGATGAGGTCACTAAAAAATAGTGATGCTGGCGCTTACAACTTTTTTACGGCGTGCACAGTGTGGGTTAAATAATGATATATTGTAATAGTTCAGACTTTTACGGCTGCGGCGATACCAATTATATATATATATATATATATTTTTTTTACTATGCTCTAGGGGGGAAATGGAAAAAGGGGTGTTTTTTGAACTTTTTATTTTTAATTAATCATTAGTCCTCCAGCCAGCCATAGCAACAATCGCCACCCCGCGATTGCATTGCGGGGGGCGCAATGAGCTGCTAGAGGGGGTCGTCCCCCTCTTTTTAACTATTTAAATGCCGCGGTCGCTATTGACCGCAGCATTTAACGGGTTAAACGAGCGTGATAACGCTCGAGCGAGATCCTGTTTGTTACTGTGAAGTGTCGGCTGTCAGCCGTCACCCGCATCGTATGGAGCGCGTTCACTCCGTGAGCCCGTTCCATGCTTCCCCCTACCCGGCTATTACGTATAAACACGTCAAATGTCGGGAAGGGGTTAAGGATAAGGCGGCGTCTACTGATGCGATCATTACCAAGTTAAATGATGAGCTTACTGCTAGGTCACAATTGGTAACCAGTATGCAAAATATTATAAAGGATTTTTCAAAAATTTTATCGGCCTTGTCCTTTTCCCAAAAGTCAAGGCTTGATTCCGCTGTAAGTTTGCCCTCTAAAGGGCAAAAAGGGGGGGAGTAGAAAGAGTGATGGATCAGATGTCCCAAATTGTGATCCCATCCAGAAATCTGAAGGTAACACTGTTACGAAAGTGTTACGTAAATGTAAGCGTACAACCCTAGCCATGCAAAAATTTAAGAGATCATGTACTGGTGGCTGCCCTAAGTCCAGCAGAACATGTACCATTAAATGTTTTGCATGTGCCGGCTCAGGCCATATTGCTAAGTACTTCAAGTCTTTGGGTACTAAGAAATGTGGTCCTGTTAAATATTTTAAATGTGGTCAGACGGCACATATTGTTAATGTGGATGATTATAATATGTATGAACGTTTCACACATTTTCTCTATTATTTTTACATGTTTTTTTGAGTGTAAACCTCTGCTTGTGAGTTTTAGACACAAATATATGTTATAATAATATATATATTTGAAACAATTCCTGTTTGTCACAAAGTTATGTGAAGGTGGACATGGCTGCCAACAGCACGCCAAGAAAATTGGAAATGTCAGATTGTCAACTTTCAAGAAATATATAGAGTTCTGAGTGTACTCGCTTATTAAGGTATGTAATTCCTGTATTTTATACAGTAGTTTGTTACTTTTTTAAATCTGCATCTTAAAACCAGTTTTTTGTTCTCTTCAGTTCTGGCGATTTTATGAGGATATGTGCTTGTACACATAGCCAGAAATGGTATGTATGAACTCTGCACGCTTTGAACTTTTATTTTTAGGATATGCCTCTAATTAACTGCTTAGGTCACACTTTTAGCCACAAAGATAAAAAAAAATGTGCATCCTGACACAAAATTGCATAACGGTGTTTATGTGTATGAAGTCAGCTGACCTGACTTGTTGTTTGACGTTGTGGGGGTGAGTGTGTAGCTTGCTCTAGGTATGATGTTTTTCTCTGCTGTTTTTCTCCATAGAATATCAAAATAGACAGGAATAACACATATACAAAAATACACTAAAAAGGCTTGTAAAAAAAAAGCCATAAAAGCCACTTTAAATGCATGGCGTGCTTTTACATGCGCTTTAAAAAGAGGACAAACTGTGTATGCGAAGGGAGCCTTAAAGGTTACCTGTCAGCAACTTTATGCCTTTTTGAGGACAGCATAAAGTAGTGATAGACCCGCTGAAATGAGTGGGTCTGTCACTTATGCGAGAGTTGGGAGGAAGAAGTTCGGTGTATTCATGAGCTGCTGCTCCCCCCCCCCCCTCTGCCCAGCCACTGCATATTGACTGACTGCCTTTTCCCTACGCACAGTAAGGGTATGTTCACACGACCAAGTTTCAGACGTAATTGGAGCCGTTTTTCATTGACTCCATTGAAAAACAGCTCCAATTACGTCCGTAATGGATGCCGCGAAAAACGCGAGTACGAGCATTTACGTCTGAAATTCAGGAACTGTTTTCGCCTGAAAAAAGCTTTGTAATTTCAGACGTTTTTTTTTCGCTGTCATGTAAACATACCCTAATAGGGCGAAAGCTTTCAGTTAGCGCCTGAGGGAGCGGCAGCTCATAAGTATGGCAGATTTCTTCCTTCTCGGTGCTCATTCTTCTCAGCTATAACCTTTAAACTGTAAGTTAACAAAAATCACTCATCTCAAACATAATCCACAAAAAAGATAGTAGACCGCATTCAGTCAGGTGCAAAAAAGACTTACACGCTTATTTGTACATCCAACATGACATCGCTGCATTCCGCAGAAACCTTTGTCTAGCATTAAGACCAGGACAACCAACAGGGAAAACAAGTACCTTTACAGCATTTATATACTTTACTTTCTTGCTGTTATTTACCAACAGGTGGTTAATTCATCCCTATCATTTAAAAAAAAAACAACACGGATGGTGGTCTAAAACCAACGGCACATCGTGGGTCAGGGCACCAGGTTTCGGGAACCCCCCACGTGCACAAGGCCCTACAGCATCTCTGGGTATCTTTGCACCTGTTTGTGAATACTTTACCTAATAAATCGGACAGATGACCTTTATTTCTATAGGAGACTCAAAAAAAGCATATCCCATCAGTCTAATCTATTAATGTCACTGCATTTATTATAGAGACATATTAATTAGTAAGTGTGTCAGACATTGTTCACACAAAGATAGATGCAGTTATTCATGTTTTGTCACATTCTCCTGAATAGTCATATTTTCATCATGTTTAAATATCTTCCATCTTATGGAATTTTACTGAAAGAGGTGATCTAAAGAAACAT
Source organism: Rhinoderma darwinii (assembly GCF_050947455.1). Lineage (NCBI taxonomy): Eukaryota > Metazoa > Chordata > Amphibia > Anura > Rhinodermatidae > Rhinoderma > Rhinoderma darwinii. The sequence goes on from NC_134690.1 coordinate 266,695,563, forward strand.
AAAAACGACTCCATTAGGAACATACAATGATAAAAATAATCTGGGTCAATGTATATAAACAAAATCACATACACAATCTGCCCCTTGACATTGAAAAAGACATCCAGTAAATATATAGCTAAATAATATACTCCATATCTAAACCCTTTGGCTGTAAACTATCCAATAAAAAAATATAGTATAGTAGTATATATAATAAATCCTATACAGCTCAGTAATACGTAATAAGTAAAACATGTTGTTATAACGTAATGAAATCAGGTGCCCCGACGACTTGCACTTATTTTCTGCTAAATAATGCACAACAAACAGGTCAACTAATTAACCCCTTTGAAAAATTTTAATTTTTGATTTTTCCTCCCCGAATCCCAAAAGCCACGTCATTTTTGTTCTCAACGAATTACACACTTTATATCAGTAAAGATTTTTAACTTTCGTATTTCGAGATCTGATGTATGATCGAAGTGTTCCCTTTATTTTTTTGAGCAGTGTTGCTCTCTATCACTTGTCTGGTAGAATTGTGTGGTGGAAAATGTAAATCAGTGGTTTGGCATTAAGGGACCAGGATCTGAGTTGAGTTATTTCTGATCCTGTACATTGCTGTAATACACAGCTGACACTAGCAAAATGAGAAGAATTAGTCAGAAAGGATAAGGAGAGAGAAATGGTCGGTGGCCATCACCTGAAAAACCCTTTCCTTTTTGGGGTTGTCTTGCTGATGCCTCTCCAGTACGCCTGTTGCCACTTTTTCATTTGCACCAATGCAGGTGAAATAAATTCACAATCGCTTAGGCTTATCAAGGCTAGGGCTGCACTGAGACTTTTTGTAGCGCTACTAATTTATTTTAACCCCTTCCCGACATCCGCCGTATATATATATGGCGTTGTCGGGAAGGGGTTCCCGCAAACCACAGTACCATTACATTGGGATGATAGTGCGGGCTCAGAAGTATATTACTGCTGACACCCTCTGGTAAAGCCCATGACCGGAGCTATTCTCCGATCCGGCCGATTAACCCCTCAGATGCTGCGCTCAATAGAGAAAGCAGCATCTGAGTGGTTTTTACCCGACCGGCACCCCAGCGACGCTGGGTTGTTATGGCAACCGGAGGCCAAATAATGGCCTCCGTATCTGCCTTGTATGGAAGCCAATGAGGACCCGCCGAAGCAGGTCCCTATCGGCTTGCTGTCAGTGAATATACTCTAATACACTGCACTATTTATGTAATGCAGTGTATTAGAATAGTGATCGGGGCTTCAGGCCTTCAAGTCCCCTAGTGGGACAAATAAAAAAAATAAAAAAATATACATAATTGGTATCACCAGGTCCATATTGTCCAAAACTATAAAACTATTAGGTAATTTATCCCTCACGGTAAACGCCGTAAAAAAACACCAAAAACATTAAAAACAACTCCAGTATCCATTTTTTTAGGACACATCTCCTCCCAAAAAATGGAATCAAAAGTGATCAAAAAGTCACATTTACTCCAAAATAGTACCAATAAAAACGACAGCCCGTCCCACAAAAAAAAAATCCCTGACACAGCATTGTCCACGCAAAAATAAAAAAGTTATGGGTCTTAGAAAACAGAAAACAAATGATTTTTTTCCCAAAAAATTATTTTATTGTGTAAAATACACAAAAAAAACTGCACAAAAAAAAGCTGCAATACACAAAAAAAACTATATAAATTTGGCACTGCCGTAATTGTATCGACCGGCAGAATAAAGTTAACATGTAATTTATGGCTCATGGTGAATGCCGAAAACCCCCCCAATAAAAAACCATTCCTGAATTGCTTGTTTTTGGTCATTTCCTCCTCCAAAAAAATTACATAAAAAGTGATCAAAAAGTCATATATGTCCCAAAATAGTACCAATAAAATCTACTGCTTGTCTTGAAAAAAAACAAGCCCACACACAGCTCCATCAACCGAAAAATAAAAAAGTTATTGCACGAATAATGCGATCATGAAAATACATCCCGATTCATCCCCAACTCATGAAAGAATAAAGTAACGTTAAAACCAAGCACACCATTGTTTTTCTTGTGAAATTCTCGATAAGTTTGATGTGTCACATGACCCTCTTCCCATTGAAAAAACTAAAGTTGGATACAAAATGGCCGACTTCAAAATGGCCGCCATGGTCAACACCCAGCTTGAAAAGTTTCCCCCCTCCCATATACTAATGTGCCACAAACAGGAAGTTAATATCACCAACCATTCCCATTTTATTTAGGTGTATCCATATAAATGGCCCACCCTGTAGGTCATAACTCAGTCAAAAATGATAGTTTTTCTAAATAAAAAACACTGCTGTAATATATCTTACAGCGCCGATCACATCATGTACAAGATAGGCCACTTATAATGTGGTGACCGAGCCTCTTTAATTCCTGTGAAACGTCTAAAGGGTTAAGAAACTTTCTAAATGCTGTTTTGAATACTCTGAGGGTGCAGTTTTTAAAATGGGGAGACTTAATGGGGGTTTCTAATATAAAAGGCCCTCAAAGCCACTTCACAAGTGAACTGGCCCCTGTAAAAATAGCCTTTTGACATTTTCTTGAAATGTGAGAAATTGCTGCTAAAGTTCTAAGGCTTGTAATGTCCTAAAAAAACTGATGCCAATCTAAAGTAGACATATGGGGGATGTTAATGAGAAAAATTTTTGTGTGGTATAACGGCCTGTCTTACAAGCGGATACATTTATATTTAGAAAAATTCAAATTTTTGCAATTTTTCGTTACATTTTGGGGTTTCTCACAATTAAATACTGAATGTATCGAGCAAATTTTGCCAGTAACATAAAGTTTAATGTTTTACGAGAAAACAATTATAATCGCCCTCAAAGCCACTACACAACTGTACTGGCCTCTGTAGAAACAGGCTTTTGAAATTTTCTTGAAAATGTGAAAAATTGCTGCTAATGTTCGTGGCCTGCAGTCGGCATGAACGGACGCATGTAGAGGTAGCGCCCGTTACTAACCTGGATTAGTAGGTATCCTGCTCAAAATCCTGTGGCCGATTATGTCCCTCATACTCATCTACCGGCACTGACACCTGTGGACAGTAGATATGGGTCCTACGAGGCAGACAACTGCCGCGGAGAAGCTAAAAATCTATGCGAGAGACTGCTCCCAAGATGGCGCCCAGGCTTCTCAGGCACCACGTGCCAGACCACCTCGTGGGCAATCATCTGCCACTGACTCCACTTAGGATACAGGCCCTGATGCTGAGCTTACTTTGAAGAAATTATATGAGCAGTTACCTATGGCTATTACCTCCTCCACCTCCTCACTGACTGGGAAGATTGAGGAAGCGAGGGTACACCTAGGCCTACTCTGCCATAATGTGCAGCGTCTCCGTAAGAGATTCAAGGAGACGGGGCACCGCATTTCATCCTTAGATAATAATACCGCCAATATGCCGGAGCATTTATCTGCTGTTAAGAGATCGGTGGGTTTATGGCAACAAAAATGCGATGATTTGGAAGATCGTTCCAGGAGGAACAATGTGCGTATTATTGGTATGCCTGATTGGGCAGAGGGATCCTCCCCTAAGAAAGTTATTGAGAAATGGATACGGTCTACTTTTACGGGGGCTCAATTTTCATCTGCCTTTGTTGTGGATCGTGCTCATCGGGTACCAGCGAGACCTCTTTAGCCAGGAATGCCCCCTAGACCTCTATTGGCCCGACTTCTGAACTGGAAAGACCGTGACCTGATCTTTCAACTAGCAAGAACACATCAGGAGATTAACTATGACAACACCAGAATCTCCCTATTTCCGGTTTTCTCGGCAGAGTTGCAGAAGAAGTGCGCCACATTTATATCTGTAAAAAGGCGTTTCCGGGATCTCAATATTTCATATTCGATGGCGTATCCGGCAAGACTTCGTGTGGTGGATGGTGAGAAACCTGTATTTACTGTGGATCCGAAAGAAGCTGAGGACTGGATACTTAGAAGACCACGGGGTCCGCCTTTATACTGTACGTATGGATCTATTATTCACTTGAACTTATTCTTCATATATTCCTGATGTTCATTGTCCGGTGACTATACCCTTACTGAGATATGGGATGAGGTAGATAGAATGTTTTTCTGATTTCCATGGACTGTGGATCCTGAAAACACCCCTCGTCACCTTTATATTTACTGCATGGACTTTGGGCTGATGTTTTGGCCTTTTATGATATTTGCGGGTACGTTACATGTGTTTCACTCACCTTCTGTGCAGACCAGTTTTTCTTTGCTTACTGTATGCACAGATTACCCATAACCATGAGCCACAATGTTACGCCTTTTTTCTAGTTTTAGATAGGTATATAGTTATGGAGGAAGATATCCTCTGATATGGGCCTTGTACGGCCTAGTTGAGAAGTTTGTTCAGAAGCTTGCTACTTTTCACATTTATTTAAATGACATTATACATGTGTATTACTTACGCCATGCTCCTCTGGCGATATTAATATTCTCTCTGTTTGCATATAAATTTGTAATACTATTATGGCGATGTTGAAAGTAGTGTCTTGGAATATTCGGGGTTTGGGTCACGCACATAAACATAATGCGGTTTTCGCCCATGTTAGGAAATTCGGTTCTCCTCTTTTGTGCCTACAGGAGACCCACTTGACCTCTGACACGATTGTCAGATTACAAAAACCCTGTGTCCAATGGGCTAGACACTTATGGCATACCCCGTACTCACGTGGAGTATCGATTTTAGTGCGTCGCTCGGTGCAATGGGAAGCGACTAGAACTGTTACCGATATAGAGGATAGATACATTTTTATACACGCATATATCAATTGTGTCTCATATGTGATCACTAGTGTGTACATTCCCCCACCAGCTAACTTGTCGGTATTGCAGCTAGCTGCCAATTTTGTATCTAACTTTCCTGATGCCAGGATTTTGTGTATGGGGGACTATAACATGTTATTAGATCCGAGTATGGACAGGTTTAACCGCTCTGGGGGACGCTACACTTTCTTGTTCAGGTTCCTCATTATGCAAATTGATATCTGAACTGGGCGAGTTAGAGTTGTGGAGAGAGCACCATCCATATATTAGTACATTTTCCTGCTTCACTCCTTCCAGGAGGGAATTGGCCAGAATAGAATATATGATAGCCTCTGCTTTGGTGGCACTTATGGTCTCTATGATTGAATATGCATCCCATGATGTATCCGATCATGCCCCATTGCAGGTGGAACTAGAATTATATGACAGGTGAGCGAGCAAAACTAATTTGAGGATACCCCTGGTTTGATTCTCATTAATTGGCTCTTATGATCGAATGCCAGATCAGCTGGGTCAATTCCTGGAGTTTCATCAGTTTGAAGATAACTTGTTGTTAAAATGGGAAACCTTAAAGGCTTATTTACAGGGATGCTTAAGATCCACTATTTCTTTTATAAAGAAGTCTCATAGAATAGAAAACGACTTGGCTGAGTCATGTAAAACCCTAGAGGCATCCTTTTTGTTAGATCCAATGGAAATTAGTTGGGTATCACGGTTACAGGAGGGCAGGAGATATATGCTTTATCTCAAAGAAAAGAGTGATAGGAAACTAATCTTTCTTAAACAGAATGCATTTGAAATAGGTAATCAATCTAACAGATTACTAGCTCATATAGTGCACAATGACCAGTCTTCACCGGCTATTCAACAGATCCTACACGAAGACGGACAGGTGCTTAATAGGGCAGAACGAATAGTGGATAGATTCTCTAGATTCTATGATGACTTATATAAATCCCGTACTAAATACTCTGTAATGGATTTAAGGAAATACTTAGATGGTATCACATTTCCATCATTGACTTTGTAGGATCAGAATTTGTTAGACTTCGAAATTACCCTGGAAAGGATAAGCTGCCCTAAAGGACATGTCTAACGGGAAATCTCCTGGACCTGATGATATTCCTCTGGAGGTGTATAGTAAATATGTAGATGTTTTGGGTCCGGAACTACTAAATATGTTTCATGCAGCCTTTTCTACTGGCCAATTACAAACCTCTTTATATGAAGCTATGATTGTGGTGCTGCTAAAACTGGATAAAGATCCAAAGGTGTGTGGGTCTTATAGGCCCATTTCTTTTCTCAATATCTTTGTAAAGGATTTACCAGACACAGCTTCTGTGTCGACGCCCGTGTTTAATCAGTCTGCATCTGCTCCTAGGTCTGATAGAGTGACTCGATCTGCTACCAATCAGGCTGGTAGGCTGAGGAGTGGGAGAACCTATCACAGCCTGACCAGAGGGAGCTAGCTCCCGCCCTCGGTCTATTTATACCTTCATTTCCTGCTTTTCCATTGCCTGTGATTCTGTCCTGTTTCCTTACTCTGCTGTTCCTGCTTGTACTATTGACTTCTGCTTCAATTTGACCCCGGCTTTACGGACTACTCTCCTGCTCTGCGTTTTGTACCTCGTACACTCCTGGTTTGTCTCGGCTCGTTCACTACTCTTGTTGCTCACGGTGTTGCCGTGGGCAACTGCCCCATTTCCCTTAGCTTCTATGTATCCTCTTCTGATTGTCTGTCGTGCACTTATTGAGCGTAGGGACCATCGCCCAGTTGTATGCCGTCAACCTAGGACGGGCCGTGCAAGTAGGCAGGGACTGAGTGGCGGGTAGATTAGGGCTCACTTGTCTGTCTCCCTACCCCGTCATTACATAATCACAGTCCCATATACCTTTTCTACCCTGGTCCCTGACACACTATGGACCCCCTTGAGGCCCTGGCTCAGCAAATGCAGGGTCTCTCCCTACAGGTCCAAGAACTGGCTCAGAGGTGCAACCAGCGTTATGCCACCCTGGTAGTGCCCTCCACCTCACCTCTTGAACCCCACCTCAAGTTGCCTGACCGGTTCTCAGGGGACCGGAAGACTTTTTTCTCCTTTCAGGAGAGTTGTAGGCTCTATTTCCGTCTAAGGCCCCACTCCTCAGGTTCTGAGAGCCAGCGAGTGGGTATAATTATGTCCCGGCTCCAGGACGGCCTCCAAGAATGGGCCTTCTCCTTGGCTCCTGACTCCCCTGAACTTTCCTCTGTTGACCTTTTTTTATCTGCTCTCGGGCTCATCTATAACAAGACTGACAAGACTGCCTTTGCCGAGAGTCAGCTGGTGACCTTACGTCAGGGTAAGAGACCCGTTGAGGAGTACTGTTCTGACTTTAGGAAGTGGTGTGTAGCTTCTCGGTGGAATGACCCTGCCTTGAGGTGCCAGTTTAGATTGGGTCTGTCGAACGCCCTGAAAGACCTGTTAGTTAGCTATCCCTCTTCTGACTCTCTAGATCAGGTTATGACTTTAGCGGTACGTCTGGACCGACGTCTCAGGGAACGACGACTTGAACGTTTTTGTGCCTTCTCCCCTATGATGGCTCCCGAGGTTCCTTTGCTTCGTTCTTCCACGAAAAACTCGGATGAACCAATGCAACTCAGGGCCTCGGTGTCTCCCCAACAACGTAGAGAGCTCAGCAGGAAGAATGGTCTCTGCTTCTATTGTGGGGATGACAAGCATCAAGTGAACGACTGTCCTAGGCGTAAGAATACTCCAGCCGGAAAACTTCCGTGCCTAAATGACCATCGGGGAGGTCGCTTGGGCGCACAGGTATTTCCCGTAAATAGGAAACCTAATAAGATCTTGCTTCCCTTTCAGGTCTCTTTTGAGGGTAGGTCTGCCACCGGCAGTGCCTTCGTGAATTCAGGGTCTTCTGCTAATATTATGTCTGTGGAATTTGCTATGTCTCTAGCTATGCCATTGATTGATTTGCCTAAACCTGTCCCGGTAGTGGGTATCGACTCCACTCCACTTGCTAACGGTTATTTTACACAGCATGCTCCTGTTTTTGAACTCATTGTTGGCTCCATTCATTTGGCTCAGTGCTCTGTACTGGTGATGCAGGGATTATCGTCCGATTTGGTTTTAGGCCTTCCCTGGTTGCAGATGCATAATCCCACGTTTAACTGGAATACTGGGGATCTTACCAAATGGGGTAATGAATGCATGACGTCCTGTTTTTCTGTTAATTTTATTTCTCTCCCTGAGGAGGTGAACACTCTGCCTGAGTTTATCCAGGACTTCGCTGATGTTTTTTCTAAAAAGGCCTCCGAAATGTTACCTCCTCATAGAGAATACGATTGCGAAATCGATTTGGTACCAGGAGCTAAGGTCCCTAAGGGTAGGATTTTTAATCTCTCTCTCTTGTCCCGAACGTGAGGCCATGAGAGAATATATCCAGGAAAGCCTGGCCAATGGTTACATTCGCCCCTCTACTTCTCCGGTCGGTGCTGGCTTCTTCGTAGGGAAGAAGATTGGTGGTCTTAGGCCGTGCATCGATTACCGAAACTTGAATAAGGTCATTGTAAGGAACCAATATCCCCTTCCTTTGATTCCTGATCTCTTCAATCAGGTTCAGGGGGCCCAATGGTTCTCTAAGTTTGATCTTCGGGGGGCTTATAACCTTATCCGAATCAGAGAAGGGGATGAGTGGAAGACTGCGTTTAACACGCCCGAAGGTCATTTCGAATACCTCGTCATGCCCTTTGGGTTGTGTAATGCTCCCGCGGTCTTCCAGAATTTCATAAATGATATTTTAATAGACTACCTGGGGGTATTTCTTGTAGTGTACCTTGATAACATACTTGTGTTTTCCAAGGACTGGTCCTCCCACATTGAGCATGTCAGGAAGGTGCTCCAGGCCCTTCGGGAAAACAAACTCTTTGCTAATTCCGAAAAATGTGTGTTTGGGGTGCAGGAGATACCATTTTTGGGTCAAATCCTCACTCCTATTGAATTCCGCATGGACCCTGCCAAGGTTCAGGCTGTGGCTGAATGGGTCCAACCTGCCTCCCTGAAGGCGTTACTGTGCTTCCTGGGGTTTGCTAATTATTACAGGAGATTTATTGCTAACTTCTCGGTCATCTCTAAGCCTCTTACGGATCTTACTCGCAAGGGTGCTGATCTCCTCCACTGGCCTCCGGAGGCGGTCCAGGCTTTTGAGATCCTTAAGAAGTGCTTTATCTCTGCCCCAGTGCTGATTCAGCCTAACCAAATGGAGCCATTCATCGTGGAGGTTGACGCCTCCGAGGTGGGAGTATGTGCTGTCTTGTCCCAGGGTACCAGGTCCCTCACCCATCTCCGCCCCTGTGCCTACTTCTCCAGGAAGTTCTCGCCCACTCAGAGTAACTATGACGTGGGCAACCGTGAACTCTTGGCCATCAAATGGGCATTTGAAGAGTGGCGCCACTACTTGGAGGGGGCTAGGCACCAGGTAACTGTCCTTACTGACCACAAGAATCTGGTTTTCCTAGAATCTGCCCGGAGGCTAAACCCGAGACAAGCTCGATGGGCGTTGTTTTTTACTAGATTCAACTTTGTGGTCACCTATAGGGCTGGGTCTAAAAATATTAAAGCTGATGCACTGTCGCGTAGCTTCATGGCCAGCCCTCCTTCGGAGGAAGATCCTGCTAGTGTTTAGCTCCCAGGTATAATCATATCCTCTGTTGATTCTGACTTAGTCTTCGAAATTGCGGCTGATCAAGGTTCAGCTCCGGGGAACCTTCCTGAGAACAAGCTGTTTGTTCCCCTGCAATTCTGGCTAATGGTACTCAGGGAAAATCATGACTCTGCACTATCTGGCCACCCAGGCATCTTGGGTACCAAGCACCTTATTGCTAGAAAATATTGGTGGCCTGGGTTGCCTAAAGACGTTAAGGCCTACGTCGCCGATTGTAAAATTTGTGCTAGGTCCAAGACTCCCAGGTCCCGACCAGCGGGCTTACTATGTTCTTTGCCCATTCCCCAGAGACCTTGGACCCATATCTCCATGGATTTTATCACCGATCTGCCTCCATCTCAAGGCAAGTCGGTCGTGTGGGTTGTAGTAGACCGCTTCAATAAGATGTGCCACTTTGTGCCCCTCAAGAAACTACCCAATGCCAAGACGTTAGCTACCTTGTTTGTCAAACACATCCTGCGCTCTCCATGGGGTTCCTGTCAATATAGTTTCTGACAGAGTGGTAGAATTTGTTTCATTGTTTTGGAGAGCATTCTGTAAAAAGTTGGAGATTGATCTGTCCTTCTCCTCGGCCTTCCATCCTGAAACTAATGGCCAAACTGAGAGGACTAATCAGTCTCTAGAACAATATTTAAGGTGTTTTATCTCCGACTGTCAATATGATTGGGTCTCCTTCATTTCCCTCGCCAAATTTTCCCTTAATAACCGGGTCAGTAACTCGTCAGGGGTCTCCCCCTTTTTTTGTAATTTTGGGTTTAATCCACGGTTCTTCTCCGTTTCACCTGGTGGTTCCAACAATCCCGAGGTAGATGTAGTTCATCGGGAACTGTGCACAGTCTGGGCCCAGGTTCAGAAGAACCTAGAGGCGTCCCAGAACATACAAAAGACTCAGGCAGATAGAAGACGTTCTGCTAACCCCTTGTTTGTGGTCGAGGATCTGGTGTGGCTATCTTAAAAAATTTTGCGTCTTAAAGTTCCGTCCAAAAAATTTGCTCCCCGGTATATATAGGGACGTACAAGGTCATTGAGGTCCTTAACCCTGTCTCCTTCCGTCTGGAGTTACCCCCGTATTTTCAAATACACAACGTGTTTCATGCCTCCCTCCTCAAACGCTGCTCCCCGTCCTTGGCTACTTCGAGGAAACCTCCGGTCCCTGTTCTCACCCCCGAAGGGGTAGAATTCGAGGTGGCCAAGATTGTGGATAGCAAGATGGTCCAAGGCTCCGTCCAGTACCTGGTCCATTGGAGAGGATACGGGCCTGAGAAGAGGACTTGGGTACCAGCCCGGAATGTTCACGCTGGGGTATTGCTCAGGAGGTTCCATCTTCGGTTCCCCAATAGGCCAGGTCCACCTAGGAAGGGTCCAGTGGCCCCTTATAAAAGGGGGGGGGTACTGTAAAGGATTTACCAGACACAGCTTCTGTGTTGAGGCCCCTGTTTAATCAGTCTGCATCTGCTCCTAGGTCTGATAGAGTGACTCGATCTGCTACCAATCAGGCTGGTAGGCTGAGGAGTGGGAGAACCTATCACAAACTGGCCAGATGGAGCAAGCTCCCGCCCTCGGTCTATTTATACCTTCATTTCCTGCTTTTCCTTTGCCTGTGATTCTGTCCTGTTTCCTGGTTCTGCTGTTCCTGCTTGTACTATTGACCTCTTCTTCAATTTCACCCTGGCTTTACTGACTACTCTCCCGCTCTGCGTTTGGTACCTCGTACACTCCTGGTTTGACTCCGCTCGTTTACTACTCTTGTTGCTCACGGTGTTGCCGTGGGCAACTGCCCCATTTCCCTTAGCTTCTGTGTACCCTCGTCTGTTTGTCTGTCGTGCACTTATTGAGCGTATGGACTGTCGCACAGTTGTACGCCGTCGTCTAGGATGGACTGTGCAAGTAAGCAGGGACTGAGTGGCGGGTAGATTATGGCTCACCTGTCTGTCTCCCTACCCCGACATTACAATCTTGACCAAAATTTTAGCAAAGCGGCTTAATAATATTATATCTTGCTTGATTCATGAGGACCAAACGGGATTCATGCCGGGTAGGTCCACTTCTGAAAATATATGGAGAGTCAAGGCGGTTTCCCAAGTGGGGGTTGGTGGAGGGTAGAAATGGGCCTTGGCTTCGCATGACGTGGCCAAGGCTTTTGATTCCGTGGAGTGGTTGTATCTGCATGAAGTATTGTCTAGATTCGGATTTGGTCCCAGGTTCTCTAAGTGGGTATCTATACTGTATCATACCCGAGGGCAAACGTATTAGTGAATGGGATGGGGTCCTCCTTCTTTGACCTAGGGAGGACTACCAGGCAAGGCTGTCCTTTGTCCCCACTCTTGTTTGCTATAGCTATTATATCGTTGGCTTTGAGGATTTGACAGGATTGTGAGTATCGGGGAGTGTGTGTGGGGCATAGAGAATGCAGTATAGGCTTATATGCCGACGATATGATTCTCTTCATGTCGGATGTGGATATAACACTCCCTAGAGCGATTGACTTGATAACACAATTTGGCCCATTCTCAGGTATTTTGATTAATTGGTCAAAATCTGCATTAATTTCTTTGTGGTAATGTGGCCTGATAGGGGATGTCTGGTCACACTCCCGTCGCTTGCGTGAAGGAACTACGGGCGTAAGGGACATCACAGCGTGATCTCGCAAGATCACGCTTTGCTGTGGATTAAGCTGGTCATGAATGAAGAGAAGTGTATGACGCTGATTGATCAGCGTCATACACTTCTCTTTACTACGCCCACTTGGTCAAGAGTAAAAAAAAAACGCCCACTTGGGCATTAAAAACAAATTTGCATAACACTTAATACTTTGTCAAAAATAAAAGATTTTTTTTTAAAAAAAACACATTACTTATCTACATTAAAGCGCCTATTAGATTAGGTAGAAGATAGGGCAGTTATAAACTGGTGACCGAGCCTCTATACATTTAGAAAAATTAATATTTTTTTAATTTTTCGCTAAATTTTGGTGTTTTTCACAATTAAATACTCAATGTATCGACCAAATTTTGCCAGAAATATAAAGTCCAATGTGTCATGAAAAAACAGTCTTAGAAAGTGAAACATGTAAGGTTTGAAAAATTAGGCTCTGTCAGGAAGGTCAAAAGTGGCCACAGCGGGAAGGGGTTAACTATGACCGCTTCAATCCAAGATTGCATGTAACTCAATGTACTCATTTGCACTTCAGCTGTACCTTCTGATGGTAACCTTACACAACCCCATACATGTACAGCTGAGTTTACCATGTTATAGGTACTGCTGAGCAGACTCTGGGGCAGTTTAAATAATCTGTCTAGCCTACGTCATTCTGGAGATATCGGTGCCTTTGTTATTGGCGCCTGATATGTAAATTAGCCCCTGTACTGTCAGTGGGACATTCCTGGACATGGCAGCGGTGTGTGACAGTTAGTGCTCTGACACTGTCCAATCAGCTGCGGTCAGTGTCAGCGGCTTTTGATGTGTGATGTGTCTCGTGAGGTCACACAGTCTTCTCATCACTGGCTGACAGGAGCTGGAGAGAGAAGGAGAGCGTTCGCCCGCACACACACCGCAGTAATCCACAACAGATGCCGTCGCCGAAGAGGCAAAGCTCTCCTCCTCTCTCCCGCTCCTGTCAGCCAGTGATGAGAAGACTGTGTGATCTCGCGACAGATCACACAGCAGAAGCCGCTCTGACGCTGTCCGCAACTGATTGGACAGTGTCGAAGCGCTATCACGCACCCCCCTACCCTTTACATGTCCAGGAACGCCCAACTGACACAAAACAGGGGTTAATTTAGATATTGGTCGCCAATAATAGCAGCACTGATACAGTGAAGGAAATAAGTATTTGATCCCTTGCTGATTTTGTAAGTTTGCCCACTGTCAAAGACATGAACAGTCTAGAATTTTTAGGCTAGGTTAATTTTACCAGTGAGAGATAGATTATATATATATATAAAAAAAAAGAAAATCACATAGTCAAAATGATATATATTTATTTGCATTGTGCATAGAGAAATAAGTATTTGATCCCCTACCAACCATTAAGAGTTCAGCCTCCTCCAGACCAGTTACACGCTCCAAATCAACTTGGTGCCTGCATTAAAGACAGCTGTCTTAAATGATCACCTGTATAAAAGACTCCTGTCCACAGACTCAATTAATCAGTCTGACTCTAACCTCTACAACATCGGCAAGACCAAAGAGCTTTCTAAGGATGTCAGGGACAAGATCATAGACCTGCACAAGGCTGGAATGGGCTACAAAACCATAAGTAAGACGCTGGGTGAGAAGGAGACAACTGTTGGTGCAATAGTAAGAAAATGTAAGACATACAAAATGACTGTCAATCGACATCGATCTGGGGCTCCATGCAAAATCTCACCTCGTGGGGTATCCTTGATCCTGAGGAAGGTGAGAGCTCAGCCGAAAATTACACGAGGGGAACTTGTTAATGATCTCAAGGCAGCTGGGACCACAGTCACCAAGAAAACCATTGGTAACACATTACGCCGTAATGGATTAAAATCCTGCAGTGCCCGCATGGTCTCCCTGCTCAAGAAGGCACATGTACAGGCCCGTCTGAAGATTGCAAATGAACATCTAGATGATTCTGAGAGTGATTGGGAGAAGGTGCTGTGGTCAGATGAGACTAAAATTGAGCTCTTTGGCATTAACTCAACTCGCCGTGTTTGGAGGAAGAGAAATGCTGCCTATGACCCAAAGAACACCGTCCCCACTGTCAAGCATGGGGGTGGAAACATTATGTTTTGGGGCTGTTTCTCTGCTAAGGGCACAGGACTACTTCACCGCATCAAGGGGAGAATGGATGGAGCCATGTACCCTCAAATCCTGAGTGACAACCTCCTTCCCTCCACCAGGACATTAAATATGGCTCGAGGCTGGGTCTTCCAGCACGATAATGACCCGAAACATACAGCAAAGGCAACAAAGGAGTGGCTCAAAAAGAATCACATTAAGGTCATGGAGTGGCCTAGCCAGTCTCCAGACCTTAATCCCATCGAAATCTTATGGAGGGAGCTGAAGATCCGAGTTGCCAAGCGACAGCCTTGAAATCTTAATGATTTACAGATGATCTGCAAAGAGGAGTGGGCCAAAATTCCATCTAACATGTGTGCAAACCTCATCATTAACTACAAAAAACGTCTGACTGCTGTGCTTGCCAACAAGGGTTTTGCCACCAAGTATTAAGTCTTGTTTGCCAAAGGGATCAAATACTTATTTCTCTGTGCACAATGCAAATAAATATATATAATTTTGACAATGTGATTTTCTGTTTTTTTTTATTTTATATAATCTATCTCTCACTGGTAAAATTAACCTTGCCTAAAAATTCTAGACTGTTCATGTCTTTGACAGTGGGCAAACTTACAAAATCAGCAAGGGATCAAATACTTATTTCCTTCACTGTATCTCCAGGATGGCGGAGGCTAGACCGTTAATTCAAAGTACCCCAGAGTCTATGCAGCAGCGCCTATAACATGGTAAACTCAGCTGAACATGTATGGGGTAGTAAAAGGTTCTCGCAGCATCAAATAAGTTGCACTAAGCACAAATATCAATAAAGTTTATAAATTTTTACGCTGTCCCTATCGTGTCCGTACCTGATCTTTAGCGTACGCTCCACTGACCGCTTCTCTAGCTATACCCGTTACACACTACATTAATCGCAATAACGATTATCACTAGAGATGAGCAAATCCATTCTACATAATCAAACTTGTTACGAATTTCCCAAAATCCGAAACTTAAGATTCACCCTGCATAAATCGCTCAAAATGGTGACCACCATTTTACAGATTAGAAGACAGAAAAGAAGGATCACATGACCTTGGGCAGCGGCCTGGCGGGCTTTCCCATAAAGCCTTGCAGGCGGCCGCTCTTTCTAGCACAGCGAATAATGAGGGGTATAGGTGGGAGTTATTAGTGACTCAGTGGATGACCGTCATATAGTCATAGCCACTATAAACAGCACAACCAGGAAATGCTGGTGCTGGGGATAAAGATAGGAGAGGGAGGATGTCAGACAGAGAGTGAGAGAGTAAAACACAGCATACAGATAGACAGTGAATTAGTGTCCGTGAATGTTTCATAGTGAGGAGAAGGGAATAGATAGTTAGATTTACAATAATTTGATAGAGATATAGATTTTAGAGAGAGATAGGAGTCATTCATTGTCAATGTGTTAGTTAAGTAGGCACAGGCAGCCATTGCTGTGAGCAGGGCCGCCATCAGGGGGGTATTAGGGGTACTACTGTAGGGGGCCCGGCCAAACTTAATTGAAAGGGGGGCCCGGCAACTGCCGCGACTTGCCTTTGTTAGAAAAAAACAGGCCCCTGCAATGGGGCCTGTTCTTTTCACCAAAGCAATGTCGTGAGCTGCGGGCCCCCCTCTCATCAAACACCGCTGTGAGCTGCGGGCCCCCCTCTCATCTAACACTGCCGCGAAACACCGCGCGCGACCGCGCGCGCGAACGACCGCAAGCGCGCGCCGGCGCGCTCGTTACCGCAAACGCGCGCTCACGCGCGAACGACCTGGGGAAGGCTGGAAAGCAACCCGCTCGTGCCCGCCGCCGAGAGGGATGCGGTGCGCACGCACCAAAAGTACAGCGACCAATCAACTGGGAAGAACAGCGGCGCACAGTCTAATTACCTGCTGGCCCGCCTCCGACTCCTCGTCCTCCTCCTCCGCCTCCTCGTCCTCCTCCTCGGCCTCCTCGTCCAGCGCCTCCTCGTCCGACTCCGCCTCCGCCTCCTCCTTCTTCTCCTCCTCCAGAGCGTAGCTGCGTAAGGAGAGGGGGAGGAGTCCAGTTCTTGCGCGACGGCAGGAGTTCTTCGATCCCCGCAATTTTCTGGAGCCTGGAGGTGAAGGACGACATCTGGACCGAAGACATCGCCTGACGAGGACTGGAGAGGGAGCAGCTCTTCTGACACAGTGAGTAAAGTGTCTGAAAGTGCTGTTTATGTATGGCCCTGTTCACACAGAGTATTTTTGCAGGCCAAAAAAATCTGCCTCAAAATTCCTTAAAGAATTTTGAGGCAGATTTTGACCTGCCCACACTATCTTGCCGCGTTTTTTGCTGCGTTTTTTGCCCTCGGCGATTGAGGACAGCAGACAAAAAACGCAGCGAAAAATGCATTTTCTGCCTCCCATTGATTTCGATGGGAGGTCAGAGGCGGAACCGCGGCAAGAAAGGACGTGCTGCTTTTTCTTTTTTCCGCGACTGGCTCCCATTGATTTCAGATTAAATCAATGGGAGGCGGTTTTGGAAGTTTTTTGGTGCTGATTCTGACGCAGTGTCCGAGTCAATATCAAGGCCCAAAAACTCTGTGAACTGGGCCTTATTGTTAGGGCTTATTCAGACGAACGTGTAATACGTCCGTGCAACGTGTGTGATTTTCACGCGCCTCGCACGGACCTATGTTAGTCTATGGGGCCGTGCAGACTGTCAGTGATTTTCACGCAGCGTGTGTCCGTGTGTCCGCTGCGTAAAACTCACGACATGTCCAATATTTGTGCATTGTTCGCGCATCACGCACCCACTGAAGTCAATGGGTGCGTGAAAGTCACGCCCAGCACTTCCCAGCAGTATAAACTATGAATGAAAACAGAAAAGCACCACGTGCAACAAACATACAAACAGAGTGTCATAATGATGGCGGCTGCGCGAAAATCACGCAGCCACGCATCATACGCTGCTGACACACGGAGCTGTTATGGACCTTTTGCATGCGCAAAACGCCACGTTTTTTGCGCACGCAAAAATCACACGCTTGTGTAAATCCGGCCTTAGGGTAGGAACACACTAGGCATGAACACTGCGGATTTTATGCAACACATTTTATTGTGGAAAATCCGCAGCGTATCACAGTCACAGCCGAGTGGATGAGATTTGAACAAATCTCATCCACACGCTGCAAAAAAAATTGACCTGCAGTGTGGCTTTTTAGGCCGCAGCATGTCAATTTATGCTGCAGAATCGCCACTCGTCTGGTGCGGAAATGTTGCGGTTCTGCCGCAAAAATCACAAAAGAGAAAAAAAAAAGGCACTTTTTTAAATTGATAAAAAAGTTTATACTTACCCCGGCCGTAGTCCTGGTGACGCGATCTTCTATTCTTAGCGCAGCTCCTGGAGCTGCTGCCGGTCTCTAAATAGGCAGTTGGTCCAGTAGAATTTGGAATTATTTTTTTTTGTGAACCAGCTTAAAAAAATACAAAACTTTTGTGTTAGGGCCTGTTCACATCACCGTTCGCTTCCGCTCCGGGGTTCCATCTGAGGTTTCTGTCGGGTGAACACCGCAACGGAAAGTGAAAGTGATAGCACAGCTTCCGTTTCAGTCACCATTGATCTCAATGGTGACGGAAACATCGCTAATGGTTTCCGTTCGTCACCATTCCGGCTGGTTTTCGGACGGAATCAATAGTGCAGTCGACTGCGCTAATTGTGACGGAAGCTGTGCTGTCACTTTCACTTTCCGTTGCGGGGTTCACCCGACGGAAACCTCAGATGGAACCCCGGAGCGGAAGCGAACAGTGATGTGAACAGGCCCTAACACAAAAGTTTTGTATTTTTTTAAGCTGGTTCACAAAAAAAAATAATTCCAAATTCTACTGGACCAACTGCCTATTTAGAGACCGGCAGCAGCTCCAGGAGCGACATCATAAGGGACACACTAGGCGGATATGCTGAGTAAAACTACACAGCTTATCCGCCCCGGTAGCCGCAGGGAATTCTGCAAGCAAAACCGCACCAAGTAGTGGTGCAGGTTTCGTGAGGCGTGTCCGCTGCGGGAATCCTGCAGGGAAAAAAAAGTTTAGACTTCCCCCGGCCGTAGTCCTGGTGACGCATCTCTCTCTTCTGAACGTAGCCCCGCCTCCTGGGATGACGCTGTAGACCATGTGACCGCTGCAGCAGTCACATGGGATGAAACGTCATGACAGAAGGCTGAGCTGCGCTAAGACTAGAGGATCGCGTCACCAGGACTACGGCCGGGGCAAGTCTAAACTTTTTTATAAATTTAAAAAAGTGCCTTTTTATTTTTTCTCATGTGTGATTTTTGCGGCAGAACCGCAGCATTTCCACAACAGAGGAGCGGCGATTCCACAGAATACATTGACATGCTGCGGCTTAAAAAGCCAAAAGCCACACTGCAGGTCAATTTTTTTTGCAGAGTGTGGATGAGATTTGTTCATATCTCATCCACTCTGCTGCGACTGTGATACGCTGCGGATTTTCCACAATAAAATGTGTTGCATAAAATCCGCAGTGTTCATGCCTAGTGTGTTCCTACCCTAAGGCCGGATTCACACGAGCGCGTGCTATTTGCGCGCGCAAAAACATGGCGTTTTGCGCATGCAAAAGGTCCATAACAGCTCCGTGTGTCAGCAGCGTATGATGCGCGGCTGCGTGATTTTCGCGCCATCATTATGACACTCTGTTTGTATGTTTGTAGCACGTGGTGCTTTTCTGTTTTCATTCATAGTTTATACTGCTGCGGAAGTGCTGGGCGTGATTTTCACCCACCCATTGACTTCAATGGGTGCGTGATGCGCGAACAATGCACAAATATAGGACATGTCGTGAGTTTTACGCAGCGGACACACGGACACACGCTGCGTGAAAATCACTGACAGTCTGCATGGCCCCATAGAGTAACATAGGTCCGTGTGAAAATCACGCGCGTTGCACGGACGTATTACACGTTCGTCTGAATAAGCCCTAACAATAAGGCCCAGTTCACAGAGTTTTTGGGCCTTGATATTGACTCGGACACTGCGTCAGAATCAGCACCAAAAAACTTCCAAAACCGCCTCCCATTGATTTAATCTGAAATCAATGGGAGCCAGTCGCGGAAAAAAGAAAAAGCAGCACGTCCTTTCTTGCCGCGGTTCTGCCTCTGACCTCCCATCGAAATCAATGGGAGGCAGAAAATGCATTTTTCCCTGCGTTTTTTTGTCTGCTGTCATCAATCGCCGCGGGCAAAAAACGCGGCAAGATAGTGTGGGCAGGTCAATATCTGCCTCAAAATTCGGTGCGCGGTTCCAGGCGGTCGCGGGTGCCCATGCGCAGGAGTTTGCGGGTGCGCGCGATCGGTCGCACGGGCGGCGGTGTTTGACGGCCCCATGACGACCCCCATGCTACCCAGGGCCGCCATCAGGGGGGGTATTATGGGTGCTGATGTGAGAGGCCCGGCCAAACCTAATTGAAAGGGGGGCCCGCAGCTCACAACATTCTTTTGGTGAAAAAAACGGGCCCCATTGCAGGGGCCTGGTTTTTTTCTACCAAAGGCAAGTCGCGGCAGTTTGCCGGGCCCCCCTTTCAATTAGGTTTGGCCGGGCCTCTCACATCAGTACCCCTAATACCCCCCCTGATGGCCGCCCTGGGTACCATGATATAGTGCTGGACGGAGTACCGTTAACAGGCGGTGCCACGGTAGGGGGGCCCAAAAAATTTAGCTGTAGGGGGCCCTGAAATTCCTGATGGCGGCCCTGGCTGTGAGTGAGTGCTGCTGCAGCTATACAGTTCTTACATTAATTTGTGAATCGCCAATCTTCATCACATCATTCGCAAAGCTTCTTCAGTAATAGTAATCATAATGCTGCTAACGATCAGCAGGCAGCAGCAGCACACTATTTTGCATATATACAGGGCCGGCCTTCGCCTATATGGCTCCCTGTGTGGAAATTTGTTTTAATGCCCCTAAGAAATAAAATATAGTGGTCAAACAATGTGGGTATATTCAGATGGTGTGGTCAGGTCACATTTTTTTTTACGGCTGTCGCAAAATGCAGCAGAATGCTGAGGTATTTGGGGAATTACAGCAAAACTGCAACATTTTGCCACGTTTTTGCGCCAGTCGCAGTAAAAACACATCTTGAACTGAATATACTTTCAGACACTTATAATATGAACCATTGAGATGGACAAAGACGTACCAAATCTGAATTCAAAACCATTGATCAGATGTTCATTTATGCAGTATTGCAATTGCTTTATCCATATTTCTTGCTTAACTCTTTCCCACCGTAGCCATTTTTCGGATTTTCACTTTCGTTCTTTCCTTCCTCACCTTCCAAAAGCCATGACTTTTTCATCAATATAGCCGTATGAGGGCTTGTTTTTTGCTGGACGAGTTGGAGATTTTCACACCACCATTTATTGTACCATATAATGTATTGGGAAGCTGGAAAAAAATTATTTGTGTGGTGGAATAGGAAAAAACAGCGATTCCGCAATCTTCTGGGGGTTTTCGTTTTTACGGCATTCACGACGCGGTAAAAAATATTATATAAATTCTGCGGGTCAATATGGTTATAATAATACCATATTCACAAGGGAAAAACTGATTGTTAAAATAAAATTTGACTTTTGTCGCCATATTTTGAGAGCCATAACTTTTTATTTTTCTGTCGATTTGAGCGGTTTGAGGGCTGTTTTGTTTTTTTTTGCGAGCTGTAGTTTCTATTGGTGCCATTTTGGGGTACATAAAACTTCTTGATTACTTTTTATTCCATTTGTTGTGGGAGTGATTCTGGCGATTACATGTTTTTATTTTTTATGGCGTTCACCGCACGGACTATATAATGATATATTGTAGTAGTTCTGACTTTTACAGACCTGGGGATACCAGTTATGTTAAAAAAAAAAAATAGTATTTATATATAAAAAAAAACTGTATTTCACTGTATTTAACTTTTTTTTACATGTCTCTCTAACGGACTTGAACCAGTGATCGTTGGATCGTTTGCCGGATCTACTGCAATACTAATGTATTGCAGTATATCGTTATACTGACACTCTCCTATGATGCCCTGCCGGAGGCCATAGGAATACAAAGATGGCAGACCTGGGGCCTTCATCAGGCTCCCAGGCTGCCTTGCCAACCAACGGCACCCTGCGATCGATTCGCAGGGGGGCCGTTGCAATTTTACAGGGGGTTGTCCCCCTGTTTCTAACCATCTAAATGCCGCGGTCGCTATTGACTGTGGATATTAACGAGTTAAACAAGCAGCATCCCGCTCGTTACACTGAATTGTCGGCTGAAAGATAAAGCCGACACACTCGTTCTATGGAGTGGCTTAGCCCGTGAACCTGCTCCATACTTCCCCTCCCAACGTGCAGCGTATATATTAAGAAGAAGTTTTTACATACTTTTTTTGCAGTAAACTGCAAAATGTGCAGGAGGAGCAATTTTTAACTAACGTCACCATATATTAATCCCGTGCCCAAATTATGCAACCATATAGTGGTTAATATTATACCATACCCTCTAAATAATGTGCCATACAATGTCCAAATAATGGTATTCAAAGCCTCCTAAAAACACCATAATGTATAAAATAAGACTGTGCCCACATATGTAATTTACCCAAATAA
The DNA here is from genome assembly GCF_050947455.1 of Rhinoderma darwinii. NCBI lineage: Eukaryota > Metazoa > Chordata > Amphibia > Anura > Rhinodermatidae > Rhinoderma > Rhinoderma darwinii. The sequence continues at coordinate 266,717,468 of NC_134690.1, forward strand.
TATGCCATACCGTATCCATATAATGCTCCATATTGTACCCAATAAGGTATACAGTAGCTAAATAATATGCCATACTGTATCTAAATAATACATGATACTCTGTGGCTAGATATTATATCATACCGCACATACTGTATGCAAACAATGCAGTATACAGTGGCCAAATGATATAGCATACTGGACCCAAAAAACTCATACCGCATCCACAGTGCCATACAGTGGTTAAATGATAACACTAAACAGTATCCAAATAATACAGCTTTACAGTGCCCAAATGATGCACTATGTAGGATCCAAACTCGTTATTACACACAGCACCTTACAAAATATACTGTACAATATATATGATATATATTATATACGTACGATGTGTGTGTGTGTGTGTGTGTGTATGTATATATATATATATATAAAGAGTGCATTGTATATGTACATAATAATATATAATAAACATAGTTACACATACATAGAGATATTAACACATACATTTATATAATGACGGATACATATAGTTACACATATACATAATGACACATACATATACATAGCGACCCATGCATATAACTAGTGACATGCATATAGTTACCCATCCATATACTATGCACGGCAGGGGCGTAGCTAGAGGCTCATGGGCCCCGATGCAAAAATTCTTACTGGGCCCGCCCCCCGCAAACTTCTCATGGCCGACGGTCCGCTTTCAGCTGCATCGCTGGGTCTCCTAAGTGACCCAACAATGCAGCACTAGCAGCCGGGGGTGTCACTAAGGCTGGGTTCACACACACTATTTACGGACATAATTCGGGCGTTTTAGCATTGAATTACGTCCGAAAATGCGGCTCAAAAGCGTCGGCAAACATCTGCCCATTCATTTGAATGGGTCTTACGATGTTCTGTGCCGACGGTCATTTTTTTTTACGCGTCGCTGTCAAAAGGCGGCGCGTAAAAAAGTGCCTGTCACTTCTTCAGACGTAAATGGAGCCGTTTTCCATGGACTCCATGGAAAACCAGCTTCAGTTACTTCCGTAATGGACGCAGCAAAAGACGCCTGCACATGCCATTACGGCTGAAATTACGGTGCTGTTTTCTCCTGAAAACAGCACCGTAATTTCAGCCGTAACAGACGCTGCCGTGTGAACATACCCTCAGGGCTTAAAATGTCCAGGAAATAGCCCCAATACATATGTGTCCGCCCCCAAAAAAAGTGTGTATATGAGACAGCATAGCATATCTATAGCACTACGACCCTATAAACTATGGATAGGATTAGATACAGTGGCTGAGCAGACAGTATCACACATGATAGGATTAGATACAGTGGCTCAGAAGGCAGTATCACACATGATAGGATTAGATACACAGCTCAGCAGACAGTATCACACATGATAGGATTAGATACAGTGGCCCAGCAGACAGTATCACACATGATAGGATTAGATACAGTGGCTCAGCAGACAGTACCACACATGATAGGATTAGATACAGTGGCTCAGCAAACAGTACCACACATGATAGGATTAGATACAGTGGCTCAGCAGACAGTATCACACATGATAGGATTAGATACAGTGGCTCAGCAGACAGTATCACACATGATCGGATTAGATATAGGGCCCAGCAGACAGTATCATACATGATTGGATTAGATACACAGCTCAGCAGACTGTATCACACATGATAGAATTAGATACAGGGCCCAGCTCGCTGACATTGCGGCTCCAGCGCTGGACCCAGGATAGGTAAGAATAATAATTTTGCTTCTTTATGTGTTACTGATTATTTTTGTGTTTGTGTTTTTTTTACAGGTTCGGTTGTTGGACTTCGGATTTGAGGACTTCAATGACGGCGTTTTTTTTATTCTCAATAAAATGGTTAATGAGGGTTGTGTGTGTTTTTTTATTTCAATAAAATATTTTTTCTATGTGCTTGTATCTTTTTAAACTTTATTATCACCGCCTTAGTAATGGCCGCTGGCTGATTGACAACCTCCATTACTAAGGCGAGGCTTAATGTTAGCCGGTGCAGAGGCTACACTAACCCCCATTATTACCCCGGTACCCACCGCCACCAGGGGTACTGGGAAGAGCCGGGTACAAACCAGTACCCGACCATCTGTAGTGACGGGCAGGCACCGGGGTGGCCGCAGGCTGGTAGTATTAGGCTGGGGAAGGCCAAAAACAGTGGCCCTTCCCACCCTTGTAATGCTGCCTGCTGCTGCTGTGTTGTATCTGGCTGGTTATGAAAATTGGGGGGGACCTGACATCGTTCTTTCCAATTATTATTATTTTTTTTTTTTTTTTTAAATGACGTGGGGTCCCCCCCATTTTCATAACCAGCCAGATACAATAAAGCAGCAGCAGGCAGCATTACCAGGATGGGAAGGGCCACTGTTTTTGGCCTTTCCCCTCCTGATAATACCAGCCTGCGGCCACCCCAGTGGCCGACCATCACTACAGATGGTCAGGCACTGGATCGTACCCGGCTCTTCCCAGCACCCCTGGTGGCGGTGGGTACCGGGGTAATAAAGGGGGTTAGTGTTAGCATCTGCATCCGCTAACACTAAGCCGCGCCTTAGCAATGGATGCTGTCAATCAGCCGGCGGCCATTACTAAGGCGGTAGTAATATAGTTTAAAAAAAAAACACAAAGACATAGAAAAAATATTTTATTGAAATAAAAAAAAAAACACACAGCCCTCATTAACCATTTTATTAATAAAAAAAAAAGCTGTCATCGAAGTAGTCCTGGAATCCGCCGTAGTCCAACGACCGAACCTGTAAGAAAACACACAAAAAATGATTAGTAACACATGTGTTAGGGTATGTGCACACACACTAATTACGTCCGTAATTGACGGACGTATTTCGGCCGCAAGTAGTGGACCAAACACAGTGCAGGGAGCCGGGCTCCTAGCATTATAGTTATGTATGACGCTAGGAGTCCCTGCCTCGCTGCCGGACAACTGTCCCGTACTGAAAACATGTTTACAGTATGGGACAGTTGTCCTGCAGCGAGCCAGGGACTCCTAGCATCGTACATAACTATGATGCTAGGAGCCCGGCTCCCTGCACTGTGTTCGGTCCGGTACTTGCGGCCGAAATACGTCCGTCAATTACGGACGTAATTAGTGTCTGTGCACATACCCTAAGGCTTAGATACAGGGCCCATGTGTGATACTGTCTGTGGGACCCTGTATCTAAGCCTACCACAAGGTAGGCTTAGATACAGGGTCCAGCAGACAGTAATCTTATACAGTATTTGATTACTGTGTGCTGGGGCCCTGTATCAAAACCTACAGTGTGGTAGGCTTAGATACAGGGCCCAGCAGACAGGATCACGCATGGGCCATGTATCTAAGCCTACCATGTGATTGGCTTAGATACAGGGCCCAGCAGACAGGATCACACAATCTGTGATCCTGTCTCATGGGCCCCCTAAGCCTGATACATCGTAGGCTTAGGGGGTTGTGCAGTCCCTAAACATTGATGGCCTATCCACAGGATAGGCCATCAATAGCTGATGTGTCGGGGTCCGTCTCCCGGGACCCGCAAATCAGCTGTTTTGAAGGGGCCGCAGCACTCGTACGAGAGCTGCTTCCCCTTCATTTCACTACTCGCTCACACTGTGAATCGCCGACACCGATTCACAGTGTGACCGGAATGAAGTGACAGGAATGAAGTGACAGGAATGAAGTGACAGGAATGAAGGGGAGCAGCTCTCGTACGAGTGCTGCGGCCCCTTCAAAACAGCTGATTGGCGGGCCCCGGGAGTTAGACCCCGCCAGTCAGGGCTAACCTTACCTTCCTCTTCGGCCGCGGCGGGAGTTCTGTAGTCTCGATGCTGTGCGCGGCGGCATAGCGCTGTGACATCATGCGCTGCGCACAGCGCCTGACATCAGGACCTCCGCTGCGATCCGGAACCAGGAAGGTAAGTAAAGTATGTTACTATAGTAACAGGGGCCCGCGGCCCGAGTTACTATAGTAACTTTTTATTGATGTGGTGCGGGGGGCCCTATAGCTACGCCAGTGATGCACGGAGACATATACAATACATAGTGACACATACATATACAGTACATTGTGACACATACATATACAGTACATAGTGACACATGCTCATACAGTACATAGTGACACATGCATAAACATAGTAACACATGCATATACAGTACATAGTGACACATGATTATACAGTACATAGTGACATACATATACAGTACACTGACGCATACATATACAGTACATAGTGACACATACATATACAGTACATAGGGGCACATACATATACAGTACATAGTGACACATACATATACAGTACATAGTGACACATGCTAATACAGTACATAGTGACACATGCATAAACATAGTGACACATGCATATACAGTACATAGTGACACATGATTATAAAGTACATAGTGACATACATATACAGTACACTGACGCATACATATACAGTACATAGTGACACATACATATACAGTACACAGTGACACACTCAAACCGTGACACATGCATATACAGTACATAGTGACACATGCATATACTGTACATAGTGACATGCATAAACATAGTGAAGGATGAATGAATATACAATACACAGAGACACATGCATATACAGTACACAGTGACACATGCATATACAGTACATAGTGACACATGCACATACAGTACATAGTGACACATGCATAAACATAGTGACACATGCATATACAGTACACAGTGACACACTCAAACATAGTGACACATGTATATACAGTACATAGTGACACATGATTATACAGTACATAGTGACACATGCATAAACATAGTGACACAAACATATACAGTACATAGTGACACATGCATATACAGTACACAGTGACACATGCATATACAGTACATAGTGACACATGCATATACAGTACATAGTGACACATGCATATACAGTACACAGTGACACATGCATATATAGTACATAGTGACACATGCATATACAGTACATAGTGACACATACATATACAGTACACAGTGACACATGCATATACAGTACATAGTGACAAATGCATATACAGTACATAGTGACACATGCATATATAGTACATAGTGACACATGCATATACAGTACATAGTGACACATACATATACAGTACACAGTGACGCATACATATACAGTACATAGTGACACATGCATACATAGTACATAGTGACACATGCATAAACAGTGAAAAATGTGTGTAGAGTTCATAGTGACACATACATATACAGTATATAGTGACACTCATATATATAGTGACACATGCTTGTACAGTACATAGTGACACATACTTTATACAGTACATGGTGACAGTAACATATACGGTACATTGTAACACATACGTACGTATACAGTACATAGTGACGCATTCAACATAGTGACACATGCATATACACTACATAGTAACACATACGTATACAGTACATAGTCACACATGCATATACAGTACACAGTGACACATGCATATATAGTACATAGTGACACATACATATACAGTACACAGTGACACATGCATATAGAGTACAAAGACACTCTCATAAACATAGTGACACATGCATATACAGTACATAGTGACACATATATATATTACATAGTGACACATGCGTGTAGAGTTCATAGTGACACATACTTATACAGTCCATAGTTACACATATGTTTACAGTACATAGTGACACACTCATAAACCTAGTGACACATGCGTATACCGTTCATAGTGACACATGCAACATAGTGACACATGCATACACACTACATAGTAACACATACATATACACTACATACTGACACATGCCTAAACATAGTGACACATGCTTGTACAGTACATACTGACACATGCACATACAGTAAATAGTGACACATACATAAACATAGTGACACATGCATATACAGTACACAGTGACATACCTATATAGTACATAGTGACAAATGCATATACAGTACATAGTGACATGCATATACAGTACATAGTGACACATGCATATACAGTACACAGTGACACATGCATATATAGTACATAGTGACACATGCATATACAGTACATAGTGACATGCATATACAGTACATAGTGACACATGCATATACAGTACACAGTGACATACCTATATAGTACATAGTGACAAATGCATATACAGTACATAGTGACATCCATATACAGTACATAGTGACACATGCATATACAGTACACAGTGACACATGCATATATAGTACATAGTGACACATGCATATACAGTACATAGTGACATGCATATACAGTACATAGTGACACATGCATATACAGTACACAGTGACATACATATATAGTACATAGTGACAAATGCATATACAGTACATAGTGACATGCATATACAGTACATAGTGACACATGCATATACAGTACACAGTGACACATGCATATATAGTACATAGTGACACATGCATATACAGTACATAGTGACATGCATATACAGTACATAGTGACACATGCATATACAGTACACAGTGACATACATATATAGTACATAGTGACAAATGCATATACAGTACATAGTGACACATGCTTATACAGTACATAGTGACATGCATATACAGTACATAGTGACACATGCATATACAGTACACAGTGACATACATATATAGTACATAGTGACAAATGCATATACAGTACATAGTGACACATGCATATACAGTACACAGTGACACATGCATATACAGTACACAGTGACACATGCATATACAGTACATAGTGACATGCATATACAGTACATAGTGACACATGCATATACAGTACACAGTGACATACATATATAGTACATAGTGACACATGCATATACAGTACACAGTGACACATGCATATAAAGTATATAGTGACACATGCATATACAGTACATAGTGACACATGCATATACAGTATACAGTGACACATGCATATACAGTATATAGTGACACATGCATATACAGTACATAGTGACACATGCATATACATTACACACTGAGGCAAAAGAAGCAAGTCTTCCGCCCACCAGAGGGTTTCTGGTGAAGAAGCCAAATTGGGCTTTCCTCTTTCTTGTGGTCTATGGGAACCTGCTCTCCACAGGTTTGTCCCTCTATCTTTCTCATTTTCTCCTGGTTCTGGAAGGTCTGGTGCCTGTTGGAGATGTCCCTCAACTTCGAAATCCTGTTCTGGATCTTTGAAGAAAGGGAAATGATGTCCTTTTCTTTTTTGATAATCCTTCTATGAGATTGTCCAGTTGCCCACGAAACAATCTTCCTGGTTTAAATTCCATCGTGCGTAAGCAGGTTTTGGATGTAATATCTGCCGAACATGGTTTCAGCCAGATCACTCTATGACCTGCTGTGGACAGAGCCATGTTTCTAGCTGACAATAAAAGGTCCTGGTTTGAGGCATCAAATGAAAAAATCCGCTGCCAGGGAAATATATCAAAATTGTTGATCCAGGAATTGATCTTGTTGCTATTCACTTCCATTGCAATAATAAAAAAAAAAACCCTGAATCTGCCTGGATTCTGTTTTTTTTTTGGACAGGACAGAAGAATGTGCCAGAAAAAAACAAAACAGGACATTGCAACTGGATGGACAAAACGTGATGTACACTGAGACTTTTTGTTCCGATTGCATTCAACTCTTGAAATTTGTGGTACTCTAACCCATTAAAAAACAGTGTTTTGGAACTAAATGACCATTAATTGTACAAAAAGTAATTTTTAAAAAAAAAATTGCTAATTCATACTAAAATTCACATTCACACTTTTTTTTCTCAGTTTTTTCCTATGATCGCCCTTAATAGGAGTGAAGTGACCTTTCCCTTAGATCTATATGGTACACGTTGCCTAAAAATTATTGAAATGTTTTGACAAGATTTTGTTAAATCTTTTATTTGAACTGAATCAATCCACAATTGTGTCAACTTTAGCCTTTTTGCTACATACCACCCCCGCTCCAGCCCCGCTCCTTCGCATCTTGACGATCTGTGTGCCATATTGCTGTGGCAGCTCTTGGCTAGGACGTTACTGGCTTGAGCGTTCGGTTCAAATAATTTCTGCCAGTTTCTGTTTTATGTTCCCTGCCTCTAGTCTACATAAAGATGTGTGCTTCCTTACCTTTCCTCATATCCCAACATATACTGAGATATGAGGCGCGAGATTACTAGCTTTAAATAGAAAAAAACCCAATATGATTTTATGACACTCTGTTACAAGATGTCTATTCTATAACTGTCTATATGTGGCCACCCAGTGGATGTAATGTGAATTGCAGCCTGTCAAAGTTTTTCTAGCATGTTGTGATATTATAGTAAATTAGTTTGAAGTGAAATTGGAGTCCTTACCTAAACTCAGGCAAAGGGAAGGGTGGACACATCTGTATTTACTATAGCTTTTTCTCATTGGACTTTCTATTGTCTCGCCCCTTGGAGTCATTGACTTCTGCTTGCCTTTCTGGTTTTGACCTCTGGCCTTGACCCCTGCCTTCATTGTGCCCTCTGATTTGTTAATTGCTGATTGATCTTCTAGTTCTGACCCATGGCTCTGTCTTACAGGTCTCTGGTTTCTACATCTCCCACATGTCCCAATGCCATTGGTGACTACTCTGAGGACTGGGACATTTGGATTCAACCGGTTAAGTCCAAACTTCCTTGCAAGGATCCCAGGTGAAGCCAGACGGATTACAATGCCAAGTTTCAAGGTATGCCTACCTAACCTTATACTCAAGCCATGGAACCAACTGACAACACTCAAGCGACTGCTCTGCCTGTGGATGTTTATGATTTGGCTGATCAAGTAGCACAAGGAAAGTGTCAGCAAAAAAAAATAAAATGAAATTCCTACAGAGGATCATATCCTGCCTGGATTCATTCAAGCCGGCAACTGTTCCACCTCAAGCAGTACTTGCACCTGTCCCAGTATTAACTTCAGCTCTTGCTAGGAGACCCATTGTGCATTTTCCTGCTCCCCATATATATGATGGAGATTCTAAGACCTGCCAGGGATTCTTGAACCAGTTTTCTATTCATTTTGAATTTTGTGCTGCGCAATTACACTCCGATTGGGCTAAGATCGCCTACATTATATTTTTGCTCTCCGGGGAGAACCTGGCCTAGGTGCCACCTCTCTGGGAATGTAATGACCATGCAATCTCCTAGCTACAACTTGTTCTGAAGACCTCCTGAAGAGTGTTTGAGGGACCTGGGCCACATCTAGAGCAATATTTCACCTCAGGCAATATGCCATCAAATTCTGTACCCTGGCTTCAGATCCTTGAACAATTAGGGTATGTTCACACGGCAGCGTCTGTAACGGCTGAAATAACGGGGCTGTTTTCAGGAGAAAACAGCCCCGTCATTTCAGCCGTAATGGCATGTGCAGGCTCTTGAACGCCGCGTCCATTACGGACGTAACTGGAGCTTGTTTTCCATGGAGTCCATGGAAAATGGCTCCATTTACGTCTGAAGAAGTGACATGACACTTCTTTGGCGCGGGCGTCTATTTACGTGCCGTCTTTTGACAGCGACGCGTAAATATATGCCTCGTGTGAACAGACAAACGTCAGCCCATTGCTTTCAATGGGCAGATGTTTGTCAATGCTTTCAAGCCGTAATTTCGGACGTAATTCGGGGGTTAAGACGCCCGAATTATGTCCGTAAATAGACCGTGTGAACATACCCTTAAGCTTTAATGGCTGCCTCCTAGGAGGGGCTGGAACTCATTGACCTCCTCCTATTCTATTATCATAGACTGAGAACAGTGTCATGGACGCCTGGTTGTTTCTCCTTCTCTATAGTATTTTTTTACAGAAAAACAAACCACAATAAAAATTTGCAGAAATATCCACATCTAAAATAGCGCGTGTCAATACAGCCATATCGCTCATGCCTCCAGGCGTATTATGGCTGCTTCCAACCTCCAAGTTGTACAGAACCCTACTATTGCACAATGTAACGCCTTGCAGGTGTGTGGACGCATTGGGCCACTCCGCCGTAACGGAGCAACTTTTTGATCAAACAGAGTCTGTGAGAGTCAGTAGTGCAAAAATACCTGGTAGGTCAGAAGTGGTTAAATGCCAAGACAGAGCGGGAAGCGGCCTGTGCAGGATGATGACGTGAGGCTGTAGCTCCGGACTGAGTAGTGCAGTCGTCTCGGACACTATACTTGGCTAGGACACCGGACAGGAGTAGTGCAGTCAGCTAGGACACCGGGCACAGCTGGTGAAGTCATCTTAGACACTCGGTATGGCACGAGTACCGGACACAGATGGTGAAGATGTCGGACACTTGACTTGGCACTGGAACTAAACACAATTACTAGATACAGGATACAGCTAAGGAAAAATTTGCGGGAGAAGCATGGGTAGACACAACATTGCTCAGGCGAAGAATGAATGGACAGAGTTACTTAAATAGTTCCTGGTATGCTGGAATAGGTTGGGGGAGGTTTTCCTGGTGCGCTGAATCCCGTAGGATGCATGCGCACGCTCACACCCGCTCTTACAGGGACAGCGCGCGCACCCTGCGGGCATCAGTGGGAGAGGGCAGTAATGCGCGCCAGCGTTTCAGAGGGGAGAGGGAGTTCAATGGTCTGCAGTCGTATCCGCTGGTGGGTAAGAGATGCCGGCAGTCAGCAACTGTGGCCATTACACACCCATTGCAGTCTATGGATGATACTGTACCTCCGTTCCTTCCAATTCTATTGTGGCCTGCTCCATCAATTACCGAATTACTGAAGTATTCCACACCTAGAAGTATTGCTTTTAGGGCAAAATATCACCATAATACAGTGCCATGCAGAGTCTGTAGAGACTTTGTGTGCTGATGTACAGGCTCATTTTAATTCCTTCTGCCATGCGTATGGAGCATTGATGTGAATTTCCACCCTAATGATGTTTTATTTTATCTAAATAGGTTCAAAATTCTATGCTGATTGATCTCCTAATATATCTTTATAGCGGTAGGTATAAGGCTCTGTGTCATAAAACGACATGAAGTGGAGATTTACTTTAATCTGATATAAGGATGGATATTCCTGTGCTTCTTATGCTTAGCATGCTGCATTTCTTTCCTTTTCTTGACACGCATGTGCAGTTAAAACATTGTGGTGGATCTATTTTCCAATAATAACACCTTGGTCAAATAAAACCACATTATAATATAAAATGAGTAGTGTCTGAATTGCAGGGATTATGTAGCATAACTGGCGAACAGTGGCACAAGAATCGAGGCTGCTGCTTACCCAAAATCACTATTCTATTCTATACTATTCTAAAAATGAATACAAATGTTGTGTAAACATTGGGGTCTGTGTATGAGAGTCTATTTTATATCTCATATATACACACATACATACATACATACATACACAATATAAAAAGTCTACACACCCATGTTAAAATGACAGTTTTTGTCAGTGCAAGAGGAATAATTTCAGAACTTTTTCCACCTTTAATGTGACCCATAAAATCTGTACAATTCCATTGAAAAACAAAGAAATCATTTTGAGGGGAAAAAATAAAAACCAAAAATAATGTGGTTGCATAATTGTGCAAACCTCTTATAATTAGGGATGTGGTTGTGTTCAGAATTAACCAATCACATTTAAACTCATGTTAAATAGTAGTCAGTACAAAGCTGCCATTATTTAAAGGGATTCTGAGTAACCCCAATATAAAGTTCAGCTGTTCTATTAGTATTTTCCTGACATTTTCTTTGTTTAATGTGACTGTAAAGGATCTGCCAGGCACAGCTTCGGGGTTAACGCCCATAGGTAATCAGTCGGCACCTGAGTCTATGTCTCTGAGACTGACTCCAGCTTCCACCACTCAGGCTGGCAGGCTTAGGAGTGGGAGAGCCTTTTGCAGCCTGGCCAGACTCAGCTAGCTCCCGCCCTCGGTCTATTTATACCTGCCTTTCCTGTTCCTCCTTTGCTTGTGATTCTTCTCGTGTGGTTTCCTGGCCCAGCTACAGCTTCTGACTATTTGATCCTGCTCCATACTGACCCTGGCTTACTGACTACTCTCCTGCTCTGCGTTTGGTACCTTGTACACTCCTGGTTTGACTCGGCTCGTTCACCTCTCTTGTTGCTCATGGTGTTGCCATGGGCAACTGCCCCATTTCCCTTAGCTTTGTGTACCCTTGTCTGTTTGTCTCGTGCACTTACTGAGCGTAGGGACCGCCGCCCAGTTGTACCCCGTCGCCTAGGGCGGGTCGTTGCAAGTAGGCAGGGACAGAGTGGCGGCTAGATTAGGGCTCACTTGTCCGTTTCCCTACCCCTATCATTACAGTGACAGCAAAAGCCATAGTCTGTTAAGAGCTTACAACACATCAAAGGGATCTGATTGTTGAAAGGCATCAATTAGGAGAAGGGTACCAAAGAATTTCCAAGACATTAGATATAACATGGAACGCAGTGAAGATGATCATCAAGAAGTGGATTACATTTGGCACAACAGTGAAATTACCAAGAACTGTACATCCCTCAAAACTTGATGAAAAGACAAGACGAAAATTGGTCCGGGAGGCTACCAAGAGGCCTACAGCAACATTAAAGGAGCTGCATGTGTAAAGGATCTGCCAGGCACAGCTTCTGTGTCAACGCCCATAGGTAATCAGTCTGCACCTGCTTCTATGTCTGTGAGACTTCCACCACTCAGGATGGCAGGCTTAGGAGTGGGAGAGCCTATCACAGCCTGGCCAGACGGAGCTAGCTCCCGCCCTCCGTCTATTTATACCTGCCTTTCCTGTTCCTCCTTGCTTGTGATTCTTCTCTGTTGGTTTCCTGGCCCTGCTGCAGCTTCTTGAACTACTTGTCCCTGCTTCGTATTGACCTTGGTTTTTCTAACCACTCTTCTGCTCTGCGTTTTTGTACCTCGCTCATCTCCTGGTTTGACTCGGCTCGTTCACCTCGCTTGTTGCTCACGGTGTTCCGTGGGCAACTTCCTATTTCCCTGGCTTCTTTGTACCCTTGTCTGTTTGTCTGTCGTGCACCTATTGAGTGTAGGGACCGTCGCCCAGTTGTACCCCGTCGCCTAGGGTGGGTCGTTGCAAGTAGGCAGGGACTGAGTGGCGGGTAGATTAGGGCTCACTTGTCTGTTTCCCTACCTCGACATTACATAATCACAAGCCCATATACCTAGTCTACCCTGGTCCCTGACACTACTATGGACCCCCTTGAGACCCTGGCTCAGCAAATGCAGGGCCTCTCCCTACAGGTCCAGGCCCTGGCTCAGAGGGACAACCAGCCTGATGCTACCCTGGTAGTGCCCCTCACCTCACCTCTTGAATCCCACCTCAAGTTGCCTGACCGGTTCTCAGGGGACCGGAAGACTTTTTTCTCCTTTCGGGAGAGTTATAGGCTCTATTTTCGCTTAAAGCCACACTCCTCTGGTTCTGAGAACCAGCGAGTGAGTATAATTATGTCCCGGCTCCAGGACGGGCGCCAAGAATGGGCCTTCTCCTTGGCTCCTGACGCCCCTGAACTTTCCTCCGTTGATCTTTTCTTTTCTGCTCTCGGGCTCATTTATGACGAGACTGACAAGACTGCCTTTGCCGAGAGTCAGCTGGTGACCTTACGTCAGTGTAAGAGACCTGTTGAGGAGTATTGTTCTGACTTTAGGAAGTGGTGCGTAGCTTCTCGGTGGAATGACCCTGCCTTAAAGTGCCAGTTTAGAGTGGGTCTGTCGAACGCCCTGAAAAACCTGCTAGTTAGCTATCTCTCTTCTGACTCCCTAGATCAGGTTATGGCTTTAGCGGTACGACTTGACCGACGTCTCAGGGAACGACGACTTGAACGTGTTTGTGTTTTCTCCTCTGACTCCCCCATGATGCCTCCCGAGGTTCCGATGCTTTGTTCTTCCACGGAAGACTCGGAGGTACCTATGCAACTCGGGGCCTCCATGTCCCCCCAACAACGTAGAGAGTTCCGCAGGAAGAATGGTCTCTGCTTCTACTGTGGGGATGACAAGCATCAAGTGAACAACTGTCCTAGGCGTAAGAATAAGCAGCCGGAAGAACTTCCGTGCCTAAGTGACCATCGGGGAGGTCACTTGGGCGCACAGGTATTTCCTGTAAATATGAAACGTAATAAAATCTTGCTTCCCTTTCAGGTCTCTTTTGGTGGTAGGTCTGCTACCGGCAGTGCCTTCGTGGATTCAGGATCTTCTGCTAATATTATGTCTGTGGAATTTGCTATGTCTCTAGCTATGCCATTGATTGATTTGCCTAAACCTGTCCCGGTAGTGGGTATCGACTCCACTCCTCTTGCTAATGGTTATTTTACACAGCATACCCCTGTTTTTGAACTCCTTGTTGGCTCCATGCATTTGGAGCAGTGCTCTGTACTGGTGATGCAGGGATTATCGTCCGGTTTGGTTTTAGGCCTTCCCTGGTTGCAGTTGCATAATCCCACGTTTGACTGGAATACTGGGGATCTTACCAAAGGGGGTAATGAATGCATGACGTCATGTTTTCCTGTAAATTCTATTTCTCTCCCTGAGGAGGTGAACACTCTACCTGAGTTTGTTCAGGACTTCGCTGATGTTTTCTCTAAAGAGGCCTCCAAAGTGTTACCACCTCATAGAGAATACGATTGCGCAGTTGATTTGGTACCAGGAGCTAAGCTCACTAAGGGTAGGATATTTAATCTCTCTTGTCCCGAACGTGAAGCTATGAGAGAGTATATCCAGGAATGCCTGGCCAAGGGTTACATTCGCCCCTCTACTTCTCCGGTAGGTGCTGGCTTCTTCGTAGGGAAGAAGGATGGTGGTCTTAGGCCATGCATTGACTACCGAAACTTGAATAAGGTCACTGTAAGGAACCAGTATCCCCTTCCTTTGATTCCTGATCTCTTCAATCAGTTTCAGGGGGCCCAATGGTTCTCTAAGTTTGATCTACGGGGGCTTATAACCTTATCCGCATCAAAGAGGGGGATGAGTGGAAGACTGCGTTTAAAACGCCCGAAGGTCTTTTCGAATACCTCGTCATGCCCTATGGGTTGTGTAATGCTCCCGCGGTCTTCCAGAATTTCATAAATGAGGTTTTAAGAGACTACCTGGGGGTATTTCTTGTATTGTACATTGATGACATACTTTGTGTTTTCCAAGGACTGGTCCTCCCACATTGAGCATGTCAGGAAGGTGCTCCAGGCCCTTCGGGAAAACAAACTGTTTGCTAAGACCGAAAAATGTGTGTTTGGGGTGCAGGAGATACCGTTTTTGGGTCAAATCCTCACTCCTCATGAATTCCGCATGGACCCCGCCAAGGTCCAGGCTGTGGCAGAATGGGTCCAACCTGCCTCCCTGAAGGCGTTACAGTGCTTCCTGGGGTTCGCTAATTATTACAGGAGATTTATTGCTAACTTCTCGGTCATCGCTAAGCCTCTTACGGATCTCACTCGCAAAGGTGCTGATCTCCTCCACTGGCCTCCTGAGGCTGTCCAGGCTTTTGAGGTCCTTAAGAAGTGCTTTATCTCGGCCCCAGTGCTGGTTCAGCCCAACCAAATGGAGCCATTTATCGTGGAGGTTGACGCGTCCGAGGTGGGAGTGGGGGCTGTCTTGTCCCAGGGTACCAGGTCCCTCACCCATCTCCGCCCCTGTGCCTACTTCTCCAGGAAGTTTTCGCCCACTGAGAGTAACTATGATATTGGCAACTGCGAACTCTTAGCCATTAAATGGGCATTTTAAGAGTGGCGCCACTTCCTGGAGGGGGCTAGGCACCGGGTAACGGTCCTTACCGACCACAGGAATCTGGTTTTCCTAGAATCTGCCCGGAGGCTAAACCCGAGACCAGCTCGATGGGCGCTATTTTTTACCAGATTAAATTTTTTGGTTACCTTTAGGGCTGGGTCTAAAAATATTAAGGCTGATGCACTGTCGCATAGCTTCATGGCCAGCCCTCCTTCGGAGGAAGATCCTGCTTGTGTTTTGATTCCAGGTATAATCATTTCCTCTATTGATTCTGATTCAGTCTCTGAAATTGCGGCTGATCAAGGTTCAGCTCCCGGGAACCTTCCTGAGAACAAGCTGTTTGTTCCCCTGCAATTCCGGCTAAGGGTACTTAGGGAAAATAATGACTCTGCACTATCTGGCCATCCAGGCATCCTGGGTACCAAGCACCTCATTGCCAGAAACTATTGGTGGCCTGGGTTGCTCAAAGACGTTAAGGCCTACGTCGCCGCTTGTGAAGTTTGTGCTAGGTCCAAAACTCTTAGGTCCCGACCAGCGGGCTTACTATGTTCTTTGCCCATTCCCCAGAGACCTTTGACCCATATCTCCATGTATTTCATCACCGATTTGCCTCCATCTCAAGGCAAGTCGGTGGTATGGGTTGTAGTAGACCGCTTCAGTAAGATGTGCCACTTTGTGCCCCTCAAGAAACTACCCAATGCTAAGACGTTAGCTACCTTGTTTGTCAAACACATCCTGCGTCTCCATGGCGTCCCTGTCAATATTGTTTCTGACAGAGGGGTACAATTTGTTTCATTGTTTTGGAGAGCCTTCTGTAAAAAGTTGGAGATTGATCTGTCCTTCTCCTCTGCCTTCCATCCTGAAACTAATGGCCAAACGGAGAGGACTAATCAGTCTCTAGAACAATATTTAAGGTGTTTTATCTCTGACTGTCAATATGATTGGGTCTCATTCATTCCCCTCGCCAAATTTTCCCTTAACAACCGGGTCAGTAACTCGTCAGGGGTCTCCCCCTTTTTCTGTAATTTTGGGTTTAATCCACGGTTCTCCTCCGTTTCACCTGGTAGTTCCAACAATCCCGAGGTAGAGGTCGTTCATCAGGAACTGTGCACAGTCTGGGCCCAGGTTCAGAAGAACCTAGAGGCGTCCCAGAGCATACAAAAAGCTCAGGCTGATAGAAGACGCTCTGCTAACCCCTTGTTTATGGTCGGGGATCTGGTGTGGCTATCGTCAAAAAATTTGCGCCTTAAAGTCCCGTCCAAGAAGTTTGCTCCCCGGTTTATAGGGCCGTACAAGGTCATTGAAGTCCTCAACCCTGTCTCCTTCCGACTGGAGTTGCCCCCATCTTTTCGAGTATACGACGTGTTTCATGCCTCTCTCCTTAAACGCTGCTCCCCGTCCTTGGCTCCCTCGAGGAAACCTCCGGTCCCTGTTCTCACCCCTGAGGGGGTAGAGTTCGAGGTGGCCAAGATTGTGGACAGCAAGATGGTCCAAGGCTCCCTCCAGTACCTGGTCCATTGGAGAGGATACGGGCCTGAGGAGAGGACTTGGGGACCCGCCTGGGATGTTCACGCTGGGGTATTGGTCAGGAGGTTCTACCTTCGTTTCCCCAATAAATCGGGTCCACCTAGAAAGGGTCTGGTGGCCCCTCATAAAAGGGGGGGTACTGTAAAGGATCTGCCAGGCACAGCTTCTGTGTCAATGCCCATAGGTAAACAGTCTGCACCTGCTTCTATGTGTGTGAGACTGACTCCATCTTCCACCACTAAGGATGGCAGGCTTAGGAGTGGGAGAGCCTATCACAGCCTGGCCAGACGGAGCTAGCTCCCGCCATCTGTCTATTTATACCTGCCTTTCCTGTTCCTCCTTGCTTGTGATTCTTCTCTGTTGGTTTCCTGGTCCTGCTGCAGCTTCTTGAACTACTGATCCTCTGCTTGTGATTGACCTTGGCTTTTCTGACCACTCTTCTGCTCTGCGTTTTTGTACCTCGCTCATCTCCTGGTTTGACTCGGCTCGTTCACCTCGCTTGTTGCTCACGGTGTTCCGTGGGCAACTTCCCATTTCCCTGGCTTCTTTGTACCCTTGTCTGTTTGTTTGTCGTGCACCTATTGAGAGTAGGGACCGTCGCCCAGTTGTACCCCGTCGCCTAGGGCAGGTCGTTGCAAGTAGGCAGGGACTGAGTGGCGGGTAGATTAGGGCTCACTTGTCTGTTTCCCTACCCCGACATTACAGCATGACTTTCTGGCAGGTACTGGTTGTGTAGTGCATTTGACAACAATCTCCCGTATTCTTCATATGTCTGGGCTGTGGGGTAGGGTGGCAAGATGGTAGCCTTTTCTAACAAAGAAAAACATTCAAGCCCGGCTATGCTTTGCAAAGACCTACATCAAGTCTGCCAAAAGCATGTGGGAAAACGTGTTATGGCCTGATGAGACGAAGGTTCGTCTTTTTTTTTTGGCCATAATTCCAAAAGGTATGTTTGTCGCAAAGCCAACACTGCACATCACCAAAAGAACACCATATCCACAGTGAAGCATGGTGGAGGCAGCATTATTCTTTGGGGCTTTTATTCTGCAGCTGGAACCGGGGCTTTTTTTCCAGGTGGAGGGAATTATGAACAGTTCTAAATATCAGTCAATATTGGCACAAAACCTGCAGGCCTCTGCTAAAAAGCTGAAGATGAAGAGGAATTCACCTTTCAGCACGACAACGACCCAAAGCATATCTCCAAATACACAAAATAATGGCTTCACCAGGAGAAGATCAAAGTTTTGGAATGGCCCAGCCAGAGCCCAGACCTGAATCCCATTGAAAATCTCTGGGGTGACCTGAAGAGGGCTGTACACAGGAGATGGCCTCGCAATCTGGCAGATTTGGAGCGCTTTTGCAAGGAAGAGTGGGAAACAATTGTCAAAAGTCAAGGTGTGCGATGCTGATAGACTTCTACCCAAAAAGACTGAATGCTGTCATAAAGTTTAAGGGTATTTCAACAAAGTATTAGTTTAAGGGTGTGCATATTTGTGCAACCACATTGTTTTTGTTTTTTATTTTTCCACCCTAAAAGTTTGTTTTTCAATACAATCATACAGATTATAGGTGATATTGAAGGTGGAAAAAGTTCTGAAATTATTAATCTTGTGCTGACTTTGTAACATGACAAAAACTTGGCATTTTAAAAGGGGTGTGTAGACTTTTTATATCACATATATATATATATATATATATATATATATATATATATATATATATATATGTGCGTCTTCTATGTGTATGTGTGATTATAAAAAATAAACGCCTGTGCTTTCAGTCCGGATCCATTGAAATCTAGGATTGACAACCATATAGTACGAACTAAAAGCCCATTTGCTACTCTCTTCATAGTAATATCTGTAAAGCTCTTCAATGTAATTTTTTTGTTTTGTTTGTTTGCCTGTGGTGATTGTTTATTTTGTACACTCCTTTAGGTTTATCGAGCAAATGATAATATTCATGTTATAGGAAAGATGATAAAATATCTTGCAAAAGTATTGTGACATCTTGGGGACCACTTAGCTCACAGGATCGCCATCTCCAGGGTGAGATGGTTGGCACACATATAAAGTTCACTCCAACTCATTGAATAAAAGGTTTAAACCAGCCGCAGCTTGCTTTATTGTCTTCACAACATACATGTGTGTCATTTTTAGCAGGCATTTCCTGAATCACATTATCACTTGACATCATTACAATTGGTGCATTTTCCCTTTCTGGCAGTGGAACAATACACCCTGCAGAGGACTTTTCCCTGTAATAGCTACAATGCTTATCGGAGATATTGCCTTTCTCCCACAACTGACAAAAATGAGGGAAGTCCCTTCCCAGCACAAACTCCTCATCAAGTTCCTGACATTTTATAAGTCTGTGCTGCACAGTCCCAAAATCAGTTTCAAAGTCAATCAGAATGGTCTCACCCATCTCAGGATCTGAGAACTCTTGGCTAAGATCCAGACTGACCAGTAGTGGAATCCCACCAACCAACACTTCACGGGTTTTCTCTTGCGCTTTCTCTGGCCTCCTGACCAGAGAACAATCAGGTGCACATCCATCTGCTTGATGGCATCTCCAACAGCACTCCTCCTGCTGAACAGCCGCCACATGCTGTCGGGGTTGGTTGCTCCTAGCGATTCAGCACACTTGGCTTTTTAACAGCTGCCCAACATTGCTTGGGAACATCTTTTCCATCCAGACAATAGTCCGCTTGCAAACATTCCCACCATGAGTCCGGGTGGTTGCCCTTAGCAACGGTCCTCACAGCTTGTATAACAGGTACGCACGCTCCGTGCTCTTCTCTGCAAGATGTCTGTACCACCTCCGGAGTACCCGGCATCAATGCAGCTGGCGTTGAAAAGCATTCACTTGGCTTGGAATTCTGCGTATCCATGGAGAGCACTTGTGCCCTAAGGGTATGTTCACACGCTGAGGCAAAAATGTCTGTAAATTACGGAGCTTATTTGAGAGAATCAGCCTCTAAATTTCGGGCGTTTTTGAAGCGTAACTACGCGCGTTTTTTTCTCGAGGCGTATTTTGGCACGTTTTTGCATGCGTAAAAACCCGGTTTTTAGAGGCGTTTTTTTTAAACTTATTTTGAAGCGTTTTTTAGGCGTATTCCATGCTTAGCTAAAACCAACCCACTAGGGGCTGTACTTCTATTACAGGCCTATAAAAATCCGCACCCAACATCACCAACTTCCTTTTTTCCCCTAAGCAGTGGTTGTTGGCTCTTTTTGGTTTGAAAATGAATTCTAGCAGCTTAGAAGGCCCATACCAGCAGGGAGACCAAGTGGGAGAAAGGCTCATAAAAGTGCGCCGCCGCCATAGGGCAGTCTTGATGCAAATTTTAGTGAATGTCATGCGCCGAAGAAGGATTCGTCAGGTAGGTTTGGACAAGAATGGATTCTGTTTTTAGAATGCATGTTCTTGCATATTATAATGGACCATATGGTCACACTTTCTGTTTCACAGGAGCATGAAAGGCGCAGGAGATATTGGGTGCACTCCATAAATGTGCTGCGCACTGAAAGGGGACACATTGGCCAGCTTTATGAAGAGCTAAGACGGTGAGTTTGTTTTGTGGTGTTTTAAACGACCGTACATAGATGATATCTGTTAGCCAAACCTCGTTTGCTAATGCTCGTTTTAGGTTAAATGGTGCGGTCAGGTGTGTTTCAGCAGCCTACAATTGCTGCAGCAGACAGCGTTTGTCATTAGAAAAGTCACATGTGTACCAAGTTACACGTAATTAGTTAACTGACAGCAGTGGTTCTTATCCTATACAGTGAAGGAAATAAGTATTTGATCCCTTGCTGATTTTGTAAGTTTGCCCACTGTCAAAGACATGAATAGTCTAGAATTTTTAGGCTAGGTTAATTTTACCAGTGAGAGATAGATTATATTAAAAAAAAAAAAGAAAATCACATTGTCAAAATTATATATATTTATTTGCATTGTGCACAGAGAAATAAGTATTTGATCCCTTTGGCAAACAAGACTTAATACTTGGTGGCAAAACCCTTGTTCGCAAGCACAGCAGTCAGACGTTTTTTGTAGTTAATGATGAAGTTTGCACACATGTTAGATGGAATTTTGGCCCACTCCTCTTTGCAGATCATCTGTAAATCATTAAGATTTCGAGGCTGTCGCTTGGCAACTCGGATCTTCAGCTCCCTCCATAAGTTTTCGATGGGATTAAGGTCTGGAGACTGGCTAGGCCACTCCATGACCTTAATGTGCTTCTTTTTGAGCCACTCCTTTGTTGCCTTGGCTGTATGTTTCGGGTCATTGTCGTGCTGGAAGACCCAGCCACGAGCCATTTTTAATGTCCTTGTGGAGGGAAGGAGGTTGTCACTCAGGATTTGACGGTACATGGCTCCATCCATTCTCCCATTGATGCGGTGAAGTAGTCCTGTGCCCTTAGCAGAGAAACACCCCCAAAACATAATGTTTCCACCTCCATGCTTGACAGTGGGGACGGTGTTCTTTGGGTCATAGGCAGCATTTCTCTTCCTCCAAACACGGCGAGTTGAGTTAATGCCAAAGAGCTAAATTTTAGTCTCATCTGACCTCAGCACCTTCTCCCAATCACTCTCAGAATCATCCAGATGTGCATTTGCAAACTTCAGACGGGCCTGTACATGTGCCTTCTTGAGCAGGGGGACCTTGCGGGCACTGAAGGATTTTAATCCATTACGGCGTAATGTGTTACCAATGGTTTTCTTGGTGACTGTGGTCCCAGCTGCCTTGAGATCATTAACAAGTTCCCCCCGAGTAGTTTTCGGCTGAGCTCTCACCTTCCTCAGGATCAAGGATACCCCACGAGGTGAGATTTTCCATGGAGCCACAGATCGATGTCGATTGACAGTCATTTTGTATGTCTTCCATTTTCTTACTATTGCACCAACAATTGTCTCCTTCTCACCCAGTGTCTTACTTATGGTTTTGTAGCCCATTCCAGCCTTGTGCAGATCTATGATCTTGTCCCTGACATCCTTAGAAAGCTCTTTGGTCTTGCCCATGTTGTAGAGGTTAGAGTCATACTGATTAATTGAGTCTGTGGACAGGAGTCTTTTATACAGGTGACCATGTAAGACAGCTGTCTTTAATGCAGGCACCAAGTTGATTTGGAGCGTGTAACTGATCTGGAGGAGGCTGAACTCTTAATGGTTGGTAGGGGATCAAATACTTATTTCTCTGTGTACAATGCAAATA
The DNA here is from genome assembly GCF_050947455.1 of Rhinoderma darwinii. Classification (NCBI taxonomy): domain Eukaryota; kingdom Metazoa; phylum Chordata; class Amphibia; order Anura; family Rhinodermatidae; genus Rhinoderma; species Rhinoderma darwinii. The sequence goes on from NC_134690.1 coordinate 266,739,887, forward strand.
AATATATATCATTTTGACTATGTGATTTTCTTTATTTTTTTTTATATAATCTATCTCTCACTGGTAAAATTAACCTAGCCTAAAAATTCTAGACTGTTCATGACTTTGACAGTGGGCAAACTTACAAAATCAGCAAGGGATCAAATACTTATTTCCTCCACTGTATATTGGTGCTGTTGTTTAGCTATCATTTACCAATGATACCTGCTTATACCTATATCAACTTATCTTTTTTTTCCAACTGGTGCCTACATGTGGGTCATTTTCTCAACAATCATGGATTTATGTTGCACATGCTATGTTATTGTATTTGCCTTTTTCATCTCCCTTTTTTAGGCAACCTTAGTTCTCTATGTTGTTACCTTTTGCGTCTCTGGTTGTCTTTATATTGTGTATGTCTCTACAGGTACCCCGACAAATTCTATAACTTTGTGTGTATGACTATCCCGGCTTTTGACAGCCTGGACGAGATGCTCGGGGTCCACCTTAGGAGGCAGGATAGCGCCATTCGGACGGCAATTCCTCCTGTGGAGAGGCTGCTGATCACGTTGCGTTGTGTTTGTGTATGTTTTAAGGCTTGTTTTCCCACATTGTGCTGTATGGAGGTTGTGAATCTAATAACAACTCATGTATGGTTTTGTAATATGATTGCTATAGTAATGATGTTGTTCCTTGTAATGAGTTGATTGTAATGTTTTGTTTTTTTGCAGATTTCTTGCAACAGGGGAGAGTTATTCATCCCTGCACCTGCAATTCCGTGTTGGCAAATCAACCATCAGTGGAATAGTCAGGTGCACATGCCAGGTGATCTGGCAGTATTTGCAGCCCATTGCGATGCCCAGTCCGACTCGGGAGATTTGGTTGCAGGTAGCAGCAGGCTTTCAATCTGTGGCCAATTTCCCCAATTGCATAGGCGCCGTCGACGGTAAGCACTTACGTGTGCAGCAGCCACCGCGGTCAGGATCAAATTACTTCAACTACAAGAAGTATTTTTCTGTGGTCCTGATGGCGGTGGCCGATGCCTCGTATAAGTTTGTTGCTATTGACGTCGGCGCATATGGAAGCACTGGTGACTCCCGGGCGCTACTGACATCAAATTTAGGGCAACAAATACTGGCAGATCAGGTAACTCTACCTCCTCCCCAACCTCTTCCGGGTACCACACATCCAGTCCCCTTCATTATGGTATCGGAGGAGGCCTTTCCACTGATGCAGAACCTGCTGCGCCCATACCCACGGATGAGACTAGATGCCCGGAAGAGAGTCTTCAATGAGAGGCTGAGCCGGGCACGACGCTTCGGGGAGTGCACCTTTGGGATCATGGTTAGTAAGTGGAGGGTCTTTACCTGTGCACTTCAGTTGGATGCGTCCACAGTTGATGGGGTCATTAAAGCTGCCTGTGTTCTTCACAATTATGTTCGGGATCACGAGCGAGGTGATGTGGAGGTGGAGACACGGACAGCTTTCCGTGACCCCCACGTCAACTGGAATTTAGGAAAACCATCCAACCGTGGAGTACAGGTGAGAGATGCCTTCACTGACTTCTTCATGAGTCCCGAAGGTGCAGTGTCCCAGCAGGATTCCAGCCGCAGTGTTCAGCAGCCCATCCAGGAGTAGGCCAAAGACAACTTTTGTGTTTTTGTGAAGACTATTGTGTGTATGGATCATACATACCCCGGTTAGTACACACTATGTGTTGGAACTATGTGGCATGCCGTAAGCTACGTACAAACTGTATAAATATTTGAAGTGTTGTTTATTAAAATCAGCATTAACACTTTCCCGACCGCCCACTGTCTTTTGACGTCAGGCGGTGCATGTGCTTAGTCTACAGAGACGTCTTTTGGCGTCGCTGTAGATTAGGCTGATGAGCGCTCGTGTGAACGCTCATCCTCTAAGCAGGAGCTGTTACTAACAGCTCCTGATCTTAGAGCAGCCTCCTGAACACAGCTGGGGTCGGCAAACATTCGGACCCCAGCAGTTTAACCCTTTGATTACCGCGGTCCGTGACCGCGGCATGATCAAAGGGAATTCCCCTCTTTGATCGCATCACCGGGATTCCAGTGATGCGATCAAACAATGGGGAATCCCTCTGCAGTCAGCCCTGGGGACCTACAAAGGACCCCAGGGCTGTCTGTTCCGTGTGCCTGCTGTTCGGGCACACTATGTGCTGCCCGATCAGCAGCCTGTGTCATAGTGACACAGTGTAATGTATTAGCGTACAGAAGTATGCTAATACATTACAAGTAAAAAATAAAGTTACAAATAAAGTTATCCCTTGATGGGTTTAAAAAAAAAAAAAAGTAACAAAACAAATAAATAAATAAATAAAAAATAGTCCCCAAAAGAGTCTTTATTTTGCATTAAATACATTTTATTGCCCCTACACTAAACAAAAAACCTACGCATATTAGGTATCTACATGACCGTAATAACCTGAATAATTAATCTAATGGGTTATTTAGCGTGAAACGTAAACGGGATAAAAAATAAACAAAAAAAAAACTATTCCAAGAATCGCTTTTTCCTATATTCACGCCGTAAAAAAAATAATTTTTTTACCCCCAAACTGGGGGGAAAAAAATAAATAATATTTCTCTCGCATAAAGCAAGGCCTCATATAGCCACGTCAATGAAAAAATAAAAAAGTTATGGCTGCTGAAACGCAGAGAGGCAGAAACAGAAAAATTGAGCTGGTCATTAAGGTCTTTTCAGGCCCGGTCATTAAGGAGTTAATGGTTGAAATATGCGTGCACATCCAAATATGTGTTGTGTCAATGGATCATAGAATGTTACTTGCTTTGTCCGTGTGTCCCTTCGTGTTTGTGGTAATGTTGTTGTTAATTTAAAACACGTCCCAGGCATTAAAACTTTTTGAACACTTTACTTGCAACATGCATGCAATTATTTGCAATTACAGCATTGCAAATAGTGCAATGTCATCCAACAATAATAAAAAACGTTTCCAAACATGAAAATAAATATACTTGGCATCTGTTCAAACAATAGACATATAAAGTGACTACATTTGGGTGAAAACGGGGAGCAGAGTCATAATTGGAAGGTGGGGGATAATTGGGTGGGAAATGTTTGGTCGAAAGCCAGAGGTTTTGTATTGGGAGGGTGGGTAAGGGTAGATGGTTTCCAGAAACTGGGATGCAGCTTAGGGAATAGCTTGGGAGGGATGGGGGGGGGGGGGGTTGGGTGTCTCGGTCTGGGTGTAGGCGTTCATAGCTCGTGGGCTCTGGGCAGGGGCGTAGCTAAAGGCTCATGGGCCCGGGTGCAAGAATTCAGCTTGGGCCCCCCTACCCCTCCCCAGCACCACCATCATCATCAGACCCCTGCGCGCTCCTATGCCCAGACGCCTTGCCCAACAGCCCCCATAGTATAATGCCCCCACACAGTTAATGCTCCCATAGCTGCCCCCAATATCAGCCCCCCCATACAGTATAATGTCCCCATATGTGCATAATTACTTACCTATCCCCGTTCCCACGTCGAGTGGAGGATCCTTCGCCTCCTCCGGTGTGTACTACCGTGTTTCCCCGAAAGTAAGACAGTGTCTTACTTTCTTTTTATCCCCAAAAGCCCCACTATGTCTTACTTTCGGGGTATGTCTTATATTGGAAAAAAATTGTCGAATTATTATTTATTTATTTTTCACAAACTTTATTTAACTGTTTTACATTTTTTTTTTAGTCCCACCAGGGGACTTCACTATGCGATGTGCCGATCGCATATATAATGCTTTGGTATACTTAGTATACCGAAGCATTATTGCCTGTCAGTGTAAAACTGACAGGCAACCTATTAGGTCATGCCTCCGGCATCGCCTAACAGGCAGATGCTGAAGGCAGACCTGGGGGTCTTTGTTAGACCCCCGGCTGTCATGGAAACCCGACGGCGACCCGCGATTTGTTTGCGGAGGCGCCGATCGGGTGACAGAGGGAGCTCCCCCCTCTGTCAAACACATTAAATGCCGCTGTCACTATTGACAGCGGCATTTAATGTGTTAAACTGCAGGAATCGGCGCGCGCTTCGATTCCGGCAGTTGCAGCAGGAGCCAGGCTGTGTATAACAGCCGTGCTCCTGCCGCTGATCGCGTGGGTACAGTCTCAGTACCCGCGCCATCACAGGACGGATATATCCGTCTTCCTGCGCGAACTAGCAGCTGCTGAGGACAGATATATCCGGGGGCGGCGCGGAAGTGGGCAGGAGGCGGCAATACCCCCGTGTTTCCCCGAAAGTAAGACATATGTCTTACTTTCGGGGTACGGCTTATATTAGCCGACCCCCCTGAAACCCCCGATAGGTCTTACAATCGGGGGTGCCTTACTATCGGGGAAACACGGTATGAGTGACTCAGCGCAGGAAGGCGCGATGATGTCGCTACATCCCGCCTGCCTGCGTCGTGCCGCTCATGGCACAGGGAATGCTGGATCAAGGAGATGTCAGCTCCTTGCTCCAGCATTGATTGGAACCGGGACCTCGGTGAGTGACTCACGAACCCCCAGGGGGACGCGACCCACAGTGTAGGGATGTCACGATACCAAAATTTGGACTTCGATACCGATACTTCGTTTACTTTGCCAACAGTAATAAAAATAAAAATAAAGTTCTTCCATTTTCTGATGTGAGGCACGAGGTGTGATGATGAATTTTGAATGTGCCTCACATTAATAGTAATTAACCCCATCATGTTTCTCAGCCATAATGGGCTAATATGTAAGGTACATGATGGGGTTAATTACTATTAATGTGAGGCACATGGAGGTTAAATTCATCATCGCACCTTGTGCCTCACAATTAGGCCCCATGCACACGACCGTAAATAACCTCCATTCACTTTCATTGAGCGCGAACACATTTCCGTAGCGCTACGGATGGGTGTCCGTGCCGTAGAAATGTTCCGAAAATTATGGAACATGTCCGTCCTTTTGCATTTTGCGGGCCGTTCTCCCATACTTTGTATGGGAGCACGGCCCGAAAATGCGGGTGGCAGTCGGCGGTCGTGTGAATGGGGCCTAAGTGATAGAAAGCAATTTTTATTTTATTTTTTTACAGAGTACACATCATAAATGATGCAAAAAAATTGTTGTGCAGGTTATTACGGGCGCGCCAATACCGATTATGTGTATGTTTTATGTATTGAGACTTATTTTAATGTTTATTATAAAAAAAGTGTATGTGTATTTTTTTTATTTAACATTACTTTGTTTTTATTTTATTTTTAAACTTCAATGTACTGGCCTATAGCTATATGCCAGTACATTAGCCTGTGTACGGATAGTACACAGGCAGTTGTTAGGACATACCTCAGTATGCCCTAACAACAGGAAATATGGTAGGACAGCCCTGGGGTCCTTCAACAGACCCTGGGCTGTCTGCCCATATATGGTATGTCCCTTAATCGCATCACAGGAATTCCCTGTGACGCGATCCAGGGGCATCCCCCCTTCTCATTTTCCCCTGAATGCTGCAGTGAGCTTTGATCTCAGCATTCAGGAGAATAGCGGCGGAGATGAGCGGTTTCTCTGATCTCCGCCGTTATAGAGCGGGGCTGCAGCTGTGTAATACAGCCATTGCCCCGCTCCTGATATAAGTGCGCGCGCAGTCAGCATGTGGAGATGCGGCCGGCGCTGCACTAATGAGCGGCGGTTCAGGCATTGAGGACAGAACATGGAGGTATTTTGTAGCGCGCCCACCATGTTCTGTCTTCAGTGCCGACGCTCATTAGTGCAGCGCCGGCCGCATCACATCATCCTGACGGCGCGCACATGTTAGGACTCAGGAGCGGGGCATTGACTGTATTACACAGCCGCAGCCCCGCTCTCATACACTCATGTGTACTGTACTGTATTGTGCAGTCTGCGGTGGAGGAGGGGGGGGCTGTGATTTAACGCTCCCCCCCTCTCCACCGCATACAACACAATACATTACAAGGCATCACATACATTACATTACAATACATAACGTTACAACACAATACATTACATTACACTGCAGCTTACCTGGAGTCCTCCGCACCGACTCTTCTGCTCTGTCTGGAAGCCGTGTCACGTGACAACACGGTCACATGGTACACTAAGTGTACCATGTGACCGTAACCCGGAAGTGCCGGCTTCACAGCACAGAAGATTTAGTTAGAAAAAATGCTGTATGGCAACGGGGGCCCGTGGGCCCCGCAGGCTTAGGGGCCCGGTCGCAACTGCGACCGCTGCGACCCCTATAGCTACGCCACTGGCTCTGGGGCATTCTGGAGGATGGCTCCCTAAGGCCAGTGGTCCTATGGAGGTTGTACACCAGCTCCTCCAGGGGTGGGAGGGGGACTGCGATCTCGAAGGCTGCCCCCGCGGCTAGAGTGTAAGCCATGAAAGTCTGGCCAACATTCCGTTTCATCTGGCGGCAGCGAGATGCAATGGCGTAGCCAAAAAAAAAAATCACTCATCATCGCCGTCGACCCTCCGGATAAAGGACATGGCGTTGGTCTCAACTTCTAGTTGACACTCCATTGTCCAGAGGGTCCTCCGAGATCGCTGTCAGGTGGAAGGTGAGCGGGTGGGGTGTGGCGGCCGTGTAGGTGTGCCAAGTGGCATCTGGGTGGCAGCAGGTGGCGCAGTGGTTTGTTCCGCCACTTCAGAGGAGGGTAAAAGGCCAGAAGGTCCCGCGTCAGATGGAGAGTGATTTACAAAGGAGGGGATTGCCTGCAAACAACCAAGCCCTATTTCCCAACTACCGATTAATAGTAGAACAAACTTTATTAAGCTACGTATAGCAAGACAGACCACATAGAATTGTATTAAAATTATCACTACCTAAGACCGGACATCAAGGTAGATAACCTGTATGAAGCAGGCATATAGAGTAATAGAAATAGGAACACGGATTCCTATCATTCGCAAGTTAAATTGTTAAATTGACTAATAGGTGGATAGTAAGTCCGGTCAGCGGTAGGTATTAAAATATTGACAGCCCCCCGACATGTTTCGCTACGAAGTAGCGTCCTTAGGGGTACACGGGGCACCCCCAGATGGAGAGTGAGGCTCCGCTTCCAGAGGGTCCTGGTGAGACGTGGATGGAGTCGGGTCCCTCTCCCTTAGCTGCTGTTCCTCTACTGCAGCCGGACACTCTTCCATAGGTTGCTGAACATTTCCAGAGGATCTGAGAATGGTCAAGGAGAATATGATGTATTTTGGGAGCAGAGATCACTCATCCTTTATTGCAACACCCATGTTTCTTTGTGCGCTAACTTTTTGGGCCACCCACCAGAGCACAAATTACAACCTAACATATGCTACTTCATCAATACTTAGAGACTTGCCAAAAGCACACACCTAGTGGAGAGGGACCAGCAAATGCTAGTTTGCTAGCATGACGAAGGTTTGGCCAAACTTACTAGTTATCCAAATTATTCTATCGAGCAAATCCTATGCGCCTTCATGACACTGCCATGGTTGTAGTACAATGTAAACACGGGTATCACCTTGTGTTTACCGTCACGCCAATGGCGAGGTACGCATGAGAATGCCATTTAGGGGGTGACATGAGTATGTTTGGTACCACTAATACCACATCTTTACACACACACACATAGTGCATGTTGGGTAGCCACACTTCCAAGGGCACCATCAGGAAGGAAACAAAAAATGCAAACCAGCTGTGCTAAGGTGGTACAAGTTTACAGTCATAAATGTGTTGCCTCTCTGAGTCCTGAAATATATGAGAACAATACATATGCGTCTAAACGTATGCCTACCAATGACCTGCAAGACACCATAACAACATTTAGTGCTTTACAAATGGATGGGAAACAACTTACTGGCAGAGTGCCCTGTTGGGCAGGAGGAACAGCAGCTGCTGGTGGAAGGGACATTGTGACCCTTGTGAGGGAGAGGACCCACTCCTCTCTGCCTTCAGGTGCCTCTGGAAGCGGTCGAGGACACTTTTTCCAGCGTGTCTGTAGGTCTTTTTCTGAAAAAAAGTGGGAACATGAACTGTGGCCCAAAACATCAGACTATCCCTTTCAGGAAATGTAACGTCAGTTTGTAGTTTATAAAGAACGTTAACTGTTGCATAAAACCAACCCAGCTAAGATGTGGGTATTTTGCATGGAAAATGTACTTACTCCTCTGAGGCATTTATGACTGTCATGAGAAAAACATTGTTGTGGCGATACACACCATTTCCCTTTCTAGCAACTAAACATCATCATTCAAATAACCTACTTGGACAGATGACAAACACTCACCATTTTCGCCCTGCTCCTTAGTTGAACGCCTCACACAGTCGGGGTACAGCGCCACACATATCTCCTCCCAGGAGTCCTGTCTCTGGGCACGGTTTGAATATCCTGCTACCTGCTTGTCCCAGAGATTTGGGCGGGCCTGCACCTTTACAACTCACCAAAAAATAAAACAAAACAAATCAATTTTCCAATCCAAGTGTAAGGAAAGAGCATTATATTCTCAAGATGGCTTGGTTTTTGCAGTGGGACAAAACACAAACGTGGTAATCTTTTCTTTGCAACTCACAATCCTCTAAAAAAGGTAACACATAGTCTACCTACTCAGGTTACTTCATGAGGTAAAGGGCGTAATGTGGGCCACGGGGGTTGTACATGCAAGGAAATGCAAGGCAGGAAGGATTGTGTGGTGTTTACACATTGCTGTGCTCCAAACAGACATCAACCGACCGCAATGAAGCTAGGCAAATTCACACATAGAGTGCACATGTGGGGCAGACCTTGAACACACCATAAATGTCACACAAATATGCTGCGCACATTGTACCAAAAATGTGCCTACACAGAGAAAAGGACAATAAAACAATGTGGACAGATTTACATTGAGGACTTTCCAACAGAGAGTTTACAGTTAATAACAGCTACACATGCGCCGTGAGGTCTGTGCGCAATGACATGTGGAGATATTGCTAAACAAATGGCATGTTCCTGAAGCGTTGTTAACATTACATACATTGCATTGGGTACGGGTAGATTTGACCCAAACAAACAACATTAATGCTTTCATTTGCTACTTATTTCAGAGATGAGGGCGTCCACATCTATATGCATCCTCCTGTAGGTTGGGGGTGCCATGGTGAAGCTCAAAAATGTAGGTTATTACTAAGCACCTTGCAGCAAAATGGCCTTTTAAAATGGCTGCATTGGCAACACCCCTTGGGGGAGTGTTTGGCAAGTTTCAGACGTTATTTGAAGCGTTTTTTCAGGCGTCTACGCCTCAAAAGACGCTCCGAATGTGTGTCCAAACGCCAGAAAAGTGTTTCTGAAGAATACCATTGACTTCAATGGGATTACGGAGCGTCCATTACATCCCAAGAAGTGACAGGCACTTCTTTGACGCGGGCGTCTATTTACGCGCCGTCTTTTGACAGCGACGCGTAAATTAACGCCTCGTGGGAACAGACCAACATAAAACCCATTTATTTCAATGGGCAGATGTTTGCTGGCGCTTTAGAGCCGTAATTTCGGACGTAATTCGAGGCGTAACACGCCTGAATTACGTCCGTAAATAGGCCGTGTGAACCCAGCCTTAAAGCCTCTCGATTTGCTTCCAACTGTGCCAGGAACCTTTTGGTTGTCCTCCCTCTGCTTGGCATTTGCTTCCTGCAGCTCCGCATTCGTTTGCACTATCTTTTTGAGGAGTTCCTCCATAAGACCCATTGCAACGGAAAAACAGTCTCTTTAATTGGGCTTCTGGCTCTTTAAATTTCACTGCACACTTCTTGGGCCATTTTATTGCCCAAAGCAATTCTCCGCCATATGTGACATCTTGGGGACCACTTAGCTCACAGGATCGCCATCTCCAGGGTGAGATGGTTGGCACACATATAAAGTTCACTCCAACTCATTGAATAAAAGGCTTAAACCAGCCGCAGCTAGCTTTATTGTCTTCACCACAGCAAGCAGTGTTACAACAAAAAAAACATACAAAATAAACCCTAGGCCGTCCAGCCTCTAACTAAACATTAATTGTTCCTCACTAAGAGACCCTGAGCCTTGTGCCCAGTACCTCAGAACATAGGCAGTTTTATCTTACACGTTGGTGACTCTCACAGGCTAGCATGCCTGTCTTCACCAGACTGATAGCCCTGTGTGAACTGTACACACCTGAATTAAAGAGCCGTCTCCGGTGAAGCCTACCTAGGCCCATCAGACAGCGCAAGACACGGACTGTCTGTATGGAGTGGAAGTCTCTCTTCTTCACACTCCAGCAAACCAGGCCCTATTCCAGGCTTTACACCCAAGCAACAGCAGAGAAAACCCTCCCTGCTGTACATGCTCCCTGGTTGCTTAAAACCTGAGTTTCTGCACTGTCCAGTAGCTGCACTGCTACAGTATATTTTAGTATAGTAAAATGTTGTCTTTCGAACTTTTCTTTTGGTTACTATGGTAAGCACATTTATAGTAACTGAAGGTTAAATGGGTTCCATGGAGAATGCGTTAAGCAAAATGGTTATATTGATTAAAATGCTGATTTAACAGCCTCAATTCTCGCCTTTTATAGCCTTGTAAGAATAAGCCAGCTGCTGTCTAAGAATGTCAGGTATCCATGGAGAGTACAGTATCTATCATCACAATATGGTGATCAGAGATGTTTTATGTTTGTGCTAATCTCCCTCACTAAATCAGTAATTATTACAATACGGTCCCTGTTGTTTACCTTGCAGCTGTTTTTCCATTTGTCGAGAGAGTGGGAGTTCTCTAAGGATCACATATGCTTCTATAGTGCATAAATTGTCTCCGTCCTGAACTATGTTCTTTCTGAGAAGATTGTGTACTCCAACTTTCATATATAAGCATTTTATATTTTCATACAATTTTGACAGGTAAATTTAGCTGTTATAGCTGTTACCTACGGCATGAAAGAGTGATTCATAAAATGTCATACAAATTAGTTACCAATAGTGTATATATTCTAAGTATAGTCTTTAGAGTTTTGCGCACATTGCAGTAGAACAGTTAAACAGTGTTTGAGCCAGAGACGGACATACGGTAAATAGCAGAGGGTCTTTGTACAAGAACAGTATATGGGCCCCTTGCTCTCAAATAGAATAGACCATCCCATTATATCTCTGTAACAATCAAACAATAATTGTGAGCTATGGAATTCATTAACTCAGACCCTTAAAGGGGGTTTTCCCCTCAGAGACATTTATTTCTCAAGACCCTCCACTTGTCACGGGTCGAAACGTTGCCATTTTTTACTGGATGTTTGACCAATAAAAGAACATATTGATTGAAATTTAGGAGACGTGTGCTGCTGTTCACCACGCTTTTTCTGAGGATTACATTACGTCAGACTGGGTTTGTCTGATCTTACAGCGTGACACCGCTCCTGATATCGGGATTTGTGCTGCTTCATATATTTTATTTTTTGGATTATATCCATAGGATATATCATAAATGTCAGATAGATTCAGGTCCCCCCTCTGGGATCCGCACCTATCTCTATAACGGGGCCCCCTAAACCCCGTTCTACTGCTCTGTGTTGTAGCTAAAGCGTGTGATTTCCGACCATGAATTATGGAAACAGCGTAGCATGCAAGCTACGCTGTTTCTGTAACTACCATTCAGTTCTATGGGACTTACGGAAACAGCGTAGCTCAGCAAGCTACGCTGTTTCCGTAATTCATGGTCAGAAATCACACGCTTCAGCCACAACACAGAGTAGTAGAACGGGGCTTAGGGGGCCCCGTTCTAGAGATAGGTGTGGGACCCGCATCTATCTGAAATTTATGACATATCCTGTGGATATCTTCAGAAAGGCTTGAGAAAGACCCTCCACTTGTCACGGGTCGAAACGTTGCCATTTTCTTTACTGGATGTATGACTAATAAAAGAACATATTGATTGAAACTTGTGAGACGTGTGCTGCTGTTCACCACGCTTTTTCTGAAGATTACATTACGTCAGACTGGGTTTGTCTGATTTTACAGCGTGACACCGCTCCTGATAACGGGATTTGTGCTGCTTCAAATATTGTATTTTTTGGATTATATCCTGTGGATATGTCATAAATGTCTCTGATGGGAAACCCCACTATAAATAACAGTAGGAAACTGCTTTTAAGGTGACAATACCCTACCCATACGTCAAAGCCGGGTAGGGAAAGTATGGAACTCCATACGATGCGGGTGTCGGCTGTATGTTACAGCCGACACTTCAGAGTAACGAGCGGGATCGCGCTAGTTTAACCCATTAAATGCCGCAGTCAGTAGCGACCGCAGCTTTTAAATCGTTAGAAAGAGGGGGCGACCCCCTCTAGCAGCTTATCGCTCCCTCCACAATGCAATCGCAAGGTGGTGATGGTTGCTATGGCCTCCTGGGGGCCTAATGAATGCCCCCAGGTCCGCCATCTTTGTGCTCCTACTAAGCCCTGCCTTTGTCGACATACTGCAATACATTGGTATTGCAGTATATCGTGCAAGCGATCCAACGATTTCTGGTTGAAGTCCCCTAGGGGGACTAATAAAAAAAGTTAAAATTAGTCAAATAAAGTATTCAGTTTTTTTATGTACATTTTTTTTTTAAAGTTAAAAAAACAAACCTTTTCCCATTTTCTCCCTAGAGCAGGGGTCTCAAACTTGGCCTGGTAAGTGGGCTACATATAAAAAAAAATTGAAGTTGACCAGCCGCATTACTTTCAAATTTGATACAATACAAAATTATTGTTAATCAATTAGTTATTTGAACTACTATAACAATACTACATTACTATAATAATACTACATTACTATAATACTACATTACTGTAATACCACATTACTATAACAATACTACAGTACTATAATAACACTACTATATTACTATAATACTACATTACTATAATAATACTACATTACGATAACAATAATACTACAATACTATTATAATACTAAATTACTATAATACTACATTACTTTAACAATAGTACATTACTATAATAATAGCACTAGATTTAAACTTAACGGAAATTTGCGCGATTTCTCCACGTGCTTATTTCAACAATCCAGTTTTACAGTTTAAGTGTCACTAAATGCAGTCTGGCGGCTCAGTTGGCAATGTTTGGCAGACACACCAATGTCAAGATTAGGCTGTTAGGGATCTGCCAGGTACTTCATCTAGCTATACTCCTGGGATTAATCAATCCACACCTGAGGCCAGACCTGCTCGACTGACACCATCTCCCACCAACCAGGGTGGCAGGCTCAGGAGTGGGAGAGCCTATCGCGGCCTGGTCTCTCGGAGTTAGATCCGCCCCCTGCCCTTTATTACCTGCCCTGTGCTCTCCCTCAGTGCTTGTAATTCTTTTGGATTCCTGGCCCCACTGCTGCTTGCTCCAGCCTGCTTCTGCCGTGCTTCTGCCTTGCTGCAGTTCTGCTTGACCTGCTTGCTTGCCCTGGCTTGCTTCTGTCTCCGTGCCTGCTCGGGTGTACTCACTTCGTCCTGGTCCTGACTGTTCGTTCGCCGCCCCGTTTCCTCGTGGCGTTCCGTGGCTACTGCCCCTTCCCTTGCGTGTTCCCTGTTTGTCTTCCTGTGCACTTAGCCAGCGTAGGGACCGCCGCCCAGTTGTACCTCGTCGCCTAGGGCGGGTCGTTGCAAGTAGGCAGGGACAGGGCGGTGGGTAGATTAGGGCTCACTTTCCCTTCACCTCCTTCCTGCCATTACATAATTACAAGCCCATACCTAGTCTACCATTTCTCCTACGCTGACGCTATCATGGACCCCCTTGAGACCCTGACCCAGCAGATGCAGGGCCTCTCCCTACAGGTCCAGGCCCTGGCCCAAAGGGTCAATCAGGGTGACGCTGCTTTAGTAGTACCCCTCACCTCACCTCTAGAACCCGACCTCAAGTTACCTGACCGGTTTTCAGGGGACCGTAAGACGTTTCTCTCCTTCCGGGAGAGTTGCAGACTGTATTTCCGCCTAAAGCCCCACTCCTCAGGTTCCGAGAACCAGCGGGTGGGTATCATCATATCCCGACTCCAGGAAGGGCCCCAAGAGTGGGCCTTCTCCTTGGCTCCTGACGCCCCTGAACTTTCCTCTGTTGATCGTTTTTTCTCTGCCCTCGGACTCATTTACGACGAGACTGACAGGACTGCTTTAGCCGAGAGTCAGCTGGTGACCTTACGTCAGGGTAGGAGACCGGTTGAGGAATACTGTTCTGATTTTAGGAAGTGGTGCGTAGCTTCTCAGTGGAACGATCCGGCCCTAAGGTGCCAGTTTAGGTTAGGATTATCTGACGCCCTGAAGGATCTGCTGGTTAGCTACCCCTCGCCTGACTCCCTTGACCAGGTTATGGCCCTAGCAGTACGACTTGACCGACGTCTCAGGGAACGTCAGCTAGAACGCTTCAGTGTGCTCCCCTCTGACTTTTCTGCGATTCCCCCCGAGGTCCCGTCTCCTCGCCCCTCCACGGAGGACTCGGAGGTACCTATGCAACTCGGGGCCTCCATGTCCCCTCGACAACGTAGAGAGTTTCGCAGAATGAATGGTCTCTGCTTCTACTGTGGGGACGACAAGCATCTACTGAACACCTGCCCCAGGCGCAAGAATAAGAAGCCGGAAAACTTCCGCGCCTAAGTGATCATCGGGGAGGTCACTTGGGCGCACAGGTATTTCCCGTTAATGTGAAACGCAATAAAATTTTGCTTCCCTTTCAGGTCTCGTTTGCTGGCCGGTCTGCCACGGGCAGTGCTTTCGTGGATTCTGGCTCATCTGCTAATATCATGTCTGTGGATTTTGCTGTGTCTCTAAAGATGCCTTGTATTGATTTACCTTATCCCATCCCTGTAGTAGGAATCGACTCAACCCCCCTTGCTAATGGTTATTTTACTCAGCATACTCCTGTTTTTGAACTCCTGGTTGGCTCCATGCATTTGGAGCAGTGCTCTGTACTGGTGATGCAGGGATTATCGTCTGATCTGGTATTAGGTCTTCCCTGGTTGCAGTTGCATAATCCCACGTTTGATTGGAATACTGGGGATCTCACCAAATGGGGTAATGAATGTCTTATGTCATGTCTTTCTGTTAACTCTATTTCTCCCCGGGAGGAGGTAAACACGCTTCCTGAGTTTGTTCAGGACTTCGCCGATGTGTTTTCTAAGGAGGCCTCCGAGGTGTTGCCCCCCCATAGAGATTACGATTGCGCTATCGATTTGGTGCCTGGTGCCAAGCTTCCTAAGGGTAGGATATTTAATCTTTCATGTCCTGAACGTGAAGCGATGAGGGTGTATATCCAAGAATGCCTGGCCAAGGGTTTCATTCGCCCCTCGACTTCTCCTGTAGGTGCTGGCTTCTTCTTCGTGGGGAAGAAGGATGGTGGTCTTAGGCCGTGCATTGATTATCGTAACCTGAATAAGGTCACCGTAAGGAACCAGTACCCACTTCCTTTGATTCCGGATCTTTTTAATCAGGTTCAGGGAGCCCAATGGTTTTCTAAGTTCGATCTACGGGGGGCATATAACCTTATCCGCATCAAAGAGGGGGATGAGTGGAAAACTGCGTTCAACACACCCGAGGGTCATTTTGAATACCTGGTCATGCCCTTTGGGTTGTGTAATGCCCCTGCTGTCTTCCAGAATTTTATTAATGAAATCCTGAGAGAGTACCTGGGTAATTTTCTTGTTGTGTACCTTGATGACATACTGGTGTTTTCCAAGGACTGGTCCTCCCACGTGGAGCATGTCAGGAAGGTGCTCCAGGTCCTTCGGGAAAATAATCTGTTTGCTAAGACTGAAAAATGTGTCTTTGGGGTACAGGAGATACCATTTTTAGGGCAAATCCTCACTCCTCATGAATTCCGCATGGACCCTGCCAAGGTTCAAGCTGTGGCGGAATGGGTCCAACCTGCCTCCCTTAAGGCGTTACAGTGTTTTTTAGGGTTCGCCAACTATTACAGGAGATTTATTGCCAACTTCTCGGTCGTCGCTAAGCCTCTTACGGACCTTACCCGCAAGGGTGCCGATGTCCTCCATTGGCCCCCTGAGGCCGTCCAGGCCTTTGAGACTCTCAAGAAGTGCTTTATCTCGGCCCCCGTGCTGATTCAGCCCAACCAAGAGGAGCCATTTATTGTGGAGGTTGACGCTTCCGAGGTGGGAGTAGGGGCCGTCTTGTCCCAGGGTACCAGCTCCCTCACCCATCTCCGCCCCTGTGCTTACTTCTCTAGGAAGTTTTCGCCCACGGAGAGTAACTATGATATTGGTAACCGCGAACTTCTAGCCATTAAATGGGCTTTTGAGGAGTGGCGGCACTTCCTGGAGGGGGCCAGACACCAGGTAACGGTCCTTACGGATCACAAGAATCTGGTTTTCCTAGAATCGGCCCGGAGGCTTAATCCTAGACAAGCTCGGTGGGCACTATTCTTTACCAGATTTAATTTCTTGGTTACCTATAGGGCTGGGTCCAAGAATATTAAGGCTGACGCTCTGTCACGTAGTTTCATGGCCAATCCTCCTTCCGAGAAGGATCCCGCTTGTATTTTACCCCCTGGTATAATCGTCTCTGCCACGGATTCTGATTTAGCTTCTGATATCGCGGCTGATCAGGGTGCAGCTCCCGGGAACGTCCCTGGGGACAAACTGTTTGTTCCCCTGCAATACCGGCTGAGGGTACTCAGGGAAAACCATGACTCCGCTCTATCTGGTCATCCTGGCATCTTGGGCACCAAACACCTCATTACCAGAAACTATTGGTGGCCTGGGTTGCCTAAAGATGTTAGGGCTTACGTCGCCGCTTGTGAGGTTTGCGCTAGGTCCAAAACCCCTAGGTCCCGACCTGCGGGCCTACTACGTTCCTTGCCCATTCCCCAGAGACCTTGGACCCATATCTCCATGGATTTTATCACCGATTTGCCTCCATCTCAGGGCAAGTCGGTGGTGTGGGTGGTAGTCGACCGCTTCAGCAAGATGTGCCACTTTGTGCCCCTTAAGAAGCTACCTAACGCCAAGACGTTAGCTTCTTTGTTTGTGAAACACATCCTGCGTCTCCATGGGGCCCCAGTCAATATCGTTTCTGACAGAGGGGTACAATTTGTTTCCTTATTTTGGAGAGCTTTTTGTAAAAAGTTGGAGATTGATCTGTCCTTCTCCTCCGCCTTCCATCCCGAAACTAATGGCCAAACGGAAAGGACCAACCAATCCCTGGAACAATATTTAAGGTGTTTCATCTCTGACTGTCAATTCGATTGGGTCTCATTCCTTCCCCTTGCTGAATTTTCCCTGAATAACCGGGTCAGTAACTCGTCAGGGGTCTCCCCGTTTTTCTGTAATTTCGGGTTTAACCCAAGGTTCTCCTCCGTCTCCCCTGGTTGTTCCAATAATCCTGAGGTAGAGGAGGTTCATCGGGAACTGTGCACTGTCTGGGCCCAGGTTCAGAAGAACCTAGAGGCGTCCCAGAGCGCACAAAAGATTCAGGCGGATAGTAGACGTTCTGCTAACCCCCGGTTTGTCGTCGGGGATTTGGTCTGGTTGTCGTCCAGGAACTTGCGCCTTAAGGTCCCGTCCAGGAAGTTTGCTCCCCGATTTATTGGACCTTATAAGATCATTGAAGTCCTCAACCCTGTATCCTTCCGTCTGGAGCTCCCCCCATCCTTTCGCATACATGACGTCTTCCATGCCTCCCTCCTTAAACGCTGCTCCCCGTCCTGGTCCCCCTCGAGGATACCTCCTGTTCCCGTTCTCACCCCTGAGGGGGTGGAATTCGAGGTGGCCAAGATTATGGACAGTAGGATGGTCCAGGGCTCCCTCCAGTACCTGGTCCATTGGAGAGGATACGGGCCGGAGGAGAGGACTTGGGTACCTGCCCGTGATGTTCACGCTGGGGTATTGATCAGGAGGTTCCACCTCCTCTTCCCCACTAAACCGGGTCCCCTTAGTAAGGGTCCGGTGGCCCCTCATAAAAGGGGGAGTACTGTTAGGGATCTGCCAGGTACTTCATCTAGCTATACTCCTGGGATTAATCAATCCACACCTGAGGCCAGACCTGCTCGACTGACACCATCTCCCACCAACCAGGGTGGCAGGCTCAGGAGTGGGAGAGCCTATCGCGGCCTGGTCTCTCGGAGTTAGCTCCGCCCCCTGCCCTTTATTACCTGCCCTGTGCTCTCCCTCAGTGCTTGTAATTCTTTTGGATTCCTGGCCCCACTGCTGCTTGCTCCAGCCTGCTTCTGCCGTGCTTCTGCCTTGCTGCAGTTCTGCTTGACCTGCTTGCTTGCCCTGGCTTGCTTCTGTCTCCATGCCTGCTCGGGTGTACTCACTTCGTCCTGGTCCTGACTGTTCGTTCGCCGCCCCGTTTCCTCGTGGCGTTCCGTGGCTACTGCCCCTTCCCTTGCGTGTTCCCTGTTTGTCTTCCTGTGCACTTAGCCAGCGTAGGGACCGCCGCCCAGTTGTACCTCGTCGCCTAGGGCGGGTCGTTGCAAGTAGGCAGGGACAGGGCGGTGGGTAGATTAGGGCTCACTTTCCCTTCACCTCCTTCCTGCCATTACATAGGCATATCCTTTTTAGATAGGTGCCACAGTGCCCTCTGTAGATACTGCCACAGTGCCCTCTGTAGATACTGCCACAGTGCCCTTTGTAGATACTGCCACAGTGCCCTTTGTAGATAATGCCACAGTGCCCTTTGTAGGCAATGCCACAGTGCCCTCTGTAGATAATGCCACAGTACCCCCTGTAGATAATGCCACAGTGCCCTCTGTATATAATGCCACACACCCCTAGATAATGCCAGTGTCCTCTGTAGATAATTCCACACTGGTCTCTGTAGATAATTCCACAGTAACCTCTGTAGATACTGCCACAGTGCCCTCTGTAGATAATGCCACAGTGCCCTCTGTAAATAATGCCACAGTGCCCTCTGTAGATAATGCCACAGTGCCCTCTGTAGATAATGCCACAGTGCCCTCTGTAGATAATTCCACAGTGCCCTCTGTAGATAATTCCACAGTGGCCTCTGTAGATGCTGCCACAGTGCCCTCTGTAGATGCTGCCACAGTGCCCTTTGTAGATGCTGCCACAGTTCCTTCTGTAGATAATTCCACACACACACACACACACACACACACACACACACGTAGATAGCTCGATTGGGGCTTCCTCTAGCAGTGGAACCCCACGCCAGAGCGTTGTCGACGCTTTGGCCAGGGATTCCTCTACTGGAGCAGCCCCTGACGTCACTGTGAATAAGCTGGAGTCCCGGAGCAGAGCTGCTTCTAGCACTCTGCCTGGGATTCCAGCTCTGCTCCTGACATCACTGTTCATATATGGACAGAGATGTCAGGGGCAACCCCAGAGCTGGAGTCCCGGACAGAGCGCTAGTAGTGCTTCTACTGGGACTCCAGCTGTGCTCAGACATCACTGTCCAGCTCTGGGGAAGCCCTAGACATCGCTGTCCATATGTGGACAGTGATGTCGGGGGATTCCACAGAGTTCCGGAGCAGAGCCTATACTAGCGCTCCGCCCGGGACTCCGCTCTGGGGAAGACGCTGACAACACTGTCCATATATGGAATATAAAGAAAACCCAAACGCACTCCAAAATTATTCGACTGTATAGGAAATTCATGGAAGAATTATTTATTTTCATTCATTCCAATTGTACAAAGCAAAATTAATGTATTTACAAGCGATGAGCGTTTTTTTGACGTTTCGGCCTATCCAAGGCCTTTTTCACAATCGCTATGGGGAAAGAAAACAGAAAAGTAACTTATCCAGTATTTTCAATAGGACAACAAATAAACAAATAAATTCAAAGAATATATAATAATGGTATTTCACAAATCAGAGTTTGGAAAAATGATCCCAGTAGGTAATAGACGATGATTTACGTAGATTGAATAAATTTCTTATACAGAGCAAAACATGTTTCCATAACATTCATGTACGATGACTATGGTCTTGTATTTTAACAATCACAGGTTAATAATGTTTATAAGCTTCTTGCATCGGGATAGATAATGAAAGTTATATATGGAGATATACATCACAGCAATATATTCAGAGTAAGCATGTAAATAAAACGAGAGGTATTAACAAAATACCTCTCAGGACCATACCATAAAATGCCGGCTGATGGAGGAAGTGGTAATAGAATGCAGAATGAAAGAATTTATATAGGGTGTCAAAGTAATAAGCTAAATCGTATAGATGAAGGCAATAGCGTACCTGTATTTAGTTTCGAGGAGAAGGACCGAGTAAATGGCGTCTACCAGACGCTCGAGGTTTGTAAATGTGCTAACGAGAGCACCCGTTATAAGGTCAGTCCCATACCGGATATCCGGTATTTGGAACGCAAGACTATTCCGGCGCCTGCGCAGTCAAGGAAGAGCCGTCGCTCTGTGGAACTCAAATCGTCCCTAATGACAAATGGGTCTTATTCTACACTGGTAAGTTTCACCTATCTATCGACAGCATCCTAAGACTGGGGAAGCGTTAATTTTACAATAATAATGAAATATATGAAAAATAAGCCCTAATCCAATATTAATATAGTAGCAAAGTTTTTTATTTTTTATTACATTGAATACTCCTATAGATCTGGACCTAAGTTTGCAAAAACAATCGAAATGTAGCTATCATTATTGACCGGAGAAAATGAAGTTAGATTACATAGAGGGGATCAAATCTGATGAAAATGTGTCAATATTTAATGGGAAGGAAAGCGGATTATATTATAAAAGTGGAATATATAGCAAAGGGTGTTGGTATAGCTAAAAGAGAAGGGTGAATTGTGAACCGGTTTTATGGTACCTGTATCTGGTCGCACACTGGAACTTGATTATAAATCTTTTTCTATCGTGCCTGAGAAAGAGATAAATGCATAGTATTAATGATGAGAACAACAAGATAAAATTAATCAACAACAGGTATATTTATATTTATTTTCAGCATAATAAGTCAAATTCCCTATTAAGACCTTTAGGCGCCAGAGTCTCCAATGTGTGGATCCAATATTATTCCCTTTGTTTAAGAAGGTGTATATGATTGCCCCCCCTCCTAGGTCTAGAAACTTGTTCTATGATTTGGAATCTTAGTTGGGAAATATTATGGTTAAATTTAATAAAGTGATCTGGGAGGGGTAGCCAAATTTTCTTGCACCTTATTGTGGACTTATGACTACATATACGGTCCCTAATGTGTTGGGTGGTTTCTCCCACATAGGTCAAACCACAAGGGCACTTAATTAAATAGACCACAAAATTCGAGTCACAAGTAAAGAAACCTCTAGCTGGAAAGGTCTTATTAGTATGAGGGTGCTGGATTGTGTCTCCCTTGATAATGCTGGAACAGCAGGAGCAATGAAGACACGGAAAAGTCCCGTTGCGTTTGGTCTGCAGGAAAGTTTGTCTTGGAAATGTTGTAAAACTACCAATGTCAGCTCTGATGACACGATCACGGACATTGGGAGATCTCTTAGAGCACATCATTACTGGATTTTTAAATTCCTCAATTCCAGGGTATGCGGTATGTAATACCGACCAGTGTCTGCGGACACTTTGTAGTAATTTTGGGATTATTGGGTGATAGGTCAAAATCAGGGGTAATCTAGCCTGTATAGGTTTCTTTACAGTAATCTCCTGGTTAGTCACCAGTAGTCTATCTAGTTCTTTTAATAGTAATGACTTAGGATAGCCTCTTTGTTCAAATTTATTGGACATATTTTGTAATCTAGTTTTTTTGGTGTCAATATCAGAAACAATCCTGGACACTCTCATGAACTGGGATCGAGGTAATGAACGAAGTGTGTTCCTAGGGTGGCTACTATTGAAATGTAGCAGACCATTCTTATCTGTAGATTTCACGAAGAGGTCTGAACTAAGGATGCCCAACTCGTCTAGCTTAATGGTGGTATCCAGAAATGAAATTTTTTCTTGACTAGAGTTGAGTGTGAATTTTAATTCATCTCTTATCTAATTGATATAGACAAATAAGTTGTCGAGGGATGCTGCCGAACCATCCCAAATACAGAAAATATCATCTTTATATCTGTACCAGCACAAGGCATGTTGTAAAAAGAGAGGGGTATTATATATATGTTCCTCTTCGAAAAGTTCCATGTATGCATTTGCATACGGTGGGGCTACATTCGAACCCATGGCTGTCCCGCATGTCTGCACATAGAATTCGTCACCGAATAGGAAAAATTTTTCGTATAAAATTAGTTTGAGTAACGCAAGACAAAATGATATTGAATCCGATGTCATAGTGGTAGATTCTAAAAGGTGAGTTACTGCTTGGATACCCCTCTGATGTGAAATGGAGGTATATAGACTGCTGACGTCCAAGGTTACTAAAATGCAGGTGTGGTTAACCCTAGGTAGCTCCCTGATTTTCTTTAGAAAATGACCTGTGTCTAAGATAAAGGAGGGTGTCTTTTTGATTAAGGGAGTGAGAATTTTCTCCAAGAAAATAGCGAGGGGAGACAAAATAGAATCAGTCGAGGCTACTATGGGCCTACCAGGTGGATGTTGTAAAGACTTATGAATCTTGGGAAGAACATAGAAAACAGGGATTATTGGGTGGAGATTCTGTAGATATTTGACAGTTTTGTCATCGATCGTTCCCCGGTCTCTGTGTTCTTCCAGGATACTAATGATTCTAGTACGGATCCTAGATGTAGGGTCGTTGTTGATTTTACTGTACGTATTTAAGTCGGATAATTGTTTCTCTATCTCCAAGATATAATCTTTCTTATCCCATACCACTATGGCACCCCCCTTGTCAGCAGGTTTGATAACTATATCCTTATTATTACTCAAGGATTTCAAAGCCGCAGATTCTGCTCTGGTTAGATTGTTTCTGTGTGGATAAAAGCCCATCCTATAATTAAACAAGAGGGCTTGTGTGTCCCTTTTGATCAATTCAATGACAGCTTCTGTGGCATGGTATGTCTTTGGGGGAGAATAGTTACTGCGATTATGTAAACCTAGAGATTCAATCGATAGGGGTGTCGGGGTTACAGGTGACGTGGGTACGACAATATTGGTAGTGGAAACCCCAAAGTGAGTCTTGAGTCTTAGTGATCTATAGAATCTATTAAGTTCTTGCTCAAGAGTAAAGGTGTTGCAGGGGACCGTCGGACAGAGGGACAAACCTTTCTGTAAAACTGATAGTTCAGCTGGATTCAAGGTGTAGGAAGAAATATTCACGACCAGGTCATATTTCTTACCTGGGATCGCGTCTGTATTCCTGGCTCTCGACTTCTCCCTTCTCCTCCTCGACCTTCGGGTGGGGGCCCCCTGCCCCTTCGATTCCCTAAAAAACGCTTGGATCGTTATGATCGTCTTTCTACAGATGTGTCGCTCCCCGATGTAGACTTGTTGCCAGGGGCATATCCTCTGCGTGACCGCCAGGAATTGGAGGAATCTTGCCATCTGTATATCTGGTTATTCAGGTAGTCGTTGGCGTCTCTCTGGAATTTCTCCCTTTTCCTTGACTCTAATTCCTTAGTAAATTCTTTAATGCTGTTATCTGTGCGTGATTTCAAAGCTTCCCAATCATTGGTAGATAGCGAAGATGATAGTTGTTGTTCCAGAGCCTTAATTTTTTCGGTTGATTCTTTAATGGATTTTTGTCAATATTCCACGGTTAGGTCGATTAGATCCAGAGAACATTTATTTAGGATTTTTTGAAACTGATCACAGTATTGTCGATCCTCAGCAAATAGTGTAGGTCTCAGATGACTACAAAGTCCCCTGGGAATCCTATTCAGGCGGTGATTCTTCCAGGGTGATGCAATGTAGGTCTTGAGAGGTATATTTGCGCAATTCTTTTTCATAATCCCTCGTGCGTAACTCCTGTGGTGGAATACGAAGAAAATCACCAGAATTGGTAACCTGTGATAATATGGAAGCCGTGGTCATCTGATCATAGGCGAATGTTTCCGACGTCATCTGGGTAGGGTGCGCCTTAACAAAACGAGATAATATTTAAATAGAAGTAGTAAGGATGCACTCCAGTATAGTGGTGCTGTTCAGGTTCGGGTTGTACCCCACTTGTAGAATATAAAGAAAACCCAAACGCACTCCAAAATTATTCGACTGTATAAGAAATTCATGGAAGAATTATTTATTTTCATTCATTCCAATTGTACAAAGCAAAATTCATGTATTTACAAGCGATGAGCGTTTTTTTGACGCTTCGGCCTATCCAAGGCCTTTTTCACAATCGCTATGGAGAAAGCAAACAGAAAAGTAACTTATCCAGTATTTTCAATAGGACAACAAATAAACAAATAAATTCAAAGAATATATAATAATGGTATTTCACAAATCAGAGTTTGGAAAAATGATCCCAGTAGGTAATAGACGATGATTTACAAAGATTGAATAAATTTCTTATACAGAGCAAAACATGTTTCCATAACATTCATGTACAATGACTATGGTCTTGTATTTTAACAATCACAGGTTAATAATGTTTATAAGCTTCTTGCATCGGGATAGATAATGAAAGTTATATATGGAGATATACATCACAGCAATATATTCAGAGTAAGCATGTAAATAAAACGAGAGGTATTAACAAAATACCTCTCAGGACCATACCATAAAATGCCGGCTGATGGAGGAAGTGGTAATAGAAGGCAGAATGAAAGAATTATAGGATGGGCTTTTATCCACACAGAAACAATCTAACCAGAGCAGAATCTGCGGCTATGAAATCCTTGAGTAATAATAAGGATATAGTTATCAAACCTGCTGACAAGGGGGGTGCCACAGTGGTATGGGATAAGAAAGATTATATCTTGGAGATAGAGAAACAATTATCAGACTTAAATACGTACAGTAAAATCAACAACGACCCTACATCTAGGACCCGTACTAGAATCATTAGTATCCTGGAAGAACACAGAGACCGGGGAACGATCGATGACAAAACTGTCAAATATCTACAGAATCTCCACCCAATAATCCCTGTTTTCTATGTTCTTCCCAAGATTCATAAGTCTTTACAACATCCACCTGGTAGGCCCATAGTAGCCTCGACTGATTCTATTTTGTCTCCCCTCGCTATTTTCTTGGAGAAAATTCTCACTCCCTTAATCAAAAAGACACCCTCCTTTATCTTAGACACAGGTCATTTTCTAAAGAAAATCAGGGAGCTACCTAGGGTTAACCACACCTGCATTTTAGTAACCTTGGACGTCAGCAGTCTATATACCTCCATTTCACATCAGAGGGGTATCCAAGCAGTAACTCACCTTTTAGAATCTACCACTATGACATCGGATTCAATATCATTTTGTCTTGCGTTACTCAAACTAATTTTATACGAAAAATTTTTCCTATTCGGTGACGAATTCTATGTGCAGACATGCGGGACAGCCATGGGTTCGAATGTAGCCCCACCGTATGCAAATGCATACATGGCACTTTTCGAAGAGGAACATATCTATAATACCCCTCTCTTTTTACAACATGCCTTGTGCTGGTACAGATATATAAATGATATTTTCTGTATTTGGGATGGTTCGGCAGCATCCCTCGACAACTTCTTTGTCTATATCAATCAGATAAGAGAGGAATTAAAATTCACACTCAAATCTAGTCAAGAAAAAAATTTCATTTCTGGATACCACCATTAA
Source organism: Rhinoderma darwinii (assembly GCF_050947455.1). Taxonomy (NCBI): domain Eukaryota; kingdom Metazoa; phylum Chordata; class Amphibia; order Anura; family Rhinodermatidae; genus Rhinoderma; species Rhinoderma darwinii. Next base: position 266,765,468 of record NC_134690.1, read on the forward strand.
GCTAGACGAGTTGGGCATCCTTAGTTCAGACCTCTTCGTGAAATCTACAGATAAGAATGGTCTGCTACATTTCAATAGTAGCCACCCTAGGAACACACTTCGTTCATTACCTCGATCCCAGTTCATGAGAGTGTCCAGGATTGTTTCTGATATTGACACCAAAAAAACTAGATTACAAAATATGTCCAATAAATTTGAACAAAGAGGCTATCCTAAGTCATTACTATCAAAAGAACTAGATAGACTACTGGTGACTAAACCAGGAGATCACTGTAAAGAAACCTATACAGGCTAGATTACCCCTGATTTTGACCTATCACCCAATAATCCCAAAATTACTACAAAGTGTCCGCAGACACTGGTCGGTATTACATACCGCATACCCTGGAATTGAGGAATTTAAAAATCCAGTAATGATGTGCTCTAAGAGATCTCCCAATGTCCGTGATCGTGTCATCAGAGCTGACATTGGTAGTTTTACAACATTTCCAAGACAAACTTTCCTGCAGACCAAACGCAACGGGACTTTTCCGTGTCTTCATTGCTCCTGCTGTTCCAGCATTATCAAGGGAGACACAATCCAGCACCCTCATACTAATAAGACATTTCCAGCTAGAGGTTTCTTTATTTGTGACTCGAATTTTGTGGTCTATTTAATTAAGTGCCCTTGTGGTTTGACCTATGTGGGAGAAACCACCCAACACATTAGGGACCGTATATGTAGTCATAAGTCCACAATAAGGTGCAAGAAAATTTGGCTACCCCTCCCAGATCACTTTATTAAATTTAACCATAATATTTCCCAACTAAGATTCCAAATCATAGAACAAGTTTCTAGACCTAGGAGGGGGGGCAATTATATACACCTTCTTAAACAAAGGGAATAATATTGGATCCACACATTGGAGACTCTGGCGCCTAAAGGTCTTAATAGGGAATTTGACTTATTATGCTGAAAATAAATATAAATATACCTGTTGTTGATTAATTTGATCTTGTTGTTCTCATCATTAATACTATGCATTTATCTCTTTCTCAGGCACGATAGAAAAAGATTTATAATCAAGTTCCAGTGTGCGACCAGATACAGGTACCATAAAACCGGTTCACAATTCACCCTTCTCTTTTAGCTATACCAACACCCTTTGCTATATATTCCACTTTTATAATATAATCCGCTTTCCTTCCCATTAAATATTGACACATTTTCATCAGATTTGATCCCCTCTATGTAATCTAACTTCATTTTCTCCGGTCAATAATGATAGTTACATTTCGATTGTTTTTGCAAACTTAGGTCTAGATCTATAGGAGTATTCAATGTAATAAAAAATAAAAAATAAAAAACTTTGCTACTATATTAATATTGGATTAGGGCTTATTTTTCATATATTTCATTATTATTGTAAAATTAACGCTTCCCCAGTCTTAGGATGCTGCCGATAGATAGGTGAAACTTACCAGTGTAGAATAAGACCCATTTGTCATTAGGGACGATTTGCAATCCACAGAGCGACGGCTCTTCCTTGACTGCGCAGGCGCCGGAATAGTCTTGCGTTCCAAATACCGGATATCCGGTATGGGACTGACCTTATAACGGGTGCTCTCGTTAGCACATTTACAAACCTCGAGCATCTGGTAGACGCCATTTACTCGGTCCTTCTCCTCGAAACTAAATACAGGTACGCTATTGCCTTCATCTATACGATTTAGCTTATTACTTTGACACCCTATATAAATTCTTTCATTCTGCCTTCTATTACCACTTCCTCCCTCAGCCGGCATTTTATGGTATGGTCCTGAGAGGTATTTTGTTAATACCTCTCGTTTTATTTACATGTTTACTCTGAATATATTGCTGTGATGTATATCTCCATATATAACTTTCATTATCTATCCCGATGCAAGAAGCTTATAAACATTATTAACCTGTGATTGTTAAAATACAAGACCATAGTCATCGTACATGAATGTTATGGAAACATGTTTTGCTCTGTATAAGAAATGTATTCAATCTACGTAAATCATTGTCTATTACCTACTGGGATCATTTTTCCAAACTCTGATTTGTGAAATACCATTATTATATATTCTTTGAATTTATTTGTTTATTTGTTGTCCTATTGAAAATACTGGATAAGTTACTTTTCTGTTTGCTTTCTCCATAGCGATTGTGAAAAAGGCCTTGGATAGGCCGAAACGTCAAAAAAACGCTCATCGCTTGTAAATACATGAATTTTGCTTTGTACAATTGGAATGAATGAAAATAAATAATTCTTCCATGAATTTCCTATACAGTCGAATAATTTTGGAGTGCGTTTGGGTTTTCTTTATTTTCTACAAGTGGGGTACAACCCGAACCTGAACAGTACCACTATACTGGAGTGCATCCTTACTACTTCTATTTAAATACTGTCCATATATGGACAGCGTTGTCAGGGGATTCCACAGAGTCCCGGAGCAGAGCCTATACTAGCGCTCTGCCCAGGACTCCGCTCTTGGGAAGACCCTGACAACACTGTCCATATATGGACAGCGATGTCAGGGAATTCCACAGAGTCCCGGAGCAGAGCCTATACTAGCGGCTCTGCGTACCGTGGGCCGCAGATGACAGCCTCAGGGGCCGCATGTGGGCCGCGTGCTTGAGACCTCTGCCCTAGAGCATAGTAAAGAAAAAAAAATAAACATAATTGGTATCATAGAGCATAGTATAGAAAAAAGAAATAAACATAATTGGTATCACAGCATCCGTAAAAGTATGAACTATTACAAGTTATCATTATTCAACCCGCACGGTGTACGCCGTAAAAAAAATAAATTGTAAATGCCAGAATCGCTATTTTTTTGGTCACCTCATCTACCACAAAAAATGGAATAAAAAGTGATCAAAACGTCGCATGAACCCCAAAATGGTATCATTAAAAACTACACTTAATTGACCGAAAAATAAAAAACTTATGGCTCTCTTTTTTAAATTTAGTTTTTTACTTGTAAAAGTAGTCAAATTTAGAAAAAACTATATATATTTGGTATCACAGTAGTTGTATTGACCCGCAGAATAATGTTAACATGTTGTTTTAAATGCACAGTGAATTCCGTAAAAACGAAGAGCAAAAAACAATGGAGGAATCGCTGTTTTTTTCATTTTCTACCCCACAAATATTTTGTACCTAGTACATTATATAGCACAATAAATGGTGCTACGAAAAACTACAACTCGTCCCGCAAAAATCAAGCCCTCATAGGACTATATAGATGGAAAAATAAAAGAGTTATGGCTTTTGGAAGGTGGGGAGGAAAAAACGAAAATTCAAATCTAAAAGTTGTTTACGATGGGAAGGGGTTAATATTTAAGAAGGTGGTAAAATATTCATTTGATGTGCTCTAACGTAAATGTGGCTATACTGGGGTTTATTTACAACCTGTTAAGAATGCCCCTGCTTTACATTTCATTATGCAGAAATGTGCTTATTTGTCAACCTTGTCCGAACGTAAATGCATACCACATACTGTTTTTTGGAACTTTTCCTGGAAATTTACTCTGCAACTATTTTTGGGTTTCTAATTTCAGCTGCTTGAAATGAATAAAATACATCACCTAAAAACTCCTGCTTAGTAGCAAACTCCTTATTAATTTCAGCTTTTCCATTTTCCTCTACTCTACTGCCCCATTGAGCCCATTTATGTGTTACATTTATTATGAGAGGTAGAGGACACTGGAATGACATTTATTGCATGTGTCCCTATCAGACGTCAAGTTGGTTTTATTTCATTATTTTATTTATTGCCGAACTATATATATATATATATATGTGTGTGTGTGTGTGTGTGTGTGTGTGTGTATGTGTGTGTGTATATATACAGTATATATATATATATATATATATATATATATGTGTGTGTGTATATATATGTGTGTGTATATATATGTCTGTGTGTGTGTGTGTGTGTATATATGTGTGTGTGTGTATATATATGTGTGTGTGTGTGTATATATGTGTGTGTGTGTGTATATATATATATATATATATATGTGTGTGTTTGTGTATATATATATATATATATATATATATACACACATACATATATCTGTGTGTGTGTATATATATATATATGTGTGTGTGTATGTATATATATATATGTGTGTGTGTGTGTGTGTATATATATATATATATATATATATATATATGCATATATGTGTGTGTATCTATCTATCTATCTATCTATCTATCTATCTATCTATCTATCTATCTATCTATCTATATATGTGTGTGTATATATATATATATATATATATATATATATATATATATATATATATACAGTGAAGGAAATAAGTATTTGATCCCTTGCTGATTTTGTAAGTTTGCCAACTGTCAGAGACATGAACAGTCTAGAATTTTTAGGCTAGGTTAATTTTACCAGTGAGAAATAGATTATATAAAAAAAAATAAAAAAAATAACATTGTCAAAATTATATATATTTATTTGCATTGTGCACAAAGAAATAAGTATTTGATCCCTTTGGCAAACAAGACTTAATACTTGGTGGCAAAACCCTTGTTGGCACGCACAGCAGTCAGACATTTTTAGTAGTTGATGATGAGGTTTGCACACATGTTAGATGGAATTTTGGCCCACTCCTCTTTGCAGATCATCTGTAAATCATTAAGATTTCGAGGCTGTCGCTTGGCAACTCGGATCTTCAGCTCCCTCCATAAGTTTTCGATGTGATTAAGGTCTGGAGACTGGCTAGGCCACTCCATGATCTTAATGTGCTTCTTTTTGAGCCACTCCTTTGTTGCCTTGGCTGTATGTTTCGGGTAATTGTCGTGCTGGAAGACCCAGCCACGAGCCATTTTTAATGTCCTGGTGGAGGGAAGGAGGTTGTCACTCAGGATTTGACAGTACATGGCTCCATCCATTCTCCCATTGATGCGGTGAAGTAGTCCTGTGCCCTTAGCAGAGAAACACCCCCAAAACATAATGTTTCCACCTCCATGCTTGACAGTGGGTACGGTGTTCTTTCAGTCATAGGCAGCATTTCTCTTCCTCCAAAAACGGCGAGTTGAGTTAATGCCAAAGAGCTCAATATTAGTCTCATCTGACCACAGCACCTTCTCCCAATCACTCTCAGAATCATCCAGATGTTCATTTGCAAACTTCAGACGGGCCTGTACATGTGCCTCCTTGAGCAGGGGGACCTTGCGGGCACTGCAGGATTTTAATCCATTACAGCGTAATGTGTTACCAATGGTTTTCTTGGTGACTGTGGTCCCAGCTGCCTTGAGATCATTAACAAGTTCCCCATGTGTAGTTTTCGGCTGAGCTCTCACCTTCCTCAGGATCAAGGATACCCCACGAGGTGAGATTTTGCATGGAGCCCCAGATCGATGTCGATTGACAGTCATTTTGTATGTCTTCCATTTTCTTACTATTGCACCAACAGTTGTCTCCTTCTCACCCAGCGTCTTACTTATGGTTTTGTAGCCCATTCCAGCCTTGTGTAGGTCTATGATCTTGTCCCTGACATCCTTAGAAAGCTCTTTGGTCTTGCCCATGTTGTAGAGGTTAGAGTCATACTGATTAATTGAGTCTGTGGACAGGAGTCTTTTATACAAGTGACCATTTAAGACAGCTGTCTTTAATGCAGGCACCAAGTTGATTTGGAGCGTGTAACTGGTCTGGAGGAGGCTGAACTCTTAATGCTTGGTAGGGGATCAAATACTTATTTCTCTGTGCACAATGCAAATAAATATATATAATTTAGACAATGTGATTTTCTTTTTTTTTTTTATATATAATCTATCTCTCACTGGTAAAATTAACCTAGCATAAAAATTCTAGACTGTTCATGACTTTGACAGTGGGCAAACTTACAAAATCAGCAAGGGATCAAATACTTATTTCCTCCACTGTATATGTGTGTGTGTGTGTGTGTGTGTGTGTGTGTGTGTGTGTGTGTGTATATAAATATACATGTGTGTGTATATATATATATATATATATATATATGTGTGTATATATGTATGTATATATGTGTATGTGTGTATGTATACACAACCCATAAATTGTTAAGCGGGTTCTCCAGAGTTCAGTAATAACCCATATGTGGTCATAAACTGCTGTTTGGGCCCACTGCCAGGCCCAGAAGGAGCGCAAATTGGCTTTTGGAGTGCAGATTTTGCTTGGTAGTAGTTTTTTTTTGTGTTTTACAGGTGTTTCAGTTTATAATGTGGGGGTACATGTAAGCTGGAACCAATCCTTTATGCACAGGCCAGATTTTTGGGTGCAAGAGTCGTACTTCTAAAAGGCGTCCGTGTTATTGTACAAAATATCTGGACTCCAGCATTGCCTAATCTTTGACTTCTTCACTAGCCCCATATGTAGCACAGACCCCAAAATGTCATATTTTCCGCTGCATTTACAGGATCTACCAGTCGGAGCTACCAAATGATTACGTGGGGTTTTAGGTGAAGAACTGCTGCACATATAAATTAGTCTAGGCCGTCGTTTTGCATTAATGCGTTCCAAGAGTCATAACTTTTTATTTTTCCGTTGATGAGCTGTGTAAGTGCTTGATTTTCATGGGACGAGCTGTAGTTTTTATTAGTATAATTTTGAGGTACATGTGATTTTTTTGATCAGTTTTTATAAAAAATTTTGGGAGGTGAGGAAACCAAAAACAGAAATTCTCAAACTTTCTTTTATAAATGGCGTTCTCTGTGGAGTATAAACCACATGTTTACTTTATTATGCGTTTCAATACGATTATGGCAATACCAAATTTATATGGTTTTCATGTTTTATTACTTTTAGGCCTCATAAATACTGGCGTAAATACGGGTACTTCTTCACACGTATTCGACCCGTATTTCACCAGTATTTACGGACCCGTGCCTGTAAATATGGGCCCGTTGTCACCAGTATTCGGCTCAGTTCACACGTCGCGGATTTCACGCAGATTTTCAGCACAGATTTTACACTTTGCAATGCAAAAGGGTAAGAACTGCGTCAAAACCGCAACAAAATCTGCGACAAATCCGCAACGTGTGAACTCAGCCTTCCACCAGTATTTACGGACCCGTTTTCTATGCAAAATTGCATTGCACTAATCAGCAGCCCCTTCTTTCTATCAGTGGTGGAAAGAGAGAAGGGGCAGCCATTGCGGGCAGAGTTTCCACAGCGGAACGCAGCGATTCTAAGTAAAAGAAGTTCATATGTACCCTGGCCGTTGTCTTGGTGACGCGCCCCTCTTTTGACATCCAGTCCGACCTCTCTGGCCTCCTTGCCTAGCAACGCTCCCGTAATTATGGGTGCACACACCTAGCCACCCGTAATTACGGGAGCCTCATACACATTCTATGGGCATGCCTGTGCCGTAATTACGGCCTGAAATGGGACATGTTCCATATTTTTCAATGGCACGGGCACCTTCCCGTAAGCAAACAGGAAGGTACCCGTGGCCAATAGAAGTCTATAGGCCCCTAATCACGGGCAGTAACTACAACCCGTAATTACGGCCGTTTTTACGTTTGTTTGCATGAGGCCTCACACAATAAAAACTCTTTTTTCTAAATAAAATTTTTAGTGTCACCATATCCTTCCTAAGAGCCATAACTGTTTTGTTTTTTTTGTCGACGGAGCTGTGTTAGGGCTTGTTTTTTGCGTTACAAACTAGTTTTTATTGGCACCATTTTGGGGTATTTGCGACTTTTTGATCACTTTTTATGCAATTTTTTTGTAAACAACGTGGCCAAAAAAGGAGATTCTGCCATCGTTTTTTATTTTATTTTTATACAGTGTTCACCGTACGGGATAAATAATATGATATTTTCATAGGTTAGGCCGATACGAACGCAGTGATATATATTATGTATAGTTTTTTTTGGTTTTCTTTTCATTTTTTTCTAATTATAAAGGACTTGATCAGGGAAACAGGACGATTATTGTTTTTATTACATAAAATATTTATTTATCTAAAATATTTTTTTTACTTTTTTTCACTTTTTTTTTTACACTTACCTGAGGACTTGAAGATCTGATCTTCTGATCCCCAGTATAATACACTGTATTACTTATGTAGTGCAGTGTATTGTAACTGTCATTTTACAACTGACCGTTAATCCTAATAGGCTCCCGTACCTGGCAACGAGGAAGCCGTTGCTAGACTTCCTGGTTGCCATAGCAACCATCGGCGCCCCGTGAGTTTTTCACGTGGTGCAAACGGGGTACAGAGGGAGCCCCCTCCCTCTGGGTCAATCACATAAATGCCGCTATCGCTATTGACAGCGGCATTTAAGGGGTTAAACTGCGGCGATCGGATATAACTGTATATTACAGCCGTTGCAGTGGGATGTCGGCTGTATATTACAGCCGACACCCGCTGAAGATGAAGCGTGCACAGCTCCTGTGCCCGCTTCATCCTCAGGGCGTTACTGTACGCCCATTTGCGGGTACGCACCACTAAAAAGGACATACAGTAATGCCCATTTGCGGGAAGGGGTTAATATTTTTATGTGCATCATTGTAAAAATAAGTCTTCAAGGAAAACTGCGCTTTTGAACAACAATTTACAATATTCCATAGTTAAAATCTTCATGGACTGTGTAGTCACTTTGTAAATACATTATTTATCTTATAAAGCTGAGTCTTCTCTATTCCTAGCTGAAATAAGAATTATGCTAGTTTCCGGTTACCAGAGTGAAGTGCATTGTGGGATATCCGATATCAATTACGCAATTACAGCTCGTCTATTAGATCACATCTGACAGCAGAGTTAGGCCAGGATCGCACACACAGTATTGATGCAGTTTGAGCCAAAACCAGAAGTGAATCCAAAAAGATATAAAGAAAAAGACTGTGGGGTTTTCCTTATCAGAACAAGCTCTCGGCCATAGAAAGCATAGGTAACGGCAAAGTGCAGTGCAGTGATATCTCCTTGGTCTTACTAGACAGCACTCCTCGGCTTCTCCTTGGCTTTCTTTGACTATCTTTATTTCTCATTCACTAGAGCACTTTTCATCGTTTTTAATCATATCATTAAAAGTTATGTTTTAGAACTATGTTTCTGCGATTGCTGGACACTTCCTCCGCAAATCTAAATGTCGCCATGCAGAAGTTCTTTGTTTTGGTTAATTTTTGTTGAATACAGTCGATTAATTCCTCCGAATTGAGAAAATCTATATAAGCAGAACTGGAATAAGTTGTATAGACCAATAAATATTCTGGCATTGCAAAGTGGGTTTTTGTTTCAACTTCTCCTCTCATCACAGGTAAAAAAAAAATTTTTATTCCAACAGGTAAAAATAACAGCAATTTGTCTCATTACTGTGCTATCTGCTGTACCATGAACCCCTTTTTTTTTTTTTTTTTTTTAGAGCAATTTGGAACACAGCGGATGTGCGAATAGCCCCATTAAATTGCATGGTCAGTGTGCTGTCAGTTATTTAAACGGACAGTACACGGATGTGAAATACGTTAGTGTGAATAAGTACAGAGCTATTTATTCCAACGTGCATACATTTGTTTAGGGCTAATTTTCCTTCATCAGAAAAAGATATGGAAAAACTTGCTGGTCCTAATCTAAGTAGCAAGTTCAGGGTAAGACTGGCTAAAAGGGACGAAAAATCCCCTTTTACTAAAGCAATTTGAAAGACTCTGCCAGAATTAGTATCAGTATCCTTGTTGTATGAATATGTGATGGAAGAGAACATGTAAATACCTTCAGTTTTTAGAAGGCCTTGCGGTGTTCCAAATTGCTTGAGTGAAAGGGTGCTTTGATTCCTTTTAGCCCGAATCACCTTTACCTTGCTATTTTTCTTGGATTAAAACTGCTTTTAAAATTCTTCTGATTGCCCTCAAAAACATAGAACAATTCAGCTTTAGGCACTTGAGTCAAACACAGGAGTAGAAACAAAAGAAATAAAATGCATTAGAATTGGCCCTAAAATAAATAATTACTTAAGGTTACCTAACATTTCTCACTTACCCTCCATGACAGCACCACGGTGACAGAAATCAACTCAAGAGGTTAAAAAAAACCTCCCTCCTCAGTGTTTTTTCCCTGTCCCTATTGGGCATCAGGAGGTTGCTGCCGGCTGGCCTGGTGTCAGTCGGATATCGTACGTTGAAAAGAAATCACCAGGCAGTGAGTGGTTGTGTCTCACCTCCACTTTAGAACGCTGCTCCCATCTTCCTGGAACTTGGGACCCCGTTCGCCTCTCCTGCGGCTTTAGGTTAAGCTGAGGTGAAAATAATGTGCCGGTCCTCCCTGAGCTCCCCAGCCGGCCGCTCCACCTGTGTAACCGGAATCCCTCTACTGTCTTAGCTTGCGTTCCATGGTGGAATGCATGCGTATGTCACTTCCGGAGTGACATACTTCCGGTTGCAGACACTGGAGGTGTCATGGCGGCGCCCTGTTACCAGCGTACGCATGGAATGGGCTGCAGTTGCAGAGCTTCCAAGAGGAGCAGAGGAGGTGCTTGCTACCGTTTGGTAGTCAACATCACGCTAGTCCCAGTGATCCAGGTTAAAGGTCACCCGGACATGACGCCTCATTCTCTCAGGTAGGACTATTGTATCACTCCTATCTTGCCTGCACCATGTCTGAGAAACTTGCCTCCAAAGCCGGTGTGGTGGAGCCTAGCGTGTTTCCCAACCCAGTAAGTATTCTGGTTATGGGAATATTTGCATGGGGATTAGTTACTTAACTATTTCCCTCCTTATGCCATTCCTGCACAGAGACTATCATCATGGAGGAGCAACCATAATTAATGGAAAACATTGAGGGAATGGTCAAGCAGGAGATCCAATCTCGTTTGACCTCCTCTCAGGCATATTTTCCCTCTCAGTCCCCTCCCCCACCTAAGAAAAGGAAAATTGTGGCAGAAGAGGATTCAGGGTCTGAAGGGGGTAGTTACCTTCCCTCTCTATCAGGTGATATCCCGTTGGAAGGGGAACTACCGGGACCCTCTGCTCCCCAAAAAGAAGAAAAGTATTACTTTCTAAATTAAAATATGCAAGAGCTTCTTAACCCCTTCCCGCTTTGGCCACTTTTGACCTTCATGACAGAGCCTCATTTTTCAAATCTGACATGTTTCACTTTATGTGGTAATAACTTGGGAATGCTTTTACCTATACAAGCGATTCTAATTGTTTTCTCGTAAAACATTAAACTTTATGTTACTGGCAAAATTTGCTCGATACATTCAGTATTTAATTGTGAGAAACACCAAAATGTAACGAAAAAATTGCAAAAATTTGCATTTTTCTAAATTTAAATGTATCTGCTTGTAAGACAGGCAGTTATACCACACAAAATTGTTGCTAATTAACATCCCTCATATGTCTACTTTAGATTGGCATCAGTTTTTGAACATCCTTTTATTTTTCTAGGACGTTTCAAACCTTAGAACTTTAGCAGCAATTTCTCACATTTCAAGAAAATGTCAAAAAGATATTTTTACTGGGGCCAGTTCAGTTGTGAAGTCGCTTTGAGGGCCTTTTATATTAGAAACCCCCAATAAGTCACCTCATTTTAAAAACGGCACCCCTCAAAGTATTCAAAACAGCATTTAGAAAGTTCCTTAACCCTTTAGACGTTTCACAGGAATTAAAGCAAAGTAGAGGTGAAATTTACAAATTATTATTTTTATTTTTTTCAAAAATTCATTTTTAATAAAAAAAATTGTAACAAAGAAACTTTTACCAGAGAAACGCAACTCAATATTTATTGCCCAGGTTCTGAAGTTTTAGGAAATATCCCACATGTGGCCCTAGTGTGCTTATGGACTGAAGCACAGGCCTCAGAAGCAAAGGAGCACCTAGAGGATTTTGGGCCTCCTTTTTATTAGAATATATTTTAGGCACCATGTCCGGTTTGAAGGGCTCTTGCGGTGCCAAAACAGTGCAAATCCCCCTAAAGTTACCCTATTTTGGAAACTATACCCCTTAAGGAAATTATATAGGGGTATAGTGAGCATTTTGACCCCACAGGTTTTTGCAGAAATGATTGTAATTGGTCCGTGAAAATGAAAAACTACATTTGTTCGAAGAAAATGTAGGTTTAGCTAATTTTTCCTCATTTCCACAAGGGCTAAAGCAGAAAAAGCACCGCAACATTTGTAAAGCAATTTCTCTAGTGGTTAATGAATGTGTGAACGGAAGATCAAGTTTCCATTAACCAATTTGTCTTTAGGATCCACTGGTTTAGGCTTAAAATTTTTTTTAAAAATAAAAAATTCGGATCATATACGCATGTGTGAATGGAGCTGCTACAACCATATTAGCTCTGAGGGTAGTAATATATTGGTCTCCTCGTCTCAGAAATCTTAAAAAGTTTCTCTCTGGATAACATTTATTGTGAGACAACCCTCCAACCCTTCTGTCCTACTCATTCTCCACATATTGGTGGCCTATACTTAGGATAGGCTATTAAAATTAGATCGGTAAGTTCCACCCATCAATCAGCTAAGTGAAGGAGCTGCGAGTGCAGCATCTCCTTCATTGTTTACCAGGCACAGCGCCATACATTTGGTACCTGGTAAACAATTAAGGGGATGCAGTTTCTTCAATCAGCTGATTGGCGGAGGTGCCATGAGTCATACATCACTGATCTGATACCCCAAGAATAGGCAAACAATGTTATAGTCCAATAGAATACCTAAAATCTGTGCTCATCTGCTCTTTCTAAAGTACACTAAAAAGTCTCTAATTGTCAATGTGGACCAATGAAAAGTATTATAATGCATAGACCTTCAATGGATGGATGTTCTTATACAATCATGTCAGTGGCTCTCAAACTACAGAATTTTCACAGTAGCTACACAGCTACAGTACAAGCTTCAGATAACATGAAATGCAGGTGTGTAGCTATTTGTGTGCAGAGGTAGCAGTTGCACCTGGTGCCTGAGGGGGCCTAAAGGACATCAGTATTATAATTGTAACATGGTATGTGGGCGACCCTGTTATAGATTTTGCATTGGGGCCCAGAATTTGCTGAAATGTAAACATTTAAATTCTAGAGTGCTGCATCCCCTTCTCTATAGAACCACTCTCATCCATATAGTTATGACTGGAACTACATCATGAGGTATCCAGGACACGTGCCTTGGATATAATGTCCTTTGCCCTGGATCTCTTGGCACCACTTCTCCCAATTAAATCTGCATTCGCAACTGAGAATTGCCTTTGGATGTAAAAACTGTACACAATATTCAATATGTGGTCTGGCTAATGATTTGTAAAGTAGTAGAACTATTCTCATCATGTGTATCTACAATATTCCCCTTTTGATACATACCAAGATCTTATTTGCCTTGGCAGTAGCTGCCTGACATTGGTTGCTACAGTTATCTTTACTTTTCCCAAGTTCTTTCCATGTTTTCCCATTTAGTATGCCCATGACATGTATCTTCCCTTCCTGAATGCATAACCTTACATTTATGGGTGTTAAACCTCATTTGGCACTTCTCTGCCTCCAACTGATTCAAATTAATTTGTAATCGAATACTGTCATCTTTTGTGTTAATTACCTTACACAGTTTATTATCGTCATTCTGCAAAAATTTATATTTTACTGTGCAATCTCTCTACAAGGTCATTAATAAATATACCGTATTAAAAATAACAGGGCCCAATGCAGTAACGGTGACAACACTTGTATGAACAATATTTTTGCTAGATTTTCTTATAGGAAATGCCATAGCTAGGGCTACTGTGTCAGCTTTAGGGCGGATCTACACGAACGTGATATACGTCTGTGCAACGCGCGTGATTTTCACGCGTGTCGTACGGACCTATGTTAGTCTATGGGGCCGTGCAGACAGTCCGTGATTTTTGCGCAGCGTGAGTCTGTTGCGTAAAACTCACGACATGTCCTATATTTGTGCGTTTTTCGCGCATCACGCACCCATTGAAGTCAATGGATGCGTGAAAATCATCCGTGGGACGCGCGTGATTCGCGCAACAGCAGTGAAAAGTATGTTTGCAAAAAGAAAAGCACCACGAGCTTTTCTGTTTACAAACATCCAAACGGAGTGTCATAATGATGGCGGCTGCGCGAAAATCACGCAGCCGCACATCCTATGTGATGACACACGGAGCTGTTAAGTGCCTTTTGCGCACGCAAAATGCCGCGTTTTTTGCGTGCGCAAAAACGCACACGCTCGTGTAGATCCCCCCTTACTGTGGCTGGAGTTACTGAATGTTCACAGTTAGTTGTTGGTTAACCAGAATAGTTGAGCTCTTTCACTGCAGTGACACAGATAGTTTTCCTTACATTTTATCAGACATCTGTTAGATAATATTTGGTGCTAAAGTGCTTATATCTGGGATCAGAACCATGTTCTTTAAATGGACACTAACGTTTCAAACAACTTTTGCTAATATATTAGTATACCTTATACTGATCAAATTAATAATTTACTTACTGTTAAAATAAAAAAAATGTATCCATGCAAACTCGGTGTGAAGTTACTGCCACTAATTACCTCACTTCCTTTAACCCCTTCAGGACTGAGCCTGTTTTGGCCTTGTGGATGCAGACGATTTTTTTCAAATCCGACGTGTCACTTTATGTGGTAATAACTTGGGAATGCTTTTACCTATCCAAGTGATTCTGGGACTGTTTTCTCGTGACACGTTGTACTGTATGTTAGTAGAAAAATGTGATCAATAAATTCAGTATTTGTAAGTGAAAATCACCAAACTTTAGAAAAAATTAGTAACAATTAGCATTTTTAATATACATTTAAATGTATCTGCTTAAAACAGGCACTTATACCACACAAAATAGTTACTAATTAACATTTCCCATAATTTACGTGGGGTGGTCGGGAAGGGGTTAATCTGCTGATCACCCCCATGTTGCCATGCAAAATCTTGGTTACAGAGCAGAATTTACTAACTGCAGAAGGTGGGTGTGTGTCTCTCCACTGCCTGCCGATAGAAGTCTATGGAGCAGGGGGGGGGGGGCAGGAGAAGGGAGCAGAGAGAGAGAGAGTATATGACTTGTATCTTCATTTTAAGCAGTTCTCCACTCTGCAGGCTCTATATCTAATTCTGAGTTTTACTTGAGCTCAGCTCCGAAATGGGCTGGATTGAGCTGCTAGCATGTCTCCCATACAGACAGTGGAGAGTCTGCTCCCCTATCTCCTTCTCATACACTCAGTAGCAGCAGCAGCAGCATAGGGGACATTATACAGAAGTAATGAATAGTGTTGCTGAGAATCCAGTAGTGGGGTGAGAGAGTATAACATGTACAAGAGGCAGCAGCATCTCTACGTCTCTCTGTATCTGCAACAGCTCTCTTATTCTCCTCCCCTTCCCCTCTCCATAGACATCTATGAGAATCAGCTATAACCTTATCTCTCACTGAGACTGATAATCCATCTCTTCATTCACTGCTACACTACAAACGGAGGAGAAGAGGCATAAGGGATAAGTGGAGAAAGTGAGCCATTTTTCTATACTAAGATATATTACAAACTTTCTTATCTAGACTTGTACTATTGATTTATCGAAACATGATTGAAGTGACAGGTATTCTTAAAATGATCACCACGGTAGTGCTATTAGTGGGAAAAAGTATGTACATTTCAACAGTTAGAGAGAGAGTATTACTTAAAGATATAAAAGCATCTTCATGAATGAAATGATATAAATTACAAGCATTTTCCTCACTTTCACGGTTGCCAAATATACAGATTTTCTCTATATCTGCTCCAAAGTTATGCACAATTAGTTTGCCGTGATGTTTTTAAAGACCTAAGAGTAAACAAATGAAAAAAAAAAAAAAAAGGCTTACCTAAGGCCCTGTTCACATCTGCGTCAGGGCATTCCGTTGTTGTGCTCTATCAGAAGGAGCAGAACTAGGGAATGCCGGACGCAACGACTCCGTTGCAACACGGACACCACCGGCGAGACCCATTGACTTTAATGGGTTCCGGCAGCTTTCTGTTAGGGTGTTCATCGTTTTGCCGGAAACAAATGAGCAGCATGCTGTGCTATTATTTCCAGTCATTTCTGCCAGATCTGCGACAGATGTGAACAGCCCCTAGGATGAAATGTTTTTATCTGGAACTCTTTAGTCTTTAGGTAACAGCACTCATGGAAACCAGGGACCTTATCTTATTCTACTTTCACTTACTTGAACGAACAATTTCAGAGATACCTTGTTGTCCTCTGCTAGACTTCATCTTTTGCCAAAAGCAAAATGTGTATATATGTATAAATCTATATCTATTATATAACCGAGAAGGACATGGTATCCGAAGCTCACATAGAGCTCCGCCCACAGCCCAACCACCAGTTCGCTCCGCCTACAGCCAGAGGATTGAGGAAGGAGATGTGAGTGATTGGTGGCGTAGCTATAATGCCCCCCCTCCCATACACAGTATAATAGATACATACTTATCTATCCCTTTTTTCCCGCCGGGTAGAGGATCCTTCTCCTCCTCCTGTCTGTGCCATGTGAGTGACTCGGTGCAGACAGGCGCAATGACGTCACTACATCGTGCCTGCCTTCGCCGAGCCGCTCACAGCACACTGAGCACAGTGCAGAGGAGGCAAAGGATCCTCCACCCATCGTGGGAATGGGGATAGGTAAGTATGTATGTTATTATTTTTCTATTTGGTCCGTACATATGGGGGTATTACACTGTGTATGGGAGGGAGGGGGCATTACACTGTATAGGAGGGAGGGGGGCATTACACTGTGTGTGGGAGGGAGGGGGGCATTACACTGTGTGTGGGAGGGAGGGGGGCATTATACTGTGTATGGGAGGGAGGGGGGTATTATGCTGTGTGGGGGCAGGTATGGGGAGCATTATGCTGTGTGGGGGCAGCTACGGGGGCATTATGCTGTGTGGGGGAAGCTTTGGGGGGCATTATACTGTGTGGGGGAAGCTTTGGGGGGCATTATACTGTGTGTGTGGGAAGCTATGGGGGCATTATACAGTGTTGGGGCAGCTATGGGGGGCATTATACTGTGGGGGCAGCTATGGGGGCATTATGCTGTGTAGGGCAGCTATGGGGGGCATTATAGGGTGTGGGGGCAGCTATGGGGAGCATTATGCTGTGTAGGGCAGCTATGGGGGGCATTATACTGTGTGGGGGAAGCTTTGGGGGGCATTATACTGTGTGTGTGTGTGTGTGTGTGTGTGGGAAGCTATGGGGGCATTATACTGTGTTGGGGCAGCTATGGGGGGCATTATACTGTGGGGGCAGCTATGAGGGCATTATACTGTGTGGGGGCAGCTATGGGCGGCATTATACTGTGTGGGGGCAGCTATAGGGGGCATTATACTGTGGGGGTCGCTATGAGGGGCATTATACTGTGGGGCAGCTATGAGGGGCATTATACTGTGGGAGGAGCTGATATGGGGGGCATTATACTGTGTGGGGGCAGTTATGGGGGCATTATACTGTGTGAGGGCATCTATGGGGGGCATTATACTGTGTGGGGGAAGCTATGGGGGGGCATTATACGGTGTGGGGGCAGCTATGGGGAGCATTTATATATATTAACAGACCACTGCATTCCTTTTGCTAGCAAACCTGTGTAACGGGTTTTCTATACTAGTGTGTGTATATATATATATATATATATATATATATATATATCACATATACAGACATCCTGGCACGTTGCTCTTAGAGTAATTTAAACATCAGATTAGATAATAGTTATAATAAAATAAGAATTATATTACCTATGAGGTAGCCTGACAGATCCATAATTTGCCATGAATACATACTTTATTGGTAATAGTTATCTCTTAGTAATAACTTCTAAAGAAAAATCCAGAACACAACAGAAATTTATAAGATTTGCTGTGTTAAAATAACTATTATCCTACAGATGCAGAAAGTGTGAGCTTCAGAGCTGATGCCTACTGACATCTCTTTAGCAAATGCCAAGGGAACAGCCATGTGCTTCACACATTGGTTTTTCGATTTTAGGTAACAGATGGTGCTTTTTTGACCCAAAGCTTTGCTATTTGACGATCGCCTGCGAGCTTGCCATAAAAGATAAATACAGATGTATAGTGTGTGAAGTTGTCATTTAACGCTTTTGAATAGTGTCCCTTTTCATCCTTAATGCATCATACTTGCAATTATTTATGATTTTTTTGGGAAAGAAGTAGGTAAAATGGCAGTTCAAATGTTTGAGTTAATTCATAATTTGTTAAATCAGGAAGTTCAGACACTTCTTGTAGACTGCCGCCATAATGGTACAGCACAGGCAAGTGCCCTTAGGGGTCCTGCACAATACTATTACGACACACCGATAACACAGGCACTGCTAGAGTGCTATTACGGCTGTGTAGTACAGCCAGTAGCGCAGCTAGTGGGGCGACAGGAGGGGCAGTGGCCCCTGGCCCCTGAGATTTCAGGGCCCGCTGAGATGGTTGGGCCTGCCGCTCTCGCCATGACCGCACACGGCCACACTGTATTATTATTCAATCTAGCAGTCATGACGGTTATACAGGGATGATGGCTGGACTACCCATAATCCCTGTATTTAACCACCATCATCTCTGTATATATTAACCATCATCCCTGTATATACCAGACATCATTCCGGTATATAACCCCTATCATCCCTGTATCTAGGCTGTTATATACAGGTATGATGGGCGTTATATACAATAAAGCCATCATCACTGCATATAACCCCCATCATCCCTGTATATACCAGCCTGGCTGGTGTACACAGGGATGATGGGGGTTATATACAGGAATGATGGCTGGTATATACAGGGATGATAGTTGATCCAGCCATCATCCCTGTATAAAACCCTATCATCTCTGTATATATCAGCCATCAGCCCTGTATATAACCCCCATCATCCCTGTATATAACGCCATCATCCCTTTATATAACCCCATCATCCCTGTATATAACCCACATTATACCTGTATATAACATCCAGCATCCCTCTAGATACCGCCAACATCCTTGTATATACCAGCCATAATCCCTGTATATAAGCCCATCATCCCTGTATATACCAGCCATCATCCCTGTATATAACCCCTATCATCCCTGAATATACCAGTCTGGTTGGTGATGACGGATATACAGGAATGATGGAGTTTATATACAGGGAAGACGGGGGTTATATACAGGAATGATGGGCAGTTATATACAGGGATAATGGCATTATAAATCTCCCTGTATATACCAGCTCCCGTTTCCCGTCTCCCGTTTTGTAATATGTATGTGAGCTGACATCATAAGGAGTTGAAGCAATTTAAAGGTAGGGTAAGAACGTCTGGTTTAACCCCTAGTAAACCGACCTCAGGAGCTATCTCTATGTGTGTATTCATCACTGCGTTAGCAAGTGTCTCAATCGCCCTCCAAAAGCATTTGACTTTCTGACAAGTCCACCACATGCGCAGATGAGTGCCAGGGTTTACACATCCCCTAAAGCAGGGGTCTCAAACTCGGCCGGGTAAGTGGGCCGCATATAGAAAAAATGGGAAGTTGACGGGCCGCATTACTTTCAAATTTGATACAATACAAAATTATTGTTAATCAATTAGTTATTTGAACTACTATAACACTATATTACTAGAATAATAATACTACATTACTATAATAATAGCGCTAGGTTTAAAATTTGAGATATTTCTCCACGTGCTTATTTCAACAATCCAGCTTTCCAGTTTAAGTGTCGCTAAATGCAGTCCGGCGGCTCAGTTAGCACACATGTCAAGATTGGGCAGCCCCTTTTTAGATAGTGCCGCAGTGCCCTCTGGATGCTGCCGCAGTGCCCTCTGTGGATGCTGCCGCAGTGCCCTCTTTGGATGCTGCCGCAGTGCCCTCTGTAGATGCTGCCGCAGTGCCCTCTGTGGATGCTGCCGCAGTGCCCTCTGTGGATGCCGCTGCAGTGCCCTCTGTGGATGCTGCCGCAGTGCCCTCTGTGGATAATGCAACACACCCCTAGATAAGGCCACAGTGCCCTCTGTAGATAAGGCCACAGTGCCCTCTGTAGATAAGGCCACAGTGCCCTCTGTAGATAAGGCCACAGTGCCCTCTGTAGATAAGGCCACAGTGCCCTCTGTAGATAAGGCCACCGTGCCCTCTGTAGATAAGGCCACAGTTCCCTCTGTAGATAAGGGCACAGTGCCCTCTGTAGATAATGCAACACACCCCAAGATAATGCCAGTGTCCTCTTCAGATACGGCCACACACCCACTTGTAGATAATGCCACAGTGCCCTCTGTAGAGGCTGCCACAGTGCCCTCTGTAGAGGCTGCCACAGTGCCCTCTATAGAGGCTGCCACAGTGCCTTCTGTAGAGACTGCCACAGTGCCCTCTGTAGAGGCTGCCACAGTGCCCTCTGTAGAGGCTGCCACAGTGCCCTCTGTAGAGGCTACCAAAGTGCACTCTGTAGAGGCCGCCCCAGTGCCCTCTGTAGAGGCTGCCCCAATGCCCTCTGTAGAGGCTGCCCCAGTGCCCTCTGTAGAGGCTGTGTAAAGGATCTGCCAGGCACAGCTTCGGGGTTAACGCCCATAGATAATCAGTCTGCACCTGCTTCTATGTCTGTGAGACTGACTCCATCTTCCACCACTCAGGGTGGCAGGCTTAGGAGTGGGAGAACCTATCACAGCCTGGCCAGATGGAGCTAGCTCCCGCCCTCTGTCTATTTATACCTGCCTTTCCTGTTCCTCCTTTGCTTGTGATTCTTCTCGTTTGGTTTCCTGGCCCTGCTGCAGCTTCTTGTACTATTGTCCTTGCTTCATATTGACCCCGGCTTGCTGACCACTCTCCTGCTCTGCGTTTGGTACCTTGTACACTCCTGGTTTGACTCGGCTTGTTCACTACTCTCCTGCTCTGCGTTTGGCACCTCGTACTCTCCTAGTTTGACTCGGCTTGTTCTCTTCTCTTGTTGCTCACGGTGTTGCCGTGGGCAAATGCCCCTTTCTCCCCCTAGCTCTGTGTACCCTTGTCTGTTTGTCTGTCGTGCACTTATTGAGCGTAGGGACCGTCGCCCAGTTGTACTCCGTCGCCTAGGGCGGGTCGTTGCAAGTAGGCAGGGACTGAGTGGTGGGTAGATTAGGGCTCACTTCTCTGTCTCCCCCCCCCGTCATTACAGGCTGCCCCAGTGATGTCAGGGGCTTGCCCAGAGCTGGAGTCCCGGAGCAGAGCCGCTTCTGGCCCTCTGCCTGGGATTCCAGCTCTGTTCCTGACATCACTGTTCATATATGGACAGAGATGTCAGGGGCAACCCCAGAGCTGGAGTCCCAGGCAGAGCGCTAGTAGGCTCTTCCTGGGACTCAAGCTGTGCTCCTGACATCACTGGGACTCCTGCTCTGGGCAGGCCCCTGACATCATTGTCGATGTATGGACAGCGATGTCAGAGGCTTCCCCAGAGTCCCGGAGCAGAGCCGATACTAGCGCTCTACCCGGGACTCCGCTCTGGGGAAGACCCTGACACACTGTCCATATATGGGCAGATATGTCAGGGAATTCCGCAGCGTCCCGGAGGAGAGCCGATACTAGCGCTCTGCCCGGGACTCCGCTCTGGGGAAGACCCTGACACACTGTCCATATATGGGCAGATATGTCAGGGAATTCCGCAGCATCCCGGAGCAGAGCCTATGCTAGCGCTCTGCCCGGGACTCCGCTATGGGGAAGACCCTGACACACTATCCACATATGGGTAGCGATGTCAGGGAATTCCACAGAGTCCCGGAGCAGAGCCGACACCAGCGCTCTGCTCGGGACTCCGGCTCTGGGGAAGCCCCAGACATCGCTGTTCATATGTGGACAGCGATGTCAGGGAATTCCACAGAGTCCAGGAGCAGAGCCGACACCAGCGCTCTGCTCCGCTCTGGGCAAGACCCTGACACACTGTCCATATATGGGCAGCGATGTCAGGGAATTCCACAGAGTCCCGGAGCAGAGCCTGTACTAGCGCTCTGCCGGGGACTCCGGCTCTGGGGAAGCCCCAGACATCGCTGTTCCTATGTGGACAGCGATGTCAGGGAATTCCACAGAGTCCAGGAGCAGAGCCGACACCAGCGCTCTGCTCCGCTCTGGGCAAGACCCTGACACACTGTCCATATATGGGCAGCGATGTCAGGGAATTCCACAGAGTCCCGGAGCAGAGCCTGTACTAGCGCTCTGCCGGGGACTTCGGCTCTGGGGAAGCCCCAGACATCGCTGTTCATATGTGGACAGCGATGTCAGGGAATTCCAGATGACCGCGGGCCGCGTGCTTGAGACCCCTGCCCTAAAGCATGCGTCAGGAATATCAGAATACCTAGTGTGTATTCTTGTCGGTACCATATAGATTCTATGTAGTAAGTTAAGAGAAGTTTCCTTTAGAGTGACGTGTAAACTCCCGTTGCTAGCAGTAGTGCAAATGAAACCCCATTGCTCTCGATCAAGTTGTATCCCCAGCTCTTCCTCCAATTTGACCGTGAATGTCAATTTTCCTCCGGAGGCAGACAATTTAAATTAGAATATATAAAAGATAATGATCCTGGTAAGTTAGGTCTAAAGAGACATAGGGATGCCAAGTCTAACTTAGGTGAAGCGGAGGGGAGTTTTCTCAAAAAATGCAGAATCTGTTAAGCACGGAAAAATTCAGTAAATGACGGGTGAAACGTAATATTAACCCTTTCCCGCTCAGCTCAGTAATAGTACTGACCTGATTTCACACAGCGCCATCTTTCCCTGGCGTGTGTTTGAGCTGTGATACCTGCTGTTTCCGACAGTAAACTCTCACAGCTCAGTGCGCAGGGACCAATCGCGGTGGTCCCCACCGATTAACCCCTTAGAAGCCGCATTCAGTAGCGATCACAGCTTCTTAGGGGTTAAAGCACCATTGACGTCCCGCGACATTATCGCGAGCGCCAAAGGTTGCTATGACAACTGGAGGCCTAACAATGGCTCCGGCTATGCCATCTACGGAAGCCTAGTGGGTCCTGACAAAGTCAGGACCTGCTATGCTTGCTGTCAGTGACTGACAGCTCTAATACACTGTGCTATGCATGTAATGAAGTGTATTAGAATTGCGATCAGGGCCTCCTGCCTCCAAGTCCCCCCTAGTGGGACAAAAAAAAAGTTGTATAAAAGTTTAAAAGTAATAAAAGTTAAAATCACCCTTTTTTCCCTTATCAGTCCTTTATTATTAAAAACAAATAAACTATACATAATTGGTATCGCTGCGTCTGTAACGGCCTGAACTACAAAACAATTTGGTTATTTATCCCGCCCGGTGAACGCCGTAAAAGAAAAGAATAAACCATACCAGAATCACAATTTTTTGGTCACTTCACTTCCCAAAAAATGGAATAAAAAGATATCAAAAAGTCGCATGTACCCAAACAAGGTACTGATCAAAACTACAGTTAGTTATGCAAAAAACAAGTCCTCACACGGCTTTCTTAACACCTTAAGGACGCAGCCTTGTTTTGGCCTTAAGGCTCAGAGTCCATTTTTGAAATCTGACATATTTCACTTTATGTGGTAATAACTTCAGAATGCTTAAACCTATCCAAGCGATTCTGAGAATGTTTTCTCGTGAGACATTGGGCTTTATGTTAGTGGTAAATATATTCAGTGTTTATTTGTGAAAAATGTCAAAATTTAGAGAAAATTTAGAAAAAATAGAATTTTTCTGAATTTAAATGCATCTGCTTGTAAAACAGATAGTTATACCACATAAAATAGTTACTAGTTCACATTTCCCATATGTCTACTTTAGATTGGAATAGTTTTTTGAACGTTCTTTTATTTTTCTTAGACGTTACAAGGCTTAGAACATAAACAGCAATTTCTCATATTTTTAAGAAAATTTCAAAAGTCTTTTGTTTAACGTGCCTGTTCAGTTCTGAAGTGGCTTTGAGGGGCCTATGTATTAGAAAACCCCATGAAACACCCCATTTTAAAAACTAGACCCCTCAAAGTATTCACAACAGCATTTAGAAAGTTTTTTTTTAACCCTTTAGGCATTTCACAGGAATTAAAGCAAAGTGGAGGTGAAATTTGCAAATTTCATTTTTCTTGCTGAATTTCAATTTTGTTCTATTTTTTTTCTGTAACACAGAAGGTTTTACCAGAGAAACACTACTAAATAGGCATTGTCCAGATTCTTCAGTTTTCAGAAATGTCTCACATGTGGCTCTAGTGTGCTCATGGACTAAAACACAGGCCTCAGAAGCAATGGAGCACCTAGTGCATTTTGAGGCCTCTTTTTTTATTAGAATATATTTTAGGCAGCATGCCAGGTTTGAAGAGGTGTTGAGGTGCCAAAACAGTAGGAATCCCCCAAAAGTGACCCCATTTTGGAAACTACACCCCTCAAGGAATTCATGTATGGTTGTTGTTACCATTTTAACCACACAGTTTTTTCACAGCATGTATTTGAATTGGGCTGTGAAATTTAAAAAATGAAATTTTTTCCAATAAGATGTCATTTTTGATCAAAATTTCTTATTTTCACAAGAAATAAAATACCCAATTTTGTTGCCCAATTTGTCCCATCTGTTTGGGCCCATTGGAGGCCTCAGAAGGGAAGGAGCGCTGTGTGTTCTTTGGAGTCCAGATTTTGCTGGATTGGTTTTCGGGTGCCATGTTGCATTTGCGGAAAACCAGAGGTATCAAAGCAATGGAAACTCCCAAGAAGCAACCCGATTTTAAAATCGACACCCCTTAAGGCATTCATCTAGAGGTGTAGTGCGCATTTTGATCCCACAGGTATTGTCTAAAAGGTAATGCGCAGCAGATGGTGCAGTGTGAGATTTGCAGTTTTCTATATATCTATGCCATTTCAGTGTCCAATATATTGTGCCCAGCATGCGCCACCGGAGATATACACCCCATAAACTGTAATGTGGGTTCTCCTGGGTACGGCAATACCCTACATGTGGCTGTTATCAGCTGCCTCGGCACACAGCAGGGCTCAGAAGGGAAAGATGAGCGGGATAAGCTGTGCGGAGTGCATTAGGGTAGAAATCTAAGGAATGTATGATAAATTTTAAAACACTCTTTCATATAGAGCCCTGGTTTTTCGGGACACGTGTCACATTGATGTATTGTGTCCTCCCTTATCCCCCTCTTTGAGCAGACTTTGCACCTCTTTTGACTTTTTCCCTTCTTGCCAATTTGGGGAACTTCTCCTGGAAAGCGTTGCCCTGGTACGATGCGTGTGGCCTCACTTCCAGAAGTAATGGATGCTCCCCCTTCTTGGTCTCTAAACATTAGGTTCTTGATAACCACCTCTTGAAATTCCAGAAAAGTTCCGCTCTGGCCTGCACATCGATGTAGAACGTACGCATTGTACAATGCCATCTGTATGATGTGCACGGCCAGCTTCTTATACCACACCGCATGGCGCTGTAGGGCTTCAGGGCTTGATCTGACAAGTCCACCCCTCACATGTACCTATTGTGGTCCAGGAGGTAGTCTGGTTTGGGGGTCTCTGTACTGGTACCTCGTACAGGTACATGGGTACTGATGTGGCCATGTATTGTTGTCAATACAAGGACATCTCTCTTGTCCTTGACACACAATATGTTGCTGCTAGAATGTGCCCTGCTCTCACCCCTTCTTGTTCGCCCAAGCAGAGTCTTAGGGAGGCCTCTCAGATTTTTTCTAGCAGTGCCGCATGCCGCAGTATTTCTGGAAGCGAGGCACTTGAAGAGTGGGACGCTGGTATAAAAATTATCCAGGTAGAGGTGGTAACCCTGGTCCAGCAGAGGGTGCACCAAATCCCACACAATTTTTGCATTACCTCCCAGTACGGGGGGGCATTATGGGGGTTGAATACTGGTGTCCTTCCCTTCATATATCCTAAATTTGTAGGTATACCCTGATGCACTCTCGCACAGCTTATACATCTTCACGCCATACCTTTCCCTCTTACTCGGCAGGTTCTGGCGGAATTGAAGCCTCCCTTTAAATTGTACCAAGGACTCATCAATAGAAATACACTTCTCGGGGGTGTATGCTTGGGAAAACCGGGCACTGAAATGGTCTAATAGGGGTCTCAGTTTATACAAACGGTCATGGCCGGCCTTGGATACGTTCGACCAGTGCGGTCGCACAGGGCGCCAGCCGCCACACTACAAGAGGTGCGCCAGCGGGTGTGTGTGTATCCCCGCTCCGTTGCAACTACCAGCAGGGATACACACACTAACTGCAGTCGCCTTTCCACCCGGGCGCTTCTTAACTTCGTGGCCGTCGCTACCGCTGTAGCGGCTGCTAGCGGTGACACCGGGCATGAGGGCGGTGGCGCCGCTAGCACCCGCTGCGGCTGCTATAGCGGTAGCAACGGCACTATAGCAGAGCAGGGAGGTATCTCCCTGCTCTGCTATCTACTAGCGCCACTGTAGCACCCTGAAGGAGCGGAATCCCCATGTGGCCGGGGATTCCGCTCCTGGAGTGCTGCTTGATGTCTCTGTCCATATATGGACAGTGACATCAGGGGAAACTCCTGAAGCGGAATCCCCGATCACAGCGTTGCAGATGCTATGACCGGGGATTCCACTCCAGGAGAAGCCAATGACATCATGGAGCAGAAAATACCTGCGGCGCTTGTTTGGAGCTTTTTTTGCTGCGTCTTTTGCATTCGCTTCAACAGCTTAAGAAAAAACACAAAAAAAGGTCACACAACGCTGTCAGGAATGAAGGAATTTTGAGGCAGATATTATTTGCCTTTCAAAAAACGTGTGTGAACATACCCTACGAGTGTAGTGCTTGTTCTTAGCCGTTTTCTGTCTTTCTAGAAACTATTTTTGGTAGGGGGGCCCTGAGCAAATTTTATTTTTCCAGTGCTGCCTCGAGTCTGAAAAGGTTGGGAAACTCTGTACTAGGCTACAGGATCCCGTCATGGAGCAGCTCAGTTCGTCATGGGAACGGGGCCTAGGTGAGTACAATTTTTGTTTGTGTTTGGGGGCACTGTCTACAAGGGGAGTTGGGGGACTGTATGGCACTGTCTACAAGGGGGAGGTGGGGGGCTGTATGGCACGATCTACAAAAAGGAGGTGGGGATTATGGCACTGTCTACAGGGAGGCTGTATGGCAAAATCTACAGGGGGGCACTATACTGTGTGGGGGCCACTAAGCGGACATTATACTGTGTAGGGGTACTACAGGTGGCATAATAGTGTGGGCACAATTAGAGGACAAAATACTGTGTCCTTGAAGGGGTTGTAATATATTATGAAATATTATTATTATACTGTACTAAAGGGGCATTACAATTTTTTTATGGAGCATTTTTTTTTAATGATGGGGTGGGACGCCGAAAGATCATCTCGCAAAGGACGCCATCTATTCTAGGGCCAGCCCTGCAAACGGTCAAAACTGGGGTCATCTCGGGGTGGGCACTGTTCATTATCAAGCACAGTAGAAGGAAGTCGGCACCACTCTCAATCCTCACAGCATGGAACAGGCAGATAGATGCAAGTGGAATCAGGGTTTTTCTCATTTAAGCAAAATTCGGGCTGTAACCTACAACTAGCTGTCCTCCCTGTAATGCTTTTACCCTCGCCAAGGTGACACAATAAAGTTAAGAAGATTTGCAAACGGGTGAGTGCCGCATTTTCATTTCTTTCATCTATATTATACTACAAGACCGTCTGTTTTTATGCTGAGCACCGCCCGAATTTTGCTTAAATGAGAAAAACCCTGATTCCACTTGCATCTATCTGCCTGTTCCATGCTGTGAGGATTGAGATTGAGAAAGTCTCTACACCAGAATCCCTCACGACATAGGTGTAGATACAGTGAAAAGAGTTCTCTCCTTAGCTAAGAAGAGTGAAAATGTCATCTCTTTTGTCAGTGAAGGTTTAGATTTTATCCTTACACATAATGCCTTTAAATTTAATGATAAATGGTATATACAAAATAACGGAACAGCCATGGGAACCCCAGTAGCTTGTACGTTGGCTAATATTTTTTTAGGGGTTTTTGAGGATAGATATATCATTACACATTTGAATCCATTCCTAACTAAGATTAAATTATTTGTCAGATTTGTTGACGATATTTTTATGGTTTGGTCCGGTACAAAATCAGAATTCGAACTTTTTGTCACATACTTGAATGATTCTAATAAAATGAACATGAAGTTTACAAGTAAAATTGACCCTGTGGAGTTAGACTTTCTTGACGTAAAATTAACAATCAAGGGGAATATATTACATACGGAAGGTTTTAGGAAACCAACTGCTACAAATTCTTTACTACGTTACGATAGTTTCCACCCCCTACACGTCAGGAAAGCAATTCCATACGGTCAATTTATAAGGCTAAGACGCATAAATGACAAAGATGAATCTTTTCTTAAACAGGCAAACGCCCTAAAAAAACGATTACTAGAAAGAGGTTTCCCGCCTGATATATTAAATAAAGCCATGAATACTGCATTCATGAAAAATCAGAACGATTTGTTAAAACCAAAGAAATATAAAAATAGGAATGAAAAGGAGGGAAAAAGATTAATCTTTACTTTCAAATATACTGGTCAAGCACAAATCATCAAAAATGCGATTTATAAATATTGGCATTTAATCGAAGAAGATTCAAGTTTGAGAAATATAGCCATAAAAAAACCTTTGATCTCGTTCAGACGAAGTACCACACTAAAAGACAATCTAGTACATAGTAGATTTTCTGAAATTAAACATAATTGGCTTGACAAACAAATCCCGAAAGGGAACCATCGATGTGGAAATTGCGCCTTTTGCAGGTTTAACCTCCAGGCAAAAATATTGAATTTTTGGGGTATTACACAAAAAATAGAACAATTTATTAGTTCCAAAACTAAATTCGTAGTCTATATCATTTTTTGTCCTTGTGGACGATTTTATATAGGAAAAACCATCAGATGCCTATATGTTAGATTCAGAGAACACTGTAAATCTATAACAACAAATGAGGGAGCTCCCAGATTAATCCACCATATGAATAAAGCCCATGGTGGAGACTCTAATCTATTGAGGTTCGCAGGTATTGAACATGTCCCAATTCCTGAAAATGGGGGGGATAGACACAGGATATTATTGAGAAAAGAATCAGGATGGATTATCCGTACCAATGCAATGGGACCTGCCGGCCTAAATGATAAAAATGACATGGCAGTCTTTCTATAACAATCTTTATATTTGTGCTTATAGTTTTTGTTTTTAATTTGCCACACATATGATGTATGTGTTGCTTTTTATCCTCACTTATGTGTACAACAGTGTAACTATGCTTTCTGTAAAGGAACAATGAACGGCTTCTTATATCATATCCATTATGGTGTACAAACAAAAATGGCTATGTAAGGATAAAACTATTTATTTATAGTGTATTTAATTGAATACAGTTCTTTGCTCCATCCCCCGATAATTCATCAAAAGGTTCCAATCTAATTAATCTACATATATATGTATATATTATTTTTAAATCTTACTCGCCTATCGTTGTCTGATGTGTCCATGATGGAAGTTTTGCTTCTTTGCGGCCTTCTGGTCAGAATAAGGTGTGAATGGAGCCCTTTTCCTTGAAAGGTAAAAGTGATGCTTGCTCTGTGAAAAGAAATTAACATAAAGGGGTGTGTTCCAGAAGCTGTTCACTGTTGCTACATGCGTTACTATGGAAGCTACAGCTGTTGGCAGTTTAAAGGAACGCCTCCAGCAGTGACGTACTAGGTCAGAAGAAGCGCGATCTCCAGCACGAAACAGGCTGTAACCTACAACTAGCTGTCCTCCCTGTAATGCTTTTACCCTCGCCAAGGTGACACAATAAAGTTAAGAAGATTTGCAAATGAGTGCCGCATTTTCATTTCTTTCATCTATACTGTTCATAATCAGTATAATGTAAGAAGCGAAGTATTGCCTAATTTTTTTTTTTTTTTAGGTTCCAGTTCAGTTCTGAAGTTGCTTTGAGGGGCCTGTATATTAGAAACCCCTATCAAACACCCCATTTTAGAAACTAGACCCCTCAAAGTATTCACAACAGCGTTTAGAAAGTTTATTAACCCTTTAGGTGTTTCACCGGAATTTACAGCAAAGCGGAGGTGAAATTGACATATTTCCTTTTTTTTTTGTCAGAAAATCCTTTTTATTCCATTTTTCTTTTTCATTTTCTGTAAAACAGAAGGTTTTACCAGAGAAACGCAACTCAATACTTATTGCCCAGATTCTGCAGTTTTGAGAAATATCCCACATGTGGCCATAGTGTGTTAATGGACTGAAGCACCGGCCTCCGAATCAAAGGAGCACATAGTGGATTTTGAGGCCTCCTTTTTATTAGGCACCAAGTCCGGTTTGAAGAGATCTTGTGGTGCCAAAACAGTGAAACCCCCCCAAAAGTGACCCTATTTTTGAAACTAGACCCCTTGAGGAATTCATCGTAGTTTTTATGGGATGCATGCGACTTTTTGATCAGTTTTTATTCTATTTTTAAATGGCGTGGTGACTAAAAAACAGCAATTCTACTATTCTTTTTTTATTCTTTTTTTTTACAGCATTCACCGTGCACTATAAATGACATATTCACTATTTATTCTGATTACGGCGATACCATATGTTTATAGTTTTTTTTTATGTCTTATGATGTTTGCACAATAAAATACTTTTTGTAAAAAATAATTTACTTTTTGTGTTACCTAACGAACTGTAGTTTCGATCAGAAACATTTTTAGGTACACGACTTTTTGATCTCTTTTTATTCCATTTTTTGGGAGGTGAAGTGACCAAACAATTGTGATTCTGGTATGGTTTATTTTAATTTTATTTTATGGCATTCACCGCGCGGGCTAAATAATAAAATAATTTTGTAGTTCAGGCCGTTATGGACGCGGTAATACCAATTATGTATAGTTTTATTTGTTTATTTATTTTTATTAATCATAAAGGACTGATAAGGGAAAAAGGGGGATTTTTACTTTAATCACTTTTAAGACTTTTATTTTCTTATTTTTACACAACTTTTTTTTAACTTTATTACTTTGTCCCACTAGGGGACTTGGGGGCAGGAGAACCTGATCGCAATTCTAATACACTGCACTACATGCATAGTGCAGTGTATTAGAGCTGTCAGCTACTCACTGACAGCAAGCATAGTGGGTCCTGACTTTGTCAGGACCCACTAGTCTTCCGTAGATGGCATAGCCGGACGCCATTATTAGGCGTCCGGTTGCGATAGTAACCATCGCTGCCCGCTATCATGTAGAGGGCCGTCGATGGTGGTTTAACCCCTAAAAAGCCACGATCGCTATTGAACGTGGCTTTTAAGGGATTAATCAGCGGGGACACAGCGATCACAGATAGGAGATGCGGCAACTGCTGTACGAGACAGCAGCTGTCACAGCTCCTGCATGTGTCGGGAGGACGGCCGAAATGGCTGTTACTCCTGTGACGTATTATTAGCCATGGAGCGCGAACGATAGTGTTACCATGACCTAATAGTACGTCCAGGAACGGGAAGGGGTTAAATTACTCTGGAACGCCTAAAGGGTTAAGAAACGTTCTGAATGCTGTGTGCTGGGTCTAGTTTTTAAAATGAGTGTTTAATGGGGGTTTCTAATATATAAGATGCTCAAAGCCACTTCAGAACTGAACTGGTACCTAAAAAAAAGCCTTTTGATATTTTATTCAAAATATGAGAAATTACTGCTTATGTTCTAAGCCTTGTAACGTCCTAGTAAAAGAAAAGAATGTTCAAAAAAACAATGCATTTTGTGTGGAATTACTATCTGTCTTCCAAGCAGATACATTTAAATTCAGAAAAATGCACATTTTTCCAAATTGTCCCTAAATTTTGCTACTTTTATTAAATAAACACTGAATATATATCGACCAAATTTTAACACTAACATAAAGTCCAATGTGTCACGAGAAAACAATCTCAGAATCGCTTGGATAGATATAAGCATAGATAAAGCATTTTCAGAGTTATTACCACATAAAGTGACACGTCAGATTTAAAAAATGGGCTCTCAAGCTTAAGGCCCAAACTAGGCCACATTATTAACCTCTTCACGCGCTGCTCCGCAACTGTACGTCCTGCAGAGGGCTTGCTTCCCGCATCAGGACATACAGTTGCGGAGTAGTTCCCGGCGCACACTGTCCTAACGGACAGTGTCCGGGAACCGGGAGGTCAGCTGTCCCCGATAGCTGACACTCCAGTCTTGCTGGTCAGCGGACCATCGCCGCTGATTTCGGCAATTAACCCCATAAATGCGGCAACAGATTGTGTTCACCATATTTAAGGGGTTTGAACTACATCGGCAGCCCCCACGAAGTGATTGTGTGGGCTGCCGATGCTTGTCGTGGCAACCAGAGGCCAGACAATGACCTCCGGGTTGCCATGTACGGAAGCCTCGGAGGAGCAGCCTCCGGCCGGTCCTCCGAGGCTTCCTGTCAGTGTGACTGTCACGTCACAATGTCAGTTAGGCTGGGTTCACACAACCTATTTTCAGACGTAAACGAGGCGTATTATGCCTCGTTTTACGTCTGAAAATAAGGCTACAATACGTCGGCAAACATCTGTCCATTCATTTGAATGGGTTTGCCGACGTACTGTGCAGACAACCTGTCATTTACGCGTCGTCGTTTGACAGCTGTCAAACGACGACGCGTAAAAATACAGCCTCGTCAAAAGAAGTGCAGGACACTTCTTTCAGATGTAATTTGAGCCGTTCTTCATTGAACTCAATGAAGCACAGCTCAAAATTTACGGCTGTCAGAGAAGCCTCGCAAAATGCAAGGAGGAGCATTTACGTCTGAAACGAGGCAGCTGTTTTCTCCTGAAAACAGTCTGTCTTTTCGGACGTAAAAGCCTGCTACCGTGTGCACATACCCTTAGGGTATGTTCACACGGTTAACAAAAAACGCCTGAAAATACGGAGCTGATTTCAGAGAAAACAGCCTCTGATTTTCAGGCGTTTTTGAAGCTGAAAATGAAATTTGGAGCTTCTTTTGAGGCGTTTTTTGAGGCGTTTTTGGAGCTGTTTTCAATAGAGTCAATGAAAAACGGCTCCAATTACGTCCCAAGAAGTGTCCTGCACTTCTTTTGACGAGGCTGTATTTTTACGTGCCATCTTTTGACAGCGACGCGTAAAATGACAGGTCGTCGGCACAGTACATCGTAAAGCCCATTGAAAGTAATGGGCAGATGTTTGCCGACGTATTGGAGCCGTTTTTTCAGACGTAATTCGAGGCGTAAAACGCCTCCATTACGTCTGAAAATAGGTCGTGTGAACTCAGCCTTAGGCTGGGTTCACACGACCTATTTTCAGGCGTAAACGAGGCGTATTATGCCTCGATTTATGCCTGAAAATACGGCTCCAATACGTCGGCAAACATCTGCCCATTCATTTGAATGGGTTTGCCAACGTACTGTGCCGACGACCTGTAAAATTACTGCCTCGTCAAAGAAGTGCAGGACATTTTTGGAGCTGTTTTCTCATAGACTCCAATGAAACAGCTCCAAAAACGGACGTTAAAAACGCAGCGAAAATGCAGCGAAAAACGCGAGTTACTCAAAAAATGTCTGAAAATCAGGGGCTGTTTTCCCTTGAAAACAGCTCCGTATTTTCAGACATAATTGCAGTTATCGTGTGCACATACCCTAAGGGTATGTGCACACGATAGCAGGCATTTACGTGTGAAATGACAGACTGTTTTCAGGAGAAAACAGCTGCCTCGTTTCAGACGTAAATGCTCCTCCTCGCATTTTGCGAGGCGTCTCTGACAGCCGTAAATCTTGAGCTGCTCTTCATTGAGTTCAATGAAGAACGGCTCAAATTACGTCTGAAAGAAGTGTCCTGCACTTCTTCTGACGAGGCTGTATTTTTACGCGTCGTCGTTTGACAGCTGTCAAACGACGAAGCGTAAATGACAAGTTGTCTGCACAGTACGTCGGCAAACCCATTCAAATGAATGGGCAGATGTTTGCCGACGTATTGTAGCCCTATTTTCAGACGTAAAACGAGGCATAATACGCTTCGTTTACGTCTGAAAATAGGTCGTGTGAACCCAGCCTTAGGGTATGTGCACAAGCTAGCTGTCATTTACGTGTGAAAAGACAGACTGTTTTCAAGAGAAAACAGCTGCCTCGTTTCACACGTAAATGCTCCTCCTCGCATTTTGCGAGGCGTCTGAGATGCTCGTAAATCTTGAGCTGTGCTTCATTGAGTTCAATGAAGAACAGCTCAAATTACGTGGCAAAGAAGTGCCCTGCACTTCTTTGCCGAGGCAGTCCTTTTACGAGTCGTCGTTTGACAGCTGTCAAACGACGACGCGTAAATTACAGGTCGTCTGCACAGTACATCGGCAAACCCATTCAAATGAATGGGCAGATGTTTGCCGACGTATTGCAGCCCTATTTTCAGACGTAAAACGAGGCATAATACGCCTCGTTTACGTCTGAAAATAGGTCGTGTGAACCCAGCCTTAGAATACATTACGCTACATAGGTAGTGTAATGTACTCTAGCAGCGATCAAAGCTGCAAGTCTAAATGTCCCCTAGTGGGACAAGTGAAAAAAGTAAAAAAAAGAAATAAAAATGTTTTCAAAAAAAGTGTAAAAATAAAAGTTATAAGTTACATAAACAAACACTGCTTTTTTCCCTATAATAAGTCTTTCATTATAGGAAAAAAATGGACACGTTAAAAAAAGTCCCCATATCTGGTATCACCGCGTTCATAACGACCCCAACTATAAAACTATAATGTTATTTTTCCTGCACGATGAACATCCCAAATAAAAGCAATAAAAAACTACACCAGAATCGTTATTTTTTGGTCACCACCCCTAGAGAATAAAAAGTGATCAAAAAGTCGCATGTACCCGGAAATAGTACCAATAAAAACTACAACCCGTCCCGCAAAAAACAAGCCCTTACACAGCTTTTTTGACTGAAAAATAAAAGAGTTACAGCTCTCAGAATATGGTGACACAGAAAATGAATTATTTTATAAAAAAGTGATTTTATTGCGCAAATGCTGCAAAACATAAAAAAACCTATATACATATGGTATTGCCGTAATTGTACCAACCCGCAGAATAAAGTAAAATTTTCATTTACAGCACACTGTGAACGCTGCAAAAAATAAACTAAAAAACATTGTCAGAGTTGCTTGTTTATGTTCACCTGGCTTGCAAAAAAATTAAATAAAAAGTAATCAAAAAAATCGCATGTACCCCAAAATGGTAGCAATGAAAAGTACAGATTGTCCCGCATGAAAATAAGCCCTCACACAGCTCCGGTGGTGAAAAAATACAAAAGTTCTGGCTCTCAGAATATGGCGATGCAAAATGTGCAGAGTGTTAAAAAAGCGGATAAGATCGGGCGCCATTTATCAGTGCGACATCAGCCACATATCTGCGGATTATTATTTATTTACCCCATTATTATACCCTCTTATTATGCCCTGATGTACTCGGCACTGCTTACACATGCCCCCACATTATAAACTGAAATACCAGCAAAACCCCAAACAGAACAGATACCAAGCAAAACCTACGCTCCAAAAGCCAAATGGCGCTCCCTCACTTCTGAGCCCTGCAGCGAGCCCCAAAACAGCAGTTTGCGCCCACATATATGGCATCACCATACCCAAGAGAACCCGCTTAACGCTTTATGAGGTATTTGTCTTCAGTGAACAGCACAACATATTATGCACTAAAATGGCACATCAGTGGAAAATTGCAATATCCACACCATCCGCTGTGCATTAACCCCTTTGCACACTATGACTTAATAGCACGTCATGGTGCGGGGGTTGATGTATGGAGTGGACTCACATACTGAGCCCGCTCCATACACTGCAGGTGTCAGCTGTGTATTACAGCTGACACCAGGGACTAAAACAGGAACAGCGATCATGCGGTTATAGAAGCCATCCAATGATCGCTGGTTTAAGTCCCCTAAGGGGACTAATAAAATGTGTAGAAGAATTAAACTTATTAGTAGTGAGAAAGAAAGAACTTTTCCCATTTTTCTACTAAAGTAATGTAAAAAAATAAACAAAATTGGTATCGCTACGTCCGTAAAAGGCCAAACTATTACAATATACCATTATTTAACTTGCACGGTGAACACCGTAAAAAACTTTAATAATTTAAACCGCCAAAATCGCTGTAGTTTGTTTTCTCGAAGGACCTGGAGCACCTTCCTGACATGCTCAATGTGAGAGGACCAGTCCTTGGAAAACACAAGTATGTCATCAAGGTACACTACAAGAAATACCCGCAGGTAGTCTCTTAAAATCTCATTTATGAAATTCTGGAAGACCGCGGGAGCATTACACAACCCAAAGGGCATGACGAGGTATTCGAAATGACCTTCGGGCGTGTTAAATGCAGTCTTCCACTCATCCCCCTCTTTGATGCGGATAAGGTTATACGCCCCCCGTAGATCAAACTTAGAGAACCATTGGGCCCCCTGAACCTGATTAAAGAGATCAGGAATCAGAGGAAGGGGATACTGGTTCCTTACAGTGACCTTATTCAAGCTTCGGTAGTCAATGCATGGCCTAAGACCACCATCCTTGTTCCCTACGAAGAAGAAGCCAGCACCTACCGGAGAAGTAGAGGGGCGAATGTAACCCTTGGCCAGGCATTCCTGGATATACTCAATCATGGCTTCACGTTCGGGACAAGAGAGATTAAATATCCTACCCTTAGGGAGCTTAGCTCCTAGTACCAAATTTATTGCGCAATCATATTCTCTATGAGGAGGTAACACTTCGGAGGCCTCCTTAGAGAAAACATCGGCGAAGTCCTGAACAAACTCAGGTAGCGTGTTCACCTCCTCAGGGGGAGAAATAGAATTAACAGAAAAACATGACGTCAAGCATTCATTACCCCATTTGGTAAGCTCCCCAGTATTCCAGTCAAACGTGGGATTATGCAACTGCAACCAGGGAAGGCCTAAAACCAAATCAGACGATAATCCCTGCATTAACAGTACAGAGCACTGCTCCAAATGCATAGAGCCAACAAGGAGTTCAAAAACAGGGGTATGCTGTGTAAAATAACCATTAGCAAGAGGCGTGGAGTCGATACCCACTACCGGGACAGGTTTAGGCAAATCAATCAAAGGCAAAGCTAGAGACATAGCAAATTCCACAGACATGATATTAGCAGAAGACCCTGAATCCACGAAGGCACTGCCGGTAGCAGACCTACCACCAAAAGAGACCTCAAAAGGGAAGCAAGATTTTATTACGTTTCATATTTACGGGAAATACCTGTGCGCCCAAGTGACCTCCCCGATGATCACTTAGGCGCGGAAGTTCTCCGGCTGCATTCTTACGCTTAGGACAGTTGTTCACTTGATGCTTGTCATCCCCACAGTAGAAGCAGAGACCATTCTTCCTGCGGAAATCTCTACGTTGTTGGGGGGACACGGAGGCCCCGAGTTGCATAGGTACCTCCGAGTCTTCCGGGGAGGAGCGAAGCAACGGAACCTTGGGAGGCATCATGGGGGAGTCAGAGGAGAAAACATCAAGACGTTCAAGTCGTCGTTCCCTGAGACGTCGGTCAAGTCGTACCGCTAAAGCCATAACCTGGTCTAGTGAATCAGAAGAGGGATAACTAACTAGCAGATCTTTCAGGGCGTTCGACAGACCCAACCTAAACTGGCACCTTAAGGCAGGGTCATTCCACCGAGAAGCTACGCACCACTTCCTAAAGTCAGAGCAATGCTCCTCAACAGGTCTCTTACCCTGACGTAAGGTCACCAGCTGACTCTCGGCAAAAGCAGTCTTGTCAGTCTCGTCATAGATGAGTCCGAGAGCAGAAAAGAAAAGATCAACGGAGGAAAGTTCAGGGGCGTCAGGAGCCAAGGAGAAGGCCCATTCTTGGGGCCCTTCCTGGAGCCGGGACATAATTATACCCACCCGCTGGCTCTCAGAACCTGAGGAGTGGGGCTTTAAACGAAAATAGAGCCTACAACTCTCCCGAAAGGAGAGAAAAGTCTTCCGGTCCCCTGAGAACCGGTCGGGCAACTTGAGGTGAGGTTCAAGAGGTGAGGTGAGGGGGACTACCATGGTAGCATCAGGCTGGTTGACGCTCTGAGCCAGGGCCTGGACCTGTAGGGAGAGACCCTGCATTTGCTGAGCCAGGGTCTCAAGGGGGTCCATAGTGGTGTCAGGGACCAGGGTAGACTAGGTATGGGCTTGTGATTATGTAATGACGGGGGTGGGGAGACAGACAAGTGAGCCCTTATCTACCCGCCACTCAGTCCCTGCCTACTTGCAACGACCCGCCCTAGGCGACGGGGTACAACTGGGCGACGGTCCCTACGCTCAATAAGTGCACGACAGACAAACAGACAAGGATACACAGAGCTAGGGGGAGAAAGGGGCATTTGCCCACGGCAACACCGTGAGCAACAAGAGAAGAGAACAAGCCGAGTCAAACCAGGAGTGTACGAGGTACCAAACGCAGAGCAGGAGAGTAGTCAGCAAGCCGGGGTCAAAATGAAGCAAGGACAATAGTACAAGAAGCTGCAGCAGGGCCAGGAAACCACACGAGAAGAATCACAAGCAAAGGAGGAACAGGAAAGGCAGGTATAAATAGACAGAGGGCGGGAGCTAGCTTCTTCTGGCCAGGCAGGTTCTCCCACTCCTAAGCCTGCCACCCTGAGTGGTGGAAGATGGAGTCAGTCTCACAGACATAGAAGCAGGTGCAGACTGATTATCTATGGGCGTTAACCCCGAAGCTGTGCCTGGCAGATCCTTTACAAAAATGGAATCAGATTTTCTTCCTCTATTCCTATATTTTCCTATTTTTCTTCAGTTACCAAGTACATTCTACAATTCGTCCCGCAAGAAATAAGCCCTCACATCACTCTACTGATGGAAAAAGAAAAAAGTTATGGTTCTTGGAAGGCGGTGAGTGAAAAACAAAAATAAGAAAGCAAAAAATGGATCAGTCCTGAAAGGGTTAATTCATTTCTAATGAAAAAAACTTTTGATCAAATGTAGGGTATTTCCGTACTCTGGAGAAATTGCTTTACATAAATTGGTTGTTTTTTTTTCTCCTTTATCCCTTGTGAAAATGAAAAAATTCAATATTTTAGTGGAAAAAAATTCTGATATTCATTTTCACGGACTAATTATAATAAATTCTGCAAA
Source organism: Rhinoderma darwinii (assembly GCF_050947455.1). NCBI lineage: Eukaryota > Metazoa > Chordata > Amphibia > Anura > Rhinodermatidae > Rhinoderma > Rhinoderma darwinii. The sequence goes on from NC_134690.1 coordinate 266,804,570, forward strand.
AGACCCGTGGGGTCTAAATGCTCACTATACCCCTATAAAAATTCCTTGACGGGTGTTTCAAAAATGGGGTAACTTGGGGGGGTTTCCACTGTTTTGGTCCCTCCAGGGCGTTGCAAAAGCGGCATGGCACCGAAAAACTATCCAGCAAAATCTGTGCTCCAAAATCCATATGGCGCTCCCTCCCTTTTGAGCACTGCCATGGGTCCAATCAGCAGTTTATTACCACATATGGGGTATTTCCGTAATCAGGAGAAAATGCTTTACAAATGTTGTTGTTCTTTTTTTCCTTTATTCCTTGTAAAAAATTTAAATTTCTATGCTTTTTCAGAAAAAAAATCTATTCTCATTTTCACTGCCTAATTCCACTGAATTCTGCAAAAAACCTGTGTGGTCAAAATTCGAACTAAACCCCTAGATAAATTCCTTGAGAGGTGTAGTTCTAAAATGGAGTCACTTTTGGGGGGTTTCCCCTGTTTTCGTCCCTCCAGGGCGTTGCAAACGCGACATGGCACCTAAAACCAATCCAGCAAAATCCGTGCTCCAAAATTCAAATGGCGCTCCTTCCCTTCTGAGCCCTTCTGGGGGTCCAATCAGCAGTTTATTACCACATATGGGATATTGCTGTAATTGGGAGACATTGCTTTACAAATGTTGGGGTGCATTTTCTTTATTATTCCTTGTAAATATTAAAAATTTCCGTTTTTTCAGAAAAAAAGTAGATTTTCATTTTTACAGACTAATTCCAATATATTTAGCGAAAAACCTGTGTTTTAAAAAAATGCTAACTATACCCCTAGATAAATTCACTGAGAGGAGTAGTTTCCAAAATGGGGTCCCTTTTGGGGGTTTCCCCTGTTTTGGTCCCTCCAGGGTGTTGCAAACGCGACATGGCACCGAAAACCAATCCAGAAAAATCTGTGCTCCAAAATCCGAATGGCGCTCCTTCCCTTCTGAGCCCTGCTGTGGGTCCAATCAGCAGTTTATTACCACATATGGGATATTGCCGTAATCGGGAGACATTGCTTTACAAATGTTGTGGTGCATTTTCTTTATTATTCCTTGTAAATATTAAAAATTTCTATGTTTTTTCAGAAAAAAAGTAGATTTTCATTTTTACTGACTAATTCTAGTAAATTCAGAGAAAAACCTGTCTGGTCAAAATGCTCACTATACCACTAGATAAATTCCTTGAGGGGTGTAGTTTCCAAAATAGGGTAACTTTTGGGGTGTTTCCACTGTTTTGGCACCACAAGACCTCTTCAAACCTACCAAGGTGCCTAAAATATATTCTAAAAAAAAGGAGGCCCAAAATCCACTGGGTGCTCCTTTGCTTCTGAGGCCTGTGTTTGTCCATTACCGCACTAGGGCCACATGTGGGACATTCCTAAAAACTACAGAATCTGGGCAATAAATATTGAGTTGCAGTTCTCTGGTAAAACCTTCTGTGTTCCAATTTTTTTTTTATTGGTAATGAATTTCGGCAAAAAAAATAGCATTTGTAAATTTTACCTCTACTTTTGCTTTATTTCCTGTGATACGCCTAAAGGGTTAAAACACTTTGTGAATGCTGATTCGAATACCTTGAGGGGTGCAGTTTTCAAAATGGTGACTTCTGGGGATTTTCTAATATATAAGGCCCTCAAATCCACTTCAGAACTGAACTGGTCCCTGAAAAAATTGCCTTTTGAAATATTCTTTAAAATATGAGAAATTGCTGCTAAAGTGCTAAGCCTTGTAATGTCCTAGAAAAATAAAAGGACGTTCAAAAAACGATGCAAATATAAAGTAGACATATGGGAAATGTTAACTAGTAACTATTTTGTGTGGTATTAATATCTGTTTTACAATCAGATACGTTTGAATTTCGAAAAATGCTAATTTTTGCAAATTTTTTCTAAATTTTTGTGTTTTTTAGCAATAAATACCAAAATTACATAAAGTACAACATGTCACGAGAAAACAATCTCCGAATCGCTTGGATAGGTAAAAGCATTCCAACGTGATTACCACATAAAGTAACACATGTCAGATTTGAAAAAATCGGCTGTGTGCTGAAGGACAAAACAGGCTGGGTCCTGAAGGGGTTAAGGGGTTAAAATAATTTAGAGTCATCAATTTTCCATTAAGAATAAAGTCTCCCACGGTCAACATTTTATTGTCTAACCACCATCTAAAAGAGTGTGTGTTTACAGCTGGGGGAAATTTTGGATTATAAAATAGAGGTGTTAGTAGTGAAGGACTACCCTGTAAAGCAAACTTGAATCTGATGCTCCTCCATAACACCAGGTCAAAGTAGGAAACTGGAGATAAATTTCTGAAATTTGCAGGATACAGAGCAGAGGTCCAGATTAACGATATTAAATGAGCTTCAAGGTTAGTCCAGGGAGTTACTAGAGTACCCGACATGACATTAGTTAATTGAGAAGGGCTAGCAGCCCGATAATATCTAAATAAATGAGGTACGGAGAATCCTCCATTCGTTTTGTGTAGATACATGAAAGACCTTGATATACGTGGACGTTTATAGCGCCATATAAACTGCAAGATAGATTTTTTTTAAAGAATCAATATCTTGTCTAGGCACTGGAATAGGTAAGGTTATAAATAAATATAACAATCTTTGTAATGATGGGGGTAGGGAAACAGACAAGTGAGCCCTAATCTACCCGCTACTCAGTCCCTGCCTACTTGCAACGACCCGCCGTAGGCGACGGGTACAACTGGGCGACGGTCCCTACGCTCAATAAGTGCACGACAGACAAACAGACAAGGGTACACAGAAGCTAAGGGAAATGGGGCAGTTGCCCACGGCAACACCGTGAGCAACAAGAGAAGTGAATGAGCCGAGTCAAACCAGGAGAGTACGAGGTACCAAACGCAGAGCAGGAGAGTAGTGAACAAGCCGAGTCAAACCAGGAGTGTACGAGGTACAAAACGCAGAGCAGGAGAGTAGTCAGTAAGCCAGGGTCAATACGAAGCAGGGACAAGTAGTTCAAGAAGCTGCAGCAGGGCCAGGAAACCAACAGAGAAGAATCACAAGCAAGGAGGAACAGGAAAGGCAGGTATAAATAGACGGAGGGCGGGAGCTAGCTCCGTCTGGCCAGGCTGTGATAGGCTCTCCCACTCCTAAGCCTGCCATCCTGAGTGGTGGAAGATGGAGTCAGTCTCACAGACATAGAAGCAGGTGCAGACTGATTACCTATGGGCGTGGATACAGAAGCTGTGCCTGGCAGATCCTTAACAATAATAGTACCATACACGAGTCCTACTTTTCTAAGTCCCTCTTAAGGGAGGATAACATTGATGGATTGTTGACCTTGTATAGAGATTGTAAGGACATCGTTACCTTAATCCCAAGGTAAGTAATATGTTACACAGTGTTTAAATCCAAAGTTAAATTTCACAACTTTTTGGGTCACAGCAGAGATATAGCCAAACATTATCTCCGATTTAGTGCAATTTATTTTTAGACCTGATATGCTGCCAAATTGATCCAAAAAGGCTAGTTAGATGAGGTAGTGAGAGTAAGGGTATGTGCACACAATAACTGCATTTACGTCTGAATTTACGGAGCTGTTTTCAGGAGAAAACAGCTCCTGAATTTCAGACGTAATTGCATGTACTCGCGTTTTGCGGGGCGTCTATTACGGACGGAATTTGGAGCTGTTCTTCATTGGATTCAATGAAAAATGGCTCCAATTACGTCCCAAGAAGTGTCTTGCACTTCATTCACGAAGCTGTTATTTTACGCTCCGTCTTTTGACAGCGACGCGTAATATTACAGGTCGTCGGCACAGTACATCGGCAAACCCATTGAAATGAATGGGCAGATGTTTGCCGACGTATTGGAGCTGTGTTTTCAGGCGTAATTCGAGGCATAAAACACCTCCATTACGCCTCAAAATAGGTTGTGCGAACCCAGCTTAATGGTTTAATAAGAGTCAGTAGTAAGTCGTCGGCAAAAATATTCAATTTATATTGTTTTCTGACAATTTCTGGGCCAGAGATATTAGTATTGTCACTTACGACTATAGCTAATGGCTCTATTGCTAACGCAAATAAGGCAGGGGGGAGAAGGCACACCTGTCGTGTTCCTCTAAAGACAGGTTTGGGATGGAGAGAAGGGATTTTCAAAGTAACAGTGGGGGAAGAATAGAGGGCAGTGACAGCAGAAAGGATGGAACCCCTGATGCCCATGGCATTTAAAGTGTGGAGGAGATAAGGCCAGGATAAACTATCAAATGCTTCTCTATGTCAAGGCGAGAGCTATAATGGGAGTAGTGGTTCTTTTTGTATAGTCGATCACATTCAAAATTTTCTGAACATTTTCTGAACATTATAAACATCACGTTTACCTCTAATTCCTCCAGGTACTGAAATACTCGAGCCCACAGATACCAGGTCTTCCGGAAGTCACAACCTCCGTGTAACAGGTACATCAAGATTCACACATCGCAAAAACGGCACCATCTGAATTCATTGGCCCATGACTTGCAAGTGACTGGTGAGTGATCCATGGTTACATCTTTCTGGCATTATGTTTCTGCCTTTATACTGCCGCCGCTCGAGTTGCACCGCAAAGGGGGCCACTAAGGTTCTGTCGCCCAAAGGCCCACATAAACCTGGAGCCGGCCCTGATGTCCGCCCATCAGTTTGTAACCTAAATCTCAAGCACAGTTGGCTGATGCAGCAGGACAATGATCCAAATCGCACCAGCATTGCTCAAAACAAAAAATTAAGTTTTTGGAGTGGCCGAGTCAAAGTCTTGACTTGAGTCCCATTGAGATGCTGTGGCAAGATCTTAAATGTGCAGTTCATGCACGGCCTCTACAGTGCTTACCAGGCACAGCACTGTACGCATCCATAACAGCTATTTATTGAAACCAAAAATAACTATGGTTGTCCAGCAGCAAATAATGTCAACAGAATCATGTTTCTTTACTTTGTCAAATTCAATTCCTACTTTCCTTTAGCTTCAAGCGAGTAGAATATCACAAAAATGGGAATCCCTAGAATCCACCTAGAAAAACGGCTCTAAAAACATCCCAATAAGTAACCTGCACTTCTTTCTCACGGCACGTCGGAACAAAACACAGTTTTTCCCATTGAAATCAATGGGCAGATGTTTGGAGGCGTTCTGCTTCTGATTTTTCGGCCATTTTTCGGGCATTTACGGCCCGAGAAACAGCCGAAAATAGGCCATGTGAACATACCCTTAGGCCTTCTTAACATGACAGGGATATACGTCCGGGTGATAGACGTTTTTTTAACGGCTATCACACGACTTCATTAAAGGCAATGCATGTCTATAGGGCTGTTCACACGACTGTTTTTTTAACGGACCGTGTGAACGGTCCAGAAAAAAATAGGAAATGTCCTATTTTTGCCCGTTTCCTGTATCCCTCAATACACGCAAGTCTATGAGAGATCAGTAAAAAAGGGGCCCGCACAGGCGCAAATCAGCCCTGAAAAACGTTTGTTTTTTACGGCTGTTTTGACACCCGGTCATGTGAAAAAGAGCATTAATATAAAGAGCGCTGGAGTAAAATGCCTCTAAAAAAGGCGCACACATCTTAATAAATTAGGCGCATCTCCGTCTCCCTGTGCACCAGGAAGGGAAATAGAGTTTGGCTATAATTTAGTCCAGTGCTTTGAAAAGTGGTGTATGCGGTGTAAAAATGAGAAAAGCCGCATATCTTTCAAACAGAAACTTGAGTTTTTTCTACTACAGAAAACTGCCCCACAGTGCCCTACATCGACTTACCTGCAAACGCCGATGCTGCTGCAGAATCAACTGAAGCCTCTGGTGTCGGTGTGTCCTCGCTCGTCTGACACGATGCAGGACCTGTGAGTGACGACACAGCGTGATCTCTCGAGAACACGGCTGTGTCTGCACTGCCAGAAGCTGGGCGTTCTGAAGAGAAGTGGATGATACTTCTCTTCAGAGCACCCAGCTAATAAAAGTATTAAAAACGCCCCGATGTACGCACATAATACACGCCCACTTGGACTTTTACTTTTAAACACACCCACTTGGACTTTTGCAAGCCTCATTTGCATAACTACAAAAATGGTCATAACTTGGCCAAAAATGCTCGTTTTTTAAAAATAAAAACGTTACTGTAATCTACATTGCAGCGCCTATCTGCTGCAATAGCAGATAGGGGTTGCAAAATCTGGTGACAGAGCCTCTTTAAACATCGGTTCCTTTTGGTGGATTTCATTGATAAATTTGTCTAAAATGTTTTGCAGAATTCAGAAATAGTAGGTGAACATCTGTGTTAACGACTTCTCCAAGAGCATATTGGCAAACGGTCTTTTAATCAATTTGATGAAATTGGAAGGGTGAGTTTCGCCTGTGCCTCGCCCATTAACTAAAGGCACACAAAGCCTGGTTACTAACAACTCCATTCTTCTGAAGAAAGATTGGTAAGTGTGAGCCATGCCTCGAGGAAAATAGATTTGAGAAAACCTAAGAAAATTTATTATAGAAACCCAGCTGGAAAAGGCTACAAAAGCATTGCCAAAGACCCGGGTGTACATCAATCCATGGTTAGACAAATAGTCTACAAATGGAGAAATTCAGGACTGTTTCTACTCTCCCTAGGATTGAACGACTCCAAGAGCACAACGGGCAATCTGGAAGGAGACGAGACAGAACCCCAGGGTTAACAACAAAATACCTACAGTCCACTTTTAGAAAAACACTGAACAAGAATGGTGTTCATGAAAGGACATCACAAAAGAAGCCACTGTTGGCCACTGTTGGCCAAAAAAAACCCATAGCGACCAGTCTCAAGTTTGCCTTAGACCACCTAGATATTCCACAATGCTTCTGGGAAAATGTTCTATGGACAGATAAGACAAAAGTGAAACTTTTTAGCACAAATGCACAACGCTATGTTTGGAGGAAAAAGAAAACTACACACCAACACCACAACTTCATCTCAACTATGAAGCATGGTGGAGAAAGTATCATGGTTTGGGACGGCTTTGCTGCCTCATGGCCTGGACAACTTGCGATCATTGAGAGAACAATGAATTTAAAAGTGTATCAAAACATTTTATAGGAGAATGTAAGTGCAGCAGTCCATGACCTCAAGCTGAAAAGATATTGTGTGATGCAACAAGATAATGACCCGAATCACACAAGTAAATCAACTAAAGAATAGTTGAAAAAGAAGATGATTTGTATTTTGAAATGGGCAAGTCGGAGTCCTGACCTCAACCCTCTCGAGATGCTGTTGCATGACCTTGAAAGCTTTCGAGTGTGCAATGGGAGCATATATTGCGTTGGCCGGCTTATTTTACATTCAGCAGATAAGTACACTTGTTGCTTAGTTCACTCCACCCTATGAATTGCAGCTTCTGAAATTAGAATACACTGAAAATTTATTGAAAGAACACTGTTATTCCTTTAGGGAAGAAATGTAAACAAGCCTAGTCTGCATCAAGGTGCTTTGACAACAGCAATCATCTGCATAAACACATGCTAAACAACAAACAGGTGTTCTATTTCACAAGTAACACCACAATGATGCTTTTGAGTACGAATTATGCGCAAACTGTTACAAGTACTTTGAAACCAGCTGTGATTACTATAATTAGTTGTTCACTTTACATGTCTTGGCTTTTTATTACTTACTCAATGCCACTTTTCCAAAGCAGCAAACTACACTGCTGTGGGTTTTTTTCTTCACTGAAATCCTAAACATTACAGAGTGATGATGAAAATATTGGGGCGCATTCATATAAACATGCACAAAAACTAGTAACTGTTGGCATAAACGTAATGTGCATAAATGCCCAATCTATACGAAATGCCATGGGGCTTATGTATATTTAATATCAGTCTTTTTTTTTTTTTTTTACTTTTTATTTGTGATGTTGAAAATTTTTTGATTACAGGCAGCAGTAATAGGCCGAACATAGGAAGGCCTTTAAAAGCAAAAATGCAGAAGAATACAGATCCAACAAAGCCATGGAGTACAAACATTATAACTCTGACAAGTATGGCATTGAATCATATCATCTGAAAGAAAATCAGTATAATAGTGAAAACCTGTTAGGCTGGGTTCACATGGTGCATTTTTGTTGCGTATTTAGCATGTGTTTTTTGGTTTTGACTGATGAACTCCCACAGAGAGACATTGGAGTTTATCTACCTTAACAGAAAACGCATGCTAAAAACGCACCATGTGAACCGAGCCTTATATGGGTCAAATTGATGTTAATCATGTGAGGTAAAGTCCATATAGGGCTTCCAAAAAGAAAAGAACAGAAGGGGAGGAAGACCCAAGAGAGAAGGTTCCCGAGATAGGGGTCAAGGAGCGATTACTAAGAAGGCTGCTGAAAAGGATAAAGGCTTCATTCACACAAAAGGTGGAGATAATTCTAGTGAGGGAGGTTTTGGCTTGTGTAAGCCTTTATCAAGCTTGATAAAGGCTAATACAAGCCGAAATGTCGCACACTGGAATAAATCAATGGTGATTTATCTAGACCTTTTGGGTGAATGAAGCCTTTATCCTTTTCAGCAGCCTTCTTAGAGTACTCCTGAGTGCTGCCTTATTTGCTCTGTGTATCTTGGGGAAATTTGGGACCATGCCCACAGTTTGGCGTGCACCATAGAACTACAGAAATTGCAATGAGTGCTGTTCCCAACTCTGCTTTCTAAAGGAGGCAACTAGTCGGTCAAACTTCTATCTGAAAGGCAAAAAAGACGTAACGAAGGGAGTTTGTGACTACAATATATTATCCAAGGAGCACAAATTTTATTCAGCAACAAATGGTGCCCTAATGTGCAGTGCATCTGAAAGGAACAAAAAAAAACAAAAAACATCAATATTACAAATATGCATATAATGGTAAGCAATAGAATGTTAATATTAACCCATTGGCACCGCAGACAGCTTTCATTTTTTTCATGTTATTTACTTCATCTTGACTTTCCAAGAGCCATAACTTTTTTTTTATTTTTTCATCGACATGGCCTTATGAGGACTTGTTTTTTGTGTGACAAGTTGTATAAGGACCAATTTCACTATTAAATGTTGATCTAAACATATATGAAAAGATGATGGCTAATAGACTACAGCCTCTTCTTTCAAAGCCTACTTGGACGAAGTAAGCTATTTTCCGGTGAGGGAGGATTACACCAATGCTCATGTCTGTTGAAACTCTTCTTGGATGCCGAAAATGATTTTAACCGTATTAGCTGGTCTGCCTAATAGTATTCCCTTAAAATAACTTGGCCTTGGCACATTATCTGCCCCACCCCTCATTACAAATTGTACCTAACAGGGATGCCCCCTTTCCACCTTCGTGTCCTGTAGGTGCTGGTAGTGGAATAACGTCCTCTGTTCTATACGAGATATCAAATGGATTGGTATAGGTTCAGTGCAATATAAATGTTGCTATATGTCATGCACACCACACTTTTATCCTCTCTCTGAGGATATGTTCACACACACAATGAAAACGGAGCTATTTTCAAGGGAAGACAGCCTCTGATTTTCAGCCGTTTTTGAAGCAGAAAATGTTTTTTGAGGCTTTTTTTAAGCTGTTTTAGGAAACGGCTCAAGAAGTGACATGCTGTTTCTTTTTACACGGTGTCTTTTTACGCTACGTTTTTTAAAACCGCGGGGTAAAAAATTCCTGTCTGAACTAAACGCAGGTTTTCCCATTGATTTCAATGGGAAGCTGTTTGTCGGCGATTTACTAGCATTTTTCAAGATGTATTTTGAGGCGTTTGTACCCCTAAATACGCCTAAAACCACTGAGTGTGAACATGTCCTTATGGTGGCGTTAGACCATTTGTCGAATTCTAAGGTTACCTTGAATATCAATCTCTCTGGTACCAACTGTCTTCTCTGACAATGAATTATATGTTTACCTGGCCATCTAATGGCATCAAATATTTGGCCATATTTATCCATGCAGAATTACGCCAATTGTATATTTTAATTTTAAACACCTTTTATTGCAGATTTTTCCAGGACCTTAAATTTTGGCAGAAAGGGGCGTTTTCATGGTTCAGCCACATTAACATAATTCAAATAAAATTCTCCCTAGACTTCTATATCTCCTTTAAACTATACCAATTGTCATACCTCTCTGCGTTTTGGCTATCATTGAAACACTGCATTTGTGACTTTGTCTGGTTCAATGGCCATCCTCACCTCCGCTAGGACACCCTAGTTAGATCTAAGGACAGGGGTGGAATCGGAACTGCTGAAAATACTACCTGGCAGCAATCCATGGTATAGTGTTGGTTGTCTATAACGGTGTGCCCAGGAGTCTTGGGGTGCAAATTGCACAATTAATATGTACACGTTGTTACAAGCATCTGGTCTCTTCCTGATCGTGTGTTACCAACCTAGTCTTGTGTTTTCCAAGCTCTGTCTTCTATTTCCTCATTACTTGTTTATGTGAAGGATTTGCCTGACACAGCTTCTGTGCCGACGCCCGTGATTAATCAGTCTGCATCTGTTCCTAGGTCTACTAGTGACTCGATCTGCTACCACTCAGGCTGGTAGGCTGAGGAGTGGGAGAGCCTATCGCAGCCTGGCTAGACGGTTCTAGCTCCCGTCCTTGGTCCACTTATACCTTCATTTGCTGCTTGTCCTTTGCTTGTGATTCTCCTGTTTCCTAGCTCTGCTGTTCCTGCTGTTACTATTGACCTCTGCTTTATATTGACCCTGGCTTGACTGACTATTCTCCTGCTCTGCATTTGTTACCACGTACACTCCTGGTTTGACTCGGCTCGTCCACTACTCTGTTGCTCACGGTGTTGCCGTGGGCAACTGCCCCACATTCCTTGCTTTTGTGTTCCCTTGTCTTGTTTGTCTGTTGTGCACATATTGAGCGTAGGGACCGTCGCCCAGTTGTACGCCGTTGCCTAGGACAGGCTGTGCAAGTAGGCAGGGACTGAGTGGCGGGTAGATTAGGGCTCACCTGTCTGTCTCCCTATCCTGACATTACAGTTTACTTCAGTGTTTTGTCTTTGTTTAGTTGTTCAGTTTTATCATATCTTATATGTTCTACTTGCCTTGTATTTTGGGGTTTTGCATCTGTTTAGTTTTGTTTTCATTGCCTTTGGTCATGATAGGGACAGTGTCTGCAGAATAGGGACTCCGTTAGGGACAGTCTTTGGGACAGTGAGGATTAGTGATGTATGATGTTAGGGTCAATGCTTAGGGATAGATCCAGGGATAGATATAGGGCAATCTAGAGTTTGGGTCAGCCTGCTATCATCCCCATCATTCGTTTGTTGTCATAATTTGACTGATACCATTACCCATCATCTGTTTGTTCTCATCATCTGCCTGACATCATCATCTTGTTACAGTCTTTTGTCTTCAATCAGTGAATTCCTATTTGTTGTATTCCTGTTGACTGCTAGTATTGTGATAGATGCTCCATATCTCGATTTTCTTTGTCAGTCCGGTTGGCTCACAATTTGGTCATACTCTGTCCTGAGGATCTTAGTACTGGGAGAGTCTGTTAGTTGCTGTGAAAACTGATTGCTATAGGTGAAGACTAGTTTTGTCGTCTTTTGGCCAGCCAGCATCGTTCCACATGTGCTCTTACTACTCTACCTTGGATATGGAAGGAATTCCTCCTGGTGTGGAGCTCTTTTTCATACAGTGATCACCAAAACTCTGCTCAATCCAAAATCTACTGATAAATCTGGCTCCTTGATAGATATCATTGGCCCTCTAACACCCGTCACAGATAACCCCTTATTCTCCTCATGCACTTCAAGTAATAGATTTCTTAGTAGAAATATACTCCCCTTCATTTTTAATATGTGATTAGTAATGGAACCTTAGCCCCCATCTTGGATATAATTCCGCCGTATAGGCTGTTCTCAAGGGCCCCTTATGATTACTCACCGCTATTACACTTAAAAAAGACTCCCAACTACACAGAAACCTCTCTGACTTTGAATAACTGTGTTTGTCTTCCTATCCTCGGCAATCCATCTTGCTACTCTATTGGACCTTACTTGAAACTGCTTCTCCTGGTCTCCTCTCCTTTTGCGCTTCATGGGAATGGAAAATGGGTAAGGCTTATGATACCTCTCAATGATGGAAGTGTTTCATTTTTGTCCACAAAACTATAATTGCCACAGTAGATATATTTTAAAATAAAGGTGCAGGAGACATCTTTTAAAATAATTTCTCAATAGTGAAGGAGTTCCTACAGTATGCTCCTCTACCATTGGTTCCCTTCTGTCCCGGATTCATGCTAGAGATGTGGAGTAAAAAGGGGGGACAATGTCCCATATTTGGTATAGACGCCCCATACGTTTCCTGACACAGGTCTTTAAATTAATAAGGTAAAATACCTCCATATCTATTTGCAATGTCCCTGATGCCCTCCTACTCTTATGTTACACACTTATATATATAAATGGTCCCTTGCACACCACCAATTTTGGAAAAGTCAAGAATCCAGGAGTAGTGGTTCGCAGAGGTCTCTCTTCTTCATAGAATCAAGGAATTAATTACTGACACCCCAGAAGCTGTTGTACGCTATACCAGTACCTGGTGGGACTAGATCAAATTATGTGACTCAAATTGACATTGGTCTCTGCAAATTGACTCCATAATCTCACCTGCCTTTTCTTCGGTCAACCTCGAAACTTCATGATAAATGCCTTGACGCCATTTCATCCACTTGTAAATGCATTCCATTGTTTCTCCACATAATACTGCAACTTAGACCTCCCCGTCTTTTCTCATTCTTCATTTATTTTAATTTATTGTTCTTTCTTCCTGGAATTTTCTAGGAGCAAGTTATTATGCTGTTGTATATGTGTTATTATTAAAAATCTAATAAAACTTGAATTTGTAAAGAATGTAGAAATCTTATAAATGATTAATCAATTAAACAAAATTTTATTTCTTCTGAGTAATCCAGATGGTGAAAGCACCCCCAACTAAATCCTGTATTTGAGCATGATAATAAACTTTGGTTCAGTATCCAGTTGTCTGTATGTTCTAAATACTGTATCTCCCAATTTCTGCCATTTATTTAGCCATGTCCAACACTTCTATTGTGCTCCCATTGATAGTGTTTAATAGTTTTGGTCATATCAATTGCTTTGAAGTTATAATATTCTTTATGGATTATTATTTTATACAAATGCCCACATTTTTCCTTAGTTTCGGACTCATTGTCAATTCAATATTTATTTCCACAATTGTTATGGCAGGAAGGAGGGGAAGGGGACAAGTGAGCCCTAATCTACCCACCGCCCTGTCCCTGCCTACTTGCAACGACCCGCCCTAGGCGACGGGGTACAACTGGGCGGCGGTCCCTACGCTGACTAAGTGCAAGGGAATACAAACAGGGAAGAAGCAAGGGAAGGGGCAGTAGCCCACGGAACACCGTGAGGAAACCAGAGTGGTCAACGAACCAGTCAGAATCAGGATGTCACGAAGTATACGAACGCAGAGCAAGGAGCAGGAAGCAAGCCAGGGGCAGAGCGAAGCAGGATAAGCGGAAGCTGTAGCAAGGCTGAAGCAAGGCAGTAGCAGGCTGGAGCAAGGCTGTAGCAGGGCCAGGAAACCAGGAAGAATCACAAGCAATGAGGAAGAGAAAACGGCAGGTATAAATGGACAGGGGGCGGAGCTAACTCCGACTGACCAGGCCGCGATAGGCTCTCCCACTCCTGAGCCTGCCACCCTGATTGGTGGGAGCCGGAGTCCGTCTAAGAGGTCCGGCCTCAGGTGTCGATTGATTAATCCTGGGAGTATCCACAGACGTAGTGCCTGGCAGATCCTTTACAGTACCCCCCCTTTTATGAGGGGCCACAGGACCCTTACTAAGAGGACCTGGTTTAGTGGGGAAGAGAAGGTGGAACCTCCTGATCAATACCCCAGCGTGAACATCTCGAGCAGGTACCCAAGTCTTCTCCTCCGGCCCGTATCCTCTCCAATGGACCAGGTACTGGTGGGAGCCCTGGATAATCCTACTGTCCACAATTTTGGCCACCTCGAATTCCACCCCCTCAGGGGTGAGAACGGGAACAGGAGGTTTCCTCGAGGGGGACCAGGATGGGGAGCAGCGTTTAAGGAGGGAGGCATGAAAGACGTCGTTTATGCGAAAGGATGGGGGCAGCTCCAGACGGAAGGATACAGGGTTGAGGACTTCAATGACCTTATAAGGCCCAATAAATCGGGGAGCAAACTTCCTGGATGGGACCTTAAGGCGCAAGTTCCTAGACGACAACCACACCAGATCCCCGACGACAAACCGGGGGTTAGCAGAATGTCTTCTATCAGCCTGAATCTTTTGTACGCTCTGGGACGCCTCTAGGTTCTTCTGAACCTGGGCCCAGACTGTGCACAGTTCCCGATGAACGACCTCTACCTCGGGATTATTGGAACTACCAGGAGAAACGGAGGAGAACCGTGGATTAAACCCGAAATTACAGAAAAACGGGGAGACCCCTGACGAGTTACTGACCCGGTTATTTAGGGAAAATTCGGCGAGGGGAATGAATGAGACCCAATCAAATTTACAGTCAGAGATGAAACACCTTAAATATTGTTCCAGGGATTGATTAGTCCTCTCCTTTTGGCCATTAGTTTCGGGATGGAAGGCGGAGGAGAAGGACAGATCAATCTCCAACTTTTTACAAAAGGCTCTCCAAAATAAAGAAACAAATTGTACCCCTCTGTCAGAAACGATATTGACTGGGAACCCATGGAGACGCAGAATGTGTTTAACAAACAAAGAAGCTAACGTCTTGGCGTTAGGTAGTTTCTTAAGGGGCACAAAGTGGCACATGTTGCTGAAGCGGTCTACTACCACCCACACCACCGACTTGCCTTGAGATGGAGGCAAATCGGTGATAAAATCCATGGAGATATGGGTCCAAGGTCTCTGGGGAATGGGCAAAGAACGTAGTAAGCCCGCAGGTCGGGACCAAGGGGTCTTGGACCTAGCACAAACCTCACAAGCGGCGACGTAAGCCCTAACGTCTTTAGGCAACCCAGGCCACCAATAGTTTCTGGTAATGAGGTGTTTGGTACCCAAGATGCCAGGATGACCAGATAGTGCGGAGTCATGGTTTTCCCTAAGTACCCTTAGCCGGTATTGCAGGGGGACAAACAGCTTGTCCCCAGGGAGGTTCCCGGGAGCTGAACCTTGATCAGCCACAATGTCAGAGACTAAATCAGAATCAGTGGCAGAAACGATCATACCAGGGGGTAAAATACAAGCAGGATCCTTCTCCGAAGGAGGATTAGCCATGAAACTACGTGACAGTGCATCAGCCTTAATATTTTTGGACCCAGCCCTATAGGTAACCAAGAAGTTAAATCTGGTAAAAAATAGCGCCCATCGAGCTTGTCTCGGATTAAGCCTCCGGGCAGATTCTAGGAAAACCAGATTCTTGTGGTCAGTAAGGACCGTTACCTGGTGTCTGGCCCCCTCCAGGAAGTGACACCACTCTTCAAAAGCCCATTTAATGGCTAAAAGTTTGCGGTTGCCAATATCATAGTTACTCTCCGTGGGCGAAAACTTCCTGGAGAAGTAAGCACAGGGGCGGAGATGGGTGAGGGACCTGGTACCCTGGGACAAGACAGCCCCAACTCCCACCTCGGACGCGTCAACCTCCACGATAAGTGGCTCCCTTTGGTTGGGCTGAACCAGCACAGGGGCCGAGATAAAGCACTTCTTGAGGGTCTCAAAAGCCTGGACAGCCTCAGGAGGCCAGTGGAGGACATCAGCACCCTTGCGAGTGAGGTCCGTAAGAGGCTTAGCGACGACCGAGAAGTTGGCAATAAATCTCCTGTAATAGTTAGCGAACCCCAAAAAACACTGTAGCGCCTTCAGGGAGGCAGGTTGGACCCATTCCGCCGCAGCCTGAACCTTGGCAGGGTCCATGCGGAATTCATGAGGAGTCAGGATTTGACCCAAAAATGGTATCTCCTGTACCCCAAACACACATTTTTCGGTTTTCGCAAACAGATTATTTTCCCGGAGGACCTGGAGCACCTTCCTGACATGCTCCACGTGGGAGGACTAGTCCTTGGAAAACACCAGTATGTCATCAAGGTACACTACAAGAAAATTTCCCAGGTAATCTCTCAGAATTTCATTAATAAAATTCTGGAAGACAGCAGGGGCATTACACAACCCAAAGGGCATGACCAGGTATTCGAAATGACCTTCGGGTGTGTTGAACGCAGTCTTCCACTCATCCCCCTCTTTGATGCGGATAAGGTTATACGCCCCCCGTAGATCAAACTTAGAGAACCATTGGACCCCCTGAACCTGATTAAAAAGATCCGGAATCAAAGGAAGGGGATTCTGGTTCCTTACAGTGACCTTATTCAAGTTACGATAGTCAATGCACGTCCTAAGACCACCATCCTTCTTCCCCACGAAGAAGAAGCCAGCACCTACAGGAGAAGTCGAGGGGCGAATGAAACCCTTGGCCAGGCATTCTTGGATATATTCCCTCATGGCTTCACGTTCAGGACATGAAAGATTAAATATCCTACCCTTAGGAAGCTTAGCACCTGGTACCAAATCGATAGCGCAATCGTAATCTCTATGAGGGGGCAACACCTCGGAGGCCTCCTTAGAAAACACATCAGCGAAGTCCTGAACAAACTCAGGTAGCGTGTTTACCTCCTCATGGGGAGAAATAGAGTTAACCGAAAGACATGACGTCAGGCATTTACTACCCCATTTGGTGAGATCCCCAGTATTCCAATCAAACGTGGGATTATGCAACTGCAACCAGGGAAGACCTAATACCAGATCGGACGATAATCCCTGCATCATCAGTACAGAGCACTGCTCCAAATGCATGGAGCCAACAAGGAGTTCAAAAACAGGAGTATGCTGAGTAAAATAACCATTAGCAAGAGGAGTGGAGTCGATACCCACTACCGGGACAGGATTAGGCAAATCAATAAAAGGCATTTTTAGAGACATAGCAAATTCCACAGACATGATATTAGCAGATGAGCCTGAATCCACGAAGGCACTGCCGGTGGCAGACCGACCACCAAACGAGACCTGAAAGGGAAGCAAAATGTTATTGCGTTTCATATTAACGGGAAATACCTGTGCGCCCAAGTGACCTCCCCGATGATCACTTAGGCGCGGAAGTTTTCCGGCTGCTTATTCTTGCGCCTGGGACAGATGTTCAGTTGATGCTTGTCATCCCCACAATAGAAGCAGAGACCATTCTTCCTGCGGAACTCTCTACGTTGTCGAGGGGACACGGAGGCCCCGAGTTGCATAGGTACCTCCGAGTCTTCCGTGGAAGAGCGAGGAGACGGGACCTCGGGGGGAATCGCAGGGAAGTCAGAGGGGAAAACACTGAAACGTTCAAGCTGTCGTTCTCTGAGACGTCGGTCAAGTCGTACTGCTAAGGCCATAACCTGGTCTAGGGAGTCAGAAGAGGGGTAGCTAACAAGCAGATCCTTCAGGGCGTTAGATAAGCCTAACCTAAACGGGCACCTTAGGGCAGGGTCATTCCACCGAGAAGCTACGCACCACTTTCTAAAGTCAGAACAGTATTCCTCAACAGGTCTCCTACCCTGACGTAAGGTCACCAGCTGACTCTCGGCTAAGGCAGTCCTGTCAGTCTCGTCGTAAATGAGTCCGAGGGCAGAGAAAAAACGATCAACGGAGGAAAGTTCAGGGGCGTCAGGAGCCAAGGAGAAGGCCCACTCTTGGGGCCCTTCCTGGAGTCGGGATATAATTATACCCACCCGCTGTTTCTCGGAACCTGAGGAGTGAGGTTTTAGACGGAAGTAAAGTCTGCAATTCTCCTGAGAGAAGAGAAAAGTCTTACGGTCCCCTGAGAACCGGTCAGGTAACTTGAGGTCAGGTTCTAGAGGTGAGGCGAGGGGTACTACTATGGCAGCGTCAGGCTGGTTGACCCTCTGAGCCAGGGCCTGGACCTGTAGGGAGAGGCCCTGCATCTGCTGTGTCAGGGTCTCAAGGGGGTCCATGATAGAGTAGAAGAAAGGGTAGACTAGGTATGGGCTTGTGATTATGTTATGGCAGGAAGGAGGGGAAGGGGACAAGTGAGCCCTAATCTACCCACCGCCCTGTCCCTGCCTACTTGCAACGACCCGCCCTAGGCGACGGGGTACAACTGGGCGGCGGTCCCTACGCTGACTAAGTGCAAGGGAATACAAACAGGGCACAAGCAAGGGAAGGGGCAGTAGCCCACGGAACACCGTGAGGAAACCAGAGTGGTCAACGAACCAGTCAGAATCAGGATGTCACGAAGTATACGAACGCAGAGCAAGGAGCAGGAAGCAAGCCGGGGGCAGAGCGAAGCAGGATAAGCGGAAGCTGTAGCAAGGCTGAAGCAAGGCAGTAGCAGGCTGGAGCAAGGCTGTATCAGGGCCAGGAAACCAGGAAGAATCACAAGCAATGAGGAAGAGAAAACGGCAGGTATAAATGGACAGGGGGCGGAGCTAACTCCGACTGACCAGGCCGCGATAGGCTCTCCCACTCCTGAGCCTGCCGCCCTGATTGGTGGAGCCGGAGTCCGTCTAAGAGGTCCGGCCTCAGGTGTCGATTGATTAATCCTGGGAGTATCCACAGACGTAGTGCCTGGCAGATCCTTTACAACAATATAATATTTTTTTAAATTCACTCTTACAAAAAATATACTTATTTTGTGAAATATAATCTTATGAAAAGTTCAACTTCATGTTAAAAAATATTTTGTAATTGTAGCAACAGTATATTTCATAGTATTGTATCAGTATTTAGCAGCAAAAAAAAATTATTCAACATTAAAGCAACCCTCCAGCCCAGAATAAAAATCAATTGCAAATGTAAAGTCAACTTCCCTGCTCCAGGGTGATCCAGTCCCCCACTTTCCGGCATCCAAAATGGCTGCCGCTGATTTTGATGCCAAGTTGATCCATTCCAAACTCTGATTTCATCTCAAATTCTTATGGGATTTAGTGTTTTTGTGCATTTGTCATAGTTTCTCTTCTGTCTCTCATGAGTGTTTTGTTTCTTTTGTCTGAACCTTTTACTCAGGGCATCAGAACTGTGGTAACACTTAACCCCTTAATGACCGGGCATGTTTGTACCTTAATGACCAAGCCAGATTTGTCAAATCTGGTATGTCTGACTTTATCGTAGAATAACTCTGTGAACGTTTTGAATATCCAAGTAATTCTGACATTGTTTTTTCGTCACATGTTGTAGTTTATTTTAGTGGTAAAAGTAGACTGATACAATTTACGGAAATTAATGAAAAAATAGAAAAATTACCATTTTTCTCTATTTTTAACTGCAATATGTCACATATGTACACACATACTGTACAATTTTTAATATTTTAAATTAAATATATATTTCCATCTCTTTACTCTATTTTGGCAGCACTTTTGAAAAAATAAAATAAATTTTCAGCAATTTAGAGGACTTACAAATTGAATAATAATTTTATACATTTTGAAGTACATTTTGTTTTCCTGCACCAAGCCAGGTTTTCAGAGGCTCATAGGTCTCAGAGTGATGGAAACCCCCACAAATTACCCCATTTAGAAAACTAGACCCCTTAAGGTATTTACCTAGGGGTATAGTAAGTATTTTGACCCCACAGTTTTTTGTTAAATTTAATACATAGCAGGTGAAAAAAAAAAGATTTCACTTTTTTTCATAAAAGTATCAGTTTGAAGACCGATTTCTTTGTAAAGCAAACATGAGAATGAAGAAACACACCACAAAATCTATCACCCTGTTTCTCCTGTTTTCAAAAATACCCACATTGTGGCCCTAATGCGCTGCCTGGACACACGGTAGGGCCCAAAATGAAGGGAGCACCCGGAGGCTTTCAGGACTCATATTTTGCTTGAAAATGTTTTAGGCCCCACTGTACATCTGGAGAGGCTTTGAGCTGCCAGAACGATAGAAACTCCCCATAAACGACCCCATTTAGAAAACTAGACCCCATAAGGTATTTATTTAGGGGTATAGTAAGTATTTTGACCCCACAGTTTTTTTGCTAAATTTAATGCATAACAGGTGAAAAAATAAATTATTTCACTTTTTTCATAAAAGTATCAGTTTGAAGACCGATTTCTTTGTAAAGCGAACATGAGAATGAAGAAACACACCACAAAATCTATCACCCGGTTTCTCCTGTTTTCAAAAATACCCACATTGTGGCCCTAATGCGCTGCCTGGACACACGGCAGGGCCCAAAAGGAAGGGAGCACCCGGAGGCTTTCAGGACTCATATTTTGCTTGAAAATGTTTTAGGCCCCACTGTACATTTGGGGAGGCTTTGAGCTGCCATAACGATAGAAACTCCCCATAAACGACCCCATTTAGAAAACTAGACCCCATAAGGTATTTATTAAGGGGTATAGTAAGTATTTTGACCCCACAGTTTTTTGCTAAATTTAATGCATAACAGGTGAAAAAATAAATTATTTCACTTTTTTCATAAAAGTATCACTTTGAAGACCGATTTCTTTGTAAAGCGAACATGAGAATGAAGAAACACACCACAAAATCTATCACCCGGTTTCTCCTGTTTTCAAAAATACCCACATTGTGGCCCTAATGTGCTGCCTGGACACACGGCAGGGCCCAAAAGGAAGGGAGCACCCGGAGGCTTTCAGGACTCATATTTTGCTTGAAAATGTTTTAGGCCCCACTGTACATTTGGGGAGGCTTTGAGCTGCCATAACGATAGAAACTCCCCATAAACGACCCCATTTAGAAAACTAGACCCCATAATGTAATTATTTAGGTGTATAGTAAGTATTTTGACCCCACAGTTCTTTGCTAAATGTAATGCATATCAGGTGAAAAAAAAAAAAAGTCACTTTTTTTATAAAAGTATTAGTTTGAAGACCGATTTCTTTGTAAAGCGAATATGAAAATGAAGAAACACACCCCAAAATATATCACCCTCTTTCTCCTGTTTTCAATAATACCCACATTGTGGCCCTAATGCGTTGTTTGGACATACGGCAGGGCCCCAAAGGAAGGGAGCACCCGGAGGCTTTCAGGACTCATATTTTGCTTGAAAATGTTTTAGGCCCCACTGTACATTTGGAGAAGCTTTGAGCTACAGGAACAATAGAAACTCCCCATAAACGACCCCATTTCGAAAACTAGACCCCTTAAGGTATTTATCTAGGGGTATAGTTAGCATTTTGACCACACAGGTTTTTCGCTAAATATATTGTAATTAGTCTGTAAAAATTAAAATGTACTTTTTTTCTGAAACAACATAGAAATTTTTATTATTTACAAGGAATAACGAAGAAAATGCACCCCAACATTTGTAAAGCAATGTCTCCCGATTACGACAATACCCCATATGTGGTAATAAACTGCTGTTTGGACCCACAGCAGGGCTCAGAAGTGAAGGAGCGCCATTTGGATTTATGATTTTGCTGGAATGGTTTTCGGTGCCATGTCGCATTTGCAATGCACTGGAGGGACAAAAACAGTGGAAACCCACCAAAAGTGACCCCATTTTGGAAAAACCTTCAAGGAATTTTTCTAGGGGTATAGTGAGCATTTACACTCCACGGGTCTTTTGCAGAGTTTATTAGAATTAGGGCGCAAAAATTAATATAAAAATTTTTTCCACTAAAATGTTGCATTTTCTCATTTTCACAAGGCATAAAGGAGGAAAAAAACAACCATTTTTTATAAAGCAATTTCTCCCGAGTACGGAAATACCCCACATGTGGTCATACGTTTTTTTCATTTGAAATGAATTAACCATTTCAGGACTGATCCATTTTTTGCTTTCATATTTTAGATTTTCACTCCCTGCTTTCCAAGAGCCATAACTTTTTTATTTTTCCATAAATAGAGTGGTGTGAGGGCTTATTTCTTGCGGGAGGAGCTGCAATTTTTATTGGTACCAGTTTTTGGTACATAAAAAGTGATTCAAAAGTTGTATTACATTTTTTTTTAGAGCGAAGGTGACAAAAAAAACAAAACAGCGATTTTGGCGGTTTCAATTATTACATTTTTTTAAGGTGTGCACTGTGCAAATTAAATAATGGTATATTGTAATAGTTCAGACTTTTACGGAGGTAGCGATACCAATTTTGTTCATTTTTTTACATTACTTTAGAAGAAAAATGCGAAAAGGTGTTTTTTTTTTAACTTTAAAAAAACAAAATTCTCACTACTAATAACTATAATTCTTCTACACATTTTATTAATCAATCCCCTTAGGGGACTTGATCCAGCGATCATTGGATCACTGGTACAATACACTGCAATACTAATGTATTGCAGTATATTGTTATTCTTACAGGCTTCTGTAACAGAGCGATCGCTGTACCTGTCCGTTAGTACCGAGGGGGCCTGCTGTAATACACAGCCAACACCCGCAGCGTATGGAGCGGGCCCAGCATGTGTGCCAGCTCCATACATCAACCGCCGCACCATGACGGGCAATTAAGTCATAGTGCGCAAAGGGGTTAATGCACAGCGGATGGTTCAAAGTGAAAATTGCAATTTTCCACTGATATGCCATTTTATTGCATAATATGTTGTGCCCAGTTTGTGCCACAGAAGACAAATACCTCATAAAACGTTAAGCGGGTTCTCTCGGGTATGGCGACGCCATATATGTGTGGGTGCAAACTGCTGCTTGGGCACACTGTAGGGATCAGAAGGGAGGGAACGCCATTTTGCTTTTGGAGCGCAGATTTTGCTTGGTAGTAGTTTTGTTTGGGGTTTTACTGGTATTTCAGTTTATAATTTGGGGGTATGTGTAATCTGTGCGGAGTACAACAGGGCATAATAAGAGGGTATAATAATGGGGTAAATAAATAATATTTCATAGATATGTGCCCGGTGTCGCACTGATAAATGGCACCCGATCTTATCCACTTTTGGACACTCTGCACATTTTGCATCGTTATATTCTGAAAGCCAGAACTTTTTTATTTTTCACCACCGTGAGGGCTTATTTGTTGGGGGACAATCTGTCGTTTTCATTGGTACCATTTTGGGGTACGTGCGATTTTTATTTTTTTATCACTTTTTATTCAATTTTTTTGCAATCCTGAGCAAAAAACAGGAATTCTGACACCGTTTTTTAGGTTTTCTTTTTGCGGTGCTCACCGTACGCTATAAGTGACATTTTTACTTTATTCTGCGTGCTTGTAGGATTACGGCGATACCATATGTATATAGGTTTGGTCCTTTTTTTTAGCGTTTGCACAATAAAATGACTTATTTATAAAAAAAAATAATTTTCTGTGTCACCATATTCTGAGAGACATAATTTTTTTATTTTTTAGTCAAAAAATCTGTGTAAGGGCTTGTTTTTTGCGGGACGGATAGAAGTTTTTATTGGTACTATTTTTGGGTACATGCGACTTTTTGATAATTTTTTATTCTTTATTTAGGGAGCGGTGGTGACCAAAACAATTGTGATTCTGTCGTAGTTTTTTATTGATTTTGGGGTGTTCATCGTGCGGGAAAAATAACATTACAGTTTTATAGTTGGGGTCGTTACGAACGCGGTGATACCAAATATGTGTACTTTTTTAACGTGTTAATTTTTTTTCTATAATAAAAGTCTTATTATAGGAAAAAAAAGCAGTTCATGTTTATATCACTTCTAACTTTTATTTTTACACTTTTTTAAAACATTTTTATTATCTTTTTTTTACTTTTTTACTTGTCCCACTAGGGGACACTTAGTCTTGCAGCTTTGATCGCTGCTGGAGTACATTACACTTTGATCACGTAGTGTAATGTACTCCAACTGTCATTGTGACGTAACTGTCACTCTGACAGGAAGCCGAGGAGGAACGGCCGGAGGCTGCTCCTCCGAGGCTTCCGTACATGGCAACCCGGAGGTCATTGTCTGACCTCCGATTGCCACGACAAGCATCGGTAGCCCCCACGATCACTTCGCGGGGGCTGCCAATGTGCTTCAAATCACTTAAATGCGGCGACGGCAATCCGTCGCCGCACTTAAGGGGTTAATTGCCGAAAGCAGCGGCGATGGTCCGCTGTCCGGCGAGACTGATATGTCAGCTGTCTAGGACAGCTGTCAGCGCGTGCCTGTCACTCTGTATTTACACAGAGTGACAGTTTTAAATACTGACGAAAATGAACGTCCTGGTGCGGGAACTAGCAGCCGACCATGACGTTCATTTTCGTCCTTGGTCGTGAAAGGGTTAAGTTCCACTGCAGGTAATTTTGTTTTTACCTGTTTTCCCAGGAATAATTCAGCTATAGATTTTCCTCCTACTAGTGCTGGTTGTTGCTTTTTAGCTTTGGAGAATCTTGACCTGAACAGGCAGTTTTTCTCGACAATGTCTTTATAATTTTTACATTGCATTCTACAAGTCCATTACTCTGTGGAAATCTGGGACTGGAAGTCACATGTTTGAATACAAACTTTTGTGTAAATTTAATTAAAACACATTCGGTAAATTGAGCTCCATAGTCTGTTCTCACTTCAGTTGGTATGCCGTATCTGCAAATATAGAACCTTGAGTACCTTGCACATCACAAATGTGTGCTGTTTATCAGTTTTAGAATTTCTGGATAATTAAACTATGCAATAAAGTATTGCCAGCTGTTTCTTTCCATTCAAATTGAATATATCAACTCCAATTATTTCTCAGGGTCCACATGGCATTTCTCTTTGTAGTAATGGCTTCTTAAAGAAGCACTCCCATAAATAATTTTATTGCGCTGCCCATTTGTAATGGCCATCTTGTACATGTATGTGATAATTATTTTCTCACCAAGCATTTAGTTTTCAAAACACAGGTTTCGTACAGTCACGTGATCTCTAACCTGACTCGTCGATTCCAACTCCGTCTTATATTTGGACCGAAAGCCAGTTTCTCTATGTAAGTCTATGAGACTGACATTCTGAGTCTCATAGACTTACTACAGATGGTGGGGTACTGGATCGCACCCGGCTGTTCCCGGTACCCCTGGTGGTGGTGGGTAACTGGGTAATAATGGGGTTAATGTTAGCCTCTGCACCGGCTAACACTAAGCTCCACCTTAGTAATGGACGCTGTCAATCAGCCAGCGGCATTACTAAGGCAGTAGTAATAAAGTTTAAAAAAAATACAAAGCAATATAAAAAATATTTTATTGAAATAAAAAAAACACCACGCTCGTTAGCTTTTTTTATTTGCAATAAAATGGTTATCATCGAAGTAGTTCTTGAATCCAGCCTAGTCCAATAACCAAACCTATAAAAAAAAAGCACAAACACAATAAAAACACATTAGTAACACATGTGGTAGGCTTAGATACATGGCCAATGTGTGATACTGTCTGTTGTACACTGTATCTAAGCCTATTACAAAGTAGGCTTAGACATAGGGCCCAGCAGACCAGATCACATCATGTGTGATCCTGCCTGATGAGCCCCGTATCTAAGCGTACTACATGGTAGGCTTAGATACAGCACCCCAGAAAACAGTCTTCTTGAGGGGGCGTGGCCGGATGTCTGCCTGAGTAGACGTGCTTCACAGCGCTCTTGAGCTCTCTGACTCCTTATCCTGCTGAAATCCCTGCCATCCTGCTATCTAAGTCGCCCATCAGGGCAAGACAAGTGACTCTATCACCCCTGTATCCCTACCTGTTGGTAGTTTCGGGGTCTCGTGTCGTGGGGCCTTCCTGGACCGAGGCGCTGGTCGGCAAACGGCACTTCCGGTTGAGCGCGTGGCGGGCGGAAGTGAAGGGCTGCCCGCTGGAGTGTCGTCCTGTGTTGGTCGTGGCTGATGGAGGCTGGTGTTAGTGACTGCTGGCGGCAGGACTGTGCAGCAGGCAAGTGACATACTTACCTGTGTGTTCCTGATGTCGCGGTGGGTGCTGTGCTGCCGTGTGTGGAGGGTGTCCCGTTGGAGTCAGGAGGATTCTTCCAAAGAGCGCTTCCCAGGTATCTCCTCAGACTGAATTAGCTGTGCAGGCACACGACTTGCCCTGCACTGGGCCCGGCGCTGGTTCTCCGGGACGCCATGCACCCTTAGCTTGCGCTTCTGCTAACCCGCCATCTCGTGCATAACCTGCAGCCCTCCGTTTGCATCATGGGAGGTAGTAAGGCTGGAAAAAAGGGGAAAACTAGATCCATGCAGGGCAGCTATATTCCCCCTTCAGATGAAGAATCCTCAGACGATATGGAGGCTGGTGCTTCTGGCACAGCCATGGCTAAAATCAAGGCTAATGCAGTAAAGAGGCTGGAGCAATATACTAGGCCTGAACGTCTCCCTGCTTCTCCGGACCCATCTCTGTCCCTGTTTGATGGCTCGCTGAGTCCTCCAAGACCATTATCACCACAGGACCAACCTGTCTCTTCCTCACATGTGGATACAAAATTTGCTGAATTAATGTCTGCAATTACCTCATGTCAGTCCTTACTGGTTACTAAGGTTGATAAACTGTGTCAAGACTTTGTTATCCTGAGGCATGATGTGCAAAAAGTGCGGGAACGCACTACAGAAACATAGCGCAGGATTTCGGAGGTGGAGGATACTCTACACCCTATTCCAACTCAGATCACGGATTTAAGGCAGCAAGTGGAGACTTCGGTCAAGCGGGCTGATGATTTTGAGAACAGACTTCGAAGGAATAACATCCGCATAGTGGGGCTGCCGGAAAAGTCGGAGGGTGCAGATACAGTTTATTTTTTGGAAAGGTGGTTGAAGGAGACCTTTGATGCTACTGTTTTTTCAGCATTTTTCAGCCCTCCTCGGTTCCTGCTGGCTCGTCTGCTACATTTCAGGGATAGAGATGCTATTCTTCAAGTGGCAAGGCGTAAAGGTTCTTTCCTATATAATTCCCAGCGGATTTCCATTTACCCAGACTTTTTGGTCACTATTCGTTTCTTTCCCCCACTGAGGCCTTGGACTGGGCGGCTGCTGCGCTTCGACCCTCAGGAGTAGACTCCCCCCTTGATTGCTGAGTTCTCCTGTCTGGAACATTCTGTTTTGATATTCTTCTCTCTCTCTTTCCTGGAAAATGGCATAATGCACTGAGTCGGTTGCTAATTAACTGGTGTATTTGCACTGTTACTATGGAGAGATGATGAGATCTGACATTGATGTAATGCTCAATTTTCTTTGTCACTTGTCTTCACTGTTTTTCTTTGTTTTTGTTTTTATTTTCTCCCCTATAAGTGGGGTCAGGTCTCAGGGCTGTGCTGCTGTTTTAGCTGTTGGCTTAGTCAGGGACCACTGTTCTCAGTTGTAGTTCAGTTAGTGGGTACAGGTCTACACTAGAAGTCTAGTGCTTGACAGGGATTGTTGGGGTCTGATTTATTGTATTTTAATGTACTGTTATATGTGGTGTGAGATGATTGCGTGTGTGAATGTTTGTGTGCTTTTCTTCTCTTCCTTCCCCTCATATGTTGGCTCTGGACCTCCTGCTGCTTTCTATTCTTCAATTCTAAATTTAAACGGTCTCTTGTTTTCAATTTTCTGAAGAAACACTCGCCCCATGTTATCTGCTTACAAGAGACACATTTAAGTGGACAAAAAATGTTGGCCCTTAAGCGGGTTTGGATTGCTAGAGGGTATCACTCCTCCTATTCTTCATATTCTAGGGGGGTGTTGGTCCTCATAGCCAAGAGTGTGCGCCTGGAGGTTTTGAAAGTAGTGTGTGACCATTTTGGGCGTTATGTAATCATACACTGTTCACTGCATGGGTCGCATTTTACTATAGTCAATATGTATGTTCCCCCGCATTTGGATCCTGCATTGCTGGATTTGATAGCCCAGAAATTATCAGAGTTCCCTGCTGGCCCAGTGTTATGTGTGAGTGACTTCAATGCGGTCCCTGACATATCAATGGATCGTACGGGAGGTTCGGACCAGTCTTCTGTTCACCTTAACTCTTGGTCCTCAATGCTTCACTTAATGGATGTATGGCGCTGGAAATACCCGTTTGAAAAAAGATACTCATATTACTCCTCTGCCCATAAAACATTCTCTAGAATTGACCTTGCTATGGCGTCGCAGGACTTTTTGCCTGCAGTTACTTCTCTAGATATCAATCCTTGGGGAATCTCGGATCATTCATCTCTTATATTGTCATTTGCGGCTGGTCCTCCAGCCTGGCTGTCCTCTCCTGAGGTTCGATCTGAGGTGGAGACCTCTCATAACTCCTATTGGGATCACAATTCCTCATACCCTGACCCATTGGTAGTGTGGGACGCCTATAAAGCCACTGTTAGGGGTGCTTTTGTGTCATGGGTCGCAAGGTGTAGAGCAGTGTCCCGAGAGAAGGAGGGGTTTCTGGTAGAGGAGATTCAGAGGACTGAGAGAGAATATATTGCAGATCCCTGTCCAGTTACGAAAAGTCGATGGGCAAGGGTTTAGAGGGAACTCTATACTATACAGGTTGAACAAACAAAAAAACGTATAATGTATACTGAGGCAGCGGTGTTTGAGTTCGGGGACAAAAAACTTCTAGCATACTTGGCTAGGTCGGAGCGCCCATGTGCCTCTATTCCGTCCATTCTCTCCTCTGACAGACTTCTATGTACTGATAGAGATTGGTTCAGAGTGCACTAGATCAGTGGAGGTGCACGAATAGGGTCCCAACCCAATCGTATTTAGAAAAAGTATTCGGCACACAAAGTCGTGGGTTTTAATTTCTTTGAATTTATTGCATTAGATGCCAGGGGTTTGGTGAGTGCAACGTTTCGGTCAAAGGACCTTCGTCAGGCACTCGTTCCCACTGGTCGCTGGTGTGTCCAGATGTTCGGCGCTGTCATCAGTATGGCGGGTTTCCGCTTATTTTGGCGCCAAAATAAGCGGAAACCCGTCATACTGATGACAGCGCCGAACATCTGGACACACCAGCGACCAGTGGGAACGAGTGCCTGACGAAGGTCCTTTGACCGAAACGTTGCACGCACCAAACCCCTGGCATCTAATGCAATAAATTCAAAGAAATTAAAACCCACGACTTTGTGTGCCGAATACTTTTTCTAAAGACTTCTATGTACTGTCCCTAAGGACTTGAATAAAGTGTTTATGCTGCATTATATAGTTCCAGATGTAGTGGACCTCCGGAAGACGTAGAACGATTTCTAGATGACCTTCCCTTGTGGCGTTTGTCTGATGTGCAGGCAAAGGAGTTGGACAGCCCGCTTACTGAAGATGATATCACTAGGGCAATTCAGTTGTTGCCATCTGGTAAAACCCCCGGACTTGATGGACTGGGGACTGATTGGTATAAGGATAGTTGTGAGGTTTTAGTGCCCAGACTTCAGGAAGTATTTTCTAATGCTCTGGAGATGGGGGTTCTGCCAGCATCTATTAGAGAGTCCCTAGTTGTGGTGTTTTTGAAGCCTGGGAAGGATCCAACTCTTCTGGACTCCTATCAGCCCATCTTGCTAATTTATTCAGATGTTAAGATACTAGCCAAAATATTAGCCACTAGATTGAACAAAGTAATATTGTCCCTTGTTCATCCTGACCAAACCGGCTTTATGCCTGGGAAGGGTATGGATATTAATGTGCATAGGTTGTTTCTCAATATTGATGCTGCGCAATATGATACCTCCCCTGGTTTTGTTCTCTCTCTTGATACATATAAAGCCTTTGATTCGGTTGAATGGAGATATCTCTGGATACTCCTTTCCCGTTTAAATTTTGGTCCAAGATTTATTGCTCTTGTACGTCTTTTATATGAACGGCCTGTAGCTAGGGTGAGAACAAATCTGGATGTCTCTAAACCCTTCTCTTTGGGACGTGGTACGCATCAGGGGTGTCCTCTTTCCCCTTTGTTGTTTGCTCTTGCGATTGAGCCTCTGGCAGTTAGGCATTCCTCTTACATTTCTGGTGTCCCTCGAGGTTCTCTGGTTGAGAAAATATCCCTGTATGCAGATGATACGTTGGTGTACTTGGCGGATGATGGTCCTTCGTTGGCTTCGCTCCTACAGCTGATTGACACTTTTGGGGCCCTTTCGGGTTTATCGGTTAATTGGTCTAAGTCGGTTATGTTTCCTCTCTCTGCAGACTATTGCTCCCAGCAGGGTCTTCCTGTCCCCTTACAGGTCGTATCTCAATTTACGTATCTTGGGGTGTGGATTTCCCTTAATTTGCTACGTTTCCGTGAACTTAACTTATGTCCATTGGTGGCCTCTACTGAAAAGCAGCTAAAAACTTGGAGGAACCTTCCCCTTTCCTTATAGTGTAGGATAAATCTTTTCAAAATTATATATCTGCCTAAATTTCTTTACCTCCTCCATATTTGTTCAATTATATTGCCCAAACAATTTTTTGGACAACTGCATGGGATTCTACGTGGGTTCTACTGGCAGGGGGGCACACTTAGGTTTAGTCTCAGTCTTCTACAGGCCCCAAAGAGCATGGGGGGGTGGTGACAGCACCCAACCTTTATCTATATTACTTGGCTTTGCAGCTGGTGCTGGCTCACTGGTGGATTGATATTGATTTAAGTAATGCGGCCACCGCGCTGACAGGGGCACTCATGGCTTCCTATGAGAGTCTTACCAACTTATTATATAGGTTTAAACACTCGTGTCGGGTGCCACTACCATATAAAACTATAGCTAGTGCCTGGAGGAAGGCACACCTATTAATGAGAGATCAGGCGGATTCTTCTGTCTCCCCTAGGACTCCATTATGGAACAATCCATGATTGCCTCACCTGTGTCCCTGCCGGGAGCAATGATGTGGGCTAGGGTAGGGGTTCGATTTTTAGGTCAACTATACTCTGTGGATAGTGGTTTTGTCTCCTTTTCTGAGCTTGAGGGGAGGTTTGGGGTCTCGAGGAAGGCTTTTTATCATTATCTCCAATTAAGACATGCCTGCTCGGCCCAGTTTGGTTCTGACATGCCAGCTTTGGGGTTTTCCAGAGTTGAGGACTTGCTTGGCACCCCAGACTTTCCTAAAACTCTTGCTCAAACCTATGCCTTGTTGTTGTCGTCTGTAAAACAACCTTTTGATAGGGCGTTCCTGGGGTGGAAGAGAGATATTCCTGATTTTGTCAGAGGAGGGGTGGAGGGAGGTGGAACTCTCATTCTTTGACTCCGTTATTAGTGCACGAGATTTTTTAATACAGTCACGGTTCATACACAGGATTTATTACACTCCAGATAGACTCCAGAGAATTGGGGCCTCAGGGTCTGATAGCTATTTTAGGTGTCAGTCGGATGTTGGCACGTACCTCCACTGTGTATGGTCCTGTCCTAGGATTTCACCATTCTGGTCTAGGGTTGTGGAGTTTCTTCATGATAAATTTGAGTTTCCTCGGGTTCTTTTCCCTCAGGTGTGCCTCTTGGGCATTATGAATGAGATAGTACAAGGCTATTGTAATGACAGGGATAGGGAAACAGACAAGTAAGCCCTAATCTACCCGTCACTCAGTCCCTGCCTACTTGCAACGACCCGCCCTAGGCGACGGGGTACAACACTACACTCAGTAAGTGCACGACAGACTACCAGACAAGGAGACACAGAACAAAGGGAAACGGGGCAGTTGCCCACGGCAACACCGTGAGCAACAAGAGAAGTAAACGAGCCGAGTCAAACCAGGAGAGTACGAGGTGCCAAACGCAGAGCAGGAGAGTAGTGAACAAGCCGAGTCAAACCAGGAGTGTACGAGGTACCAAACGCAGAGCAGAAGAGTAGTCAGTAAGCCAGGGTCATATGAAGCAGGGTCAAATAGTCCAGAAGCTGCAGCAGGGCCAGGAAACCAACAGAGAAGATTCACAAGCAAGGAGGAACAGGAAAGGCAGGTATAAATAGACAGAGGGCGGGAGCTAGCTCCGTCTGGCCAGACTGTGATAGGCTCTCCCACTCCTAAGCCTGCAATCCTGAGTGGTGGAAGATGGAGTCAGTCTCACAGACATAGAAGCAGGTGCAGACTGATTACCTATGGGCGTGGATACAGAAGCTGTGCCTGGCAGATCCTTAACAGTACCCCCCCCCTTTTATGAGGGGCCACCGGACCCTTTCTAGATGGACCTGGTTTATTGGGGAAACGAAGGTGGAACCTCCTGACCAATACCCCAGCGTGAACATCCCGGGCGGGTACCCAAGTCCTCTCCTCAGGCCCGTATCCACTCCAATGGACCAGGTACTGGAGGGAGCCTTGGACCATCCTGCTGTCCACAATCTTGGCCACCTCGAATTCTACCCCCTCAGGGGTGAGAAAGGGGACATGAGGTTTCCTCTAAGGAGCCAAGGACGGGGAGCAGCGTTTAAGGAGGGAGGCATGAAACACGTCGTGTACTCGAAAAGATGGGGGCAACTCCAGTCGGAAGGAGACAGGATTGAGGACTTCAATGACCTTGTACGGCCCTATAAACCGGGGAGCAAACTTCTTGGAAGGGACTTTAAGGCACAAGTTCTTAGACGATAGCCACACCAGATCCCCGACCATAAACAAGGGGTTAGCAGAACGTCTTCTATCTGCCTGAGTTTTTTGTATGCTCTGGGACGCC
The DNA here is from genome assembly GCF_050947455.1 of Rhinoderma darwinii. Lineage (NCBI taxonomy): Eukaryota > Metazoa > Chordata > Amphibia > Anura > Rhinodermatidae > Rhinoderma > Rhinoderma darwinii. The sequence goes on from NC_134690.1 coordinate 266,837,016, forward strand.
TCTAGGTTCTTCTGAACCTGGGCCCAGACTGTGCACAGTTCCCGATGAACGACCTCTACCTCGGGATTGTTGGAACTACCAGGTGAAACGGAGGAGAACCGTGGATTAAACCCAAAATTACAGAAAAAGGGGGAGACCCCTGACGAGTTACTGACCCAGTTATTAAGGGAAAATTCGGCGAGGGGAATGAATGAGACCCAATCATATTGACAGTCAGAGATAAAACACCTTAAATATTGTTCTAGAGACTGATTAGTCCTCTCGGTTTGGCCATTAGTTTCAGGATGGAAGGCAGAAAGAGAAGGACAGATCAATCTCCAACTTTTTACAGAAGGCTCTCCAAAACAAAGAAACAAATTGTTTATTGTCAGAAACAATATTGACAGGGACCCCATGGAGACGCAGGATGTTAAGACTTTTGCACCGGGGCCCATGAGTCTTTAGCTACGACCCTGAGTGCAAATGTACATTATATTATAGTAAAGCATACAATCAAAATGGCGACTGCATTTCGCCGCTGCTTATTCTCTGGGTATTAGCCCTTTTTGGAGATTTATGCCAGAGGATTGCGTATACAGCTATTTCCCTCTTTCCCCATAGACAACGAGAGCTTCATCTCTAACTGGGAGGAAGCCTGCAATCTATGTTCAATAAAATGTATGAATTTGCTCATAGGCCTCAACAAAGGAACACTAGAAACAATAGATAGTGAGATTGAGACTAATCAAATTATACTTAAAGAGATAACCACATCAGAAAATCTCTTACTGTTCAGCCAAGATTTGGACAAACAGTTTGAGATCTGGGAAAAGGAGATCCAAAGCGTAAAAACAAAAAAACTTTTGAGAGATCAAAATGATGCATCTCAACAAAGAGTTTATCGTTGGAGACGAAAAGAAGGTCAGGGAAATCTGAGTAGAACATCGTCCATGTCCTCTACTTCGTAGAAATAGTAAAACAGTCTCTTACACTTAGTCAAAGACCAATCAGATCTAAACGGAAATTTGATCACAAAGACAGTGGCTATAATAAAAGGAGAATTAATAGGCCTGGCGAGTCATCGGATCGAAACCCAAAGGTAATTAATTTGTCAGAACATATATTTTCTGAAACTGACATAAATGTATTAAGTAGAGGTCTGACCTTTTCACCAACTGCACCATTTGATGCATTCACAGCAATAAAAGATCTGAACCTGTTCGCCAGAACTTTGATGTTCAAGAGATGGCATTACAAGGAAGAGGATCAGATCTTTAAAACTGTTGAGGAAAGGACTACACTAAGAGACCTAGAAATACTTATGGGCGAACAAGATGACACACAGGTAAGTGCCATTCCAGACTGTATTAAAAGAAAATCGGAAAAATTTCCACCTCTATTTTTATGCCCAGCAATTGACACATTTGTGAAAACAGTGTCTAAAGAATTTGATAAAATACCGAAAACCTTGGTCAACGATAATCTATCTAAAAATGAAAGAGAAAGTCTTCACAGGTTAAAAAGTTTTAGAGATGTTATTTACAAGCCCGCCGATAAGGGGGGAAACATTGTTGTGTGGCCGAGGACAATGTACGAAAGTGAAGCGAATCGTCAGCTAAGGGACAAAAATTTTTATAAAAAACTAACATTTAATCCTATTTCCTCTTATAGTGAACAACTGGTTAAAATTCTAAAACAAGCGATGAATGATGGAGTTGTGACCAAAAATCTATATGATGCACTTCTTGTTCCAATACCTGTAGTAGCGACACTCTACCTTTTGCCAAAAGTCCACAAAAATATAAAGACCCCACCAGGAAGACCGATCATCTCTGGCCAAGGTAATTTTACAGAGAATATCTGTAAATTTATAGATCACCATCTTAAGCCTTTAGTGGAATGTTTACCCTCCTACATTAGGGACTCATCAGACCTCTTACAGAAATTGGAATGCACCCATCTAGATGCCGATATGTGGTTAGTCACCTGCGACGTTGAATCGCTTTATACCAGTATCAGACACAGTGATGGGGTCAAAGCTACCAATTTTTTCTTGAGTACGAGTAATTTGGAGGAAGGGTTTACTAAATTCCTTAGTACACTACTGGACTTTGCTTTGACACACAATGTGTTCACGTTTAATGGGTCATTCTACCTACAGCTCCAGGGAACGGCAATGGGGGCAGCCTGTGCGCCCTCGTATGCCAATTTGTTCCTGGGGCTGTGGGAGAGAAACCTATTCCTGTCAGATCATGGTACGTCAATGAACCGGGTCATTTTTTGGGCCCGCTTCATTGACGATATCTTCTTGATCTGGCAGGGTACTTCTGAGCAATTGCAACAATTTATGGCAGAATTGAATCTGAATGATCAGAATATTAAGCTTACATACAAATGTGACAAAAAACAAGTAGACTTTTTGGACATCAAAATCCAATGTGATGAGAATGGTGATGTCCAGACTGATCTTTTCAGGAAAGAGACATCTGTTAACTCTCTTTTACACGCTACCTCTGCACATCCGAAACAAACTATTGCTGCTATTCCCACAGGCCAATTTCTTAGATTAAAACGTACTTGTTCAAGGAAAGAAGATTTTATAAAACAAGCTAAGGATCTAGAACATAGATTTATGGATCGGGGCTACAGCAACCGATGCATCAGGAAAGCAAGAAAAAGAGCTCAAGAAACGGAGAGAAACAAACTCCTACAACCAGCGGTGCGAGCAAATAAAATTAATGAGGTGAGATTCATCACGCCATATCATTCCCGTTGGGAAGAGATGAAGGGCCATTTAAATAGATACTGGCCGATTTTGAAAGCTGATCCGATACTCAACAAAATATTGCCTACATTTCCTTCTGTAACCTACCGTCGCGCTAAAAATTTGAAAGATCATTTGGTCCGAAGTTTCTATACCCCAGTCCCACAGGGAAGAAAATTCTTTGGAACTAAAGGCCCTAAATGGGGTTGTTCCCCTTGCGGAGGCTGTATTTCATGTCCCAATGTTGAACGTGCAGTAGAGTTCACGGACTCTGAAAGAAATAAAACGTTCAAAATCGTGTGGCACATTACATGTGCAACACGAGGGGTGATATACTATGCAATGTGTCCCTGTAATAAAATTTATATAGGACTGACCACACGGGAATTTCGAATAAGAGTCCGTGAACATGTACGGGACATTGAATCCGCAAAGGAGGTTTATGATGCTGACAAAATAGAAAAATTAAAAACGATTCCACGCCATTTTAAACAGCATCATAACTGTAATTACAGGCTACTGAAGGTGCGAGGAATAGATCATGTGGAACTGAATATAAGAGGTGGGGACCTGATGAGGAAGTTACTAAGATTGGAAAGTAAATGGATCTGGACTTTGAAGACCATGCAGCCGAGAGGCTTAAACGAATCGCATGGGTACGCTTCGTTTCTCTGATCACTGTGTATGTGTTTGTGTGGCATCATTTTTTAATCTTGTAATGTAGTAATGTTTTTGTGATTTTAATATATGTTCTTCCTTCTTCCTAGTTCATCAGACATAGACGTGTATGAATTACTATCGACATTCAGAGATGCATCAATTTTGCAATGAAAGAAATTACATTATATTAAAACGATGTGTTATATTGATTTGTATATATAAAGAAAGTTTTTTCAATTACGTGTTTACTAATCCCTTTAGTAGTTTATATATGGCAGCGGAAAATAATGAAATGCACAGATTTTTAATGAATCATTTTTAAATTTAATGAATTTGTTGCACTATTGCACTTTAGTCACTAAAATGTACTTTTATGTATTCTTAATGTTGGCACTAATTTGTTATATATATATTCTTTTAATATTCTTTCACATGACTATATGTGCATATGATCTGTGTACATATATACTCGTATAATATATTTTTTATCACCATATAGTATGTATTTATTCCTATAATCACTTTGCACATAATATATTACCATGGTGATGTAGATTAACACATGTGTTTCTCATATGTATATGAATAGCATGTGTATATGTATGCATATATTTTTTTATAATATACAATACTTATTTATTTATTTATTTACTTATTTACAACGTCACACACATATATAAAATATATATATATATATATTTATTTTTTTCATGCACATTATACTTTATGTGAATATGCACTATTCCATATTTATTTATTATTATATTTTTTGTTTACCATATATAAAAACCTTTGTTTAATATAAAGTAACGTGTCTAATATAATCTATTATATATTTCTTTTAATGTTCTGTGCTGAATATCCAAAGAATTTTCCTTGTGTCAAACATAAAGTTTTTATTTATAGATCGTCATGATAAGGGATATACGTACAAATATTGAAAATGTAACTTTCATCAAATGCTGTGGAATTCTTCTCTATATATATATGTCGTATTTGATGGATTCATCGTTAACATACCTCAATCAAGTGCGCATGCGCTGGCGTCCCTAGCAACTCACTACGAGTCGGCATCTTGATGTGCATGTGATAGAGGACGCTGCTGTGATATCATCACGCAGCGTACTCATCACGTATCACATGATGCCCACACCATGTGATGATTGTCTATCGACAAACGCGGACATGACGCCAACAGTTGATTGAGGTAAATATGTGGTGCATTACTTTCACCTGGCCAATCGGCCTCTGATTGGTCTCTATGTAAGATAAATAGGAAGGATATACTTGTAGGTGCCACCCCCAGACGAAGGCGGAAGCCGAAACGCGTTGGGGCCGGTCGCCATTCTTTGAGTCTCAGCTACATGGGTTAGTACTCTGTTACCTATCGTTCGCTGTTATTGTTGCTCAATATATACTAATTACATTTAGCATTTACACATGTATGAGCAAAATTTTGGATGTAACACTTTCTATTGGTCCTGTTACAACTCTATTTCCAATGTATGTTACTAACATCCCTTCTATTTATTCTTAAACAGTTGAACACATCATTTGTAGCCAGTATACTTTACCACATTCATACTATGCTATATGCATTTTTGTTTTGAGGTGTATTCTAACAAGTTCATATTTATATGACTCCTTTTGTTGAACATTTGACTCTTGTTTGGCGGCCATGCTTTTATTTGTGATTCATTTTTAGAAACTTATATTTGTAACCAGTATAATATTGTTGTGTGTTAAAGGGGGTGGGGTAATAACGGGATTCACTGGTTAGTGGCACCCACTATTACTACTGCCTTTATAATTAGGGTCACTAGGGTTATGCCTAGTTCCCCTACCTTTTCCTTATACTAACGTCGATCTAATTGCTTTAGCGGCTACTCAAGGGAATAAGACCGTATAGTAAATAAAGGTAATATTTATTAACATACAGTAATCACTCTCATATGTATAATACAGTAACTAATCACCGTACAGTATAAACACGGTATCAAGATATTATACCGCCACCCACTTACATAAACATACACAGAATACAGTTACGTTACAACACAATACACATAAGTTACTTGTGATTCTCACACGCTCTCTATCTCTATCCCACTCCCTCCTAATATAACTTTCCCTATACACTAAGGGTTAATACGGGATAAGGAGGAACAAGGGGGATGGGTTACTGTGTAAAACAGACAGCAAGGGTTAACTCAGGGACTCTGGGACAGCAAGGGTTAACTCAGGGACTCTGGGACAGCAAGGGTTAACTCAGGGACTCTGGGACAGCAAGGGTTAACTCAGGGACTCTGGGACAGCAAGGGTTAACTCTGGGACAGCAAGGTTTAACTCAGGGACTCTGGGACAGCAAGGGTTAACTCAGGGACTCTGGGACAGCAAGGGTTAACTCTGGGACTCTGGGACAGCAAGGGTTAACTCAGGGACAGTAATCAGGGAGATCAAGGGGTTAACTCAGGGAAGCAAGGGTTAACTCTGGGACAGTAGGGACTCAGGGACAGTATCAAGGGGTTAACTCAGGGAAGCAAGGGTTAACTCTGGGACAGTAGGGACTCAGGAAGAGCAAGGGGTTAACTCAGGGAAGCAAGGGTTAACTCAGGGACAGTACTCAGGGAGATCAAGGGGTTAACTCAGGGAAGCAAGGGTTACAGCAGGAGGAGACAGGGAGAGACAGGGTTAAGTGTAGCTGCTGCTACACTTGATACTTAGCGTGACTTTGTGGAGCAGCAGAGGCAGCAGCAGGAACCCAGGTCTTTGGAGGAGAGAGAGAGAGAGAGAGAGGTGAGCCGTCGGTAGTTTGTGAAGGCAGCTCACAGCTGATCTTCTTCAGCTTCGGCTCCTGAGCTCGGCTTCTGAGCGTACCGAAGCAGGGCTATTTAACCCTGTCGGTACGCTCGCAGCGGGGAGTGTGGCGCTTGCCCCAGGCTAGCATGGGTCGGCATGGTAATAATGTATCACCAGCCGACTCATGAGAGCCCGCACGGGACAGTCCGTGCGCGCGGGAGACTTGAAATGGAGACAGGGGATAACTATCCCTTGTCTCCATGGTTTCCTAACAAAGCAGGGACATGCTAATTGTCCTGCTTTGCTTCCAACCGTATTCATGACTAGGGCTGTTGTTACAGCCCTGGCTCATGATACATTATATGTACTATACATACACATATATATTATATATATATGTGTATGTATACATACATATATACACATACACACACACCGTTTACATACATACTATATATATATATATATACACACACATATACATATATATATATATATATATACATATATATATATATATATACATATATATACATACACACATATATGGACACTTCCCTTTACATGTGTAATAAAAAGATTATATATTTATATATTTTTTGACTTATAGACTCCATGGTCCTTTCTTTGTTTGGTTAAATATTTGGGTCACTTAGGAGACCCAGCTGTCACGAGGCGGGGTGTGGACCCACTGGGCCGTACTGCGTAGCGGGATGGCAGCTGGCCAAACAGGTATGGTACAGAGTCTATAGTCCAGAAAATGGTACCTGAGGCAGTGTAGACAGTAGAAAGGCAGGCTCGGCTGGGACCAGGCAGCAGGTAGATGTCAGGCATAGAGTAGTAGAACAGGCGTGGAGATGCAGCACAACACGACAACAGCGCAGCACGGCAGTAGACCAGGATGGTACAGATAGCACAGGATACAGGAACGGGAAACACTGGGAATTTGGAAGACGCGCTCGTGCCCTCCGGGAGACAGGCTCAATACCTGGAAGTGAGTGCCGGCACCTCACAGGGGGACAACGCAGCACAGCAGCAGGACGTCCATGGCCGCGGTCATCAAGGGGTAAGTTAGGATGACAGACCGCGGCCATAGACGTTACACCAGCGATGAAGCTGAAAGCTATAGCCCGTCGCCCATGAGAAGAAGCTGGGGTGCCCAACAAGGACTTTTGCATCGTGCTCTATAAGACTTTAGCTACGCTGCTGCCAGAATACTATTGTACTGTGCCTTTTTTTTTTTTGTGATGCCACTGCAAATTATAGGATTTCAATATAAAACTTATTTTACATGAAATATTGTGTATGTATATGTATATGTTTTAACATCGAATATTTATGAAACATGAATAAAAAGAATTTTCCAAAGAAGACATCACAATGTTCATCTAATTAACATATGTATTTTAGTGTTCAAAACTTTTCTAGTTCTACATTCTCTTGAACTCTCATTATCGCAACCATCAAAATAAACATTCAATCCTAAGGTTACATTCGATATGAAAACTTAGTGCGTGTGGAAATGTTCATTGAGGTCATGAGAAACAATGATTATGTAGAGAAGAGGCCACAGGAATTTACAGTTGACATAATGGAAATCTGCAAAAGAAGAAAACCAAGGTAATCCTATATATGACATGGAATGGTATTCTGTGCAATAAATGTCTGATAGATGTGGGTCCTATTTTTCATAACCAGCCAGATACAACATAGCAGCAGCAGGCTAGCATTACCAGGTTGGGAAAGGCCAAGGTTTCTTAGGAGATTCAGCGATGCAGCTGGGAGCTCGTGGGCCGTTGGCCAAGAGAAGAAGTTAGGGGGGCCAAGAAGGACTTTTGCACCGGGGCCCATGAGTCTTTAGCTACGACCCTGAGTGCAAATGTACATTATATTATAGTAAAGCATACAATCAAAATGGCGACTGCATTTCGCCGCTGCTTATTCTCTGGCATAAATCTCCTAATGAATGACCTATATATATATATATATATATATATATATATATATATATATATATATATATATATAAATGGTTCGTGTGAAACAAATTCAAGAAAACCTGTTGAGGAACAACACAATCTTTTAGCATGAAAATTAATTTCTTTATTACAAAACATAATTAAAAGTACTGTACTTTGAATTATGTTTTGTGATAAAGTTTGTACTTAATTTTTATGCTAACAGGTCGTGTTGTTCCTCAATAGGCTTTCTTATTCTGGGGCATGTCAGCGTAGAAATTTGTTGTGGACATCCGAATCTGGCATCAGAAAGATCTTGGTGTTGAAAGGGTTAAATAAGCCTATGCTACTATGTAATGATGCAATTAAAAATAGATATAGCTTTAACTCTATCTATAACAGAACAAGTGTCCAGATAAAGCACAAAATGTTAGATTTATAAAACAATAGAGGTATCTTTTTTTAAAAATTATTATTATTCATATTTTTATTTTTATTAATATATACAGGGTCAACCCTACTATGTCCCACCAAATAAACAGCTGTCTATCAGACCTTCATTTCTTTTACAGCTGGCTGTAGACATAACTTAAGCTGTTGGCTAAACAATTATTTACCCGACAGCGATCTTTCCCGACTCCTACATTAACACGCCTGGCTAAACATGAATTTTATTTCTTTGTAGGGAGAGCTATACGGTAAGTGGATACCAAACAACTCTATTTTTCTAGTGCCCCAAATTCCCCAATAACATGCATGATTCGTACAGTCAAATTAAAAATAGGTAGTTATTACAATATAAAATAAAAAATAAGTCACTAGGGTAACCTCCACAGACAATGCATCTGCTGAATCTGCAAAATGATCAGATGTGTGAGCTGTTAAAAAGTATAAAGCAGTTACAGTCATCAACAAAAATCTTTTACTATTTTATGTATGGGTATCTTTAGGCATGGTAATTTTTCCCTATTGAAAGAATTTGCAGAATGCAATTATAATACACCTTAAGGCCCCATGCACACGAACGTAAAAACGCCCGTAATTACGACCCGTAATTACGGGCCCATAGACTTCTATTGGCCATGGGTACCTTCCCGTTTGCTTACGGGAAGGTGCCCGTGCCGTTGAAAAATGTAGAAAATATCCTATTTTTTTATTCTATGGGCCGTGCTACTATTCTTTATAATGGGAGCACGGCCCGTAAAAACGGCCGGCTGCCCGTGGCCGGCCGTGCCCATAATTACGAGTCATGATTACAGGCACGGTCGTGTGCATGAGGCCTAACTGCCATGAATTTTAATTCACTGAATTATTTATTATGTATTTATTTATTTATCATTTTGGTAATTAATACTTTCATACATTAAATGGATTCCACGGGAGGACATTTTTCAAGGTCCTGAAATTTGCCAACTTGTCACAATTATTATTAGCACATTTATGGTTTAAAGCAGCAATTGCTTCTTCAGCCACTTTGTCACTGACAGTAGGTGAGTGTTCCAGTAGCTGTGTTAGCAAATTGATACAGTAACTAAAACTACAGAGAAATGATGGGATTCGAGAATACAACTTCATACACATAAGAAATGTGTTAAAATGAAGTACCAATCACTGGGTTGATTACATTTTTTGTGCCATAGAGTACCAAGACCAATAGTGCTATGCTGTGCCTAGATCAATAGTGTCATAGAGTGTCCAGAACAATAGTATCATATAGTGCCCTAGTTTTTCCCATTTGACAAGGCAGTGGTGACTACTGTTGTTTTTAATAATATATCGTACTGGTACATTATAAATCAGCTGCTGCAGAACTCTTTTTTTGTTAATAAGCAGACGCTTCATGTCAATCACTGATAACTGAAAAACATCAGCTGCTCCTTTTTCAAAATGACTGTGTGCAGCAGCTAAGATGTGTATTACAGTGCTAGTCTGAGTCTGTCCCTCATACAATAACAGATACAGTGTGCCCCCAATGCAATGCTAGCCAAAGTTTAACCTGATGCTATACCAACCACAGTGTGTCCCCCAGAAAGAGACACAATGCATCCCAAATGCCAGCCACATCCCCCATTGCAAGTCAGAATGTCCTCCAGTATTTGCCAAGCAACAACCACAATCCTCCTATAGCCTGCCAGAATTAATCCACCCCCCTATTATCAGTCACAATTCGCCCTTAGCGTGAGCCAGTGCAAGATTTGGTGAAGTAGATGGACAACAAACCAGTTAGTTACATACTTCAGATTTGTATGCATATATGTTTCTTCCTATTGTCCCAAATTCAGGAATTAACCCCTTATTTATGGGACTTAAGATAAAGTAAGTATCTAAACACCTTCAAGAAGACAATACTTGACAATCTTTAAGCGGAGGGCTTCTTGGCTATTTTATCCCATTATACCAACTGTAACTTTACTGATAAGGTTGGATCGTGTACTTGTAGAATTTCGGTAGCAGAATCCGCAGTGAAATTTTGCAACAAAGTACAGTACAATATTAGTGAATGGGGTTTTAACAAACCCCATTAAATAACAGCATAAAAAAAATTCACTCTGGATTCTAGGCGTGCTGCACATTTTCAAATCTGTAGCATCCCCTATCTGTTCCAGAAATGCAGCAAATTTTCACTGTAGATTTCATTCATTGCGATGAGTGTAATCCATAGCTAAATTCCGCATGAAAATCAACAACAAAATCTGCATGTAACACATTTTGGTATGGAAATTGTAGGCCAGTTTCATAGCGTAATTTTTTACACGAATTGTGAACCTAGCCTTATAATATATGTTCTTTAAGGTTAAAAATATTTTTTGGGGTTTCTTGCTGAGAGCTCAATCTGTTGTTTTGAAATGGGGCTCAATACAAACCTCAAAATGTTAAGGATAATTTAATAACAAATGTTTAATATTTCATATAATAATTTTTCCTTGCTGTTAACTACACAATTACTCATATATTAATCACAACTACATCATCATCATTGTGGTAAGCACGTCATTTACTACTAGAATTGCAAGCAGGTACACTCCAATTTAATTCTACATACTCACCCATTTGAACAAGGCCTTGTTGCTACATATCAGCATGTATTCCTCTCCTTAGCTGTAGTAGGAGCAGCTTATGAACCAGCTGTACCACCAGAAGGTAGCTCCTGCAGGAGTGATTTTCAAGTAAGAAGCCTTGACAGATGCTGGCAAGAAAACAGGGAAATCAGCAGTAGCTGCAGGGCAGACAAAGCCAGGATACAGGCCAGGGTCTGTCAGGCCAATCATCAGATGCAAGTAGTCAGTAAACAGGCGGTTTGCAGACAAGAATAGTTAGGAAACATGCTGGAGGTCAGGAAACAATCAGGTAGACAGAAGAGAGATATGCTGATGCTCAGTCAAGGAACAGTGCTCAACCAACTGACAAAGCCATTATTAGATTTTACTTAAAAGTTAATAAAATCTGAGTGTACACATTTGTGGCAAAACCTTATTTAAATTGAGAGAATCGTTATAGTATACAAACATCTACATTAGAAGACACACTAGTTTCTCAGACATTGAAATATGTTATTGCAAACCAGTGTCGGCATAACCGTTCTGTTGCCTCCGGCTGTAACAGACATGCTGTCGCATACCATATATTTTGACCATTATTACATCAATCATCAAATTATAAACAATTAATATAGACATTTGTATCAAGAAATTTCCTTTTTCATCTAACAATATGTTGCTTTTTTAAAACTTGCTGCCCTAGATCATTTTTTTTCCTAGGCAGCAACCTCATTATAGAAGAACAGAGTCCTCAGTGGTCACAAGTGTAAGCAAATCAAAAAGAAAACCATACAACTAAACTCTCGTAACTGAGTCTGTCAACTATTAGTGAATTCTCTGTGGTGCACCACCTGTTCTTCCTGAAGCATATACATAGTATTAGCGCCTCTGATCACTAAGTCACTCATATCAAGAGGATTTATGTGATTGGAGACATTCATAGCTATGAAAGCAAAGAAAATTTAATAAACAGATAAAACAAATAAGAGCTTCTCACTTAATCAATCCTGGGGGAATGGTTATAGACTTTGACTGTAACTCGAAGCAGATGATGAACTGATGAAGACCTACCGTACCTTAATTGGCTTCCTGACTACCCTGTGTCTACCCTCTGGCTCTACACACTGTATATCACAATTGTAGTACTAGTACTGTTCCTAGTACTGGCCAGCTAACATCAGGGTACTCATTTCACTTGTATGAAGTGGTCTAATATCTTGGACTATAGAGGGTGACTACTGCAGCTGTCTCAACACTACTTGTATTCTGCACTAAATACATTGCCTCCTTTATTATTTAGAGACTCCACTCCTTAATAATATAAATGCAAGAACTCGGCACTAAGGTATGTGATAAAATAACGTGTAATTTTTAATATGCAATTCACATATTTATAAATGTTTTCGGCCACGTAAGGCCTTCATCAGATAATTCTATACAAGAAATAAGAAGAATACAAAATGATAATTATAACACCGTCATTATGTCACATTGCAATATATAAAAAAAACTAAATCAGTGTACTCAAAAGCATGCGTTTTAAGCAAAAATAAGCAAATTAGGGTATTAATATCTCAATAGAATATCTCCTATCACATTATATATTATAGTTCACATATAATAATATCAACTGTGATGTACATTCCCACTCTTCAAGAACAGCAACCAAAAACAGCGATTTACTCACTCAGTTATATAAAGTGCTAAACTAAGTTAGTCCACATATCCTAGCATTTATGGAAAACAGGAGTATTAAAATAAATTTATCTAGGAGGTTGTCCCATACATTGCCTCCTTTTACATAGGAGTGCTGGAAGGCATAGCTGCAAAAGATTGTAAGTCCTATTTCTGTGCACCCACTGTTAACAGCTGCACCAGAAAAAAAGTTAAATTCTGAACAGCTAATTCTCAGGAGGTCTTCTATAAGCCACATGATTCATAGTGAGAATCCAGCTACATTCTTCTTAGAAGACTGTTCAGTCCTCTTGAAGGAATTTTGGTGACCCATGCAATACGAATGGAAGCAGTCTTAAGCAGTCATTTCAGAAATGAAAGAAAATTTACCATCACCTTTGTTGACTACCTCAAAAGAGCCCAAGATTAATTGGGCCCGTCAAGAAGAATTCGGGACTTTATCCATGTTCAGACCCATTATGCAACTGCAAGAAAGCTTCAATAATAGAATATGTTAATGTATATCAAGTTTTGGCTTGATATCCAGATTTAATTTCACCCCTGACAAAAGCTATTTGACAGGGCTTTGGATACTCTCCAAATTTTCCAGTGGCCATAACTGATGATTCCCAAAAAACGAATGTCAAAGGAACATTAATGGTAAGCTTAGCCTTTCCTTAGGTAGAACAGACTTAATGTACTATATCTTAGGCTCAATTCACACCAGATTTTTCCAAAAGTTAGCAGTATACGCCTGGAACACAAAAAAAAAAAAGGTATCTAGACATATACTGTATAGTATAGTATAGTATCCATACACTTCTATGGGGCATAAATATGGCAAAGTGTGTTCTTTTGGCATACGTCTGGAAAGTTTACATCTGGTTATCTTTTTCGCTTTTTTTTTTAATGTATAGAGATTGTAGGAATCAGGAATTTCCAACCTAAGAGGACACTGCTATGATATGTTATGTTTTTTTTTTTTAATTATTATTATTATTATTATTATTTTCATAATGGAAATTAATGGGAGACATATCCAAATGTGTGGATATTTTTAATTACATTTGCACATTATATGTTTGGATCTTTCCTAGGCTGTCATCACATCAGCGTTGGTTTCCGATCAGGGGGTTCCGTCAGGCCTTTCCGTCGGAGGAACCCCTCAACGGAAAGGCAAACGGAAACCATAGGACTGCGCTATTGATTCCATAAAAAAAAAAGGAAACGGTGACAAAGGGAAACCATAAGCAACGGAAGCATTACCATTGAAGTCAATGGTAATGCAAACAGAACCTATGGTTTCTGTTAGCCTTTCCGTTAAGGGGTTCCTCTGACAGAAAGTCAGATGGAACCCCTCAATGGAAACAAATGCTAATGTGAAGAGGCCCTTACCTACATAGTTACACAGGACAAAAAATGTCACAGGTACATTGAGTTCATCCTTTCTCAATCAATAATACGTCATTCATTGTTAGATTAGTTATTGTAACAGTCTCCACATACCTGACGTCCGCAGACCTCTCTCTTCCTGCCGACGTCTCCCTCCGTGGAGACCTCAGCACATGCGGCCACCCTACCCTTTAGTGTATATGTAATTCATTAATTATCTCCAGATCACCCTGAACTATAAAAAGGGCCCTGCCTTTTCACTCCTTGTCTGAGCGTTGTTGTAGTCTTCCCATGTCTGTATCACAAATGGTCCCTTATTGTTATCCTGCTCCCAGTGTTCCCGTGCCCTGTTACCTATATCCTGTATCCGGGCTGTGTTTTGTTCCTGAGCCTGTCTAGTGTTGAAGTCGGGTTGTGCCGCCTGCTGTCATCCGCCACGTCTGGCGCAATCTGCTATGCTTACTACTATTCGCCATGTCTGATGTCATCTGCCACTCCTGGTATCATTCACCACATCTGGCGCAACCTGCCACATCTAGCCCCATCCGTGCTAAAGCCATTGTCTGGACTATCTCATGTAGCCTTGTGCTATGAACTCTTTGTATAGTCTTTTGCATTGACTGTGACCTGGCCAGCTACCCCTCTGCTACGGCGGAGCGGCCTAGTGGGTTCACATACCCCTAGATCGTGATTGTACGCTCAGGCCCTGGAACACGCTGGCCAATCCGAGACTGCTGTTTAGGTGATTCAAACAGATATACGTGACCTACGTGCACGCCAGGATCAACTCCTCGTGGCTGTAAACACCATCATCACCCTACTGGATCAACCTCCTGCTACTCTTCTGGATGCTGCTGCCGTTCCACTGCCCGACACTCCTCCTGTCTGTTCCGGATCCACAGTCTTATTGCCTCTTCCTCCCTGCTATGACGGGGACCCTAGAGCCTGGAGAGGTTTTCTCAACCAATGTATCATTCATTTTAGGCTACAAGCTCAATTCTTACCCTCTGACGAGGCAAAGGTAGTGTTCATCATTTCAATTCTCGCTGGCAAGGCCCTGGCATGGGCGAATCCCATCTTGGAACGACAGGGACCTAAATTCTCGGACCTAGATTTATTCCTACAGACTTTTTGTGCGGTGTTCGAGGAGCCGGACTGAACATCATCTGCAGTGGCCACTCTGCTAACCCTCAAGCAAGGAGGGTCCACAGTAGGAGAGTATGCTATCTTCTTCCGTAGCCTGGCAGCAGAGTTAGCATGGAACAATGAGGCGTTGGTGGCGACCTTTTCGCACATCAAAGATGAGCTATCAGCTCAAGATCTTACTTCTACCCTGGATGCTCTCATCCTGTTGGCTACCCGGGTCGACATTAGAATCCAGGAACGTGGTTAGGAGGTATGGCGGGAGAGACGTTTCCACAGCCTGGCACCCTTGTTCCAGAGACCACTATTGCCTCCTCCTGTTGTCCTACCTAAGGAACCTATGAAAGTAGACAAAATCCATGCAGGCGAAACAGCACAGATGCTCTATAGGTCTGTGTCTGTATTGCGGCCTTAAAGGCCATTTAGTGTGCCAATGCCCACAAAAAACGGGAAACTCCAGCACCTAGAGTTGGTTGGATATGTGTAGATCAGCAGCACAGGATAAATTTTCAAAAGGGTGCGCGTCTCCTGGGTCACAGTCCGAGTGACCCCTCAATCAAGATAAAAAAGAAATGGAGACAGCACTACCAAATTTTCAAAGTGAAGATCCTTTTATTCCACGGTGCAACGTTTCAGCTCAATACGAGCCTTGAGAAAGGCTCGTATTGAGCTGAAACGTTGCACCGTGGAATAAAAGGATCTTCACTTTGAAAATTTGGTAGTGCTGTCTCCATTTCTTTTTTATCTAGAGTTGGTTGGAGATGCAACCCTAGGTGGGATGACGCCAAGCGTCAAAGTCTCTCCCAAATTATCCATTCCTGTGACCATCATCTCTGGTGAGACGTCACACTCCTCCTCAGCCTATCTGGACTCTGGAGCAGCTGC
Organism: Rhinoderma darwinii; assembly: GCF_050947455.1. NCBI lineage: Eukaryota > Metazoa > Chordata > Amphibia > Anura > Rhinodermatidae > Rhinoderma > Rhinoderma darwinii. The sequence goes on from NC_134690.1 coordinate 266,853,308, forward strand.
AAATTTTATCCAGCAGGATCTAGTGGATCACCTACATCTACCCACAGTTCTTCTGAAGATACCTCTGGCTGTTGTCTCTTTGAATGGTCTACCATTGCCTGATACAATTATGTCCATCACTGAACCACTGACACTACAAGTCAGAGTTCTTCACCCAGAACAGATTGCCTTCCTTGTATTGCCTAAAGCTATCAACCCTATTCTGCTGGGCCTGTCATGACTTTGTCTACACGATCCAGTTCTCGACTAGAGTTCCAGAGAAGTCCTCCAACGGGGGTTCAAATGCCTTAACCGCTGCCTGCCACAGGTTTATCCAGGTTTTGCCTCCACTGCCTCAGTCACTCTCCGATCTACCCTCACAGTATGCCAGTTTTGCGGACATCTTCAGCAAAAAGGAGGCAGAGGCTCTTCAGCCTCATCGCAGATACGATTGCCCTGTTGACTTACTTCTTGACGCCTAGCCATTTAGTGGGCGAGTCTATCCCTTCTCCCTGCCGGAGACCCTAGCCATGTCCACCTATGTTAAGGAGAACCTTGATAGAGGGTTCATCTGGAAGTCTTCCTCACCGGACGTAGCCGGATTCTTCTTTGTGAAAAAGGATGGATCTCTTCGTCCATGTATCGATTACCGAGGTGTGAACCAAATCACGGTCAAGAATAAGTACCCCTTGCCGCTCATCTCAGAACTTTTTGATAGAATTCATGGGGCCATGGTGTTCACGAAGCTGGATCTATGTGGGGCCTATAACTTGATCCGTATCCACAAAGGTGACGAGTGGAAAACCACATTCGGACACACCTTTGGACTGTGTAACGGCTCTAGCTGTGTTCCAGTAGTTCGTAAATGGCATCTTCCGGGATCTGCTGTATGTCTTTGTTTAGTACAGTGAAGTTTACCGCTCAGACGGCACTGGTAACAGTCCAATATCATTCAGTATGGGCTCTCTCCCAGAAAAATGCAGTGGACAGTCCGCAATCCAATGAGGGTGTGGATGGTAATTCTTATCCTTGTAGTTCCACCAAGCTCCTTATCGTCTCTCTCCACATTCAAAGAACTTGATGCTCCAGAGGAAGCCGGCAGGGCGAAACCCAGGGTCGGGCGAGAGTGTTTGGCGTGCCGCCTAGAAATTGTAAAGATTTTTACTTACCTTGATGCTTTTATTTCTTGTTACTTCTGTGAGTATGGATTAAACTTGGCGTGGAGCAATCTTTTTGCAGAGGGTGTTGCACTATGTGTCTTCCTTTTTCCATCTATTAGAGACACAAGATCCTTTTCCTACCAGGAGTTCTTTGAATGTGAAGAGAGACGATAAGGAGCTTGGTGGAACTACAAGGATAAGAATTACCATCCACACCCTCATTGGATTGCGGACTGTCCACTGCATTTTTCTGGGAGAGAGCCCATACTGAATGATATTGGACTGTTACCAGTGCCGTCTGAGCGGTAAACTTCACTGTACTTTATATATGTTATTTAGGGTATTTGTTGGATCATACCCAATTTAGTTTTGCCTGCTCCGGTCTGAGAGACATTTTGTGGGTATTTGAGCCAAGAGAAACCACCATTATATTTATGTCTTTGTTTAGGTCTCTCTGGACAACATCCTGATCTACTCAAGTTCTGTCGCGGTAAAGGGGAAATCTCTTGTATGCTAAACTCGAGAAGTGTGTGTTCAAGAGGAACTCTCTGCCCTTCCTGGGCTACATCGTATCCGACCGTGGACTGAAGATGGATCCAGAGAAGGTGAAATCCGTCTTAGAGTGGCCACGTCCACAGGGACTTCGGTCCATACAACGATTTCTGGGATTCGCAAACTTCTATCGGCAATTTGCCCAGAACTACTCATCTCTGACTGCCCCAATCTCTGCCCTCACCAAGAAGGGGGTGAATGCCAAGTTTTGGCCTCCGGAGGCAGAGTCAGCATTTATAAACCTCAAGAATGCTTTTACCTCAGCCTCCGTTCTCCATCACCCTGATGCATCTCGGCAGTTCTTTCTGGAGTTGAACGCATCATCCGTTGGTGCTGGAGCACTACTATGTCAAAAAAACTCTAAAGGCAAGATGGTGGCCTGTGACTTCTTTTCTAAACTATTCTCTCCGGCAGAATGTAACTATTCCATCGGGGATCAGGAGTTGCTGGCCATCAAGTTGGCATTAGAGGAGTGGAGACACTTGCTGGAGGGCGCGGTTCACCATATTACCATTTATACGGATCATAAGAACCTCACGTACCTACAGTCAGCACACGACTAATTCCTGCTGATAAGAACGTAAAGGCTGATTCCCTGTCTCGATCATTTGAGACTAATGACTCTAAGGAAATTCATCAATATATAATAGATGCTTCTAGGATTATTGCTGCCATCCCTCTGCAAATTAAAGAGATTTCTCCTGGAAAGAGTTTTGTTCGTCTTGCAAAAAGGAAGAGAATTCTCCGCTGGGGACACAGCTCCAAACTGGCAGGGCACTCTGGTGTTGGAAAGACTCAGGACTTGGTAGCTCGTCATTATTTGTGGCCCACGCTGCCTAGAGATGTTGCAGACTACGTCTCTTCATGTGCAAACTGTGCCTCGAACAAGTCTACATACTCCAAACCTGCTGGTCTGCTCCTACCCCTTTCTGTCCATGATTCCCCTTGGCAGCATATCACTATGGACTTTATTACAGACCTTCCCCCCTCAGCTGGATGTACTACGGTCTGGGTAGTAGTGGATCGTTTCTCTAAAATGGCACATTTTATTCCGTTGACTGGCCTTACAGCTGCTCATTGTCTGGCAAACCTATTTGTTCTACACATCTTCCATCTAGATGGACTTCCTCTGCACGTTGTCTTGGATCAGGGTGTACAGTTTACATCCAAGTTCTGGAGAGCCCTGTGCAACCTGCTAGATGTTAAGCTGGACTAATCTTCCGCCTACCACCCACAGTCCAATGATCAAGTGGAGAGGACCAATCAAATTTTGGTTAACTATCTTCGTCATTTTGTTTACGCGCAACATGACAATTGGGTACAACTTCTGCTTTCCGTGGAATTCTCGTACAACAATCACACAAGTGAGTCTACTGCCTCGTCTCCTTTCTACATTGTGTACAGCCAGCATCCTCGAGTTCCTCTTCCTGTGCCAGCCATGACTCAAGTACCGGCAGCTAACTGTTCATTTGGGACTTTTATTCATGTCTGGCAGCACACTACGGCTGCTATTCTCCAAGCAGTGAACTACGTGAAAGCAGGCCGATAAAAGAATAAAAGTTCCCCCTTAATTCTCTCCTGGAAACAAAGTCTGGCTATCCTCTAGAAACATTTGACTCAAGATGCCTTCTCACAAATTTGCTCCCAAGTTCCTCGGTCCCTTTGAAGTTCTGCAACGGATAAACCCTGTATCCTATAAACTTCGTTTGCCTCCTACTCTCAAGATTCACAACCCATTCCATGTGTCCATCCTTAAGCCTGTGCTCCCAAACCGCTACAGTAAAACTCCTAGTCCTGTGGTTGCTCCCAGCGGTTCATCTGATGTGTTTGAGGTGAAGGAGATCCTGGACTGCAGGGTAGGAGGAAGGACTTTCTATTTGGTGGACTGGAGAGGGTTTGGTACTGAGGAGAGGTCCTGGGAACCAGAAGAGAACCTTAATGCACCTACCCTCATTAAAAAATTCCTCTCTCGCTCTGGACCCAAGAAGAGGGGGCGTAAAGGGGGTACTGTCACGGACCGCAGTCTCCACTTACCTGACGACTGCAGACCTCTCTCTTCCTGCCGATGTCTCCCTCCCCGGAGACGTCAGCACATGCGGCCGCCCTGCCCTGTAGTGTTCACTAGGAGGGCGCATACGCGCTAGTTGCTGGCCTTAAAGGGCCAGCGCGCATATGTAATTAATTAATTAATTAATTATCTCCAGATCCCCCAGAACTATAAAAAGGGCTGTGCCCTTTCACTCCTTGCCTGAGCATTGTTGTAGTCTTCCCATGTCTGTATTGCAAATGGTCCATTATTGTTATCCTACTCCCAGTGTTCCTGTGCCCTGCTACCTGTATCCTGTATCCGTGCTGTGTTTTGTTCCTGAGCCTGTCTAGTGTTGGAGTCGTGTTGTGCCGCCTGCTGTCATCCGCCACATCTGGCGCAACCTGCTACGCCTACTGCTATACGCCATTTCTGGTGTCATCTGCCACTGCTGGAATCATTCGCCACATCTGGCGCAACTTGCCACATCTAGCCCGATCCATGCTAAAGCTTCTGCCATTGTTTGGACTATCTTAGGTACCCTTGTGCTAGGAACTCTTTGTATAGACTTTTGCTATGGCGGAGCGGCCTAGTGGGTCCACATACCCCTAGATCGTGACAGTGAGGGTATGTGCACATGTAGTGTTCAGGCATATTTTAGGGCATTTATGCCTCGAAAAACGCTTGAAAAACGGAAGCAGAACACCTCCAAACATCTGCCCATTGATTTCAATGGGAAATACGGCGTTCTGTTCTGACGGGGCGTAAAAAGACGCCCGTGGAAAAGAAGTGCATGTCACTTTTTGAGCCGTTTTTGGAACCATTTTTCATAGACTCTATAGAAAAACAGCTCCAAAAATGGCCATAAAAGAATGCAGCGAAAAACGCAACTCTGAATAAAAAATGTCTGAAAATCAGGAGCTGTTTTCCCTTGAAAACGTCTTTGTATTTTTGGACGTTTTTTGCTAAGCGTGTGAACATATCCTGATAGCTGTCAATGCCATTCGTCATTAGAAAAGCATCTAGCCCTTTTTTTAAATGCTGGCATACTGTAGCTACCTCTTGGGGAAGGGCATTCCAGATTTTGATTGCATCAACTAAAAAGAACCCTTTCATATATTAATGTCTTAAACAGCTGTCCTCCTCATGCTATGGATGTCCCCTGATCCTTTGTAAAGTCCTTGGAAAGAATAAATCATTAGCTAGTTCTTGGTATTGATCACACATATTCTTAAATATGTTAATAAGGTCACCGCAAAGGTATTTATAGAGGGGTAATATTACATTTGAATCACAGGTATTTATCTTTCTTTTTATACACCCTAAATTCTTATTTGCTTTTGCAGCTGCTGCTTGACATTGATTAATGCTGCTTGTCTTAATTTAAATCAGAATACCCAGGTACTTGTCTTGTTCTGTTATCCCCAGTTTTGTTCCATTTAATGTATATGCATTAATACTATTCCTGCCGCCTAGGTGCATTACCTTACATTTATTAACATTAGAATTAATCTGCCATGTTTTTGCCCGGGCTGCCAGTTTATCTAGGTCTTCCTATAATATTTTACAATCCATTTGAGTTTTGAGTCTCCTACAAAGTGTTATATCATCAGCAACTAATTCTTTACCCACCTACATACATTGTCCCCCAGTACCTGCCTCTGTAGCTTCAGTACAAGACTATTGTGTGGTACAGTAGCATTTGCATTTGCAAAATTCAGATATATCACATAAGACACAAGACCAGCATCCAGATTTGCACTTACCTTCTCCTCATAGAAACCGAGCATGTTAGTTAGCCACGACCTGTTTTTCATGAATCCATGCTGGTTATCAGTTATTAGACTATTCACCTCTATATACTTCTTCAGTTCATCTCTTAGAATACTCACAAATATTTTACATACCACAGATGTCAATCCTACTGGACGGTAGTTACTCAGTTCCACCTTGTTACCATTCATAAATATTGGTACAACATAAGCTATCCTCCAATCCTGTGGCACTGATCCTGTTACAAGAGAGTCTAAGAAGATGAGATACAATGGTCTATCAATTACTGAGCTCAATTTATGTAATACCGTGGATGAATGCCGTCTGGGCCAGGGGCCTTATCAATATTTAATTTGCTCAGATGCAGCTGTACTTCCTCTTGTATTAGGGTGTACCCAGACGTTGCAGTTAATGTGCAAATGAGGTGCAATTCTTGCAGTGTGTCTGAGAACCGTATGGCAAATAACGCATGCATTTTTTGCCATCCGGTTCTCAGCTATGCAGCACGAACCACACCTCAACTGCACCTTAAGGTTAGGTTCCCACATTGCAGATTTGATGTGGATTTTGCGTTTTTTAGGCCAAATCCAGGAACGAAACCTAAGCAGAAGAAAAATATAAAGAAAGGCCTTATCGGTCTGCAAAATCTGCACTTTGGGAACCCCACCTATCCAGAAAATCTGCAGCAGAATTTCTAGAAAATTGCTGGCAGATCTGTGACAGAAATATGCACCAAATAGTGCGTTTTTCCTGCTCATCGGTTTTATCTGTGGATTTAGTGTTAAACATTGGTTATAGCAAAGTATATGTGCAACAGCGGATTTCCAGCGTTTTTTACTACATATACGCTGTAAAAAAAGCATCAATTTCCTTTCCCCATTGAAGTCTATAGGCAAAACACACAAAATCTCTGCACAGAACACGCAGCATGTCAATATTGAATACATGAAAATCTGCAGCGTTTACCTATGTGGGAACCCAGCCTATCTGCAAAGGAACATATTCAGTGGAGAACCCTGCTTACTGTCCCCTTGAATATCTGACACCAGCATTATATATTCATAAAAAAATTGTGGATTCATTTTAGGGTCGTTAGTGATTACTTTTTTTTGTGGCTAACTTTGCTAACTTTATTTCATTATTACATTTCCTATTGACATCTTTGTAAGTCTGGAATACTTTTTCTAAACCCTCAACCTTCGCTGTTTTGAATGCTTTTTGTTTTTCTCTTATTATATTTAGAACTTCCCTATTTAGCCATATTGGTCTCCTTTTATTCCTAAAAATATTGTTAACAGAGGGTATAAACTTAATTCATATACTATATCTTTAAAAACTTCCCATTTAGCTTCAGTATCTCTATTTACCATTACATGATCCCAGTCAACAAGACTAAGTGCTTCCCTCAGTCAATTGAATTTTGCTTTCCTAAAATTCCAGATTTTTGTTGCTCCCCTTTGTACTGTTTTATTGCATATTATATTAAAACTTACCATAATGTGGTCACTATTGCCCAAGTTTTCCCGGACCTCCAAATCTGATATTGTGTCTGGTCTATTAGATAAGACCAGATCCAGCACATTATCCCCTCTGGTTGGTTTATTAACCAACTCAGTGAAATAATGGTCTTTAAATGTGTATAAAAACATACAGCCTTTAGCACATCTAGCGGTCTATAAGTCCGAATTAATGTCAGGATAGTTAAAATCCCCCATAATAAGGACCCTATTATTATTTTCTGCCTTTTCTATTTATTTCAGCATTTCATCCTCAGCCTGTGTCGCTATGTTTGGTGGCTTATAACAAACTCCAATCATTAGTTTACTTTATTGCCCGCTCCAAGAATATTTACCCACAATGACTCCACACTGTCACAGCCTCTCTCAATGTTGTCTTTATTCAAGCACTGGTAATAGACTGGATTTTAGAAACAGACAAACCCCTCCCCTTTTTTATATTTTCCTTGCCTTCGAAATACGGTGTAGCCATCCACATTAGTTACCCAGTCATCCATTTTATCCAGTCCGGCTTCTGTTATGCCCACAACATCACATTTGGCCAAGGTGATTTAAATTAAGGAACGATCTCATAAGTGTGCTATTCTGCTCTCAGTTGTTCAATGGTAGTGCATGGAAAGGTGAGCTTATTCAATCTGTTCACATGTTATGGTGCTTTGTGGTGGTATCTGTTTCTGTAGTGCTGCACTTGTTGGGGGACGTGGCTCAGAGCGAAGGTGGTTTGGCCTGGCACCATGGGTGCTTTCGGGCCTCTGGGTTGCTCCCTCTGCAGATGCAGTGTTGTGGTAGCAGAGGCCGCCACACGGAGCTGCAACTAATAGAGTAGGGATCCACTTGATAGAGGTCACCGTGAAGTGACAAGTGGGCTTATACAATTTGATCAAAATGTTAACAAAGAACCTCATGTTCATGTTTATATAAATGTTTTTGGATTAGTAACTATAGTTCAATGTGTATATTGTGGATGTGCGGTTCATATTTCCTTCTTTATTACGAATATATAATAATCTATGTCGGCCAATAGAAACTCCAACTGATGCATTTTATTTGCAAGACATCTTGTATTCACCAGCATACATTTGATATTGCTAACACCTTTGTTTTTCTTATGTCCATATTTATTCCTAGTCACCTCCCTACTTTACTTGCTAACCCCAGCCCCCACTAAATCCCCTCTCGTTATCTACTTTATCTAACCCCGTTTTTGTATCACCACCCTGCCCCACTGCTGGGATCCTAGTTTAAATGCTCCTCCAACTGTCTAACCATTCTTACCCCAGCACCGCAGCACCCTCCTCATTAAGTTGCAGTCCCCTCCCTACCATAAAGCCTGTAGCCTACAGAGAAATCAGCCCAGTTCTCCAGGAACCCAAACCCTTCATTCCTGCATCAATTTCTAAGCCACATATTTATCTCCCTTATCTCCCGCTGTCTTTTTAGTGGGGCTCGTTTCACTGGTAGTATTGCTATAAAAACACAAGTTGGAGGTCCTGGACTTAAGCTTCTCTTCTATTTCCCTAAAATAATTTTAATGGCCCTTCCATCTCCCACTGACCTTGTCATTGGTACTAATGTGTACTATGACTGCCGGGTCTTGACCAGCCCCACCCAGCAATCGGTCTATCCGATCTGTAATATGCTGAACCCAAGCAACCAGAAGAGAGCACACTGTTTGACATTCTATCTGTCCGCCTAATAAAATAAAAATGTCTCTAAAGAAAAATAAAAGTCAAAACAATATTCAATTCCCCTTTTAAAAGGAAAAACAGATTCACGGATTACGCAACTAGATACCATTTTGGCAATTCTTTGGATGGATACCAAAAATGCACACTTTGGAAGACTTTTTGACAACATAAGTGATATGGTACCTAACATTTCAGGTGACATTGCTTAATAAACTGTCATATGTATGTACTAGAGGAAGAACACTCTTTCTGACCATTATATGATGTGTATTCTGCATTTCTTAGCAGTTTTCCTCTCTGAAGGTTCTATCTCTAATTCTCATTTTTCCATGAGCTGCTATCATGTCTTCCATACACTGCACACAGAGAAGAGGAGAATCCTGCTCCCTGATATCTATCCATCGCATATATAGAAATACATAGTTACATAGTTACATACATAGTTACATAGTTAGTACGACTGAAAAAGACACATGTCCATCAAGTTCAACCAAGGGACGGGAAAAGGGAAGGGAAAAATTTCTACACATAGGAGCTAATACTTTTTTGTTCTAGGAAATTATCTAAGCCTTTTTTAAAGCCATCTACTGTCCCTGCTGTGACCAGCTCCTGCAATAGGCTATTCCATAGATTCACAGTTCTCAAAGTAAAGAAGGCTTGTCGCCTCTGCAGGTTGAACCTTTTTTTCTCCAGACGGAGGGAGTGCCCTCTTGTTTTTTGAGGGGGTTTTACATGGAACAGGATTTCACCATATTTTTTGTATGCGGCATTAATATATTTATATAAATTAATCATGTCCCCCCCTTAGTCGTCTTTTTTCAAGGCTAAATAGGTTTAATTCTTTTAATCTTTCCTCATAACTTACATTCTTTAACTTGACTCTGATAACTTGCTGCAGCGTGATATCACACAACAAAAGCCATTGAAAAGTCATTGAAAAAGTCAAGATAAGCGATCTAGACACTGTTTATTTAATGCGTTAAAAGTCAAGGTAAAGACTGCTACATCTGTATCAACAGAATAGAGGACATCATACAGCAGTACTGAGCAGTGTAGCTGTGAATCCAGCACTGTGGTGAGATAGAACACTTACTAGAAAGCTGCTGCTGCGTCACTCTGTCTGTGTCTATCAGCCTCTCACTCACTCTGCTCCTGCTTCCTCCTCCCCTCTCCCATCTTCATGGACTTCTATGGGCAGCTGTAACATGATCTCTCAGTGAGCAGATGGTTCATCCCATCTCGAGGGGATGGATTTTAGCAGTATATTGAGAGTGAATGAGCAGTGCAAGTGTCAGGGGGAGGAGAAGTGGCAATTTTCTCTGATAATATATTTTACAAAGTTTCTTATATTCGTTTATTTCTTGATTTATGCAAAGATTGTTGAAAAGTTAGGGACCATTAAATTTGTTCAAAGTATATACTATAATTTATACTGGATTAGGCCCATTGTCATTCAATGGGACTAATGTGTGGCTTTTCCATTCGGAATCCACACAAATAATGTGCTTGCTGCTTATTTATTTTTGCAGAGGTGCGGATAATAATCCGTGTAGATTTTTTCCGCTGCAAGTGAATGAGGTATACAATATACCCCCTTTCTCTTGCATTGGATGCAGATTGAGAGCGGATTCAATGAGGATTTAGGTGCGGTATCCAGAATAAATAATATTTGTTTACATTCCATATTAATATATAGTGTATTGGAATATTGTAATTATTTTCTTTGTTTTTTTTTCTGCTGTGTGCTACACCATTTATCCTTGTCATCCAAGTAGGGAACTTGTTGTTAGAAATTTAAATTCCACCACTTCCTAAGGGGGGATTCACACGAGCGTGATTTTCGTGCGTGCAGGCCGCGTATTTTTCGCGTGCCACGCACAGCCCTATAGAAGTCAATGGGGCAGTTCAAACAGTGCGTGATTTGTGCGCAGCGTTTGTTCTCTGCGTACAAAACGCGACAGGTTCAATATCGCCGCGTATTTCGCGCATCACGCACCCATTCAAGTCAATGGGTTGCACGGAAGCACTTCCGTGCGAACCGACTGAAACAGCGCACCAGCTGTCAAAAGGATGAATGTAACCAGAAAAGCACGTGGTGCTTTTCTGTTTCCAAACATCCAAATGGAGTGTCTTTGAGATGAGCGAACCCGGACAATCGAACCGAACTTCACCGGGTTCGGCCGAACTCGTTTTGGCCGAACCCGGCAAAAAAAATTCCGGTACGCAACGTCAGGAGATAGTCACTGTCCAGGGTGCTGAAAGAGTTAAACTGTTTCAGCACCATGGACAGTGACTACCGATCCCAATAAACATGAACCTGTAAAAAAAAACGAAGTTCTGACTTACCGATAACTCCCGGCTTCTTCCTCCAGTCTGACCTCCCGGGATGACAATTCAGTCCAAGTGACAGCTCCAGCCAATCACAGGCCAAGCACAGGCTGCAGCGGTCACATGGACTGCCGCGTCATCCAGGGAGGTGGGGCCCGATGTCAAGAGAGGCGCGTCACCAAGGACGCGTCACCAAGGCAACGGCCGGGAAGTTCTCGGTAAGTACGAACTTTTTCTTTTTTTTTAACAGGTTGCTGTATATTGTGTTCGGCATTCACTGTCGAGGGTGCTGAAAGAGTTACTGCCGATCAGTTAGCTCTTTCAGCACCTTGGACAGTGACGGGCGTCGACTAGCCTCATCTCTATGATGGCGGCTGCGCAAAAATCACTCAGCCGCGCATCATACACGGATGACACACGCAGCTGTCAAATGGTTTTTGCACGCGCAAAACGCTGCGTTGTTTGCGCGCGCAAAAACGCAACGTTCGTCTGAATCTGCCCTAAAGACCATTTCAGACAGGCATTATACAGCCACATATATTAGGCCCATTTTACAGCGACAATACGAGGATCGGTACTATGGTGATCTAAGTTCAGTTCAGTTACTTTTTAATAGAAATGTCCTTAGATTTTAAAATAATTTTGTGGTCATCACTAGCTTTCCATACTTTGTAGTCTGTAGGTCTAGACCCATACATGGCCTGCCCATGTTCATTGTATGGAGTCCAGACCAAATCACATGACTGTTGTGCTTAATACATCTTGTACTGAACAGCGCCAGATCTATTAGAGGATGCTGTAACAAATGTATTCTTGAGGGTTTACATGCAGCAGTAGCAGAAAGAGGTGTGACAGCAGGGAGGAAAAGGACAAAAATGTCAATAACATTACATTGGTAAGTACACTCATTTAAAGTAAATGCACATTTTTATTTAAAGTTTTTTAAAAAAAGCAAAAAAAAAAAAGGCTTATAAAAGGTATTCTGACCTACCTTGATTAAAAAAAAAAAATTAACGTGGTATCCCATAACACTATTGTTATTATAGCATTAAGTGCAATATACTTAAAAAACATAATGACGACATAATAATCTGGTGTTCACTATGATCCTTCAACACAGATTTGCTGTGGCTAATCACCTCTGTCCAAAGGGACGTCATCGATGCCAGCCGTCATTGACCACAATGGTCATATGGCATAACTTCAAAGTGGACGCCACATTATCATTATCACGTACTACAATTTAAGTGTAGGGCACTCTTTTTTTTATTTTTCTATGGGGGACTGCAATAGGTGGCTTTTGAATATTTAGTAGGTCATAATACTTCTGTAATCCAGAACAATACAATTATTTGGAAATGTTTTGCCACTTCTACTTATACATATTGTACATCACTACTATTTGCCCAGTATATAGCTTTGGTTTTTGCACCATATATGGCACAATTCATTTATTTGTACACCAGCATTTAGGGACAAATAATTTTATTCTGGATCCATCTCTAGATTTTTTTGCAGTTAATCAGGGGTTGAATATACTTTGTGTGTGTAACTTAGTGGGGTGTTGGGGTTCGCCTTGAGGGAATAAATATATTATATATCCATCCATATATTCATCCACTGTGAAAAATATTTGTGTAAGTGGTTCATATAGAGTTGAAAAAGAGTAAGACACCTTGGAAAATCACCTAAACCTTAGGTCACTAGGTCCTATGAGTCACACAGCCTGTTACTGAGGGATCTATAGGGGCAGGGCCTGGGAGTGAGTTTGGAAGCAGCACTGTGGTTTGGTTTTAGCTGTAGTGGTTGGCTAAAGAATTTTTGGGCACGTCACTTGTACAATCAGTGCAGGACCGATTCTAGCCTTTCTGCTGCCTGAGGCGAAAATTGAAATGGTGCCCCCCAAGTCTTTATTGACATCCCCCTAGCTGTTCTACTTCACTATCAGCCATCTCCAACTCTTGCGGATCCGCCGATGCCTTGGACTCAACTGCCATGCGGGGGGGCAGTGATGAAGCCGGGCAGAGTACACCTAGCTGCACGGTGCATGCCTAAGGAGTACAAGGCAATGGTGCATCCGAGAAACTTGAAGGAGACTGGTAGTGATGTACAACAGCCTGGGGGATGTCAATCAAGCATGGAAAGGTGGGTTTGAAGGCAGGACTATGTGACTCTTCAGGATAGCGGCACTGCCTCATGGCCCTTTAATGAGTAATTAGCATATAATGTGCGCCGTTTAAAAGTTGATTATATGGATTTTACTGCATCTGAAAAAACATACAAGGGAATGTTCAGAAATATTATCAGGTTATGTATTACCGCATGGTGGCTGTCCAAGGGGTTAAAACTACCTGACAGGTTACCATTAAATTGACAATGTGTAGCGCCGACGGCCGCGGACGGCAAGGCATCTCTCCTCCCTCAGTGGCCGCCAGTTTATTTCTACTCACTGTCGGCATCTCCCTCCTCCTCCTCTGTGACGCCTCCTGCACCTGGTTCCCGTAGGGTGAGTGCGTGCACTCTAGTGGTTTCCTAAAGGGTCAGCACGAGCACCACCAAAGTGTCCCCAGTCTATCCCTTTACACCCTGGACTATATACTTGGACCTGCGCTCTGCCCCAGCAATGTTATTTCTAACCCAGATTTAGCCTGCGAAGGTTGGGTATCCTGTTCCCTAAAACCTGTGTCTGTGACCAGTCCTGTATCCGTGGCCTGTCCTGTATCCTTGAGTCCAGTGTCCGTGACAGGTCCAGTGTCCGTGACCAGTTCTATATCTGTGTCCAGTCCTGTGTCCTGAGTGTAGTGGCCGTGACAAGTTCTTCATCCCGAGTCCAGTGTCCATGACCAGTCCTACATCCTGAGTCCAGTGTCCGTAGCCAGTCCTGCTTCCAGTAATCCAGCACAAGCCAGCTTCCGATAATCCAGCAGAACCCAGCTTTCAATAAACCAGCACAAGCCTGCTTCCAGCTACCCAGCACCAGCCTTCTTCCAGTAATCCGGCACCAGCCCGCTTCCAGTAGCTACTCCATTACGTGCTGGCAATCCCAAGGCTGTGATTCAAGTCATGCAAGAGGATATGCGAGACCTCCGTCTACGCCAGGATCAACTAATTCCAGATGTTAACACCATAGGTTCTTCTGGAGCCGGAATTCAGTTACCACTTCCACCCCGCTTTGATGGTGATCCCAAGACCTACCAAGGCTTCCTCAACCAGTGTAGGATCTATTTCAAATTGCATGCACCTCTGTTCCCGTCGGACCAGACTAATATAGCCTTCATCGTTTCCCTGTTGTCTGGCAAGGCCTTGGCATGGGCAAACCCCCTCTGGGAACGTCAGGACCCAGAGTCTTCGAACTTGCAGCTCTTCATAGACACCTTTCACACACCATCTTCGAGGAACCAGGCTGCACATCTTCTGCCACTGCTTTCCTTCTGTCCCTTCGTCAAGGAGGTTCTATGCTAGGAGTATACGCCATACAATTTTGGACTCTTGCAGCAGAACTTGCTTGGAACAACGAGGCTCTAGTAGCAAGTCAGTAGGATTAATGATGAGCTGGCAGGCTCTCTTCCACTCTGAATGCCCTGATTCTCTTGGCTACCCGCATAGACCTGAGGTTCCGAGAACGCTCTTAAGAAGCCCTCTGAGAAAGAAAGCCCTCTAGATTGGCACCTAATTTTCAGAGACCCCTGATACGTCCTTTCGCTACTACCTCTGAAGATGCAAGGTTGAACGGATCAGACTTTTGGACCAAGAGCGGCAGCATAGATATGCTGCAACCTATGCATGTACTGTGGAAGAAAGGGTCATTTTGTGCGGCAGTGTCCTCAGAAGCTGGGAAAGTCCAGCACCTAGGGTTGATTTGAGCTTTCCCTAGGTGAACCTATGGCTTCTATAAAATTCTCTCCTAAACTCTCAATCAGTCTCTATCCTCACTGGTGAAGCCTCACATTCTGTCTCGGCCTATCTGGATTCTGAAGCAGCCGGGAACTTCATACACCAGGCCTGAGTGTCGTCTCCACTTGCCCACGACTCCTCTAAAGAAACCACTTTGAATGGTCATCCATTGCCAGACCCAATTCTATTCATCACTGAACCATGGAAGTTACAAGTGGATGCTCTACACTTTTACGTTTTACCCTTGGCTTTTTAATCCAATTATGTTGGGACTACCCTGAACATGCTCCAGTGCTTGATTGGAATTCTGGAGAAATTCTTTGGTGGGGACCTCGCTGTCACTTCAACTGCCTACCTGTGGTTTGTCCTGCCCAACCTCCAGTATCTCAGTCCCTTCCTGGTCTGCCTCCGCAGTATGCCTGCTATGCAGACGTGTTCAGCAATAAGGAGGCTGAGACCCTACCACCACATTGTCCATTACTTCCTGGAACTTCACCTCCTCGTGGACGGGTATATCTTCTCTCTCTCCCCGAACCCAAAGCCCTGTCAGCATACGTCAAGGAGAACCTCGAGAGGGGATTTATAAGGAAGTCCACTTCTCCAGCCGGAGCCAGATTTTTCTTTGTTGAGAAAAAAAATGGATCCCTCCGGCCTTGCATAGACTATCGTGGTTTGAATAAGATCACTGTCAAAAACAAGTACCCTTTACTGCTGATCTCTTAGCTCTTTAACTGTATTCGGGTAGCCAAGATTTTCACTAAGCTGGATCTTAGTGGGGCTTATAACTTGATAAGTATCCATAAAGGTGACGAGTGGAAGACTGCTTTCAATGCCATAGATGGTCACTATGAGTATCTCGTGATGCTCTTCGGGTTATGTAATGCTCCAGTTGTGTTCCAGGAATTAGTGAATGATATTTCGGGATCTATTGTATGTCTGCTTGGTGGTTTACCTGACATCTTGATCTACTCCCCCAATCTGATGACACACCGGAAGCATGTTCGCCAAGTCCTGTCACGGTTAAGGGGGAACAACCTGTTTACCAAATTGGAAAAATGCACCTTTAATAAGAAATCCTTTCCCTTCCTGGGTGATATTGTTTTGGATCATGGACTCCAGATGGATCATGAAAAAGTAAAGCCCGTTTTAATTGGCCTCGTCCTCAAGGTTTACGTGGTATACAGAGGTTTCTGAGCTTTTCCCTAATTTTTCTTCGTTTACTGCTCCCATCTCTGCCATCACCAAAAAGGGAGCGAATGCAAAGTATTGGACTCCGGAAGCCGAGTCTGCATTCACAGAGCTAAAAAGATCCTTCACTTCTGCCTCCATTCTACGTCATCCAGATGTATCCCAAAAGTTTTTCTTGGAGGTTGACGCCTCGTCCATTGGTGTTTGAGCACTCTTCCAAAGAGACTCTAAGGGAAAATCTGTTCCCTGTGGTTTCTTCTCCAAGCTCTTCTCTGCTGTGGAAAGGAACTATTCCATTAGTGATCGTGAACTCCTAGCCATCAAGCTGGCTCTAGAGGAGTGGAGACATCTGTTGGAGGGTTCCACACATCGAGTTGTCATTTACACTGTTTACAAGAACCTCACCTACTTAGGCTGGGTTCACACGACCTATTTTCAGACGTAATGGAGGCGTTTTACGCCTCGAATTACGTCTGAAAAAACGGCTAAAAAACGTCGGCAAACATCTGCCCATTACTTTCAATGGGCTTTGCGATGTACTGTGCCGACGACCTGTCATTTTACGCGTTGCTGTCAAAAGACGGCGCGTAAAATTACAGCCTCGTCAAAAGAAGTGCAGGACACGTCTTGGGACGTAATTGGAGCCATTTTTTCATTGACTCCAATAAAGAACAGCTCCAAATTACGTCCGTAAAAGACGCCCCGCAAAACGCTAGTACATGCAATTACGTCTAAAATTCAGGAGCTGTTTTCTCCTGAAAACAGCTCCGCAATTTCAGACGTAATTTCAGTTATCGTGTGCACATACCCTTACAGTCGGCACAATGTCTAAATCCATGTCAAGCCAGGTAGTCTCTGTTCTTTTACCGATTCGATTTTTACCTCCATTTTCGCCCAGCTGACAAAAATGTCAAGGCAGATGCTCTAACCCGTTCATTTGAAACAACCGAAGAGGACCCTCAGCATATTATTGACCCATCACGCATAATAGCTGTTGCTCCTCTGCAGATCAGAGACATTCCTTGAGGGAAAACTTATGTCCCTCCTGCAGACAGGAAGAAGATTCTCTTCTGGGGCCACAACTCCAAGTTGGCAGGTCATTCTGGCATTCGTAAGCCTCGGGACTTCATCACTTGCCACTATTGGTGGCCCACACTACCCAAAGATTTTCAGGACTTTGTCTCTGCATTTACGAAGTGTGCCCAAAATAAAATTGCACATTCCAAACCTGTGGGTTTACTCCAGCCACTGCCGGTCCCTGAAGGTCCTTGGCAGCATATTGCTATGGATTTTATTACAGATCTTCCTTCCTCTGATGGCTGCACCACTGTCTGGGTAGTTGTTGATCGTTTCTACAAAATGGCACATTTCATTTCTCTGTCTGGCTTCCCCTCAGCTCCTCGACTAGCAAGTCTTTTTATTTCAACTTGTGTTTCGTCTGCAGGGATTACCTCGTTCACATCCAAATTCTGGAAAGCTCTGTGTAAACTACTGGACGTGAAATTGCATTTCTCTTCTGTATACCATCCGCAGTCCAACTATCATGTTGAACAAATTAACCAAGTACTCGAAAACTATCTCCGCCATTTGTATTGGCTCAACATGACAACTGGGCACATCTATTCCCATGGGCCGAAATTTCATATAATAATCATATGAGTGAATCAACGGCTACTTCACCATTTTTCATAGCTGGCAGCCAGCACCCTCGTGTGCCTCTCCCGGTGCCTGCTAAGTCTGAAGTTTCTGCAGCTAATGTTTCCTATGAAAGCTTCCTTCAGATCTGGCAAGTCAGCGATCTTGCAGGAAGTGGCTCGATTGAAGAACTGTGCTGATAAGAAGAGAAGGCAGTCTCCTCAATTTTCTCCCGGAGTTAAAGTCTGGTTATCCTCAAAAAACATTAGTCTAAAAATTCCTTCCTACAAATTTGCTTTTAGGTTTCCTGGTCCCTTTGAAGTCTTACGACAAATCAATCCCATGTCTTACAAACTACATCTGCCTCCTACTCTCAAGATTCCTAACTCCTTCCATGTTCTCTCCTTAACCGGTACAGTAAGTCCTCTAATTCTGCATCTGCTCCTAGGGGTTCTTCAGATGTATTTGAAGTAAAGGAAATTCTGGACTACAAGAAAGTTGGAGGAAAGAATTTCAACCTTGTGGACTGGAGGGGTTTTGGTCCTGAGGAGAGATCTTCAGAATCTGAAGGGAACATTGATGCCCCTGCACTCATCAAAAAATTCCTCCTATGCCCTGGCCCTAAGAAGAGGGGGCGTAAAGGGCAGTACTGTAATGCCGACAGTCGCAGACTGACAGCACCTCCCCTCACCCAGTGTCCACGGCCATCAGTTTGCTTCTACTCACCACAGGCATCTCCCTCTTCCTCCCCTGGAATGCCGGCGCGCTCAGCCTCCTGCTCCTGGTTCCTGCAGGGTGCCCACACATGCTCTGGTGGTTTCTTAAAGGGCCAGCGCGTGCACCACTAAAGTGTCTCCTGCCTATCCCTGTGCACCCTGGGTTATGTAGTTGGACCTGCCCTCTGCCCCAGTGCCTGAGCAATGTTATGTCTAACCCACTTAGTCTGCAAAGGATCCGTATCCTGTTCCCTGAAACCTGTGTGCATTACCAGTCCTGTATCCGTGTCCAGTCCTGTATCCTGAGTCCAGTGTCCGTGATGAGTCCAGTGTCCGTGATCAGTCCTGTATCTGTGCCAAGTCCTTTTAACCTGAGTCCAGTGTCCGTGATGAGCCTAGTGTCCGTGATGAGTCCAGTGTCCGTAACCAGTCCTGTATGCATGTCATGTCCTGTATCCTGAGTCCAGTGTCCGTGGTGAGTCCAGTGTCTATGACGAGTCCAGTGTCTGTGACCAGTCCTCTACCCGTGTCCAGTGTTCGTGACAAGACCAGTGTCTGTGACCAGTTGTGTATCCCGAGTCCAGTGTCCGTGACCAGTCCTATATCCTGAGTCCAGTGTCCGTGACCAATCCTGCTTCCAGTAATTGAGCACAAGCCAGCTTCCGATAATCCAGCACAAGCCAGTTTCCGATAGTGCAGCACAAGTCAGCTTCCGATAAACCAGCACAAGCATTTTTCCGGCTACCCAGCACCAGCCTGCTTTCAGTAATCCGGCACCAGCCTGCTTCCAGTAATCCGGCACCAGGCTGCCATCAAGGTACCATTTACCAGAAACTGTCCTATACTTGTATGGCCAGCGGCGACTCTGTTACGGGCGGAGTAGCTCAATGAGTCCACATCCCCAATGGACATTACAAAATAAATTGAAAACAATTCCATCTACCCTGCAATTTTGATATTATAAATGTATCTTATATAATTACAGCTCCAGAACCAAGCTCAGTACATAAATACAGTACTAGAACCAAGCACAGTACATAAATACACAAGAACTAAGTTCAGTATATAAATATAACACCAGAAACAAGCTCAGTACATATATACAGCACCAGAACGAAACCTATTACATACTGTATATACAGCACCAGAACCAAGCTCATTGTCACGGCTATGGGGAAAGTGGACCCACTGGGCCACTCCGGTGTAGCAGCTGGCCAAACAAATGTCAATGACAGTTACTATTACGAGAGTACCTGGATAGCTGGCTTGTGAAGGTTTATCATAAACTGGCTTGTGCTGCATAATCAGAAGCTGGCTTGTGCCGAACTATCACTGTCAGGTGCTGGACAATCCGTCTTGTCTCGGATAAAGGACACAGAAATCATCACGGACACTGGACTTGGCACGGACTCTGGACACGGATACTGAAGTTGTCACAGACACTGGACTTGACACGGACAGGATCTCCTTGACCTCGAAGACATCAGAAGAACCGCTGGGAGCAGTTGCAGAGCCAGGAGATTTACTGTACCGGTTGAAGACCACAGGCTTCTGGAGGGACACATGGAAGGAATTGTGAATCTTGAGAGTAGGGGGTAGATGTAGCTTGTATGACACATGGTTGAGCTGTTGTAGAACTTCAAAGGGACCAAGAAATCTAAGAGCGAATTTGTAGGAGGAAATTTTCAGGCGAATATCTTTTGAAGATATTCATACCTTAACTCCGGGAAGAAACTGAGGAGGAGGCCTTCTCTTCCTATCAGCAAACTTCTTCATGCGATTCACTGCCTGCAAGATCGTAGACTTGATTTGCTGCCGGACCTGAAGAAAACTTCAGAAAGAAGAATTAGCTGCAGGCACTTGAGATGTAGCCGGTAAAGGAAGATGGACATGTGGATGTTGGCTGTAAACAAATAAAAAATGGAGGTGTAGCAGTAGACTCACTCGTGTGATTATTGTAAGAGAATTCGGAAGTTGCACCCAGTTGTTGTGTTGAACAGATACAAAATGACAAAGACAATTTTCAAGCACTTAAGTTAATCCTTTCAAATTGCCCATTGGATTGCAGGTGTTATGCAGACGAAATTTCACATCCAAAAGCCTACACAGGTCTCTCCAGAACTTAGACGTGAATTGCACACCCTGATTAAACACGATATGGAGGGGCAATCCTTGCAAACAAAAAATATGTTGAACAAATACATTTGCCAGGCAAGGAGCTGAAGGAAGGCCAGACAGAGGAGAAAGTGAGCCATCTTGGCGAAATAATCCACCACTACCTAGACAGTGGTACAGCCAGCAGAAGGAGGAAGATCTGTACAAAAAAATCTATGGCAATATGTTGCCAGGGACAATCAGGAACAGACAGAGGTTGGAGTGGACCGGCAGGCTTGCAATGGGTAGCCTTATTTGAGCACAGTTGGTACAAGAGAAGACATAGACCACAACATCTTTGGGAAGCGTGAGCCGCCAGTAGTGACGAGAGATAAAGTCCCGGTCTTACGAATACCAGAATGCTCTGCCAACTTGGAATTATGACCCCAGATGAGAGTTTTCTTCCTGTCAGTCGTATGAACAAAAATTTGCCCAGGAGGGATGTCTTTAATCTGCAGAGGGTTAACAGGAATAATCCTGAAAGGGTTAATGATATGCTGAGGATCCTCTTCAGAGTCGCCTCTCTCAAATAAATGAGACAGAGCATCATCCTTTATATTTTTATCAGCAGGACAGAAATTGAGTAGGAATTGGAATCTGGCAAAAAATACTGGCTTGACGAGGGTTCAGGAGTTGTGCAGACTGTAAATAAGTGAGGTTCTTGTGATCAATCTAGATGATAATAGGATGAGCAGCCCCCTCTAGCAAATGCCTTTACTCTTCTAAGGCTAATTTGATAGCAAATAACTCATGGTCCCCAATGAAGTAGTTTCTTTCTACAGCAGAGTATAGTTTTGAGAAGAAGCCACAGGAAACCGTGTAGTTTCTTTGAAATGGAAGAAGCGTCAACCTCCAACGAGAATTCCTGAGAAAAATCAGGATGGTGAAGAACGGAGGCAGAAGTAAAGGCCTTCTTGAGGTTGCCGACTCTGCTTCAGGGGTCCAGACATTAGAGAAGTTTGGGATGAACTGGTGATAGAAATGAGCAAAGCCAAGAAATCTTTGTATGGCACGGAGACCTGGAGGACGTGGCCACTCTAAGATGGACTTCACTTTCTCGGGATCCATCTAGAGTCCATGATCGGAGACTATATAGCCCAGAAAGGGCAAGGACTTCCTTTTGAATAGGCACTTTTCTAATTTGGCGTAGAGGTTATTCCCCCTTATTTGCAAAAGGACATGGCGAACATGCTCCTGGTGAGTCGTGAGATCTGGTGAGTAGATCAAGATATCGTCCAGATATAACACCACACAGACATACAATAAATCCCAGAATATGTTGTTCACTAATTCCTGGAACACAGCTGGAGCGTTACACAATCCAAAGGGCATCATGATATATTTGTACTGACTGTCTCTGGTGTTGAATGCGGTATTCCGGATAAGGATCAAGTTATAAGCCTCGCGTAGATCCAGCTTTGTGAAAATCTTGGCCCCACGTATTCTGTCGAAGAGCTCTGAGATCAGCAGCAAGGTGTACTTGTTTTTGACAGTGATTTAGTTCAAACCACGATAATCGATACAAACCCAGATAGATCCATCTTTTTTTCCACAAAGAAGAATCCGGCTCCGGCTGGAGTAGATTTTCTGATGAACTCCCTCTTGAGTTTCTACTTGACATAAGCTGACATGGCTTGGGTTTCAGGCAGCGAGAGAGGATAAACACATCCATGTGGAGGTTAAGGTTCAGGAGGTAAATCTATCGGACAGTCGTAAGGACGATGGGGAGGCAGGACCTTAGCCGCCTTCTTGCTGAAGACATCCGCATAACAGGCATACTTTGGAGGCAGACCATAGAGTGACTGGGGTACCGGGGACCGGACAGGACAAACCTGTGGCAGGCAGCGGTGTAGACATCGGCATCCCCACTGGAGAATTTCTCCAGAATTTTGACAGAAGCGTGTTGACAAAGCCATGGTAGTCCCATCAAGATTGGGTTAATAGCCTTAGGTAAAACATAAAAGGCTATTTTTTCCAAGTGTAGAACACCCACTTGCAACCTCAAAGGTTCTGTGATGGAGAAAATTGGGTTCACAGAAGCTACCGCTAGAGGTTTCTCCAGCGGAGTCATAGGCAAGGGGAGATGATATACTAAGGCCTGATTAATGAAGTGCAGATAAGCGGAAAAAGAGTGTGATTCTTCACCTGGGGAGATTGTTACAGGAATAGCGATTTTAGGTGAGATTTTTTCAGGAGGCATCGATCCACCTAGGGTAGTCTCTCCTTTCAACCCTAGGTGCTGGAGTTTCCCGGGTTCTGGGGACATTGCACAAAATACAGTACAAACATATGCCAGCAGAACGTCTGCACTGCCACTCCTGGTCAGCCAGTCTGATCCTGTCCATCTGCATAGGCTCTTCAGGAACGACAACTGAAGGGGACAGCAGGGGTCTTTGAAACTTAGGTGCCAATCTGTAGGGCCTTCTTTTTCAATGAAGTTCCTGGGCATGCTCTTGTAACCTCTTGTCGATATGTGTAGCCAGAAGGATTAGAGCATCCAAGGTAGAAGGGAGATCACGACCTGCCAGTTCATCCTTAACTTTACTCACTAATCCCTGCCAGAAGGTTGCCCCCAGGTCCTCATTTTTCCAGGAGAATTCAGCTTGTACGGAATTGTATGGCGTACTCCCCTAGCATCAAATCTCCTTGGTAGATTGTCAGAAGTGAAGCATCGGAAGAAGACGTACTGCCTGGTTCTTCAAATACTGTGTGGAATGTCTCTAAGAACTGCTGCAGGTTGGAAGACTCCGACCCCTCACATTCCCAGATAGGGTTCGGCAATACCAGAGCTTTGCCAGACAGTACCGAGACAATAAAGGCAACTTTGGTCAGATCAGAAGGGAACAGATGTGCATGCAGTTGGAAGTGGGTCTTGCAGTGGTTAAGGAAGTCTCGACAGGTTCTTGACTCTACATCATAACGAGGTTGAAGTGGCAACGAAATGGAGTAGCAACTTGAGAGGTAATTAGGGGAGCAACTGAAGTGAGGTCCAGATGTGTGGCAATAGAATTGACCGCTTGCAAAAGCTGATCCTTGCGTGATTGGAGATCTCGCATGTCCACTTGCATAGCCTGGACGGCCGACTTGGCTTGACCAGTGGGATCCAGGGCCTGAGCAAACTGTCACGGCTATGGGGAATGTGGATCCACTGTGCCACTCCGCTGTAACGGAGTAGCAGCTGGCCAAACAAATGTCAATGACAGTCACTAGGATGAGAGTACCTGGATAGCTGGCTTATGCTGGTTTATCGGAAGCTGGCTTGTGCTGGATAATCAGAAGCTGGCTTGTGCCGGACTATCAGAAGCTGGACAATCGGATACAGGACATGGAAACTGTAGTCGTCATGGACACTGGATTTGACACGGGCATTGGACACGGATACTGAAATCGTCACAGACACTGGACTTGGCACAAACACCGCACACAGATACTGAAGTTGTCAAAGACACTGGGCTTGGTACGGACACGGGATACGGATACTGAAGTCGTCACGGATACTGGACTTGATACGGACACCGGACACGGATACAGGATAACGCTATGGAACCTCTGCAGGGTTAGACACAAAACTTTGCTCTGGCAATGAGGAAGTGGAAGTTATTTTTATAGATCCGGGTGTACTGGGATTGGTTTGGGGTGAATTTCCTGGTGCGCACGCAGGCCCTTTAAGACTGGGGATGAGCATCCTGCGGGAACCACCTGGAGGAGAGAGCAGTGTGCGCCGTCGTCTCTGGGAAAAGAGACTCCAGTGAAGTTTCAGAGTCCTGCGGTCGCGGCTGACGGTAAGTGGGGCATGCCGGCAGTCAGTGACTGTGGGCTTTACACTCATTACATATATACAGCACCAGAACCAAGCTCAGTACATAAATACAACACCAGAACCAAGCTCACTACATAAATACAGTACTAGAATAAAGCTCACTACATATATACAGCACAAGAACAAAGCTTAGTACATAAATACAGCACCGGAACAAAGCTCGGTACATAAATACAACACCAGAACCAAGCTCAATACATATATACAGCACCAGAACAAAGCTCATTACATATATACAGTACCAGAACAAAGCTCAGTACATAAATACAACACCAGAACCAAGCTCAGTACATAAATACAAAACTAGAACCAAGCTCAGTACATAAATACAGTACTAGAACCAAGCTCGCTGCATATATACAGCACCAGAACAAAGCTCAGTACATAAATGCAGCACCAAAACAAAGCTCAGTACATAAATACAGCACCAGAAGAAAACAGTACATTAATACACTAGAACCAAGCTAAGTACATAAATACAGCATCAGCACAAATACAGCTTTGTACAGTTATCCTTTTCAAATTTAGTGCAACCCCTACCGTATAGGTTTGTACAGCATAAAATTACAGCTCCCTGTACAGCCTGAACAATGGTAAGGATATACTGGGAGTTGCTGTTTCACAAAAAGAAAATCACACCATCCATCATCTCGCTGAAGATCATACAGTGACTACAGTACTGATTAGAGGCAGAATAAACATTTACATTGAGTGATTCACAGGTGTTGTCTTCTCAGATTCTAGTTTGTTTTTATTTTCTTCTCCAATCGGTCCAGATGTGAAGACAGTTTGCCGCTCAGATGTCTTCAACTTCTCATTTTCAGCACCTATGAACAGAGATAAATGTCTCATGGTGCCACACTCTACGCCCCTAAATATAATAGCGACATACACTGCACCTCCAATTATAATAGCGCCATACACTGTGTCCCTGGTTATAATAGTACCATACACTGTGTACCTGATTATAATAGCACGATACACTGTGTCCCTGATAACAATAGCCCCATACACTGTATCCCTGATAACAATAGCCCCATACACTGTATCCCTGATTATAATAGCACCATATACTGTGTCCCTGATTATAATAGCAGCATACACTGTGTCCCTGATTATAATAGCACCATACACTGTGTCCCTGATTATAATAGCACCATACACTGTGTCCCTGATTATAATAGCTCCATACACTGTGTTCCACACACACAGTGCCCCCCATAGAGCCCCCTGTAGATATTTCCCCTCATAAAGCCCCCTGTAGACAGTGCCCCACATAGAGCCCTTGTAGACAGTGCCCCACATAGGGCACCCTGTAGATAGTGCACCACATACATAGTGCCCCCTATAGAGCCTCCTGTATATGCTGCCCCATAGAGCCCCCTGTAGATAGTGCCCCATAGAGCCCCAGTAGATAGTGCCTCCATAGAGCCCCCTGTAGATAGTGCCCTACATAGATCCCCCTGTAGACAGTGGCCCCCATAGAGCCCCCTGTAGTTAGTGCCCCCCTGGAGATAGTGCCATACATAGATCCCTCTGTAGATAGTGGTCCCCATAGATCCCCTTTAGATAGTGGCCCCTGTAGATAGTGGCCCACATATAACCCCCTGTAGATAGTGCCCCACATATAGCCCCCTGTAAATAAAGCTATAGATAGAGCCACCCACACTTGTGACTGAAAAAAAAACCTTTACATACTTACCTTATCCCATTCCTGTGCCACCCTCTAGCAATGTAGGCCTGCTCTTTTCTCAGCAGGTCTGTTGGGCTGAACTACCTAAGCGTCGCAGTGACATCATTGTGCCTCTTGCGTCATTAAAAGGTGCTGAATGCAGGGCAAGGCACATTCTTGCCCTGCCATTCAGCGCCTTTCAACGCCGCAAGTGGTGCGATCACATTCCCAAATTGGGTGCCATTTAGGAAAGTGCCTTGCCAGGGCTAGTTATGCATGTATTTGTATCTGCATCCCATAGACACAGATACAACTATAGTGCAGCAGAGGGTGGCGGCAGCTGGTTTCATTGGCGCCACCTGAAGCGAGAAGCTCATCTCGCTTCATGGACGGTGCGGCCCTGAATCAGTGTGAGTGAGACACTGGAGATTGTAGAGTGCATAGTTGGATCAGGAAACTTCCAATAACAGGTGGTCCTGAGTTCGATATTATCGCGCTAGTTGCAACCATTATTTAAGGCTGAGTAGCTACTCGTCCCTGCCAAGCACAATTTTAGTATTACCTCATTACTTATGTCTCAATTCTGGACTGTCCGTACCAACTCTAATGCTGGCAAGCAGTCAGGCGAAGGAGTAAAAGGGTTTTTTTCATCCTAGTGATATGCCATCACTTTCTAACATGGTAAAAACCATTTAATGATTGTGTTAGAGAGGAGGTACCATGCTCGGGCATAATGCCTGCTGTAGACCATGATGTTCTTGATTACATACTAAGTTTGATGTGGTAAGGAGGTGGAGCAAAGTGCAACACTACCACATGCCTATGTGGGGGGGAGCCAGGGAGAGCTTGGTGGTAGGTGCAACTGGGAATGCTAGAGGCAGTGGTAACGTTGATGGCAGTGGTGGTCAATGGGTTATAGCAGTAGTTATCAACCATTCTACTTAGATTATTTTTAAGACAAACATCTTTGGATTTGATTTTACTTTCTGAGGAAAACATCTTTCTGTTTCCCACTTTACTGCTTTTAATTGATATTTACAGAGTTGCAGTTCGTATAGTTGAAAAAAATACAAATCCCCATTGATTCATTTTGTTTTTTTTTATAGCTATCCAAAGAAATGTATCATCATAAAACCAAATACAGGGTGTGCCATGAAAAACCGAACCATGTTTCCCTTGTGTGGTTTGTACAGGATAATGCTTATTGGGCCTCATCATATCCCTCTCTGCCAGTTGAGTGGTACTCTTTACGGAGGGCAGCAGTATGTTGCGCGAGTGTGTCCTATCATGCTGTATTCAATTCAACAAAGAATTGCGATAGTAGAGATCTCTGTTTGCATAGGCTCTTTCAAAGAAAAGAAATACAAAGCTGACCCAAACCTTCCCGTTCAAGCAAAAGCCAGTATACATGGTGTGGTGCAGAAGTGGCGTAACACAGGATCCGTGGCTGATGCCAAAATAAAATAGACAACCACGTGTGTGGATACCCCTCATGGGATTGTTGCAGACTTCCAGGAGAGGATTATGAGAAGCCCAAGGATATCAATGCAAAAATTATTCCAGCAGGCACACGTTAGCAGAAAAGCCTGTCGACGTGTACTAAAATTGCTTCACCTGGTGCTATACTGAGTGCCCGTTGTGCAAGAGTTAAAGGAGGGGGATAAACAGAAGCATGTAGTGTATTGCAATTGGCTACTGGATATAATCGTAGACGGCCATTTATACCCATTGTAATACCTCTTGTCTGATGAAGTGTGTTTCAAGGTAACTTCGTGTATTAATTTGCAGAACAATATGTACTGGCACAAAGAAAATTCACAGAAACTGCACAAAGAAACCCTTCATGATCCAAAAAAAGGTGTTTGGTGCGCAGTAATGGGTACGTGCATTGTGGCTCCAATATTCTTTGATGAAAATGTGTACACAGCCATGTACATGGGTATCTTTAATCAATTCTATGCACAGTTCAGTGATCACGAGTGTGAGTATTATTTCAATAAGACAGGGCGACTTGCCATACGTCGCACATGTCCCTGTGCCAAGTTCATGCGCCATTCACAGAAGACGGTGGGCAAAGGGTTGTGGAGTCCATGGTCACCAGACCTGACCATGTACAAATTTTATCTGTGGGGTTACCTAAAGAATAGGGGTTATAAAACGTTTTCCCAGACAGTGCCCAAACTGAAACAGAAAATTCAAATACTGAACATGATAAGAGGGGCACAACTTTGCATAGCTGGGGTGGAAACTACTTCTAGTATTTCCTGTAACGGATGAGTATGCCATTCTACCATTATCCATAATCCTGTACACACCAAACAAGGGAAACAGGGACCTTTTTTGGCCCATCCTGTATCATATCAATTATAATTTTTTAATAAACATATATATTATTTTTTTTATATAACCATCCACATGGAAGCAAATCTTGAAATATTCCAGTTTTCACTTTGCCATTAATTTTGGTTTTCAAATTTGTCTGCAAAAATGTTGGCTGTATTGTGCGTGACTAGTTGCCTATAAAAAAAGAAAAAACAGATTGGCAACCCTGTATAGCCAAGCTAATTTTTGTAAAAATAAAGAGATTAAAGCTTAAAAGAAAAAAATATTGCCTTATTGGGTGTATTCACATATCACTATTATATTGCATATGTCCAAGTTTGCAAAAATCGTGTAAAAAAAGCCATATGACCGCAATGTCTGAAAACAGACTTGAATGTGAAAGGTGTTTTTTCTTAGTGGTTGCTTAACTTGATTTTACTATATTGCTATTTCTTACTTCCATAAGGTATCTTCCTTTCACAGAATTGTTTATAGGCACTTATAGGCACTTATGCTACAGAAGTTTGCGCAACTGGAAAAATCTGTCCAATACTATTTATCTTAAAGTTTTTTGTTGAAACCAAAAAAAATCATCTCATACTTACCCAGAAGTCTGGGTTCCGCCCTCCAGCGCGGCCTCCTGGAATGATGTGAACATCATCCCAGGAGGCCGGCCTGAATAACATCAGAGGGCCGGCCTCCTAGGATGGTGCTTCATCCCATGTGACCGCTTCTGCAGCCAATCACAGGTGGCAGCAGTCTCCTGGGATGAAACGTCATTTCAGGAGGCCGGCCTGCTAGTTCTGCTGTTTTCCGCAGCGGACATTCCGAGTGAAAAACTGCACCACCGTTTGGTGCGTTTTTTGCCCGGAATTCCCTGCGGCACACAGGGCAGATACGCTGTGTATCCGCCCCGTGTGAACTCGGCCTTATGGTTATCCTGTGTGTTAAAGAATGACAAACAAAAACATAGAAAAAACTAAACTTTTTTGCAAATTCCGCTTAAAAAATATATAATTTAAACACTTATTTTTATGCGCTAACATTTTTTACCAAAAAATATACGCCCCTGAAATGCAAAAAAACAAGACGCCCGACAGCAACATCAGCGTAAAAGTTAAAAAGTTATTTCTCTCAGAATCATCTTATTACAAGGAAATAAATAGTTTTTCCTA
Source organism: Rhinoderma darwinii (assembly GCF_050947455.1). Lineage (NCBI taxonomy): Eukaryota > Metazoa > Chordata > Amphibia > Anura > Rhinodermatidae > Rhinoderma > Rhinoderma darwinii. The sequence continues at coordinate 266,882,907 of NC_134690.1, forward strand.
CATGTTGTTACTGATGTACCAATAATGAAAAACAACCAGATTAAGCCATTGAGCCATCAGGAACTGCTAGGAGATTTCAAATAAGAGTATGGGTGGCTTTACACGGCAGATTACTGCCTGGTAAAGTGCGCCAATCGACAATAATGACATGTCTATCAGCGTTCGTTTGCTTCATTTACATAAAGCAATGATTGTGGCTATATGGGGACGAACGGTTGTTAATACGATCACTCGTCTCCATACGGTCTCCATCTTGTCGAAGCCCATCCCCTGTTTACACGGGGAGATGTGCTACCGACAAACTATCATTTTTGGCAGCATAAAAGAGATTCGATCACCTGACAAATGAACGTTTGCATGTTTGTTGGCTGATCACTGCCATGTTTACACGGTTGAAAGTGTGCTCGCTCGCGCAATCATCGGCCCATATAAAAGCGCCTTTATTCTTTATTTTCATTTTTATGTTCTGTATATTGTGCAGTGAAACATTTACGCATACAGTACACTGAAGATAATGTTTCTGTTAATATATTGAAATAGAAGATAGTTCAATTTTCCCTCAGTACATTTTTAGAATAATGATTCATTGTACAGCAATGTGATGTACTCTGTTATACCTTTGACACAGTTGATTCCTGGGATTAGAAAAGGGACAAATATATTTAAGAGGGATTGAGTCCTTTGGCTGTTGCTGAAGTTGCCCAGAAGTAGCCTATCACAATAAGTCTTAAGGTGAGAGGGACATTTTTTTTTATAATAAGCTCCGTTCAGGGGCGTAACTAGGAAAGACTGGGCCCCATAGCAAACTTTTGACTGGGGCCCCCCTTCCCTGGGTATCACACAAGCCGCCCTTGTAGATAGTGCCTCCCTATAGATTCTGCCACACAGCCCCCTGTAGATAACGCCTTACAGCCCCCCTGTAGATAACGCCATACAGCCCTCCCCTGTAGATAACGCCATACAGCCCCCCTGTAGATAACGCCATACAGAGTCCCCCTGTAGATAACGCCATACAGACCCCCTTGTAGATAACGCCATACAGACCCCCTGTAGATAACGCCATACAGACCCCCCTGTAGATAACACCATACAGCCCCCTGTAGATAACACCATACAGCCCCCTGTAGATAACGCCATACAGCCCCCCTGTAGATAACGCCATACAGCCCCCCTGTAGATAACACCATACAGCCCCCCATTGTAGATAACGCCATGCAGCCCCGTGTAGATAACGTCATACAGCCCTCCCCCTGTAGATAACCCCATACAGCCCCCCCTGTAGATAACGCCATACAGCCCCTGTAGATAATGCCACACAGCCCCCCTGTAGATAACACCATACAGCCCTCCCCTGTAGATAACGCCATGCAGCCCCCCCAGTAGATAACATCATACAGCCCTCCCCTGTAGATAACACCATACAGCCCCCCCTGTAGATAACGCCATACAGCCCCTGTAGATAACGCCACACAGCCCCCCTGTAGATAACGCCATACAGCCCCTGTAGATAACGCCATACAGCCCCTGTAGATAACGCCACACAGCCCCCCTGTAGATAACATCATATAGCCCTCCCCCTGCAGATAACACCCTACAGCCTCCCTGTAGATAACGCCATGCAGCCCCCCTGTAGATAACGTCATACAGCCCCCCTGTAGGTAACGCCATACAGCCCCCGCCCCACCTGTAGATGGCGCCATGCAGCACCCCCCACCTCTAGATAACGCCATGCAGCCAATCCCCCACCCCCAAAAAAAATGGCCTATAGTTTGTCTTACAAAAGAGATGTATCCCCTATCCACAGGATAGGGGATACATGTGTGATCGCTGGCAGCGATAAGGAGAACGGGGGACCGAAAGTCCCCTCAAGTTTTCCATGACAAACCTCGGACTTCCGGCGTCTGCGCAGTTCAATAAAAATGAAAGGAGCGCTGGTCACGCATGCGCACAAGCGCGACCGGTACACAAGTCATTTCTATGGAGCTGCAGACAGACCCTGGAAGTCTGAGGTTTGTCATGGAGAACTTCAGGGGACTTTCGGTCCCCCGTTCTCCTTATCGCTGGGTGTCCCAGCGATCCCACATGTATCCCCTATCCTGTGGATAGGGGATGCATGTCTTTTGAAGGAACACAACCTTCAGTGGCATCGCGCTGTAGCAGCCGTAGCGGCTGCTAGCGGAGCCTCCAGCCATGGGAGGGGGGGGGGGGCCCGTGTCTGCGGGTGGCACGGGCCCCCTCATGCTGCGGCTGCTACCGCGGTAGTTACGCTGATTCATGGGCTTTGACATTTTTAGTTGTTTGATTTCTGCACCTTGAAAGATAGTATTGGGCCACTCAGTGGCTCCCAGGCTCTATGTAAGCATTTTGTTATTTATATACCTATATTTGTTCACCTATAGTCTGGGTTCTTACACTGAACTCTTTTCAGAGTCCTGAGCTGATGTTTGATGTCAGTTTTAAATTTACATACATTCTTATAATTGTCTACCAGTTATTTTTCACCACAATTCTATGTAGATTTTTTTTCAGCTTTGCAATGTTTTTTTTATTTTTTTTTAATGCACATTTCATTTCAAATTCACCCACAGCATCCCTATGGGATTAAGGTCCTATATTTCACTTGGCCACTTAAAAGCCTTTCCATTAAGCCATTTACTAGTATATATAGGGTCATTGTCATGTTGCAAGGGCAACTTTAGACGGAGCTTCAATCTTCTGAAAGATAGTCTGACATTATCCTTAAGCACCCACTAGTATAATGAAGAATTCATGTTAGATTATATGATGGTGAGCTGCCCACGCCTTGCTGCAGCAAAGTAGCCTCAAACCATAACTTTCCCATAACTTTCCCATCACCATACTTCACAGATTGTTTGAGGTTCTTCTGGTGAAATGAATCCTTGGCAAATTCTTGTGTTTGCCAAATGTCACGAAGCGGGTTAGTGGATCCACTAGGCCATACCGCCGCAGCGGGGAGGCAGCTGGCCAAACAACAGGACACCCCAGAAATACAATGTCCCGCACAAGGGTACCTGAATAGTCCAGATGGTGGCCGCAGCTCTGGCACAGATGAGATGGGTGCAGCAGATGGCGCCAAACGTGGCGGATGACACAGGAGCCGCAAGTTGCGCCAGACGTGGCGGATTCCTCCGGATGTGGCAGATAACACAGGACGTGGTGGATTCCTCCGGACGTGGCGGATTCCTCCGGACGTGGCAGGTGACACAGGACGTGGCGGATTCCTCCGGACGAGGCAGATGACACGGGACGTGGCAGATTCCTCTGGACGTGGCAGATGACACAGGATGTGGCACGACTAGATACTAGGGCAAAGCACGGGAAACAGGAACGGGGAACAAGGTACGGGTAACAACAGGAACGGGAAACACTAAGGGACCATTTGCAAGACAGACTGGGAAAACTAACAACACTCAGGCATCGAACTAGGGGGCTGGACCCCTCTTATAGCCCAGGGTACTCACGGGTCAAAGGTCGTTCAAGATGTCCGGTGCGCGCGCTGCCCCTTTAAGAGCGGGGACGAGCGTGTGCGCGCACCCTGCGGGCCCCGGCGGAGGTGAGTGGATGCAAGCGCTGGCGTCTCCTGAGGAGGAGGCTGGGGCCAGCGCTTGCCGACTTGTGGCTGCGGCTGTCAGCGGGAGGCTGGAGCTGACAGCCCGCAGCCACGGACATTACACCAAACTTTAGTCTTGCCTAGAGGTTTCCTATGTAAATCCCATAATGAAGTTCTGGAGTTTTTTTGAGACTTCTTTCAATGTCTTGCATTCTGCTCTCAGGCTGGGAACTGGACATATTAGCAGTTTTTTTAAAAATTCTCCAATTCTCGGAGAGTATTTTGAAGCTAGGCATGGGGATTCCACACATTTTTACAACAAACAAAACACCAAGCTAAATGTCTGAGGTTTAAATAATGCTCTGTTCACATCATGATCAAGCCCTACAACACATAGTTTATAGTAACTTAGTACAGTTGAAAAAATACATATTTCCATCAAGTTCAACCAGGGGATGGAAGAAATGGAAGGGATATGGGTAAACTATAGAACTTTGTTTTACCCCTATTGATTCAGAGGAAGGTTAAAAAAAATACCCATAAGGCATTAACCAATCTGCCATAAAAAGGAAAAATTTCCCTTCTGATCAACATTTAAACAAGAATTCTACACATTGACATAGGCACTGATCTTCTTCTGTTCTAAGTAATTATCTAAGCCTTTTTTAAAGCCATCTACTGTCCCTGCTGTGACCAGCTCCTGCGGTGACTATTCCATAGATTCACAGTTCTCACAGTAAAGAACGCTTGTCGCCATTGGAGATTGAACATTTTTTTCTCTAGATGGAGGGAGTGCCCCCTTGTTTTTACATAGAACAGGTTTTCACCATATTTTTTGTATGTGCCATTCATATATTTATACAAGTTAATCATGTCCTCCCTTAGTCGTCTCTTTTCAAGATTAAATAAATGTAATTATTTTTATCTTTCCTCATAACTTAGATTCTCCATGCCCCTTATTAGCTTCGTTGATCTTTTTTGTATCTTTTCCAACTCCAGGGCATCCTTTCTATGAACTGGAGCCCAGAACTGAACTGCATATTCTAGATGAGGCCTTACTAATGCTTTGTAAAGTGGTAATATTACATCCCTGTCCCGCGAGTCCATGCCTCTTTTAATACACAACAATATCTTGCTGGCCCTTGAAGCAGCTGATTGACATTGCATGCTGTTATTTTGTCTATGATCTACAAGTACACCCAGATCCTTCTCAACAAGTGACTCTCCCAGTGTAGCTCCCCCTAGGACATATGATGCATGCCGGTTACTAGTACCCAATTTACATCTATCCACATTAAACCTCATTTGCCAAGTGAATGTCCAAACACTCCGTGTGTCTAAGTCGGATTGTAATTTATGAACATCTTCCATAGACTGAACATTACTACATAGCTTGGTGTCTCCTGCAAAAACAGAAAGAGTTCTATTAATCCCATCCTCTATATCATTAATAAACAAGTTGACGTCCCAGCACTGAACCTTGAGGTACACCACTTATAACCGGGGAGCATACAGAGTAGGAATAATTCACTACAACTCTCTGGATACTTTACTTAAAGAGGCTCTGTCACCAGATTTTGCAACCCCTATCTGCTATTGCAGCAGATAGGCGCTGCAATGTAGATTACAGTAACGTTTTTATTTTTAAAAAACGAGCATTTTTGGCCAAGTTATGACCATTTTTGTAGTTATGCAAATGAGGCTTGTAAAAGTCCAAGTGGGTGTGTTTAAAAGTAAAAGTCCAAGTGGGCGTGTATTATGTGCGTACATCGGGGCGTTTTTAATACTTTTACTAGCTGGGCGCTCTGACGAGAAGTATCATCCACTTCTCTTCAGAACGCCCAGCTTCTGCCAGATCACGCTGTGACGTCACTCACAGGTCCTGCATCGTGTCAGACGAGCGAGGACACATCGGCACCAGAGGCTTCAGTTGATTCTGCAGCAGCATCGGCGTTAGCAGGTAAGTCGATGTAGCTACTGAGTGAGGATGTCAGGTGACTGGACTGGTTCACTTTCGGGCCGGAACGCACCAACCTCACTCAGACCGCCGCCACCATACTTTGCTCCGTCCACCCTCCTGCTCCTAAATGTGAGTGAGTCAGGCGGACGGAGCCAAGTAGCGAATGCCTCGGCGTCAGCGCCATCTGAGTGAGGTCGAGCCAGACCAAATGCTTTCGCTGGCATTATACGGCTGCGGGCCAGTTGCTCCCACCTCTGATATACACACACTACACTAACAAAAGTTTTAGGACACCTACAGGAGCTTTTATGACATCCCATTCTAAATCTATAGGTATTAATATGGAGTTGGTCCCCCTTTGCAGCTAAAACAGCTTTCACTCTTCTGGAAAGGCTTTCTACAAGATTTTGGAGTGTGTCTGTGGGAATTTTTGCCAACTCATCCAGAAGAGCATTTGTGAGGTCAGGCACTGGACGAGAGGACAAGGCTCGCAATATACTGAAGTTCATCTCAAAGGTATTCGATAAGGTTGAGGTCACGGCTCTGTGCGGGCCAGTCAAGTTTTTCCAGACCAAACTCACCCAACCATGCCTTTATGTACATTGCTTTTTGTACTGGGGCAGTCCTGCTGGAACACAAAGTTGAAAGCTTACAATTGTCTTGGTATGCTGAAGCATAAAGAGATCTCTTCACTAGAACTAAGGGGCCTAAGCCAACTCTGTGCTGATATCAAACTATTCAGCACAGTGTAGGGAGGACTACAACCGGGATTGAGATTAAAGATAGGAAGTCAGGGATGAATCTAACTATTTATCCCTCACATCATGTGTAAAGTAACTGAGCGGACACACGTCTTGACAACCATGATATACCAGATATAAGTGGCAAATCATGCTCTGTGTGAATAAACGGCCCCAAAACCACACCCCTTTTTACCCATAACTATATTTTTGGGTGGAAAATGTGGCACGTGGGCTTGTGTGCTTTCAAATGCCAGGGCTGAATTTCAGTCCCAGTCCGGCTCTGCTCACAGGATCTATGTTTACATTGCATTTACTATACACCAGACAGATTGTTTAGTATGGGCAGATTGACATTCACTTGTTCCATATGTAAGAAGCTGGATGACTGATTGTATGCTAGATTCCCTTTATTAATCATATGCAAGGCAGGATTGTGGCTGTGATACACAGCCCTGCTGTACCTTCCCAACATTTTTAGGAAACTTAGTTCAGACGTTGCGGAAAATAACTGTGCGGAATTTAGGCTGCGGTGCAGAATTTTCCCTCCGCAGCATGCTCATTATGTTGTGGAGAAGCAGTGGAATTTAACTGCGGATTTCAGCCTTTGCAATGCAAAAACTGAAATCTGTGGCAAGCTCGCTGTGATATCTGTAACGTCTGAATTACCTGTCAAATATGCAAATGTTGGTGCAGATTCGTTGCGTAATTGCCCCGAATCTGCACCAACATTTGCAGCGGAAAAATTCTGCCACGTGAGAACATGACCTCAAAGTTTGGTCTGTTTCCACAGTAAGAAAAGGGCAGATTCTGGAGATGTTTTTGAGGTGCAAGTGATTGACTTTAAGGAGTAAAGAAATGAGTAAGAAAACAGAACGCCAAGACAGTGGGGGTGATGCCAGGGGCGTAGCTAAAGACTCATGGGCCCCGATGCAAAAGTTCTTATTGGACCCCCCCCCCCGCAAACTTTTCATGGCCGACAGCCCGCAGCTTTCAGTTGCATCGCTGGGTTTCCTAAGTGACCCAACAATGCAGCACTAGCAACCAGGGGCGTCACTAAGGTCTTAAAACGTTAGGGGAAATAGCCCCAATACATATGTCCCACCCCAATAAAATGTGTGTGTGTTTATGTATGTATAGGAGTATATGTATATGTCCTTGTATCTTTTTAAACTTTATTATCACCACCTTAGTAATAGCTGCTGGCTGATTGACAGCGTCCATTACTAAGGCGGGGCTTAATGTTATGCCGGTGCAGATGCTAACACTAACCCCCTTTATTACCCCGATACCTACCGCCACCAGGGGTACTCGGAAGAGCCGGGTACGAACCAGTACTCGACCATCTGTAGTGAAGGTCGGGCACTGGGGTGGCCGCAGTCTGATAGTATTAGGCTGGGGAAGGCCAAAAACAGTGGCCATTCCCACCCTGGTAATGCTAGCCTGCTGCTGCTGTGTTGTATCTGGCTGGTTATGAAAATGGGGGGGGGGACCCCACATCGTTTTTTCTAATTATTTTTTTATTTTTAAAAAAAATATGACATGGGTTTTTCATAACCAGCTAGATACAATAAAGCAGCAGCAGACTAACATTAGCGGGGGCCCAGAATCGCCGCTGTTTCTGGCCTTTGTCAGCCTGATAATAACAGCCCGCGGCCGTCCCAGTATCTGACCATCACTTCAGATGGTTGGGTACTGGATCTTACCCAGCCCTTCCCGGTACCCCTGGTAGTTGTGGGTACCAGGGTAATAATGGGGGTTAGTGTTAGCCTCTGCACCGGCTAACACTAAGCCACGCCTTAGTAATGGACGCTGTCAATCAGCCGTCGGCCAGTACTAAGGCGGCAGTAATAAAGTTTAAAAAAAACACAAAGACATAGAAAAAATATTTTATTGAAATAAAAAACCCCCACACAACCCTCATGAACCATTGATAATTTAAAAAGCCGTCATCGAAGTAGTCCTCGAATCCGACATAGTCCAATGACCGAACCTGTAAAAAAGCACAAACACAAAAAAAAACGATTAGTAACACATGTGGTAGGCTTAGATACAGGACCCATGTGTAATACTGTCTGTTGGACCCTGTATCTAAGCCTACCATGTGGTAGGCTTAGATACAGAGTCCAACAGACTGTATCACATATGGGCCCTGTATCTAAGCTTACCATGTGGTTATGTAAGATGCGTAGATACAAGGCCCCAGCAGACAGTAATCTTATACAGTGTAAGATTACTGTCTGCTGGAGCCCTGTATATAAGCCTACCGTGTGGTAGGCTTATATACAGGGCAAATCAGACAGGATCACACATGGGCCCTGTATCTAAGCCTACCATGTGATTGGCTTAGATACAGGGCCCAGCAGACAGCATCACACAATCTGTGATCCTGTCTCATGGGCCCTCTAAGCCTGCTACATCGTAGGCTTAAAGGGGTTGTTCAGTCCCTAAACAATGATGGCCTCAGGATAGGCCATCAATAGCTGATGGGTTGTGGTCCGACTCCCGGGACCCCCGCCAATCAGCTGTTTTGAAGGGGCCGCAGCGCTCGTACGAGAGCTGCTTCCCCTTCATTTCCCTTACTTGCTCACACTGTGAGCCGCAGACACGGATTCACAGTGTGAGCAAGTAACTGGAATTAAGGGGAAGCAGCTCTCGTACGAGCGCTGCAGGCCCTTCAAAACACCTGAACGGCGGGGTCCCAGGAATCGGACCCCGACCTATCAGCTTCAGCAGACAGGGATATTAATCTTACCCTCCTCTTCAGCCGCAGCGAAGGTCCTCATCCTATCCAGGGTCGGGATGTCAGGACCTACGCTGCGCTCTGGAACCAGGCAGGTAGGTACTGTCAGTTACTATAGTAATAGGGGCCCACGGCCCCAGTTACTATAGTAACTTTTTATTGATGTGATGTGCGGGGCCACGGGCCCCCCTGGCTATCGGGGCTCGGTAGCAGTTGCGACCACTGCGACCCCAATAGCTACGCCACTGGGTGCTGCCTTGGAATTATGGTAATTTGACACTTTAGTAAGGTCAGTATCTGTAGAGTGCGGAAACCAGATTTTAAGGGGTCAAGAAGAGCGTTAGCAGAGAGATAACAGATTAGGTGACAGTAAACCAAGCATTTCAGGAGTTTAGAGATGAAGGTGAGATTAGAGACAGGCCGGTAGTTACCAGCGCATGACGGGTCAAGAGATGTTTTTTTTCATTAATGAGGTTATGGCAACATTTTTAAAAGAGGAAGGAAAGTGCTCCCCCCGCCTCTCTCTATACACGTATACACAGCTACTAGGAGTTTGCACCTGTATCTGTACTATGCTGCGCTTACATAGTGCAGTATATTAATCTGCCAGATCCGCTTTAAACTTTATAAAACTGTTGCTGATTTAATTCTTTCTATGTATCATTCTATCTATGATCATTTGTCAAGTATTGTAATTTTGTTTTAATATTGCTCAAATTGTTTCATTATCAGTCCATATAACAGCAACAATCCAATGAAATACATTTCATTTTGAAGCATACAGGTTTTGGCATTATGTTACAGACTCTTTCAATCCAGTCATCTTTTCCATAGGCACAAATAAGATTTACTTTGATAAACTTTTCCATTATTTGTCATTAGCTTTCTTTAGGGATAGTTACCAGGATAGTGTAAACTTTGCATAAAGCTGTGGAATTATTTCTACAAAATGCAACAAATTCAAGGCTCTGATTTTTGGAGTTGGATATTATCATGGATAAAGAGAAAAAGTTCTTTTTAAAAATGGCACATTTTCTAATTATAAATGTTGTTATCTCTTAGCATCCATTGCCAAAATTAACATGTGCCTTGCACTAAGAAATCCCAGGATTGTCACAACTTGTGCCAGCTGTTGAGGTTATGACACCTGTGCCAGTATCGCCAGCTCTGCCCACTGTCATCTGTTCCAACCGTTCCATCTGTACTGTTTGTACCAATTCTCCCATTACTGCATCTGTACCTTCTGCAGAAACTGTTCCAATAATGCCAGCTGTGTCATTGGTGCCAAATATGCCAGATGTTCTATTCATCCACCCTGGGCCAGATCAATGTAGTTTTTTGCTCATTAGTTTTAGCTGGGAGACTCTATTCAAATTATTTTATATTTTATTAAGATGATTCAATGTAAAAATATCACTATAAACAGGTTTACGTCGAGTTATTTATCTATCTGTAAGGATTACATTTTGGGGCACTCTGGTCATTCTGTTTGATCAGTTTTGTAAATATGACAGGTTTTGGGGAGGGTACAGGAGTTTTGCTCAGTTCTGCAGATTCTGGCTGATAAGAAATAATCATAATACAGTGCTCATAAAGCACAGACAGCTATTACTCTGAAGCAATATGAAGAGTCAGATCACTGAAGCCAACTTGTATCATATTTTTCTAAATTAAAATAATTTAAGTTATCATAGCTGAATGAAATGGCTGAATAAGAAAAAAAATCAAGACCATCATAATGGGTTGCACGAATTAGCAGATTTTAGACTGGAAAAATAACTCAGACTTGAAATTGTATTATATGTAAATTATTATATTATATTATGTATTATATGTGTAACCCACAGCAGGTCTTCACATAAAGTAAAATTATTTATTTTCTATACTCGGTAGGTAAATATGAAAATAAAGCTTACTCCGTGTTCAAAACTCAGATTAAACAGAAATGGTAAACTAACTAAAAAGCAATTAAAGAAAATATCCTGTTACATTTAAGCCAAGATATATATATAATATTATTAATTGTATTATACAAAATAAATCTTCATGTTTAACCCCTGCTAAATGTTATATTTTTTCACTTTTTTCAATGAATTCTCTAATGTACTGCGCACAAGAACTACACATTATATTCTACATCTACATATTCAAAAAGTTTCTGAATTAATCCTAAATTGGATAACAAAGTGTGGGCACATGTAAGGCTCAGATCCTGAAATACAAAATTTTGCCACTAAGAATGACCATAAAATGTGGGTTTAGTAACTGTGAAAGGGTCTTTCCCACACTGATTTCTGTGGAAGCAGACTCATCCTATAGCCTGTGTACTGACCCCTTTTCAGAACTGCGTTCTAAAGACAATCTCATGTGCTCATACTTGCAAGCTAATTTAAATTGTTACAGAAATCGAAGATATGTTTCCAAGTACATTCAACCAAAATTTTTAGCAAATGAAAGTGATGGTTTTCCCAAGTCCTCACCAAAGTTCATATTTGGACATTATTGAAGAATAACTTTAGTCACGACTTAATTTTACATTAATCAAACCCTATAGAACAATAGTGATTTTAAAAATTGTAGAAAGTAAATGTACAAATTCCAAAGGATTTGTTCACATCTGCATTGCTACCATTCGCAACAGAAGCCACAACACTGTGCCAGATCCGTTATATGACGGATCCAGACTTCTAATGGAGTTCTTCGGGGTTTAGTTGTGGTTTGCATTGTTTTCATAGCAAGAGCAGCACTGCATGTGGCGCTATTTTTGTCATCAAGTGTCATGTAACTTCTAACGGTGGTTCTGAATGGCAGTGTGAACGTATTGTGTGGCCTTATTTTTTAACTTTATTAAATATTTATGACCCTTGGCAGAGCTTAAAGGGGTTGTCCAGTTTCAGAAAATGAATGTGTTTTTTTTAAATATAATTAAATGTTATCCAATTTTGCAATGTACACTGTGTATAATTCCCCACAATTTTTAAGATCACTGCTTGTTGTTTTTCAGTAGCAACATTCGTTGTTTAATTCCAGTGGATAAAATTCTGTTAACCCCTTAATGACACTTTTTTATTTTTCGTCTACATAGCCGTATGAGGGCTTATTTTTTGCAGGACAAGTTGCAGTTTATATGGCACCATTTAATGTACCAGATAACGTACTTGGAAATTGAAAAAATAAATATTTGTGGGATGAAATGAGCAAAAAAATTAGATTGTGTAATTTATTTTGGGGGGTGTAGTTGTTACGGCGTCTATCATGCAATAAAACTCCATGTTTACTTTATTGTAGCGGTTGATACAATTGTGGCGATACCAAATCTATATTTATTTTATGTTTCACCACTTTTATTAATCAAAATCTATTTGTTAAAAAAAAATAGTTTTATGTCGCCATGTGAAGGCTTATATTTTTACGTGGGATCACTTTGTATTCCATTTTTTGGGGGGGCGCTACGGTGACCAAACATTGGGTGTTTTAATTTAAAAAGATTTTTGGGCGTTCACCGAGCGGGTTAAATAACATTACAATGTAATAGTTCAGACTTTTACGGGCGAGGTGATACCAGTTATGTTAACTTTTTTTATTTTTACAATTCTTTAGGGAATAAATGGGAAAAGTTATTTTTTTTACTTTAATAGATTTTCTTCCTAACAGTCTCCTATGAAGCCCTGCCAGAGGCGGTGCTTCATAGGAGTACAAAGATGACAGACCTGAGAACGTTCATTAGGCCCCCAGGCTGCCATAACGACCAACGGCACCCCGCAATCGCATCGTGGGGGGGGGGCGATGACAAATTGGAGGGGACCACCCCCACATTCTAACGCTTTAGATGCTGCGGTCGCAATTGACCGCAGCATCTAAAGGGTTAAACGGGTGGAATCAAAGTGATCTTTGATTCCGCCCATTGTAGTGAGATGTCGGCTCTATTACTTACCCACTAAGTATGGATCGAGGTCAGCTCATGAGCCTGCTCCATAGCTCCCCTTAACGGCTGCCTGGCATATGTGTGTGGCATGTCGTTAAGGGGTTGATAGTCATGTGATGGACACACAGGTGCACTGCTCATTAGTTACAGTACGTTTATCAGAGCTGTGTCTTCTAACGATCCCAGCACCTGTGTGTCTATCACATGACCATGGATATCATTTTAGCCACTGGAAGTAAATAATGAATGTTCCTACTGAATAACAGTAAGCAGAGATCTTGAAAACCGTGAGGAATTAATACAGAAAGTATATTGCAAAATTGTATAACTTTTAATTTGATGAAATAGACAACCCCTTTAAGTGGAGGAAAGGGACTTCCTTCGGAAGGAAGTGTTTTTTGATGGTAAGGTTTCTTATAAATTTATTGATGTCGATAATGGTGTGGAAAAGGTCGAAATTGTTGCTGGGAGCAAAATTGAGACCTAGAGTTAAAACTTCAATTTGTGCTTCCGTAAGTGGGATGGAAGATAAGTTTATGACATTTAAGTTTGATGCAGAGGTTTTCGTGAGCGGAGGCGACGGCTTAGATCCTGGTCTATATTTTCGGTGTTTTCTGCCGCCCCTCCTCCTGCGTTTTTTGGAAATCTGCGAGTATTTTCGTGTCTGTAATTGTTGTGATGTTGGTGTCTGGGATTTTCCTCTTCCGAAAAACCATCTGTCGAATCTTGTTCGGTTGAGCTGAAACTGACTTTATTTTGTGAATCATTTCTTCTTTTATATCGGTTTTGGTGTTTCAGTATGGGTCTAATGTTTCTGGTGTGTTCATTGCGGTTCCAGTTATAGACTGTGTTCTCATTGTAGTCTCTTGTGTCTCTTTGAAATTTCTTTTTCTTGGTCTCAGCTATCGATTTATTGAGTTTGTCAATGAATGAAGAGATACGTGTCTCGAAGGTGTCAAATTCTGAAGAACTTGGAAAAGCATCTAGTTTGATTTTGGTTTCAGCTATGCTTAGTTCCAGTTCTGTTAATTTGATTTTTTCTTCCTTTGTAATTAGCTGCATCAATTGCGTTCTGACAGATATATAAACAATTTAAAAGATACTTACCATTCTCGGATTATTTAGCCCATGAGCCCAGGAGCCGGTCAATGTGGGAGGCGGGTCAAAGGCTGCGCTCCAACACCAGGCATCCCTGGAACGCAATTAAAAACACACACCTGTGGTTAAACACATTTAAACCCAGCATACACAGTCAGAGTTCTTATCCTAAGCCATGAATAAGGACGGAGACACCGTCTGAAACGCGTAGGCTACCTACCATTACTCCTTTCTTCATTGCAAGATACTATATACGCTATCGAATACCCTATTTTTTAACAAGAATAATTAAAACTTGGAAAAAGATTCCTTTTATTTCCACGAACGCTGGATCCAACCATCCTTTCCTTCAAAGTAAACTTTTTTCGTGAGCCACCACGAGGATCCGAGCACCAGGATTATCCATTACAAAAACCAAATCAACTTTTACAAGGTGAGCTGGAGAAATTCTCCCTACATTACCTGTCTCTATATGCTGGCAATTGTTCTCACGTGCTCACCATATTAAGTCAATTTTGGAACGTATAAAGCATTATTATATAACTAACAATGATATGCAATGATTATAAACAAATAATATCCTAATGAAAGAATAACTGAATACAACCACTATCAAGGTTTTTTCAAAAGTCACCAACATATGATATTTTTTCTGGCACAGTCTGTTCACCATTCTACGGAACGGTGTATTGTTTTTATACAGAGGTTAGTGACAATTGTTCTCCACAGAACTTTATCTATTCATTACTTCAAAAAGGAATATCGCACTATTGAACGTTTTTTCACTTCAAAGAAAAAAGCCGCACTCTTGAACGTAACCATTCACACTGACAAATCATGGAACAAAATCTCTCATTTTCAAGGAGTGAAATGGCAGCAAAAGTTTTTGATAATACTTATACGTCAACAAACTACAACCATACATTGAAGGATACATTTCAAGAATACGAAAAACTCATGACAAAAGAAGCAAAAATATGGTGGGACATGACTACTTTGAGCAACTATATATCAAAAAAGATGATACCCAGAGGTCTAAGAATAAAAAAAACACCGACATTCAACTATTCAACAGAGTTTAATGACACCTGGAACCAAATACTAACAGAATGTTCAATCAAATTGATGCAGCTAATTACAAAGGAAGAAAAAATCAAATTAACAGAACTGGAACTAAGCATAGCTGAAACCAAAATCAAACTAGATGCTTTTCCAAGTTCTTCAGAATTTGACACCTTCGAGACACGTATCTCTTCATTCATTGACAAACTCAATAAATCGATAGCTGAGACCAAGAAAAAGAAATTTCAAAGAGACACAAGAGACTACAATGAGAACACAGTCTATAACTGGAACCGCAATGAACACACCAGAAACATTAGACCCATACTGAAACACCAAAACCGATATAAAAGAAGAAATGATTCACAAAATAAAGTCAGTTTCAGCTCAACCGAACAAGATTCGACAGATGGTTTTTCGGAAGAGGAAAATCCCAGACACCAACATCACAACAATTACAGACACGAAAATACTCGCAGATTTCCAAAAAACGCAGGAGGAGGGGCGGCAGAAAACACCGAAAATATAGACCAGGATCTAAGCCGTCGCCTCCGCTCACGAAAACCTCTGCATCAAACTTAAATGTCATAAACTTATCTTCCATCCCACTTACGGAAGCACAAATTGAAGTTTTAACTCTAGGTCTCAATTTTGCTCCCAGCAACAATTTCGACCTTTTCCACACCATTATCGACATCAATAAATTTATAAGAAACCTTACCATCAAAAAACACTTCCTTCCGAAGGAAACATCAACCACTGAACCAATAACAACAGAAAATTCTACAAATATTGAAGCACGACAAATAGAACATATCAATGTGAAGGAACGAGAAAATAGAAAAGAATTTTCCTTTCAAGAATTGCAAACGATGATGTGCTTGGAAAGCTTGAACACAGAAACAACGGGAATACACACAAATACGGCAACCAATTTCACAACAAGCAATGCTAAATTTTACCCTATCGCATCCAGAACTGAATCAATGGACCATTTTCAATTGACAATAGAAAAAGAACTACAAATACTTTCAGAAAGCATTCAAGAAAATAAGCATGAATCCAATCTTCCAATACGTCTCAAAAAAGCAATAAAATCTTTAAAAGACAACAAAGAAATTATTATAAAAAACTCTGATAAAGGAGGAGGTATAGTAATAATGGATAAAAACAATTACAAAAAATCAATATTAGATTTATTAGCAGACCAAAAAATATACAAATTATTAGAAAAAAATCCAACCGAAAAAATACAACTTAAAATGAAAAACCTACTAAAAGAAGGTGTAAATAACGGTTTCCTTACACAAAAACAAATGGATTATATATACCTAGAATATCCTACTATACCAATAATACATGCCTTACCTAAAATCCATAAAAACACTCTCCCTCCTCCCATGAGACCCATAGTCTCTGGAATAGGATCAATCCTTGAAAGATTATCAGAGTGGCTAGATTGCCTATTGCAACCACTTGCACAACAAGCACCAGGTTTCTTAAAAGATACCAGAGATGTACTTTCAGCCTTCCAACAAAAAAATTGGAATAAAAACCTAACATGGCTAACATGTGATGTAGTCTCTCTATATACTGCCATTCCTCACCAAGTTGCACATGATGCACTGAAATATCATTTAAATACACACAGTACCCACACCGGAGATTTTCAAAACTACATTTTAGAGATACTCATATTTCTCATGACAAATAACTACTTCCAATTCGATGATAAATTCTACTTACAATTATCAGGCGTTTCAATGGGGGCAAAATTTTCTCCATCCATCGCAAATTTAACAATGTCCTGGTGGGAAGAATCATATATATTTTCAAATAATCCATATGAAAAACAAATAGAATGGTACGGTAGATATATCGACGACCTTCTACTAATATGGAAAAATGATGTAAAAACAATTCCATTATTCATCGAATTCATAAACAACAATAACTACAATCTCCGTTTCACCTATCAACAGAATCAAAACAAAATCACCTTCTTAGATTTGGACCTGACAGGAGAGTCAGGCAATATTATACAAATACAAACTCACCGTAAAACAACCAGTGGCAACACAATACTACATGCTGATAGTAACCATTTAAAACAAACGATAAAATCTATTCCGGTAGGAGAAATGATCCGCGCAAAAAGAAACTGCACCTCTCATACCCAATACACTGAGGAAAAAAAACAAATCAAAAGTAGGTTACAAGAAAGAGGATATCCAAAATGGTCTCTTGAACGGGCAGACAATATTACATCAAAAATCGACAGAAGCCAGTTACTTAATCAAACCAAAAAGCACGTTGAAATGGAACCAAATAAACCTACTCTAGTGCTACAACAAAGCAACCAATTTCATCAAATTAAAAAAATTGTCAATAACTACCTACCCATATTAATGGAAGATGACAATTTAAGATCAATATTAAAAGATGGTTGCAGAATAGTAGCCCGGAAAGCTCCATCAATAGGAAGTGTCCTATCACCATCGGCCTTTCAACCCATAGAACCTACGACCACATGGTTGGAAAATAAAGGATCATACAAGTGTGGTCAACATCCATGCAAAATATGTTCACATACTCATGTTACAAAAACTTTCTCAAACTCCAACAATTCTGAAACTTTCTCTATACAAAGTTACATTAATTGTAATTCAGAACTAGTAGTATATATCATCGAATGTACAGAATGCAACTTAAAATATATAGGGTGTACAAGCCGTAAATTAAAAATCCGCATTCTTGAACATCTAAGCTACATAAGAAATTCTAACATCCAAAATATTTCAAATGCGGCAAGACATTTTATACTTCATCACAAAAGAACAATAAACTCATTCCGATGCTACGCAATCGAAAAAATCCGTAAATCCAAAAGAGGTGGAAATATAAAAGAAAAAATGCTACAAAGAGAAGCATTTTGGATTTTTCGTCTAAAAACTAGAGTACCAGAAGGTCTTAATCTAAAAAGAGAGATCATGCACTATTATTAACCATAGAATAACTGGTCTGAATCGAAAAAAAGGAAAAAAAATTCAGACATGAAACACTGTCCATTTTATATGGATATTTCCATGTCCATCATAATATACTATTACAACTTCCATGACAGCATGCCACATCCACTCGTATTTATCACAAAAAACGTTCTTTAATGTAAAAAACATAAGCAGAAGATAAATTTATACCTATCAAGTATAAACATATCACTACCCTCAAATCCCAATTGAATACGATTTTAACCAGCAATATGTATCTCCCAGGACACATAAGCTTTTTAACAGTCTAATCATGAATTTCCAATAATTCATTCTCACAACATCCGTGAAGAAAAAAACCTAGTTCTTCTTTTTCTATATTTCTCACTCAACCACCATTCACACACAATCTGACTCAATGCAATATAAATCCCAACAATGCGTATTTAGACCATGGCTTTTTTACCCGTCCGCTTATCCAAGAATGTCAACAAACTACGTGGATACACACATGTCATAAGCGTTCTGACAGATATATAAACAATTTAAAAGATACTTACCATTCTCGGATTATTTAGCCCATGAGCCCAGGAGCCGGTCAATGTGGGAGGCGGGTCAAAGGCTGCGCTCCAACACCAGGCATCCCTGGAACGCAATTAAAAACACACACCTGTGGTTAAACACATTTAAACCCAGCATACACAGTCAGAGTTCTTATCCTAAGCCATGAATAAGGACGGAGACACCGTCTGAAACGCGTAGGCTACCTACCATTACTCCTTTCTTCATTGCAAGATACTATATACGCTATCGAATACCCTATTTTTTAACAAGAATAATTAAAACTTGGAAAAAGATTCCTTTTATTTCCACGAACGCTGGATCCAACCATCCTTTCCTTCAAAGTAAACTTTTTTCGTGAGCCACCACGAGGATCCGAGCACCAGGATTATCCATTACAAAAACCAAATCAACTTTTACAAGGTGAGCTGGAGAAATTCTCCCTACATTACCTGTCTCTATATGGAGGAAAGGGAATTAATATATTGCTAACAATTTTCCAGAAGTGGGACAGTGACTTCACTATGCCTAGTGCCTCTGCACCCTGGGCACAAATAATGGCCACATTCAATTGTATCTACATCTTCAGGGTGCAGACACAATTGAATACTACCTACTACAACATGATTAGGGGTCAACATTGCAAGCCCGTGCTTAGGGGGCACCTGGGCTAGCAGTAGGCATCACATTGGGGTAGCAGGCGCTGCTTTGGCGGCAGTAGCAGACAAAATATTGGATTATATAGCAGGCACAATATTGAGATGAGCAGCACTGTATTGGGGGCAGCAAGTACTGTATTGGAAGCATCAGGTACAATATTGTGTGTACCAGTAGGCACAATATTGGAGTAGGTACAGCAGGTGCAGTAGTCTGGTACCAGCAGGCGCTGTACTGAGGGTAGCAGCAGACTAGCAGAATTAAATGGCACAGAAGGATAATAAATTTATGTTCATTGAAAGTGGTGGTAATGTGCTGTAAATAAGAGGAGCTAATGATGTCCAGGCTGCAAACACTAAAGAAATGAGTCATAGGTGGAAGAAGCATTCATGATAGTGTGGGCAAGATGGAGAACACCGGAATAGTGAATGACTAAAATCAGAGAAGAGATCTACTGTGAGTCTTTGAATTTCATTTCTGTTTCTTCTGCCTCCGACTACACCAGATCAGTACTGTAATCATTTGTATGGTATGATATGTTTGGTCTTATTTATTCACAGTATGGTGGTATTTGGTCATGACTTGGTGGTGTTAGGGTGGAGCAACTCTGTTTTCTCCCTTTTTTCCCCCTTTAAACAAAACCCCACAATGCCTGAGAGGAGGAATAGGATGTCCCCATGAGGTTACAGGTGTATTAGAATTTGATGTGATTTGAAGTGATGGGTAAGTTTAATCTTTTTGAATTTGATGTGTTGGAAGTAAAAAAGAAAGGGCAAGTGTAAGGATCTGAGCAACTTTGACAAGGGCTAAATTATGATGGCTAGTTTCCTCAGGCTTGAAGAATCCGTAGAGATAAGTATGTCTCCAATATGAAAAACTGATGGTGAAATTTGAAGAACGTGGGTATCCCCGAGATGAGATAAGGATGATAGGTCGTGAAGCAGGGACAATTCCCCATGAACAAGCTAGGAAGCCTGTACCAAAAAAATCAAGGGAGACTAAATCTTTATTTGTTTCTACTTGGTATTGAAACGGGATCCTAAATATGGAACTATGTTCTGTGGACATCCACAATTTGTATATAGAAAAGGAAAATTTATGGCTAACCAGCTTATACAGCTCATTGGAAACTACAAAAAGACACCAAACAGATCTTCCTTAATACACAAAAAAATGGCACCTACCCATGTCTGGCATGTCAGAATTGTTCATAAAGTATAAAGGGTGGGAACTGTCATCCAACACAAGGCAACCAGATTTCAGTCAGGGGATATTTTTCATGTAATTCTAAGAATGTTATATACATTCTGAAATGCCTATTGGGAAGATGTACAACTGACAGACGACGCGGCTTGTTAAGCTGCGTCTTAACGAGCATCGATCAGCGATCAGAAAACTGAGGGATAAAAAGGGAGATGAGAAAAAAGAGGGGCTAGTTGATGATAAGTAAAAACAAAAAAAGTTTGGAGAGACAACGATGACCAGACACTACTTTCAAATGGGCCACAGGGTCTTTGATCTTATATTGGAAGAAGTAGAGGGTATTGATGAGGAACAAATAAGGGGACGGTTACTCCAATGGGAAGTTTAGTTGATCTATATATTAGACTTTTTGAATCCAAAAGGGTTCAACTAAAACGGAAGTTTCAGTATGTTTCTATAGGTTCTTGGCTCAAGAGACACGCATGTTCTTCATGCGTTTCCTGAGTCCCGGCGTTTTCTAGAGGGGTATGAGCTATTTACGTTTAAACATTTGTGATAATATATCTTATTATTTGTCTGTAAAGATGGAGAGAAATGTTGAATATAAGGTTTTTTCTTACCTTTCTGGAAAGAATGTGTGTTTTTACATTTTGTATCATGAAGGGGTTTCTAATCGTTATTATCGTCTGTGCTGTTGTGCTGTTTGGTATATAATACGATGCTAGCGAATACCACGCATGCTTGAGAAAGGCGTAGGTCCCCCGAAAAGTCGCTTTCAACGTGAATGAGCACCTGTTCTCCTCCGGCAACGTCTCTCCATTGAATATTGACTCTATTTGATATTAAGGCTACCTTGGCCACTGCTGGGACTATACTATCCTAATTATGGTGAATATTGCATTTTTGTACTGCCAGTTTTTCTGTACTGGATTGATAAAAGAAAAAAAGCTTTTTACATGCAAATAGATTGTGCTTATACATTTATTTCAGGCAAGACGACTGGGTCAGAACACCTCTAAATTGGTAGGTCTTTTGTGGAGTGTACCCGATATGTAGCAGTTAGTACCTACCAAAAGTGTCCCTTTGAAGGACT
Organism: Rhinoderma darwinii; assembly: GCF_050947455.1. Lineage (NCBI taxonomy): Eukaryota > Metazoa > Chordata > Amphibia > Anura > Rhinodermatidae > Rhinoderma > Rhinoderma darwinii. The sequence continues at coordinate 266,904,510 of NC_134690.1, forward strand.
ACAGGGCCATTGTGCGCCCAAGGCTCATTGATGTGTGGGAGAGAGAATGCTAGCCCATCTGGTCCAATCCCACAGAAAAGCTACTGTAGAACAAATTGCCAAAAACTACAACAAGAGAATGGCGACAGGGTTATGGAAGCCCAACGCTCGTTGAGGAGCATGGGGAGTGAGAGCTAGTCTGTTTTGTCTGATCCCACGGAGGAGCTTCAGCACAAATTGCTAAAAATATAATAATGCTGGCTATGATAGAATGGTGTCAAAACATACAGTGCATCACAGCTTGCTGAGTTTGAGGCTGCATGAAAGGTCAGAGTTCCCATTCTGACCCTTGTCTTCTTACCTGAAGAAAAGATGGAACGAGGATCCCCTATGGGAAAAAGGCAAGACGGTGGAGGCAGTATAATGCTCTGGGCAATGTTCTGCTGGGCAACCTTGGACCCTGGCATTTATGTGAATGTTACTTTTACACGTACACCTACCTAAACATTGTTGCAGAATAAGTACACCCCTTCATGGAAACAGTATTCCATAAAAGGCAGTGGCCTCCTTTAGCAGGATAATCCCACACTGCAAAATAGTTCAGAAAAGCTTTGAGGAACATGACAAATAGTTGAAGGTGTTGACTTAACTTTTTCCTCAGTTCTCCAGTCCATCAAGCATCTGTGTGATATGCTGGAAAAACAAGTCAGATCTATGAAGTCCCCACCTCGTAACTAACAGGACTTAAAGCGTACCAGAAATACCCCCAGAATGTAAGTAGGTGCAATGGATGAGGGGTGAGGCAGAGAAGTAGTGAGGAGTTTATAGTTGTATATAAGGGTAGTTTAGGTAAGGGGAGAGTGTTTTTCAGAGGAGACCCTAAGAAAGAAGTTCACCCTTTAAAGAGGCTCTGTCACCAGATTTTCCAACCCCTATCTCGTATTGCAGCAGATCGGCGCTGCAATGTAGATAAGAGTAACGGACGAGCGAGGACACATCGGCACCAGGCGACAGAGGCTACATCGACTTACCTGCAAACGCCGATGCTGCTGCAGAATCAACTGTAGCCTCTGTCGCCTGGTGCCGATGTGTCCTCGCTTGTCCGACACGATGCAGGACCTGGGGCAGGAAGTGACGTCACAGCGTGATCTCTCGAGAACACGCTGTGTGTCTGTGCACTGCCAGAAGCTGGGTGTTAACGAAGAGAAGTGGATGATGCTGATTCGTCAGCATCATACACTTCTATTCACAATGCCCAGCTAGTAAAAGAAGTAAAAACGCCCAGATGTACATACACAATACACGCCCACTTGTACTTAACTTTAAACACGCCCAGTTGTACTTAAGAAAGCCTCATTTGCATAAATATAAAAATGGTCATAACTTGGCCAAAAATGCTCGTTTTTGAAAAAAAAAACACGTTACTCTTATCTACATTGCAGCGCCGATCTGCTGCAATAGGAGATAGGGGTTGCAAAATCTGGTGACAGAGCCTCTTTAACTTGTGCTGAAGGAAAACTAGAATTCCTTTTAAGTATTGATATCACGGCAGTGGGAATATGAGGGATTCTTAAAGGCAGATGTAAATTAAAATTGGAAAATAACAATGGTGGTTATTTGGGTATGTCTGTTTTTTTTTTTTAAACATCCTGTTGGTTAACCCCTTTAGGACGCAGCCTGTTTTGGCCTTGCGGCACAGACGATTTTTTTCAAATCTGACATGTGGTAAAAACTTTGGAATGCTTTTACCTATCCAAGCGATTCTGAGATTGTTTTCTTGTGACATAATGTACTTTATGTTTGTGAAAAAATTTGGTCGATAAATTCAATATTTATTTGTGAAGAACACCAAAATGTGAATTTTTCTAAATTTAAATGTATCTGCTTGTAAAACTGATAGTAATACCACACAAAATAATTGCTAGTTAACATTTCCCATATGTCTAATTTATCTTTGCATCGTTTTTTGAATGTCTTTTTATTTTTCTAGGACGTTACAAGGCTTAGAACTTTAGCAGCAATTTCTCACATTTTCAAGAAAATTTAAAAAGGCTGAAGTGGCTTTGAGGGCCTTATATATTAGAAGGTCCTCAAGTCAACACATTTCAAAAACTGCACCCCTCAAAGTATTCAAAACAGCATTCAGAAAGTTTCTTAACCCTTTAGGCGTTTCACAAGAATTAAAGCAAAGTAGAGGTGAAATTGACAAATTAAATTTTATTTTTGCCAAAATTCACTTGTAATGCACTTTTTTATGTAACACAGAAGGTTTAACCAGAGAAACGCAACTCAATATTTATTGGCCAGATTCTGTAGTTTTTAGAAACATGTGGCCCTACTGTCCTAATGGACTGAACACAGGACTCAGAAGCAAAGGAGCACCAAGTGGATTTTGGGGCATCCTCTTTTTTAAAATAAGTTTTAGGCACCGTGTCAGGTTTGAAGAGGTCTTGTGGTGCCAAAACAGTGGAAACCCCCCAAAAGTGACCCCATTTTGGAAACTAAACCCCTCAAGGAATTTATCTAGGGCTATAGTTAGCATTTCGACCCCACAGGTTTTTTGCTAAATATATTGGAATTAGTCTGTAAAAATTTAAATCTAGTTTTTTTCTGATTTGTTTTTACAAGGAATAAAAGAGAAAAAGCACCCCAACATTTGTAAAGCAATTTCTCCTGATTATGGCAATGCCCCATATGTGGTAATAAACTGCTGTTTGGACCCACGGCAGGGCTTAGAAGGAAAGTAGCGACATTTGGATTTTGGAGCACAGATTTTTCTGGAATAGTTTTCAGTCGTGTTTGCAATACCCTGGAGGGACCAAAACAGCGGAAACCCCCCAAAAGTGACCCCATTTTGAAAACTACATCCCTGAAGGAATTTTTCTAGGGGTATAGTTAGCATTTTGACCTCACAGGTTTTTTTAGCAGAATTTAGTGGACTAGGCCGTGAAACTGAAAATCTACTATTTCTTAGAAAAAAATTAGAAATGTTAAATTTTTACAAGGAATAAAGGAGAAAAAGAACCGCAACATTTGTAAAGCTATTTCTCCCGATTACGGCAATACCGCATATGTCATAATAAACTGCTGATTGGACTTACGGCAGGGCTCAGAAGGGAAAGAGCGACATTTGGATTTTGGAGAGCAGATTTAGCTGGAATTGGTTTCAGTGCCATGTCGTGTTTGCAACGCCCTGGAGGGAACAAAACAGTGGAAACCTCCAAAAGTTACCCCATTTTGGAAACTACACCCCTCATGAAATTTTTCTAGGGGTATAGTTAGCATTTTGACCACACAGTTTTTTTTCAGGAATTAGTGGAATTATGCCATAAAATGAAAATCGATTTTTAATTTTTACAAGGAATAAAGTAGAAAAAGCACCCCAACATTTGTAAAGCAATTTCTCCCAATTACGGCAATACCCCATATGTGGTCATAAACTGCTGTTTGAACTTACATCAGGGCTTTTTTTGTTTTTGAAGCCCAGATTTAGCTGGAATGGTTTGCGGCACCATGTCACATTTGCAAAGCCCCTGAGGGACCAAAACAGTAGAAATGTTATTAGAATTAGGCCATGAATATGAATATCAACATTCTTTTCACAAAAATGTTGCATTTTTTTATTTTCACAAGGGATAGAGGAGCACCCTAACATTTGTAAAGCATTTTCTCCCATGTACGGCAATACCCCACATGTACCTACATAGTGTAATGTATTCTAACTGTCATTGTGACGCTGACGTCACTCTCACAGGAAGCCTATCAGGACCAGTCGGAGGCTGGTCCTGATAGGCTTCCATACATGGCAGACCCAGAGGCCATTGTCTGGCCTCTGGTTGCCATGTCAAAATTCGGCACCCCCTACGATCGCATCGTGGGGGCTGCCGATCTGCTATAAAACCACTTAAATGCGGCGATCGCAATTGATCGCCGCATTTAAGGGGTTAATTACTGATATCAGTGGCAATGGACCGCTGGCCGGCAACAGTGGAGTATCAGCTGTCAGAAACAGCTGACCTCCCGGTTCCTGGTGCACACTGTCACCACTCAGTACTTCCCGCCAGGACATACAGTTGCGTCCTGGTGCACCTAGTGGTTAAATTACTGTGGGCAAGGTACGGGGAAGGCCTGGAAGATAATGGGGTTCTCAGGCTAGGTGCAGCATGGCTAAGGGCATATATCATAGGCCTGTTGATGGTGATTACAGTAAAGTGGGAATGCATTTAGGGACTCCTCATCAGTTATTGGGTTGTTAGATAGGCGTTTGATAGACGTTTGTTTATAGTATTTAATACAGTTATTTATATATTTGGTTGTTTTGTAAATTTATATATTTTACATTTTAATAAATGGCTGCTGTGGCCTTTCCACCAACTAATGTCTGAGTGTGTTACTAGGCAATAATGGTAGGAGGTTCCCAGTAAGGAATCTACAGGGTGGGCCATTTATATGGATACACCTATATAAAATGGGAATGGTTGGTGATATTAACTTCCTGTTTGTGGCACATTAGTATATGGGAGGGGGGAAACTTTTCAAGCTGGGTGTTGACCATGGTGGCCATTTTGAAGTCGGCCATTTTGTATCCAACTTTAGTTTTTTCAATGGGAAGAGGGTCATGTGACACATCAAACTTATCGAGAATTTCACAAGAAAAACAATGGTTTGCTTGGTTTTAACGTTACTTTATTCTTTCATGAGTTATTTACAAGTTTTTGACCACTTATAAAATGTGTTCAAAGTGCTGCCCATTGTGTTGGATTGTCAATGCAACCCTCTTCTCCCACTCTTCACACACTGATAGCAACACCGCAGAAGAAATGCTAGCACAGGCTTCCAGTATCCGTAGTTTCAGTTGCTGCACATCTCGTATCTTCACAGCATAGACAATTGCCTTCAGGTGACCCCAAAGATAAAAGACTAAGGGGGTCAGATCGGGAGGCATTTCTTCTGCAGTGTTGCTATCAGTGTGTGAAGAGTGGGAGAAGAGGGATGACAATCCAACACAATGGGCAGCACTTTGAACACATTTTATAAGTGGTCAGAAACTTGTAAATAACTCATGAAAGAATAAAGTAACGTTAAAACCAAGCACACCATTGTTTTTCTTGTGAAATTCTCGATAAGTTTGATGTGTCACTTGACTCTCTTCCCATTGAAAAAACTAAAGTTGGATACAAAATGGCCGACTTCAAAATGGCCGCCATGGTCAACACCCAGCTTGAAAAGTTTCCCCCCTCCCATATACTAATATGCCACAAACAGGAAGTTAATATCACCAACCATTCCCATTTTATTTAGGTGTATCCATATAAATGGCCCACCCTGTAAAATCCTTTAATCATGAATCTTCATCAAAGTTAAAAAAAAAAGGTGATGGCTTTGTTTGTGTAATGGTCTTGTGTCTGTAGAACCGTGTTTTAGAGCTTATTAGAAGAAAAATATATATGACAGGACGTTGAAAAAAATAAATAAAAAAAAGTAGGTGCTCACCTGGTGGCATTGTGCTCAGGGCACAACACTTTTGTGTAGGTTGAAAATTGTTTCACCTTCCCAGCTCCTCTGGCATGAGAGCTGTGTATTCTAGGTGAGTATTTTGGAAAATAGAGAAGAATGGTAGTATATGTTGCTACTTATCCAAAAGAATGGTGGTCGAGATGGAGTCAAATGGAGTTTTGAAATTCTTCTTCTATATTTGATGGATTCCATAACTCTAAAATATTTTTAAACTGTTCTAGCCTTTTTCTCAAGACAAAAACATCAATATTTTTAGAAAAAAACTAGAAAGATTGATCCAACAAATCACACTGAAAATTAATTTTGTTATCACGTATAACAACTCACATACTAAATGGAACAAAATACTTTCAGGAAAACTGGCATATCTTACAAGGAGATGCCTACCTTAGTACTACCTTTACTCACAAACCAAAAATGACAATTTGGAAGAGCCACTACCCTAAAAAAACACCTTGGCACCAAGCAAACTTAAGCTGCTCAACAAATACAAACCCCCCTACTGCAAAAAAAGGAAGTTACAGCTGTGGAAAACAACGGCGATTACACTGCAACACTATCAGCCACAAAACAATAATGTTTGTATCTGAGGCCCTGTTCGCACAGAATCTTTTGCAAGCAGAAAAAATCTGCCTCAAAATTCCTTCGGGAATTTTGAGGCAGATTTGGACCTACCTGTGCTTTTTTGCTGCAGTTTTTGCAGTGTTTTTTATCTGCGGCCACTGAAGCTAATGCAAGAAACGTGGGCAAAAAACGCAGCGAAAAATGCTCGGAAACTAGCGCCACCGTTTTTTTGCTGACTCTCACTGAATTCAATGGGGAGTCAGTGGCGGAAACGACTGCAAGAAAGGAAATACCCCTTTTTGTTCCCCGGGAGCGGCTAAATGCCGCCCATGGAAAAAAACGCCTACGCCTCCCATCGGAATCAGTAAGGGGTAATTTCGGCCATTTTTGGCGCTCTTCCGACGTGGTTTCCTCATAAAAATCAGCACCAAAAACCTCTGTGTCCACACGGCCTAATACAACCAAAGAAACATTTACTATGAAACATTTCCTGACATCAATTTGAATATGTAAACTATTTTACAGACTGTGAATGCGGAAAAAGTACATAGGGAGAATTATTCAACCCCTCCACTATTGCCTAAACAAGCATTGATCAAATATTAACCACTTAGTAACCAGCCTATTTTAGGACTTAATGACCAAGCAATTATTTTCGTTTTTCCATGGTTGCATTCCAAGAGCTATCATTTTTTTATTTTTCCATCCTCATAACTGTATGAAGACACAGAAAAAGGCCATACTTGCAAATGGACACAGCCAGGTCAGAAAATGCTGATGAAGGAGTGAGCAGGTGCTTTAAATAATAATAGCCACTCCCACTGGTCTTGAGGGGAGTGGTGTGTGTGTGGTGCATGGGATGTGTAGTAAGAAATAATAAATGAATAGTGTGTGTGTGCAAGTGTAATACTATGAGTGAAATATAGGGGGCAGTAATGAGTAAAGTGCCTCAATAGAAATAAAATGGATAATGGGGTGCAAGTGTGTGAAACATGGAGGGATAGTGTGTACGTCATGAGGCACAACGTGTATAGCCAGGTAGAAGCCTATTTGTGACGCCTTGATAGTTCATAGAGCGGGCTACCCTGCTTGCTATGCCAAACAACAACACACCATGCTCTCCCAGCATCAAAGACCCAGCTGTGTCCAAGAGAAGCGAATATATGTAGTAATGAAAAATACCTGGGGTATTAGTAATCATTTTGGCCAAAAGGACGCAAGCTCGCAATCCACGACAAGGATCCCCAGACTTGCGAGTCCCTAACTCCTTAAATGGAACAGAACGTTCCTGATGTACAAACAGAACCGATAAAAACAAGGGGACATATATGAAAACACAGAAAAAGGCCATACTTGCAAATGGACACAGCCAGGTCAGAAAATGCTGATGAAGGAGTGAGCAGGTGCTTTAAATAATAATAGCCACTCCCACTGGTCTTGAGCCTTTTTCTGTGTTTTCATATATGTCCCCTTGTTTTTATCGGTTCTATAACTGTATGAAGACAAAATGTATTTTCTAATAGCACCATTTTGGGGTACATATAATTTATTGATTAACTTTTATTTACTTTTTTGCGGGGTAATGGAAAAAACCCAGAGATTTTGCCAATGTTTTTGCATCTTTAAATTTACAGCGTTTTCCGTGTGATATAAATAACATTTAACGGGTCATTAGGAATACAGGCAAATTTATATAGTTTTTTTTATGTTTTACTACTTTTGCACAATAAAAACACTTTTTTTTTCCCCAAATTTTTTTTTTTGTAATCATATTCTAAGAGCCATAACTTTTTTATTTTTCTGCCGATCTAGCTGTATAAGAGATAATATTTTTTTGGGGACAAATTGCAGTTTTGGGGCGCATACTAATTTTTTATTGCTTTTTATTGCATTTCGTGGAAGGTAGGATGACCAGAGAACAGCAATTATGGCACTGATTTTTACCTAATTTTTTTTACAGCGTTCACCTTAATATAACATAATAGTTTTATAGTTCTGGTTGTTACAGACATCTGGATACCATATATGCATTTTTTTTCCTTTTTTTAAATAATTTTTTCCATAATAAATTTTATAGGGAGAAAGTGTTTCTTTTTTTGTTTTTTTTTTAACTTGCCATTTTAAATTTCTTTTATTATCTGTTTTAAAGATGTTTTTACTTTTTTTTTAGTCCCACTAGGTGACTTTTCTTTGCGATATTTGTATCACTTTTAGAATACTCTGCAATTCTCCTGTATTGTAGTGTATAATGTCTGTCAGTGTAAGGGTATGTGCACACGGTGAGAGGCTTTTACGGCTGAAATGACAGACTGTTTTCAGGAGAAAACAGCTGCCTCATTTCAGCCGTAAATGTTCCTCCTCGTATTATGCGAGGCGTCTGTGACGCTCGTAAATCTTGAGCTGCTCTTCATTGAGTTCAATGAAGAACGGCTCAAATTACATTGCAAAGAAGTGCCCTGCACTTCTTTGCCGAGGCAGTCAATTTACGCGTCGTCGTTTGACAGCTGTCAAACGACGACGCGTAAATTACAGGTCGTCTGCACAGTACGTCGGCAAACCGATTCAAATGAATGGGCAGATGTTTGCCGACGTATTGTAGCCCTATTTTCAGGCGTAAATCGAGGCATAATACGCCTCGTTTAGGCCTGAAAATAGGTCGTGTGAACCCCGCCTAAAACTGACAGGCATCTATTAGGCCATGCCTTGGACAGGGCCTAATAGGCATTCACTAAAGGCAGACATGTGGGACTTTGTTAGGTACACTACCGTTCAAAAGTTTGGGGTCACCCAGACAATTTTGTGTTTTCCATGAAAACTCACACTTATATTTATAAAATGAGTTGCAAAATGACTAGAAAATATAGTCAAGACATTGACAAGGTTAGAAATAATGATTTTTATTTGAAATAATAATTTTCTCCTTCAAACTTTGCTTTGGTCAAAGAATTCTCCATTTGCAGCAATTACAGCATTGTAACAAGTTGGATTGGCTTGATGGGCACTTCTTGCGTACCATACGGTCAAGCTGCTCCCACAACAGCTCTATGGGGTTAAGATCTGGTGACTGCGCTGGCCCCTCCATTACAGATAAAATACCAGCTGCCTGCTTCTTCCCTAAATAATTCTTGCATAATTTGTAGGTGTGCTTTGGGTCATTGTCCTGTTGTAGGATGAAATTGGCTCCAATCAAGCGCTGTCCACAGGGTATGGCATGGCGTTGCAAAATGGAGTGATAGCCTTCCTTATTCAAAATCCCTTTTACCTTGTATAAATCTCCCACTTTACCAGCACCAAAGCAACCCCAGACCATCACATTACCTCCACCATGCTTGACAGGTGGTGTCAGGCACTCTTCCAGCATCTTTTCAGTTGTTCTGCGTCTCACAAATGTTCTTCTGTGTGATCCAAACACCTCAAACTTCGATTCGTCTGTCCATAACACTTTTTTCCAATCTTCCTCTGTCCAATGTCTGTGTGCTTTTGCCCATATTAATCTTTTCCTTTTATTAGCCAGTCTCAGATATGGCTTTTTCTTTGCCACTCTGCCCTGAAGGCCAGCATCCCGGAGTCGCCTCTTCAGTATAGACGTTGACACTGGCGTTTTGCGGGTACTATTTAATGAAGCTGCCAGTTGAGGACCTGTGAGGCGTCTATTTCTCAAACTAGAGACTCTAATGTACTTGTCTTGTTGCTCAGTTGTGCAGCGGGGCCTCCCACTTCTCTTTCTACTCTGGTTAGAGCCTGTTTGTGCTGTCCTCTGAAGGGAGTAGTACACACCGTTGTAGGAAATCTTCAGTTTCTTGGCAATTTCTCGCATGGAAAAACCTTAATTTCTAAGAACAAGAATAGACTGTCGAGTTTCACATGAAAGCTCTCTTTTTTCTAGCCATTTTGAGAGTTTAATCGAACCCACAAATGTAATGCTCCAGATTCTCAACTAGCTCAAAGGAAGGTCAGTCTTATAGCTCCTCTAAACAGCAAAACTGTTTACAGCGCTGCTAACATATTTGCACAAGGGTTTTCAAGTGTTTTCTAATCATCCATTAGCCTTCTAACACAGTTAGCAAACACAATGTACCATTAGAACACTGGAGTGATGGTTGCTGGAAATGGGCCTCTATACACCTATGTAGATATTGCATTAAAACCAGACGTTTGCAGCTATAATAGTCATTTAGCACATTAACAATGTATAGAGTGTATTTCTGATTAATTTAATGTTATCTTCATTGAAAAAAACTGTGTTTTTCTTTCAAAAATAAGGAAATTTCTAAGTGACCCTAAACTTTTGAACGGTAGTGTATGTGCCGATGGGGTGAGAGAAGGAGCCCCCTCCCTCTAAAACCACTTAGATGCCTCGGTCGCTATCTGAGGGATTGAATGGCCAGAATCGGTCATGCCCGCTAGAGCACCCACTCTAGCCAGCACGGGACACCTGTGCCGGGCTGATTTCACAGCGTCGTAAAAATCAGGCACTGTGACAATGGTTTCCTAAAACATGGCTTATCCAAACACTGTGTTGCATATCCCAACAAAGACATTAGCAAACTTCGGATTGCCCCCATCGATTACATCCCATCAAGTTCACAAAATAAATTTAAAGGCCATGAATAGAAAAGTAATTTGGATATATACTGTAAGTTTAATACCATGTTTCCAGAAGTTCTAAATTAAATATTAGAAATGATACTATGACCATAATACAGGCATGAATATTCATCAAACTTACCTTTTAGCACTCATTCACCAGGATACTTTTAACCCTTAATGTCCGCCGATACGCCTTTTCACGGCGGGCATTAATGGACTTTATTCTAGGCCGCCGCCTTTTAACGGTGTCCTAATCAACGTCCTGCACAGGTCTCCCGTGCAGGCTGGAGCCAGGGCTCAGCTGTCTGATGTCAGCCGGGCTACTGCTCCAATGTTCGGGGTTGAAGTTTACTGTACAAATGCCGCGGTCATTAGCGACCACTGCATTTGCATTTGTGCTCCCTCTGTCACACATCGACGGCCAGCAAATGCAATTGCGGGCATCCGATGGGGTGCCATGGCAGCCGGGGGCCTAACAAAGGCCCCCAGGTCTGCCCTGGCTTTATGCCTATTAGGACGTGCAAGAGGCATGTCCTAATAGATGCCTGTCCGTTCTTTACTGACAGGCAATAATGCTCTGATATACGAAGTATACCAAAGCATTATATCTGCAATCTAAAGATCGCATTGTGAAATCTCCCATTGAGACTGAAAAAATAATTAATGTGAAATAAAAATGAATAAGGTACACATTTAAAAAACAAAACCATTTTTTTGCCATAAAAAAATGGTATTATTTAGTAAAAGTGTGAAAATAAAAGAAAAACTACACATATATGGTATCCCCGCAATTGTAATGACCCAAAAATTAAAATGATCATATTATTTAAACCGCAAGGTGAACCCCGTAAAAAAACGCAAAAAAACAACGCCAACATTTTTTTTTTTCTCATTTCCCACCAAAATAATAATAATAAAAGATTAATCAATAAGTCCCATGTACCCCAAAATGGTAGCAATGAAGTCCCACAAAAAGCAAGCCCCCATATGGTGACATTGACGGAAAAATAAAAAAGTTATGGCTCTTGGAAAGCGGTGATGCAAAATAAAATTATTTTAGTTCAAAAGTGTTTTTATTCTTCAAAAGTAGTAAAACATAAAACAACTATACATATTTGGTATCGCCGTAATCGTACCGACCCATAGAATAAAGGTAGCATGTTATTTATGCCGCACAGTAATCGGTGTAAATGTAAAGCGAATAGAACAATGGCTGAATTGGCAAAAAAAGTTAATGAAAGTTAATAAAAAAATTCTACATACCACCAAAATGGCGCCATTAAAAAATATAACTCATCCCGCAAAAAACAAGTCGCAAAATAAAAAAGTTATAGCTCTTCGAATGTGACGATGGAAAAACTAAAAAAATTGCTTGGTCATTAGGGCCCAGAATGCATGCAGGGGGAAGGGGTTAAACAACAAACTATGACATCTCTTCTCATGCCTTCTCTTAACTGCACCGTCAGACCTTCTGAGGAAAGCCATAAATTCGTTGTATCTTCCCCATCCCTGTACCATCTAACCTTATGAGATAATTTAAAAGATCCCTGTATCTTCTCTGTCTTGGTACCATTCAAGCTTCTGTGAATATCTGAAGAATTTCCAAACAATACACAACTATCATTTCACTAAACCATGAAACAGAAGCATTTGCATAGGGAATACTCTCCCTATTTAAACATAGAGATCTGCTCCCAGGATTTCCATGATCTATTCACAACATAAGCAGATCATTCTATATTTGAACCTTATAGGCCTCCGAAGAAAACTGAAAAAGACCTATACCTTCATGAAACCCAGTCTTTCCCGGCTGATATGTCAGCCTACTATTTGACCCCTACAGGCATCCGAAGCTAGCTAAAAATGCCTTAATCCTCACCGAACTAAATTATCCAGACCAAAAATGTCAAAATCATCCCCGATCCTTCCAAACTTTCCTCAAAATACAACAAACAAATGGACTCATTTCATTTGAACCTTTGGGCAATACCAGACTGAAAAAGAATTCTACAATTCAGAATAATATTCCGGGACAAATATTTGAACTATTATCCCATAGCAACTGTTCATTTATTTTATTAAATTTCATACAACATATATTTTATTTTACGTTTATAAAAACAATTGTTTGCAATATATTATGCACAATTTGTGCTGCAATTTTATCAATATGCCATTACATCTAATGTACAATTTTAATCTCAAAATTCTTTTTGCATTTATGCACTTGTTAACATTTATTTTTCAATTTATATTAATATAATTACTGTGCCCTCCCACTTTAATCCTTAATTGTGCCCCCGCCCACTGACCCTCTCGCTTTGGCTTTTTTTTGTTTTTTAATACCTGATATGTTCGTTTTCCCTCATAAGGTGTTTTTTGTCTTGAGAAAGAGATTAGTACAGTCCTGAAATGCGTTGACGTTATTGACACCAGCAAATAAAGAAAAATAACTTTATAACTCCATTTAATCTCGATTTCAATTCTTTTGGATAAGCAGCGCCATACTGTACCGTGTTTTTTTAGAACAATCAAATATGAATTTTTTCTGCAGTGAGCCCAATTCTGTCTGAACAGGCACTTACTGTAATCTCTGAAGCTGGGGTCATGTACCTATGCTAGCAGTCTGCAAGCACTATTCTGTTCTGTACTTCTGCTCCCTTACTTCCACGAAAGTGGAGAAAGTTATGGCCAGAAAAGATAACATAGGAGAGGAGAACAGAGGCAATCAACATACTTCCACATGCTGAAGAGATGGTCTGACTGCGAGTAGAGGAACAAGCTGTCTGAGGAATCGGGAGCACGCATGTGAAGATCAAAGTCCTGCCCGAACTTCCTGCAGTCCATCTTTGCGTCTCTGCTGCTAATGACGGACTTTCCTTTTCCTCTGTCACCACATTATAAATGCCCTATCTTCTACATAATATGATCGGCGCTGTAATGTAGATTACAGCAGTGTTTTTAATTTAGAAAAACTATCATTTTTGATGGAGTTACGACCTATTTTAGCTTTGTGCTAATGAGTTTCTTAGTGACAAACTGGGCGTGTTTTACTTTTTGACCACGTGGGCGTTGTGGAGAGAAGTGTATGACGCGGACCAATCAGCGTCATAAACTTCTCTCCATTCATTTATTCTGAACATGGTGATCTTACTAGATCACTATGTGCAGCCACATACACACATATTAACGTTACTCAAGTTACATAGTTACATACAGGGCCGCCATCAGGAATTTCAGGGCCCCCTACAGCGACATTTTCTGGGCCCCCCTACCGTGGCACCGCCTGTTAACGGTATTCCGTCCAGCACTATATCATGGTACCCAGGGCCGCCATCAGGGGGGGTATTAGGGGTACTGATGTGAGAGGCCCGGCCAAACCTAATTGAAAGGGGAGCCCGGCAAACTGCCGCGACTTGCCTTTGGTAGAAAAAAAACAGGCCCCTGCAATGGGGCCCGTTTTTTTCACCAAAAGAATGTCATGAGCTGCGGGCCCCCCTTTCAATTAGGTTTGGCCGGGCCTCTCACATCAGTACCCCTAATACCCCCCCTGATATCGGCCCTGGGTGGCATGGGGGCCGTCAAACACCGCCACCCGTGCGACCGATCGCGCGCACCCGCAAACTCCCACGCATGCGCACCGGCGACCGCCTGGAACCGCGCACCGAATTTTGAGGCAGATTTTGACCTGCCCACACTATCTTGCCGCGTTTTTTGCTGCCTTTTTTGCCCGCGGCGATTGAAGACAACAGACAAAAAACGCAGCGAAAAATGCATTTTCTGCCTCCCATTGATTTCGATGGGAGGTCAGAGGCGGAACCGCGGCAAGAAAGGACGTACTGCTTTTTCTTTTTTCCGCGACTGGCTCCCATTGATTTCAGATTAAATCAATGGGAGGCGGTTTTGGAAGTTGTTTGGTGCTGATTCTGACGCAGTGTCAGAGTCAATATCAAAGCCCAAAAACTCTGTGAACTGGGCCTTATTGTTAGGGCTTATTCAGACGAACGTGTAATACGTCCGTGCAACGTGCGTGATTCTCACGCGCCTCGCACGGACCTGTGTTACTCTATGGGGTCGTGCAGACTGTCAGTGATTTTCACGCGCCTCGCACGGACCTATGTTACTCTACGGGGCCGCGCAGACTGTCAGTGATTTTCACGCAGCGTGTGTCCGTGTGTCCGCTGCGTAAAACTGATGACATGTCCGATATTTGTGCATTGTTCGCGCATCACGCACCCATTGAAGTCAATGGGTGCGTGAAAATCCCGCCCAGCACTTCCAAAGCCGTATGAACTATGAATGAAAACAGAAAAGCACCACGTGCTACAAACATACAGAGTGTCATAATGATGGCGGCTGCGCGGAAATCACTCGTATGATGCGCGGCTGACACACGGAGCTGTTATGGACCTTTTGCATGCGCAAAATGCCACGTTTTTTGCGCGCGCAAAAAGCACACGCTCGTTTAAATCCGGCCTTAGGTTAGGAACACACTAGGCATGAACACTGCGGATTTTATGCAACACATTTTATTGTGGAAAATCCGCAGCGTATTACAGTCACAGCAGAGAGGATGAGATTTGAACAAATCTCATTCACACGCTGCAAAAAATAATGGACCTGCAGTGTGGCTTTTGGCTTTTTAAGCCGCAGCATGTCAATTTATTCTGTGGGATCGCTGCTCCTCTGTTGCGGAAATGCTGCGGTTCTGCCGCAAAAATCACAAATGAGAAAAAAAAAAAGGCACTTTTTTAAATTTATAAAAAAGTTTAGACTTGCCCCGGCAGTAGTCCTGGTGACGCGATCCTCTATTCTTAGCGCAGCTCGGCCTCCTGTCATGACGTTTCATACCATGTGACTGCTACTGCGGTCACATGGTCTACAGCGTCATCCCAGGAGGCGGGGCTACGTTCAGAAGAGAGAGACGCGTCGCCCTAAACTACGGCCGGGGCAAGTCTAAACTTTTTTTTCCCTGCAGGATTCCCGCAGCGGACATGCCTCACGAAACCTGCGCCACTATTTGGTGTGGTTTTGCTGGCAGAATTCCCTGCGGCTACCGGGGCGGATAAGCTGTGGAGTTTTACTCAGCATATCCGCCTAGTGTGTCCCTTATGATGTCGCTCCTGGAGCTGCTGCCGGTCTCTAAATAGGCAGTTGGTTCAGTAGAATTTGGAATAATTTTTTTTTGTGAACCAGCTTAAAAAAATACAAAACTTTTGTGTTAGGGCCTGTTCACATCACCGTTCGCTTCCGTTCCGGGGTTCCGTCTGAGGTTTCTGTCGGGTGAACCCCGCAACGGAAAGTGAAAGTGACAGCACAGCTTCCGTTTCCGTCACCATTAGCGCAGTCGACTGCGATATTGATTCCGTCCGAAAACCAGCCGGAATGGTGACGAACGGAAACCATTAGCGATGTTTCCGTCACCATTGAGATCAATGGTGACTGAAACGGAAGCTGTGCTGTCACTTTCACTTTCCGTTGCGGGGTTCACCCGACAGAAACCTCAGACGGAACCTCGGAACGGAAGCGAACGGTGATGTGAACAGGCCCTAACACAAAAGCTTTGTATTTTTTTAAGCTGGTTCACAAAAAAAAATAATTCCAAATTCTACTGGACCAACTGCCTATTTAGAGACCGGCAGCAGCTCCAGGAGCGACATCATAAGGGACACACTAGGCGGATATGCTGAGTAAAACGACACAACTTATCCGCCCTGGTAGCCGCAGGGAATTCTGCCAGCAAAACCGCACCAATTAGTGGCGCAGGTTTCGTGAGGCGTGTCCGCTGCGGGAATCCTGCAGGGAAAAAAAGTTTAGACTTACCCCGGCCGTAGTTTAGGTGACGCATCTCTCTCTTCTGAACGTAGCCCCGCCTCCTGGGATGACGCTGTAGACCATGTGACCGCTGCAGCAGTCACATGGGATGAAACGTCATGACAGGAGGCCGGGCTGCGCTAAGAATAGAGGATCGCGTCACCAGGACTACGGCCGGGGCAAGTCTAAACTTTATCAATTTAAAAAAGTACCTTTTTTTTTCTCTTTTGTGATTTTTGCGGCAGAACCGCAGCATTTCCGCAACAGAGGAGCGGCGATTCCACAGAATACATTGACATGCTGCGGTTTAAAAAGCCAAAAGTCACACTGCAGGTCCATTATTTTTGCAGCGTGCGGATGAGATTTGTTCAAATCTCATCCACTCTGCTGCGACTGTAATACGCTGCGGATTTTCCACAATAAAATGTGTTGCATAAAATCCGCAGCGTTCATGCCTAGTGTGTTCCTACCCTAAGGCCGGATTTACACGAGCGTGTGCTTTTTGCACGCACAAAAAACGTGGCATTTTGCGCATGCAAAAGGTCCATAACAGCTCCATGTTTCAGCAGCGTATGATGCGTGGCTGCGTGATTTTCGCGCAGCCGCCATCATTATGACACTCTGTTTGTATGTTTGTAGCACGTGGTGCTTTTCTGTTTTCATTCATAGTTTATACGGCTGCGGAAGTGCTGGGCGTGATTTTCACGCACCCATTGACTTCAATGGGTGCGTGATGCGCCAACTACGCACAAATATAAGACATGTCGTGAGTTTTACACAGCGGACACACGCTGCATGAAACTCATGGACAGTCTGCACTGCCCCATAGACTAACACAGGTCCGTGCGAGGCGCGTGAAAATCACGCGCGTTGCACAGACGTATTACACGTTCGTCTGAATAAGCCCTAACAATAAGGCCCAGTTCACAGAGTTTTTGGGCCTTGATATTGACTCGGACACTGCGTCAGAATCAGCACCAAAAAACTTCCAAAACCGCCTCCCATTAATTTAATCTGAAATCAATGGGAGCCAGTCGCGGAAAAAAGAAAAAGCAGCACGTCCTTTCTTGCCGCGGTTCCGCCTCTGACCTCCCATTGAAATCAATGGGAGGCAGAAAATGCATTTTTCGCTGCGTTTTTTGTCTGCTGTCCTCAATCGCCGCGGGCAAAAAACGCAGCAAAAAAACGCGGCAAAAAAACGCGGCAAGATAGTGTGGGCAGGTCAAAATCTGCCTCAAAATTCTTTAAGGAATTTTGAGGCAGATTTTTTTTTGCCTGCAAAATACTGTGTGAACAGGGCCATACATAAACAGCACTTTGAGATAATTTACTCACTGTCTGAAGAGCTGCTCCCACTCCAGTCCTCTTCCGGCGATGTCTTCCAGGCGAGGTCTTCGGTCCAGACGTCCAGTCCTTCACCTCCAGCCAGGCTCCAGGTAAGTTTTGTCCATGTGTTTCCATGAGTGCACCGCGCGGGCGATCGCGGGTGCGCCGCGCGGGCGATCGCGGGTGCGCCGCGCGGGCGATCGCGGATGCGCCCCGCGGGCGATCGCGGAGGCGGGTGCGCTCGCGGTTGGTCGCGCGCGCGAGCGTTCGCGTGCGCGGGCGCTCGCGGGTGCGCGCGCGGGCGGTCTCGAGTGCGGGCGTTCGTGAGTGCGCGCTCGCGAGTGCGCACGCGCGGGAGCTTCCTTGTGCGCGCGATCGGGTGCGCGGGCGGACTGTTTGACGGCCCCCCATGACGAGGGTAGGGGAGGGGAGGGGAGGGGGCCCGCAGCAGCAGCAGCAGCTCACGACATTCTTTTGGTGAAAAAAACGGGCTCCATTGCAGGGGCCCGTTTTTTCCTACCAAAAGAATGTCGCGGCAGTTGCCGGGCCCCCCTTTCAATTAGGTTTGGCCGGGCCCCTCACACCAGTACCCCTAATACCCCCCAGATGGCGGCCCTGGTTACATAGTTACATAGTTAGTACGGCTGAAAAAAGACACATGTCCATCAAGTTCAACCAAGGGAAGGGAAAAGGGAAGGAAAAATTTCTACACATAGGAGCTAATATTTTTTAGTTCTAGGAAATTATCTAACCCTTTTTTAAAGCCATCTACTGTCCCTGCTGTGACCAGCTCCTGCGGTAGACTATTCCATAGATTCACAGTTCTCACTGTAAAGAAGCCTTGTCGCCTCTGCAGCTTGAACCTTTTTTTCTCCAGACGGAGGGAGTGCCCCCTTGTTTTTTGAGGGGGTTTTACAAGGAACAGGATTTCACCATATTTTTTGTATGTGCCATTAATATATTTATATAAGTTAATCATGTCCCCCCTTAGTCGTCTTTTTTCAAGGCTAAATAGGTTTAATTTTTTCAATCTTTCCTCATAACTTAAATTCTCCATGCCCCTAATTAGCTTCGTTGCTCTTCTTTGTATTTTTTCCAACTCCAGGGCATCCTTTCTATGAACTGGAGCCCAGAACTGGACTGCATATTCTAGATGAGGCCTCACTAATGCTTTGTAAAGTGGTAATATTACATCCCTGTCCCGCGAGTCCATGCCTCTTTTAATACACCACAATATCCTGCTGGCCTTTGAAGCAGCTGATTGACACTGCATGCTGTTATTGAGTTTATGATATACAAGTACACCCAGATCCTTCTCAACAAGTGAATCCGCCAGTGTAGCTCCCCCTAGGACATATGATGCATGCAGGTTGTTGGTACCCAGATGCAGGGCCGCCATCAGGAATTTCAGGGCCCCCTACAGCTACATTTTCTGGGCCCCCCTACCGTGGCACCGCCTGTTAACGGTACTCCGTCCAGTACTATATCATGGTACCCAGGGCCGCCATCAGGGGGGGTATTATGGGTACTGATGTGAGAGGCCCGGCCAAACCTAATTGAAAGGGGGGCCCGGCAAACTGCCGCGACTTGCCTTTGGTAGAAAAAAACCAGGCCCCTGCAATGGGGCCCGTTTTTTTCACCAAAAGAATGTCATGAGCTGCGGGCCCCCCTTTCAATTAGGTTTGGCCGGGCCTCTCACATCAGTACCCCTAATACCCCCCCTGATGGCGGCCCTGGGTAGCATGGGGGCCGTCAAACACCGCCGCCCGTGCGACCGATCACGCGCACCCGCAAACTCCCGCGCATGCGCACCGGCGACCGCCTGGAACCGCGCACCGAATTTTGAGGCAGATTTTGACCTGCCCACACTATCTTGCCGCGTTTTTTGCCTGCGGCGATTGAGGACAGCAGACAGAAAACGCAGCGAAAAATGCATTTTCTGCCTCCCATTGATTTCGATGGCAGGTCAGAGGCAGAACCGCGGCAAGAAAGGACGTGCTGCTTTTTCTTTTTTCCGCGACTGGCTCCCATTGATTTCAGATTAAATCAATGGGAGGCGGTTTTGGAAGTTTTTTGGTGCTGATTCTGACGCAGTGTCCGAGTCAATATCAAGGCCCAAAAACTCTGTGAACTGGGCCTTATTGTTAGGGCTTATTCAGACGAACGTGTAATACGTCCGTGAAACGTGTGTGATTTTCACGCGCCTTGCACGGACCTATGTTACTCTATGGTGCCGTGCAGACTGTCAGTGATTTTCACGCAGCGCGAGTCCGCTGCGTAAAACTCGCGACATGTCCGATATTTCTGCATTGTTCGCGCATCACGCACCCATTGAAGTCAATGGGTGCGTGAAAATCACGGCCAGCACTTCCGCAGCCGTATAAATTATGAATGAAAACAGAAAAGCACCACGTGCTACAAACATACAAACAGAGTGTCATAATGATGGCGGCTGCGCGAAAATCACACAGCCACGCATCATACGCTGCTGACACACGGAGCTGTTATGGACCTTTTGCAAGCGCAAAACGCCACGTTTTTGCGCGCGCAAAAAGCACACGCTTGTGTAAATCCGGCCTTAGGGTAGGAACACACTAGGCATGAACACTGCGGATTTTATGCAACACATTTGATTGTGGAAAATCCGCAGCGTATCACAGTCGCAGCAGAGTGGATGAGATTTGAACAAATCTCATCCACACGCTGCAAAAATAATGGACCTGCAGTGTGGCTTTTTGGCTTTTTAAGTCGCATGTCAATGTATTCTGTGGAATCGCCGCTCCTCTGTTGCAGAAATGCTGCGGTTCTGCCGCAAAAATCACAAATGAGAAAAAAAAAAAAGGCACTTTTTTAAATTTATAAAAAAGTTTAGACTTGCCCCGGCCGTAGTCCTGGTGACGCGATCCTCTATTCTTAGCGTAGCCCCGCCTCCTGTCATGACGTTTCATCCCATGTGACTGCTGCAGCGGTCACATGGTCTACAGCGTCATCCCAGGAGGCGGGGCTACGTTCAGAAGAGAGAGATGCGTCACTTAAACTACGGCCGGGGTAAGTCTAAACTTTTTTTTCCCTGCAGGATTCCCGCAGCGGACACGCCTCACGAAACCTGCGCCACTATTTGGTGCGGTTTTGCTGGCGGAATTCCCTGCGGCTCCCGGGATAAGCTGTGTAGTTTTACTCAGCATATCCGCCTAGTGTGTCCCTTATGATGTCGCTCCTGGAGCTGCTGCCGGTCTCTAAATAGGCAGTTGGTCCAGTAGAATTTGGAATTATTTTTTTTTGTGAACCAGCTTAAAAAAATACAAAACTTTTGTGTTAGGGCCTGTTCACATCACCGTTCGCTTCCATTCCGGGGTTACTTCTGAGGTTTCTGTCGGGTGAAGCCCGCAACGGAAAGTGAAAGTGATAGCACAGCTTCCGTGTTTCCATCACCATTAGCGCAGTCGACTGCGCTATTAATTCCGTCCGAAAACCAGCCGGAATGGTGACGAACGGAAACCATTAGCGATGTTTCCGTCACCATTGAGATCAATGGTGACTGAAACGGAAGCTGTGCTGTCACTTTCACTTTCCGTTGCGGGGTTCACCCGACAGAAACCTCAGACGGAACCCCGGAGCGGTGGTTCGTCACCATTCCGGCTGGTTTTCGGACGGAATTAATAGTGCAGTCGACTGCGCTAATGGTGATGGAAACGGAAGCTGTGCTATCATGCTATCACTTTCACTTTCCGTTGCGGGGTTCACCCGACAGAAACCTCAGACGGAACCCCGGAGCGGAAGCGAACAGTGATGTGAACAGGCCCTAACACAAAAGTTTTGTATTTTTTTAAGCTGGTTCACAAAAAAAAATAATTCCAAATTCTACTGGACCAACTGCCTATTTAGAGACCGGCAGCAGCTCCAGGAGCGACATCATAAGGGACACACTAGGCGGATATGCTGAGTAAAACTACACAGCTTATCCGCCCCGGAGGCCGCAGGGAATTCTGCCAGCAAAACCGCACCAAATAGTGGCGCAGGTTTCGTGAGGCGTGTCCGCTGCGGGAATCCTGCAGGGAAAAAAAAGTTTAGACTTGCCCCGGCCGTAGTTTAGGTGACGCATCTCTCTCTTCTGAACGTAGCCCCGCCTCCTGGGATGACGCTGTAGACCATGTGACCGCTGCAGCAGTCACATGGGATGAAACGTCATGACAGGAGGCGGGGCTGCGCTAAGAATAGAGGATCGCGTCACCAGGATTACGGCCGGGGCAAGTCTAAACTTTATCAATTTAAAAAAGTACCTTTTTTTTCTTCTCTTGTGTGATTTTTGCGGCAGAACCGCAGCATTTCCGCAACAGAGGAGCAGCGATTCCACAGAATACATTGACATGCGACTTAAAAAGCCAAAAAGTCACACGGCAGGTCCATTATTTTTGCAGCGTGTGGATGAGATTTGTTCATATCTCACCCACTCTGCTGCGACTGTGATACGCTACGGATTATCCACAATAAAATGTGTTGCATAAAATCCGCAGTGTTCATGCCTAGTGTGTTCCTACCCTAAGGCCGGATTCACACGAGCGTGTGCTTTTTGCACGCGCAAAAAACGTGGCGTTTTGCGCATGCAAAAGGTCCATAACCGCTCCGTGTGTCAGCAGCGTATGATGCGCGGCTGCGTGATTTTCGCGCAGCCGCCATCATTATGACACTCTGTTTGTATGTTTGTAGCACGTGGTGCTTTTCTGTTTTCAGTCATAGTTTATACGGCTGCGGAAGCGCTGGGCGTGATTTTCACGCACCCATTGACTTCAATGGGTGCGTGATGCGCGAACAATGCACCAATATAGGACATGTCGTGAGTTTTACGCAGCGGACACACGGACACACGCTGCGTGAAAATCACTGACAGTCCGCACGGCACCATAGAGTAACATAGGTCCGTGCGAGGCGCGTGAAAATCACACACGTTGCACGGATGTATTACACGTTCGTCTGAATAAGCCCTAACAATAAGGCCCAGTTCACAGAGTTTTTGGGCCTTGATATTGACTCGGACACTGCGTCAGAATCAGCACCAAAAAACGTCCAAAACCGCCTCCCATTGATTTAATCTGAAATCAATGGGAGCCAGTCGCGGAAAAAAGAAAAAGCAGCACGTCCTTTCTTGCCGCGGTTCCGCCTCTGACCTCCCATCTAAATCAATGGGAGGCAGAAAATGCATTTTTCGCTACGTTTTTTGTCTGCTGTCCTCAATCGCCGCGAGCAAAAAACGCAGCAAAAAAACGCGGCAAGATAGTGTGGGCAGGTCAAAATCTGCCTCAAAATTCTTTAAGGAATTTTGAGGCAGATTTTTTTTTGCCTGCAAAATACTGTGTGAACAGGGCCATACATAAACAACACTTTGAGATAATTTACTCACTGTGTCAGAAGAGCTGCTCCCACTCCAGTCCTCTTCCGGCGATGTCTTCCAGGGGAGGTCTTCGGTCCAGACGTCCAGTCCTTCACCTCCAGCGAGGCTCCAGGTAAGTTTTGTCCATGTGTGTCCGCGGCTGCGCGCGCTTCGTTCGCGGGTGCGCGCGCGGCCGATCGCGGGTGCGCGCGCGGGCGGTCTCCAGTGCGGCCGTTCGTGGATGCGCGCTCGCGACTGCGCACGCGCGGGAGTTTCATTGTACGCGCGATCGGGTGCGCGCGCGCGGGCGGACGTTTTGACGGCCCCCCATGACGAGGGGAGGGGGCCCGCAGCAGCAGCAGCTCACGACATTCTTTTGGTGAAAAAAACGGGCCCCATTGCAGGGGCCCGTTTTTTCCTACCAAAAGAATGTCGAGGCAGTTGCCGGGCCCCCCTTTCAATTAGGTTTGGCCGGGCCCCTCACACCACTACCCCTAATACCCCCCTGATGGCGGCCCTGCCCAGATGCATAACTTTACATTTATCTACATTAAACTTCATCTGCCAAGTGGACGCCCAAACACTTAGTTTGTTTAAATCTGCCTGTAATTCATGAACATCTTCCATAGTCTGAACTATATTACATAGCTTGGTGTCATCTGCAAAAATAGAAATAGTGCTATTAATCCCATCCTCTATATCATTAATAAATAAGTTGAATAATAGTGGTCCCAGCACTGAACCCTGGGGTACACCACTTATTACCGGGGACCATTCAGAGTAGGAATCATTGACCACAACTCTCTGGATACGGTCCTTGAGCCAATTCTCAATCCAATTACAAACTATATTTTCTAAACCTATAGTCCTTAATTTACCCATTAGGCGTCTATGGGGGACAGTGTCAAATGCCTTTGCAAAGTCCAAAAACACTAAATCCACAGCGGCCCCTCTGTCTAGACTTCTGCTCACCTCTTCATAAAATCAGATTAGGTTAGTTTGACAACTTCTGTCCTTAGTAAAACCGTGCTGGCTGTCACTTATAATGCTATTTATTGTCACATAATCCTGTATATAGTCCCTCAATAGCCCCTCAAACATTTTCCCCACGATGGATGTTAAGCTTACTGGTCTATAATTACCTGGGGAAGACCTAGAGCCCTTTTTGAAAATAGGCACCACATTTGCCCTGCGCCAGTCCCTTGGCACTATACCAGTCACTAGAGATTCTCTGAATATTATGAAAAGGGGGACAGAAATAACTGAACTAAGCTCTTTAAGAATTCTAGGGTGTATTCTATGGTCCCGGGGCCTTGTGCACATTTATTTTATTGAATATAGCTTGAACCATCTCTACATTCATCCAATTCAGTATATCAACTGATATATTAACAGCACTGGCACCGGCTACATCAGCTGCTCCTTCTTCAGTTGTATATACAGAGCTAAAGAACCCATTTAGTAACTCTGCCTTCTCTTGATCCCCTGTGATCAACTCCCCATTACCACTATCTAGGGGTCCTACATGTTCAGACCTGGGCTTTTTTGCATTTATATGCTTGAAGAATTTTTTAGGATTTGTTTTACTATCCTTGGCCACCTGCCTTTCATTTTGTATTTTTGCTAATTTTATTACATTTTTACAGATTTTATTAAGCTCTTTATATTTTACAAAGACTACAGCTGTACCCTCAGATTTGTATTTTTTAAATGCCCTTTTTTTGTCATGTATTGCCCCTTTCACAGAAGGTGTAAGCCATGTGGGGTTTAATTTGAGTCGTTTATACTTGTTAACTATAGGAATACATTTTGCACTATAATAACTCAAAGTAGATTTGAAAATCTCCCATTTATCATTTGTTCCATTATTTGACATTAGTTCTTCCCAGTCTATATCCTGAATTGCCGCCCTCATCCTGGGGAAAGTGTCCTGACAGTGAATAGAGATTACTACCAAGCAGGACGTGATGTCTATTCAGAATCCTGACACTTCGCTAACGTTTGTGTGTGATTTACAGCAAAGCAAGCGTAATCTCGTTTTAAATGACAGTTTACAGCTTAATCTCGCGAGATTAAGTTTGCTTTGCTTTAAATCTCACACAAACTTTACCGAAGTGTCAGGATTCTGAATAGACATCACGTCCTGGTTGGTAGTGATGTTGGTAGTGATTTTCTCCTTCAAACTTTGCTTTCGTCAAAGAATGCTCCATTTGCAGCAATTACAGCATTGCAGACATTTGGCATTCTAGCTGTGAATTTGCTGAGGTAATTGGGAGAAATTTCACCCCATGCTTCCAGAAGCCCCTCCCACAAGTTGGATTGGCTTGATGGGCACTTCTTGCGTACCATACGGTCAAGCTGCTCCCACAACAGCTCTATGGGGTTGAGATCTGGTGACTGCGCTGGCCACTCCATTACAGATAGAATACCAGCTGCCTGCTTCTTCCCTAAATAGTTCTTGCATAATTTGGAGGTGTGCTTTGGGTCATTGTCTTGTTGTAGGATGAAATTGGCTCCAATCAAGTGCTGTCCACAGGGTATGGCATGGCGTTACAAAATGGAGTGATAGCCTTCCTTATTCAAAATCCCTTTTACTTTGTACAAATCTCCCACTTTACCAGCACCAAAGCAACCCCAGACCATCACATTACCTCCACCATGCTTGACAGATGGCGTCAGGCACTCTTCCAGCATCTTTTCAGTTATTCTGCGTCTCACAAATGTTCTTCTGTGTGATCCAAACACCTCAAACTTCCATTCGTCTGTCCATAACGCTTTTTTCCAATCTTCCTCTGTCCAATGTCTGTGTGCTTTTGCCCATATTAATCTTTTCCTTTTATTAACCAGTCTCAGATATGGCTTTTTCTTTGCCACTCTGCCCTGAAGGCCAGCATCCCGGAGTCACCTCTTCAGTGTAGACGTTGACACTGGCGTTTTGCGGGTACTATTTAATGAAGCTGCCAGTTGAGGACCTGTGAGGCGTCTATTTCTCAAACTAGAGACTCTAATGTACTTGTCTTGTTGCTCAGTTGTGCAGTGGGGCCTCCCACTTCTCTTTCTACTCTGGTTAGAGCCTGTGTGTGCTGTCCTCTGAAGGGAGTAGTACACACCGTTGTAGGAAATCTTCAGTTTCTTGGCAATTTCTCGCATGGAATAGCCTTCATTTCTAAGAACAAGAATAGACTGTCGAGTTTCACATGAAAGCTCTCTTTTTCTAGCCATTTTGAGGGTTTAATCAAACCCACAAATGTAATGCTCCAGATTCTCAACTATCTCAAAGGAAGGTCAGTTTTATAGCTCCTCTAAACAGCAAAACTGTTTAAAGCAGTGCTAACATAATTGCACATGGTATTCCAAGTGTTTTCTAATCATCTTACAACACAGTTAGCAAACACAATGTACCATTAGAAAACTTTCTTTCAAACATAAGGTAATTCCTAAGTGAGCCTAAACTTTTGAACGGTAGTATATATATATATATATATATATATATATATATATATATATATATATATATATATATATAAATGTCAGTCACTGTGTTTGGTGAATCTTTATAATTTTTTTTTTTTTTAAATAATTCTATATACAGAGCAGCTGTATCGTTTGATAAGACCTGAATCCGTCAGTCCCGCGCACCTGACGTGTTCAATGTCAGCAAGTAGTGCGTGTGGATCCACCTGTAATCTATTATATCTAAGTTATGAACTTAGGTGTGATGGATAACAGGTGGACACCCGTGGACCTGACGGGAACAGGATTTAGCGATCGATACAGCTGCTCTTTATAGAGAATACAGAGCAGCTGTATCTCAAAATGTAAAAATAATTCTTAATAACAACTAATTATAAAGTTGCACCAATCACACTGATTGACCTTTTCATTAAAAATAAAAATCCCTTTCAAAGGTTTACATAGCCTTTAATCCTTTAATGTAATGGCTGAACAGTGCAGATTATTAAGCCCAATTCTGTTAAATATAATCTTTTCTATAAGTCATGATGAAATCTAAGGTCTTCATAATTTGAAAAACGTTGTTATATTCAGGGCCAGTTTTAGACAAAGAGTGGCCCTGGGCAAAGTTAAAAGTGGGGCCCCAAATGCTGAATTATTGTATCAATAATGGAGTAAATTCAGAAGGTGGTGTGCAGAGAACTGCATCAGTAATTTCTAGCGTGTCCTGGAGTGTTGCAAACCCCAAAGCATATGTCCCCCCTCTCACACAAAAAATGATCTATATACATTAAATCATCGAACTATATCAGATTAAATATTAACTGCATACTGTTACTGAACGCAATTCACTATTATTAGACCAATATTACTAATAATAACACAGTACAAGGTTCAAATAAGACCACCACACCATAACCACATAGAGCATGCTTGACAAAGACCCAACAGGGGTTGAAACATTGTAGTTTTTTATGCTTGGTGAATAAAGACCAACATCTTTTGAATATCTGAGTGCTGCAGTCTTTCTTCTATACATTGTGTGCAAGTTGTCCCGTTGGACCTGGGACATTTGTGCTGCGTGCACCATCCCTTGCTGGGATTATCTACCTTGTTCCCCTCTGGAGAGTCTCTTTGTGCTGCTGATTTCTTTACATTGAATAATACGCACACACTGATACTGAATAATACCACCACACCATAACCACATAGTGACTTAATAATACCCCCACACTGTTACTGAATAATACCACCACACCATAACCACATAGTGACTGAAAAATACCCCCATACTGTTACTGAATAATACCACCACACCATAACCACATAGTGACTGAATAATACTCCCATACTGTTACTGAAAAATACCGCCACACCATAACCACATAGTAACTGAATGCTTCCATACTATTACTGAATAATACTGCCACACCATAACCACCTAGTGACTGAATAATACCCCAAACTGTTACTGAATAATACCGCCACACCATAACCACATAGTAACTGAATGCTTCCATACTGTTACTGAATAATACCGCCACACCATAACCACATAGTGACTGAATAATACCCCCAAACTGTTACTGAATAATACTGAGACACAATATCCACATAATGGCTGAATAATACCCCCAAACTGTTACTGAATAATACCGCCACACCATAACCAAATAGTGACTGAATAATACCCCCATACTGTTACTGAATAATATCGTCACACCGTAACCACATAGTGACTAAATAATACCCCCATACTGTTACTGAATAATACTGCCACACCATAACCACATAGTGACTGAATAATACCCCCAAACTGTTACTGAATAATACCGCCACACCATAACAACATAGTGACTGAATAATACCCCCATACTGTTACTGAATAATACCTCCACAACATAACCACATAGTGACTGACTAATACCCCTATACTGTTACTGGATAATACCTCCACATCATAACCACATAGTGACTAATACCCTCATACTGTTACTGAATAATACCACCACACCATAACCACATAGTGACTGAATAATACCCCCAAACTGTTACTGAATAAAAAACACTATACAAAGACCAATATTAACACCATATAGTGACCATACAGTGGTAGATGCCCATTATACACAGGAGCTCTGCAGACGATATAAGTGATTACAGCTCATTTATATCCAGTGACTCACAGGTGAGTTTTCTCTAATTAGTCATTCATTTTCCCTTTATTTCTAAATCTGGCGCAGACTAATGTGATGACTTATTCCAGACACTACTCGTCTCTGCAGAATTTGACACACAGACATGTTGGTTTCTCACTTTTCCAGCACCCTCATCACCTATACCCCATCCTCTAAATAAACTCATAATCCACATTGCACCAGGTGGTAATAATAACCACCTAGTGCTCGACACAACAAAAGTACCCCATCAGTAACTGTCCCCCCATTTTGCCCCCACACAGCAATAATGCCCCCTTCGTGCCCCCTGAAGATAGTGCCACAGTGCCAATGTAGATAGCACCACAGCGTTCCCTGTAGATAGGGCCACACACCACCCCCTGTAGATAGTGAAGCACACAGAATTTTTTATTTTTTTACTCACCTAGCCCCATTACCACGACGGACAGAGCTTCTTCACAGCCTCGAGATGCCGAGACAGGACCCTTGCGTAGGCTGGAGTGATCCAGTGATGTGATCATGCCAGCCTGCGCAGCGATTCTGCCACAGCATCTTCTAGGCTGCAGGCCTAATGTGGCCTGTAGCGTATAGTATTCAATTGTATCTGTATCCTGAGGAGGCAGATACAATTGAATGCTGCAGTCGCTAGCACCGGGGAGCCACCGGGCATGAGGGCGTCCATGCTGCCCAGCCGATAAATGTTATGTGTCTGGTGGAACTGGTCCCCTCATGCCGCAGGCCACGTAGCAACCGCTGTGGCTGCCATAGTGCCGCCACTGGGCAGGGGGCCCTGAGATTAATTGGGCACTGGGTATATGTTTTACACAGATTATTCCCTGATTCCTTAGGTGTTTCAAACCTATAACCGTTGGTGTCCTAAAAGACTCCAGTTTAAAGTTAATGTTTTTTCGGTCACAGGAAAAAACCTTTACCTATAGTTTCCATTCGTAGAGCAGTATATTTTAGTCTGTTTTTGTCCCTAACACACATAAAAAACAGTATCTGCATACTTTAAGGCATATTGGCACATTTTGTGCTTGCTGCAGACTAATGGAACTGATTTTCAGTTAGTGAAATTTCGGCAACAAAATTTTCAATGTGTGCATTGGGCATTATCAAAACCGCAGATAAACGCATGTAAATTGTACATTTTAATGCACAAACAGGTATGCATATTATGCTGCAGATTTTGGTGCATTTTTTATAAACTTGTTAAAAACAATTCTGAGATGGAGACACAAGATAAATTGACAAGCTGACGATTTTAAAATCTGCAGCACAGGTCAATTTACGTGTGGAAAAATTCTACAACGTGTAGATGAGATTACTTGACATCTTTTTTACTTTGCTGTTACTGTAGTATGTTGTGGATTTTCCGCAAATACGCATGTAATACGCATTGTGTGCATGTGGCCTAATGAGGCTTTTTTGTTTGTTGAAATTGAGACGCATGGAGACATATAGTAAATAGTAGTAAGCCCCCAATTGTAATAACATGAAGAAAGTTCGGACATGTCAAACTTTGCCTCCTGGTGGTGTAAATACAAAAATAATTTCAGTTCTTAAAGCAGACACCAGATGGCATTGCAGTAATCAGCACACCTAGATGGCACATATATATGGAATTAGCTTTCACATTTTATATACTGTAGTGCTAATTTCATATGACCTTTCATTTGAATTTGTTAGACATGAATATATACCCTAAACGTAAGTCTGTTTGTGTTCTGTGGATTTGCTTCTACATAAAAACATGTACAAACATAGCATACAATCAAGTAGGCTTATTCGAGGCACAGTTTGACACACTTCTGCACATCTGTAAGTCTAAAAGCCGTTCTCTTAGGCCTCATTCACATAAGCGTGTCCATTTTGGCATATTGCACACCATATTGTGGTTTCTTTGTTCTGAGTAAGGTTTTGCTCAACGGGTCGAGTTTTCCTCTTGAATGACTGGAATGCGAGGGGTTGAAGAGACACTGATTATTCGCAGAAGCAATGACCCAAACACACCATAGCTGCCTTGCAAATGTCTTTCTTGTTTGTAAAATAGCTGAAGGATATTTCTGAAAAGATTAGATATACTGTACAATGATCCACCTGCATAAGGAAGGGGAAAGCTAAAGAAAATCGTTTAAAAAAAAATAAAAAATATTAGAAAATATGAATATTAACCGCTTCACGCACCTGGATGTAACTGCACGTCCTGATGCGGGGGGTTGATGCATGAACCGGGCTCATGCGCTGAGGCTGCTCCATACGCTGCGGGTGTCAGCTGTGTATTACAGCTGACACGTCGCACTAACGGACAGGAACAGAGATCGCTCTGACCCTGGCCGTTTAACCACTTAGATATTACAGTCAATAGAGACAGCAGCATCTAAGTCGTTAGTCGCAGTTTTTTCTAATTCCACATGGCAAATAATTTTTTTTCAGTTTCCAGTAGATTATCTGGTACTTTAAATAGGGCCAATAGGGACTACAACTTCTCCTGCAAAAAAATAAGCCTTCACACCACTCCATTGACGGAACAATAAAAAAGTTTTGGCTCTTTGAAGACAGGGAGTGAAAAACAAAAATGGAAAAACAAAAAATGGCTTAGTCCTGAAAAAGTTAACAATACCTGGTAAGCCACCAAAAACAAGGTACATAGAGTAGATATAAATCACAGGGCTCCATAGCAAAACTCAGACTTTTTTGTAACCCAATCTCGAAGCATGGAAATAAATTGGTGGAGACTTATTAATAGTGCTTAGGAGTCCAAAAATAATGAACAGAAGCAAGCACCAAAACATTATGTAGGTTCTTAATAAGTTTGGCAAATCTTTTTACTCCTCTTAGTCATGTTCCTTTTTCTAGACATTTTTTTAAAACGGTTGAAAATGTCTGAAACACGTAATGAATTTAGCGCACAACATGTACTTCACTTTTTGGCACAATCTGCAAAAGAATTCTGCCTCATTTTGATAAGAAATGCTCCCCCGTTTTTTCTGCTCATTAGTGCCAGACACATGCTTGTAGTTAACACCATTCTGAGACTGAATAATACCGCCATATAGTGACCAAGAATACTTCATGCCTATGCCTACTTCTGTTTCATGATAGAGTTCCAAATAGGCCTATGCTATGGAATATGTTTTTCTCCATCGTGAAGTGATGAAATAGTTTTAGGCAGGTTCAGCAGATTTATTTTTATTTGTGTTTTTTTTTACAGGTTCTGGATACACAGCGCACGATGTTAAAAAAAGAACCAGAAAAAATAGTGCATACAAAATGTGAAGGTATTGGCATGGCAATTAGTCAAAATACTTTGAAACAATTAAAGCTAGATTATGACTGGTTGCTATGTGCAAATGCTCCACCTTTTCTCTGAACCCGTTTTTTGTAAGGCACCTGACCAGATAGG
Source organism: Rhinoderma darwinii (assembly GCF_050947455.1). NCBI lineage: Eukaryota > Metazoa > Chordata > Amphibia > Anura > Rhinodermatidae > Rhinoderma > Rhinoderma darwinii. Next base: position 266,936,704 of record NC_134690.1, read on the forward strand.
GAAGGTGACTCCTGACTGGCAGGGTCACTGGTTTTGAAAAGAAAGGTATTATTAGGGGTATCATGCAGCCTTGTGCACCCCCCTTTTTTTTTATCAGATTGGCTAAACCTTGAACTCTTACGCCTTTTTTTTAGGAGTTTAAATGATATAGCCCATATACTTTGGCCAATACTAATAGTGATGCTTCCCATTTTAGTTTTGAGCTTTAAAGGCAATCTTGCTTTGACCTCCATCCAAAAAAGACTTATTGTCTATGTTCTTATTTTAGGTTATTTAGGTGGGAGGATTTTAGCGCCCAGATATAGTACATAGGCACACAGTTAGCTGGAAATATTTACTTGTATTTGAGTTAAATAGCAAAATAACTCTTGGCAGGTGTCACGATACTGGGGTATGTGGACCCACTAGGCCGCTCCGCCATAGTGGAGTAGCACTTGGCCAAACAACAGTCTATGCAAAAGTCTTATCACAAGAGTACCTGTAAGAGTCCAGACAGATATGAGGTGTAGTAGGTGCTTTGGCACAGATGATTCGTGGCACAGAGGATGCTTGGAGTAGCAGATAATGCACAGGCAAGTTCCTGGGCACGATGGGCACGACACTACTCCCCCCCCCTTACACTCCCTCTTCTCAGGTCCGGAGCATAGGAGGAACTTTTTGATGAGAGTTGGGGCATTGATGTTCTCCTCTGGCTCCCAGGACCTCTCCTCGGGACCAAACCCTTTCCTCCTACCCTCTTGTGGTCCAGAATTTCCTTCACCTCAAAGATGTCAGAAGAACCGCTGGGAGCAACTGCAGAACAAGGAAAATTACTTGTCGTGGATTGCGAGCTTGCGTCCTTTTGGCCAAAATGATTACTAATACCCCAGGTATTTTTCATTACTACATATATTCGCTTCTCTTGGACACAGCTGGGTCTTTGATGCTGGGAGAGCATGGTGTGTTGTTGTTTGGCATAGCAAGCAGGGTAGCCCGCTCTATGAACTATCAAGGCGTCACAAATAGGCTTCTACCTGGCTATACACGTTGTGCCTCATGACGTACACACTATCCCTCCATGTTTCACACACTTGCACCCCATTATCCATTTTATTTCTATTGAGGCACTTTACTCATTACTGCCCCCTATATTTCACTCATAGTATTACACTTGCACACACACACTATTGATTTATTATTTCTTACTACACATCCCATGCACCACACACCACTCCCCTCAAGACCAGTGGGAGTGGCTATTATTATTTAAAGCACCTGCTCACTCCTTCATCAGCATTTTCTGACCTGGCTGTGTCCATTTGCAAGTATGGCCTTTTTCTGTGTTTTCATATATGTCCCCTTGTTTTTATCGGTTCTGTTTGTACATCAGGAACGTTCTGTTCCATTTAAGGAGTTAGGGACTCGCAAGTCTGGGGATCCTTGTCGTGGATTGCGAGCTTGCGTCCTTTTGGCCAAAATGATTACTAATACCCCAGGTATTTTTCATTACTACATATATTCGCTTCTCTTGGACACAGCTGGGTCTTTGATGCTGGGAGAGCATGGTGTGTTGTTGTTTGGCATAGCAAGCAGGGTAGCCCGCTCTATGAACTATCAAGGCGTCACAAATAGGCTTCTACCTGGCTATACACGTTGTGCCTCATGACGTACACACTATCCCTCCATGTTTCACACACTTGCACCCCATTATCCATTTTATTTCTATTGAGGCACTTTACTCATTACTGCCCCCTATATTTCACTCATAGTATTACACTTGCACACACACACTATTCATTTATTATTTCTTACTACACATCCCATGCACCACACACCACTCCCCTCAAGACCAGTGGGAGTGGCTATTATTATTTAAAGCACCTGCTCACTCCTTCATCAGCATTTTCTGACCTGGCTGTGTCCATTTGCAAGTATGGCCTTTTTCTGTGTTTTCATATATGTCCCCTTGTTTTTATCGGTTCTGTTTGTACATCAGGAACGTTCTGTTCCATTTAAGGAGTTAGGGACTCGCAAGTCTGGGGATCCTTGTCGTGGATTGCGAGCTTGCGTCCTTTTGGCCAAAATGATTACTAATACCCCAGGTATTTTTCATTACTACATATATTCGCTTCTCTTGGACACAGCTGGGTCTTTGATGCTGGGAGAGCATGGTGTGTTGTTGTTTGGCATAGCAAGCAGGGTAGCCCGCTCTATGAACTATCAAGGCGTCACAAATAGGCTTCTACCTGGCTATACACGTTGTGCCTCATGACGTACACACTATCCCTCCATGTTTCACACACTTGCACCCCATTATCCATTTTATTTCTATTGAGGCACTTTACTCATTACTGCCCCCTATATTTCACTCATAGTATTACACTTGCACACACACACTATTCATTTATTATTTCTTACTACACATCCCATGCACCACACACCACTCCCCTCAAGACCAGTGGGAGTGGCTATTATTATTTAAAGCACCTGCTCACTCCTTCATCAGCATTTTCTGACCTGGCTGTGTCCATTTGCAAGTATGGCCTTTTTCTGTGTTTACAAGGAAAATTACTGTAGCGGTTCAGAATCACAGGCTTTAGGAGGGACACATGAAACAAGTTGGGGATTCTGAGGGTAGGAGGCAGCCGAAGCTTATAGGGTACAGGGTTTATTTGTTGCAGGATCTTAAAAGGTCCAAGGAACCTGGGAGCAAACTTGTGAGAAGGAGTCTTGAGACCGTTGTTTCTAGAGGATAGCCAGACTTTGACTCCGGGAGAAAACTGAGGAGGAACTCTTCTCTTTTTATCCGCATACCTCTTCATGTGATCAACTGCCAGAAGAATCGCAGACTTGGTTTGTTGCCAAATATGCCAAATATGAAGGAAGGTCACAAATGAAGAATTGGCTGCTGGTACTGTGGTCGTGGCTAGCACAGGAAGAGGAACTCATGGAGGCTGACTGTACACAATGTAGAATGGAGGAGAAGCAGTAGACTCTCTTGTATGGTTATTATAAGAGAATTTGGCCCAAGGCAGAAGTTGTACCCAATTGTCATGTTGGGCAGAAACAAAATGACAAAGATAATTTTCCAATATTTAATTAGTCCTCTCCACTTGGCCATTAGACTGAGGGTGATAGGCAGAACAGAAATCCAACTTCACATCGAGCAGCTTACACAGGGCTCTCCAAAACTTGGACATGATGTAAAGGATCTGCCAGACACTGCTTCTGTGTCGACGCCCGTGGTTAGTCAGTCTGCACCTGCTCCTAAGTCTGATCGAGTGACCCCTCCTTCTACCAATCAGGCTGGGAGGCTGAGGAGGGGGAGAGCCTATCACAGCCTGGCCAGATGGAGCTAGCTCCCGCCCTCTGTCTATTTATACCTTCACTTCCTGCTTATCCTTTGCCTGTGATTCTGTCTGTTTCCTGGCTCTGCTGCTGCTGCTTGTACTTTTGTCCTCTGCTCCATATAGACCCTGGCTTACTGACTACTCTCCTGCTCTGCGTTTGGTACCTCGTACACTCCTGGTTTGACTCGGCTCGTTCACTACTCTCCTGCTCTGCGTTTGGTACCTCGTACACTCCTGGTTTGACTCGGCTCGTTTACTACTCTCCTGCTCTGCGTTTGGTACCTCGTACACTCCTGGTTTGACTCGGCCCGTTCACTACTCTTGTTGCTCACGGTGTTGCTGTGGGCAACTGCCCCATTCCCCTAGCTTCTGTGTACCCTTGTCTGTTTGGCTGTCGTGCACATAGTGAGCGTAGGGACCGTCGCCCAGTTGTACGCCGTTGCCTATGAGGGGCCGTTGCAAGTAGGCAGGGACTGAGTGGCGGGTAGATTAGGGCTCACCTGTCTGTCTCCCTACCCCGGCATTACACATGAACTTTACACACCGGCAAGACACAATCTGGAGGGGTAGGCTGTGCAGACGAAAGATGTGCCGTATGAACAGATTTGCCAGACGAGGAGCAGAAGGAAGACCAGTTAAAGGGATGAAATGTGCCATTTTAAAGAAACAGTCCACTACTACCCAGACAGTAGTACATCCAGCTGAAGGACGAAGGTCGGTAATAAAGTCCATTGCGATATGTTGCCAGGGGGCATCAGGCACTGGCAGGGGTTGGAGCAGACCTGCAGGTCTGGAATGAGTAGGCTTATTTGAGGCACAGTCTGTACAAGACGAAACAAAGTCCACAACATCCATAGGCATCTTACGGACACCAGAGTGCCCAGCCAGCTTGGAACAGTGTCCCCAGTGGAGAATCTTTTTCCTGTCTGCAGGACAAACAAAAGTCTTCCCTGGGGGAATGTCTTTATCCAGTAGAGGATTTAGGGCAATAATCCCAGAAGGATCTATAATATATTGGGGAGTATCTTCTGAGTCATCTGTCTGAAATGACCGAGATAGAGAATCAGCCCTCACATTCTTGTCTGCTGGACGGAAGTGGAGCAGGAATTGGAATGGGGCGAAGAACAGCGACCATCTGTCTAGACAAGGATTCAATCGTTGAGCAGACTGAAGATAGGTAAGATTCTTATGGTCCATGTAAATGATGATAAGATGTATAGTGCCCTCCAGCAGATGTTTCCACTCCTCTAAAGCCAACTTGATGGCCAGTAACTCCCGATCCCCAATGGAGAAATTGCGCTCTGCAGGAGAGAATAGTTTTGAATAGTAGCCTCAAACCACTGTCTTACACTTGGAGTTTCTCTGAAACAGAAGTGCTCCCACACCAACGGAAGAAGCGTCAACCTCTAGAAAGAACTGCCGAGATACATCAGAATGGTGAAGAGGCTGAAGCTAATGCACTCTTGAGACCGGAAAATGCTGACTCTGCCTCCGGAGTCCAAACTTTAGCATTTACCCAATTCTTAGTAAGGGCAGAGATTGGAGCAGTCAGAGGCGAGAAGTTTAGAATAAACTGCCGATAAAATTAGGCGAATCCAAAAAAAATCGCTGTATAGCCGGGAGACCCAGAGGACATGACTCCAAGACGGACTTTACCTTTTCTGGATACATCTTGAGTCCACGATCATAGAGACAATGTAGGCCAGGAGGGGTAGAGAGTTCTTCTCAAACACGCACTTCTCAAATTTAGCATATAGACGATTCTTCCTGAACTGCAATAGTACTTGGCAAACATGCTTCCGATGCGTCGCCAGATCTGGTGAGTAGATTAGGATATAGAGGAGATCCCGGTAGATGTCATTCATGAATTAATGAAATACATTAAACATTACAGAGGGCATCACGGGATACTCATAGTGTCCGTCTCCGGTGTTGAATGCGGTCTTCCATTCGTCACCTTGACGGATCCGAATCAGGTTATAAGCCCCACGTAGATCCAGCTTTGTAAAAATCTTCGCTCCATGAATTAGATCAAAGAGCTCAGTGATTAGCTTCAAGGGATACTTGTTCTTGACTTTGATCTGGTTTAGACCACGGTAATCGATACAGGGTCGAAGAGATCCATCCTTCTTTTTAACGAAAAAAAATGCTGCTCCGGCCGGAGAAGAAGATTTCCTGATAAACCCCCTCTCAAGGTTCTCCGTAACATAAGCCGACATGGCATGGGTCTCTGGCAAGGATGGAGGTTAGAACCATCCACGAGGAGGTGAGACGTCTTGGTTCAGCTCGATAGGGCAATCGTAAGGACGATGAGGAGGAAGAACTTCTGCCTCCTTTTTACTGAAGACGTCTGCAAAGCTGGCATAATGTATGGGTAGTCCAGAGAGTGACTGAGGCAGTGGAAGCATAACAGGACGAATATGTGGCAGGCAGCGGTGTAGGCACTTGGATCCCTATTGAAGGACCTCTCCGGAGTTCCAGTCGAGAACCGAAGCATGTAGACGAAGCCAAGGCAGGCCCAGCAGAATAGGGTTGATAGCTTTGGGCAAGACTAAGAAAACAACCTGCTCTGCGTGGAGGATTCCAACTTGTAGTCTTAGCGATTTTGTCATGAACAGCATAGGATCGGGCAGTGGTTGCCCATTCACTGAGGCGATAGGCTGGGGTCTCTCCACAGAAACCGTGGCCAGATGGAGGCGATCTACTAAGTCCTGCTAAATAAAATGGTTACTGGAATGGATAGTTTGGGAGAGGATTTGGCATTTGGCGTCGTTCCACCTAGGGTTGCCTCTCCAAGCAACCCTAGGTGCTGGAGTTTCCCGGCTTTTGTGGACATTGATGCACAAAATCGCCTTTGTGGCCACACTACAGACACAGACATGAAGAGCGTCTGCGCTGTTTCTCCTGATCGGAAAACTTGAGTCTGTCCACCTGCATTGAATCTTCAGGTGGAACAACTGGGAAAGGCAGTAAGGGTCTCTGGAACATGGGTGCCAGTCTATAGGACTGTCACTCCTGGGGAACCTCCTGAGCACATTCCTGGATCCTCATGTCGATCCGGGTCACCAACAGGATAAGGGCATCCAGGGTGGAAGGAAGGTCGCGAGCTGCAAGCTCGTCCTTGATGTGTGGAGACAGACCCTGCCAGAAAGTCACCACCAAGGCCTAATTACTCCACACCAGCTCTGCCACCAGTGTACAGTCGATTTCCCTTGTTTGACGGTCAGCAGTGAGGCAGCGGCAGACTATGTTTGACCCGGTTCCTCGAAAACCATACAAAAAGTCTCTAGAAATAGCGACAGATCAGAAAATTCCAGGCCCTCGTAGTCCAAGATGGGGTTTGCCCATGCCAGGGCTTTGCCGGAGAGGAGGGAAATAATGAACCCCACCTTGGCCTCATCAGAGAGGAAGAGGAGAGCACGTAACCGGAAATGGATGGTACACTGATTAATGGACCCTCTGCAGGTCTTGGGATCCCTGTCATAGCGAGGAGGTGGGGGGGGGGGGTAATGAAATTTCAGGACCGAGGTAGGCAGGAGGAATAGCAGATAGTGGAGCAGCGGGAACAGCCAAAGGAGGGGCAGAAGGATGATCCAAACAATTTAAAATGGAATACACCATCTGTAGTAATTGATCCTGACGTGCCCGGAGGTCATGCATGCTATTTGCATAACTTGGACAGCGGACTTGGGTTGGCCAGCGGGTTCCATGGCCTGCGCGTACTGTCACGATCCTGGGGTATGTGGACCCACTAAGCCTCTCCGCTGTAGCGTATTGGCAGCTGACCAAACAGCAGTCTATGCAAAAGTCTTATCACAAGAGTACCTGTTAGAGTCCAGACAGACACAAGGTGTAGCAGACACTTTGGCACAGATGATTCGTGGCACAGCTGATGCTTGGCGTATCAAATGATGCTAGGCGTGGCAGAAGACACCGGATGTGGAAGATGACACCGGACTTAGCAGATGACTCTGACTCCAACGCTAGACTTCAGCTCAGGAACAAACACAGTCACGGGATACGGGAAGCAGGATATGGGTACACAGTTCCTTGTGTCCTGTGGTTGCGGCCGCCGGTAACTAAGATGTGCCGGCGGTCAGCGACCATGGGTACAGCAGAAGGTACTGATTCTTCTTGCAGAAACTCTCCTTAAGGAGTCTTAAGTGTAGTGTTCTCTGGTAAATAGTTTGCAAAATAGCTCTCCTCCAGAAGGAAGAACACACCTCTCTGGTGGCCCCTACAGACTTACTACTCAAACGACCAGAACATTAGATTAACATATAAATACAATAAAAAACAATTAGATTTCTTAGATATTCTGATCCAATGTGATGAAAATGGATATATTCAAACTGATTTATTTAGGAAGGAAACATCGGTAAATTCACTTTTACATGCCACTTCTGCGCATCCGAAACAGACAATTGCAGCTATAGGCCAATTCCTCAGATTGAAACGCACTTGCACAAGAAAAGAAGATTTTCAAAAGCGAGCAAAAGATCTGGAAAATAGATTTATCGACCGTGGATACAGTAGACGATGTATTAGGAAGGCTAATAAGCGAGCAGAAGATACTAAAAGAAACAAACTTCTAAAACCAGTTGTGAAAACAACTAAGAATAATGAGGTAAGATTTATCACATCATACCATTCTCGCTGGGACGAGATGAAATGTCAGTTGAATAGATATTGGCCAATACTTAAAGCTGATCCAATACTTAATAATATTTTACCACAATTCCCCGCGGTGACATATCGACGGGCAAAGAATCTTAAGGATCACCTGGTACAGAGTTTTTATGCCCCAATAGCACCAAGTAAAAAGTTCTTTGGGACCAAAGGGCCAAAATGGGGTTGCTCCCCCTGTGGAGATTGCATCTCATGTCCGAATATCGAACGTGCCGTTGAATTCACAAACTCTAAAAGGGACAAAACATTCAAAATTGTATGGCACATTACATGCGCCACACGTGGTGTTATCTATTATGAATCATGCCCCTGCGATAACATTTATGTAGGATTAACCACACGCGAACTTCGAGTTTGCATTCGGGAACATGTACGTGACATCGAGTCCGCAAAAGAAATACATGATTCGGACAAAATGGAAAATTTGAAAACTATTCCCCGCCACTTTAAATTGTACTATAACTGCAATTCTAGATTATTATAAGTGTGGGAAATAGACCATATAGAAATGAATATGAGAGGGGCCGATTTAAAGAAAAAATTGTTGAGACTTGAGAGCAAATGGATATGGATGCTGGGGACTATGCAGCCTAAGGGTATGTGCACACGCTAGCTGTCATTTACGTGTGAAAAGACAGACTGTTTTCAAGAGAAAACAGCTGCCTCGTTTCACACGTAAATGCTCCTCGCATTTTGCGAGCCGTCTGAGACGCTCGTAAATCTTGAGCTGTGCTTCATTGAGTTCAATGAAGAACAGCTCAAATTACGTGGCAAAGAAGTGTCCTGCACTTCTTTGCCGAGGCAGTTCGTTTACGAGTCGTCGTTTGACAGCTGTCAAACGACGACGCGTAAATTACAGGTCGTCTGCACAATACGTCGGCAAACCCATTCAAATGAATGGGCAGATGTTTGCCGACGTATTGCAGCCCTATTTTCAGACGTAAAACGAGGCATAATACGCCTCGTTTACGTCTGAAAATAGGTCGTGTGAACCCAGCCTAAGGGATTAAATGAATCTCATTGCTATGCCTCCTTTCTCTGAGTACTAGTAACTGGATAAAGCATTATTCCAATATGATGCCATGATTTTAACTTATGTTTTTTCTCTTCCTATTGTTTTATTCTAGTAGACATAGATGGTGCGAACCATCCTGATATGTAGGATATATTGTTCTACATTGCAGTAAAGAATACTTACATCAAAATATCTGATGGACCTATGCAAGATACCAATAAGGTGTTCCTCGTTTATCATGTTTTAATCATTTCATCTACAGTGAAGGAAATAAGTATTTGATCCCTTGCTGATTTTGTAAGTTTGCCCACTGTCAAAGACATGAACAGTCTAGAATTTTTAGGCTAGGTTAATTTTACCAGTGAGAGATAGATTATATAAAAAAAAATAAAAAAAATCACATTGTCAAAATTATATATATTTATTTGCATTGTGCACAGAGAAATAAGTATTTGATCCCTTTGGCAAACAAGACTTAATACTTGGTGGCAAAACCCTTGTTGGCAAGCACAGCAGTCAGACATTTTTAGTGGTTGATGATGAGGTTTGCACACATGTTAGATGGAACTTTGGCCCACTCCTCTTTGCAGATCATCTGTAAATCATTAAGATTTCGAGGCTGTCGCTTGGCAACTCGGATCTTCAGCTCCCTCCATAAGTTTTCGATGGGATTAAGGTCTGGAGACTGGCTAGGCCACTCCATGACCTTAATGTGCTTCTTTTTGAGCCACTCCTTTGTTGCCTTGGCTGTATGTTTCGGGTAATTGTCTTGCTGGAAGACCCAGCCACGAGACATTTTTAATGTCCTGGTGGAGGGAAGGAGGTTGTCACTCAGGATTTGACGGTACATGGCTCCATCCATTCTCCAATTGCTGCGGTGTAATAGTCCTGTGCCCTTAGCAGAGAAACACACCCAAAACATAATGTTTCCACCTCCATGCTTGACAGTGGGGACGGTGTTCTTTGGGTCATAGGCAGCATTTCTCTTCCTCCAAAAACGGCGAGTTGAGTTAATGTCAAAGAGCTCAATTTTAGTCTCATCTGACCACAGCACCTTCTCCCAATCACTCTCAGAATCATCCAGATGTTCATTTGCAAACTTCAGACGGGCCTGTATATGTGCTTTCTTGAGCAGGGGGACCTTGTGGGCACTGCAGGATTTTAATCCATTACGGCGTAATGTGTTACCAATGGTTTTCTTGGTGACTGTGGTCCCAGCTGCCTTGAGATCATTAACAAGTTCCCCCCGTGTAGTTTTCGGCTGTATGTCTTCCATTTTCTTACTATTGCACCAACAGTTGTCTCCTTCTCACCCAGCGTCTTACTTATGGTTTTGTAGCCCATTCCAGCCTTGTGCAGGTCTATGATCTTGTCCCTGACATCCTTAGAAAGCTCTTTGGTCTTGCCCTCTGGTCTGGAGGAGGCTGAACTCTTAATGGTTGGTAAGGGATCAAATACTTATTTCTCTGTGCACAATGCAAATAAATATATATAATTTTGACTATGTAATTTTCTTTTTTTTTTTAAATATAATCTATCTCTCACTGGTAAAATTTATCTAGCCTAAAAATTCTAGACTGTTCATGACTTTGACAGTGGGCAAACTTACAAAATCAGCAAGGAGACAACTGTTGGTGCCATAGTAAGAAAATGGAAGACATACAAAATGACTGTCAATCGACATCGATCTGGGGCTCCATGCAAAATCTCACCTCGTGGGGTATCCTTGATCCTGAGGAAGGTGAGAGCTCAGCCGAAAACTACACGGGGGGAACTTGTTAATGATCTCAAGGCAGCTGGGACCACAGTCACCAAGAAAACCATTGGTAACACATTACGCCGTAATGGATTAAAATCCTGCAGTGCCCACAAGGTCCCCCTGCTCAAGAAAGCACATGTACAGGCCCGTCTGAAGTTTGCAAATGATCATCTGCATGATTCTGAGAGTGATTGGGAGAAGGTGCTGTGGTCAGATGAGACTAAAATTGAGCTCTTTGGCATTAATTCAACTCGCCGTTTTTGGAGGAAGAGAAATGCTGCCTATGACCTAGCCTAAAAATTCTAGACTGTTCATGTCTTTGACAGTGGGCAAACTTACAAAATCAGCAAGGGATCAAATACTTATTTCCTTCACTGTATATATATATATATATATATATATATATATATATATATGATTGTGTGTTGAATATATGTACACATATACAAAAATATACATATTTTTTATGGCACAACCACAACATTAACACAATAACATAAAACAAAATATAAAATACATTGATAAATACATCACTCATTTTGTCTCACACAAATATTTATTTATATATATTTTTTCACTAATAATCTGTTATAAAATCTCTTCACTAGCATACATTACATGTAGAGAGACGTTCCGCCACATCTACATGCTTTTCACTATATATATATATATATATATATATATATATATACATATATATATATATATATATATATATATTTCTTGCACATTTGCTTTTCACATTTAGTAATATATATTTTTTTGCAATTTATAACATATATTACAATCCTTCTTTGTGTCATAACAATGTACACTTTCTTTCACATTTTTTTGTTCTTGTCTTTGCAACATTTTTTTCACTCAATATTATTTATGCACTATGAAACCCCCTGTGTATAGTTCTACAGGGTGGGCCATTTATATGGATACACCTAAATAAAATGGGAATGGTTGGTGATATTAACTTCCTGTTTGTGGCACATGAGTATATGGGAGGGGGGAAACTTTTCAAGCTGGGTGTTGACCATGGCGGCCATTTTGAAGTTGGCCATTTTGTATCCAACTTTAGTTTTTTCAATGGGAAGAGGGTCATGTGACACATCAACTTATCGAGAATTTCACAAGAAAAACAATGGTGTGCTTGGTTTTAACGTTACTTTATTCTTTCATGAGTTATTTACAAGTTTCTGACCACTTATAAAATGTGTTCAAAGTGCTGCCCATTGTGTTGGATTGTCAATGCAACCCTCTTCTCCCACTCTTCACACACTGATAGCAACACCGCAGAAGAAATGCTAGCACAGGCTTCCAGTATCCGTAGTTTCAGTTGCTGCACATCTCGTATCTTCACAGCATAGACAATTGCCTTCAGATGATCCAAAAGATAAAAGTCTAATGGGGTCAGATCGGGAGACCTAGGGGGCCATTCAACTGGCCCACGACGACCAATCCACTTTCCAGGAAACTGTTCATCTAGGAATGCTTGGACCTGACACCCATAATGTGGTGGTGCACTATCTTGCTGGAAAAACTCAGGGAACGTGCCAGCTTCAGTGCATAAAGAGGGAAACACATCATCATGCAGCAATTTCAGATATCCCGTGGCCTTGAGGTTTCCATTGATGAAGAATGGCCCCACTATCTTTGTACCCCATATACCACACCATACCATAAATTTTTGTGTTACAACAGTCTTGGAGGGATCTATCCAATGTGGGTTAGTGTCAGACCAATAGCGGTGGTTTTGTTTGTTAACTTCACCATTCACATAAAAGTTTGCCTCATCACTGAACAAAATGTTCTGTGTAAACTGAGGGTCCTGTTCCAATTTTTGTTTTGCCCATTCTGCAAATTAAGTGCGCCGATCTGGGTCATCCTCGTTGAGATGCTGCAGCAGCTGTAGTTTGTAAGGGTGCCATTTGTGAGTAGCTAATATCCACCAAAAGGATGTTCGACTGATGCCACTCTCCAGTGACATGCGGCGAGTGCTACGCTGTGGGCTCTTGCTGAATGAAGCTAGGACAGCCACTGATGTTTCTTCATTAGTGACAGTTTTCATGCGTCCACATTTGGGCAAATCCAACACTGAACCAGTTTCACGAAACTTGGCAAGCAGTTTGCAAACTGTAGCATGGGAGATGTGTGGTCTCGTAGGTTGTCTTGCATTGAAATCTGCTGCAATGACCCGGGTACTGCGTTCACCAGATATCAATACAATTTCTATCCGCTCCTCACGTGTTAACCTCTGCGACATGTCAATGGCTGTAAACAAAGAGAAGCTTGTAAATAACTCATGAAAGAATAAAGTAACGTTAAAACCAAGCACACCATTGTTTTTCTTGTGAAATTCTCGATAAGTTAGATGTGTCACATGACCCTCTTCCCATTGAAAAAACTAAAGTTGGATACAAAATGTCCGACTTCAAAATGGCCGCCATGGTCAACACCCAGCTTGAAAAGTTTCCCCCCTCCCATATACTAATGTGCCACAAACAGGAAGTTAATATCACCAACCATTCCCATTTTATTTAGGTGTATCCATATAAATGGCCCACCCAGTATATGTGCATGTATTTCAATAAATGTATCTATGTATTTGAAAGATACGCAAAATTCAAACAATGGGATAATTGGTATTTTATATGTATCCGAATACATATTTTATGATCATCATTATGTTGTTTTCAAATGTATTTCGCATTTGTAGATTTGGTTGTATATGATCTTAGATCTAGGTATTATGTAAAACTGACAATTAGTAATGCTATAAGAACTAACAAATATATAGGACCTTGTGATGACATGACTTATCTGTACATTTCTGTAGCATGACATATGTAATACTTCTTATCCTACATGTAGCTGGAGAATGCTGTAACCATTATTTACTAAGATACTCACTTGTTATAACATAGATATGTATAGAGGGTTTTAAATGAATAGAAGTACGTACCTGTGTCAAGTGCGCATGCGCAGGCGTCCATGGCAATGCACTATGAGCCGGTATCTGTAATACACACGTGATGGTGATCCGTTGCGATGATGCAATCACGCACACACTCCACGTGTCATATGACGCCCACATCATGTGATGAGCTGCCTTGGACAATCGCGGTCATGACGCCAAGTAATGACAGAGATATCTCAGGTAATAATATTCTGCAGATGAGTAAAACGACTTATAATTAGTTAGCATATGGGATAAATAGGAAGTAGAAACTAGCAAGTGCCACCCCGAGATGAAGGCGGAAGCCGAAACGCGCGTTGGGGCAGGTCGCCATCTTTGAGACACAGCAACATGGGTCAGTAGCCCACCATTTATTCCAGGTCGTTCATTGTCTGCACTTAGCACTTTATTAAATGGAGTATAATGGAATAGTGGTAGGGGGGTTTCTATTGGCTTTCCTGTTGAGGCTGGTAATAATGTAGTTCTCATATCTTTATAACTAGACATACAAACGCTCAAATATTTATTTTGCACTATGCACTTTTTCATGACATTGTACACAAATGTATATGTGGACATATGATTGTTATGTGAACTCTCACGATAATTGTCTCATCTTTTGGTAGTCCTTTTTCTGTCATCTGTGGTGATTCATTTTTTAAACAGTTTTTTGTTAGATTTTGCAAAATTAAATTTACGTTTTATCTTTTGACTTATAGACTCCATGTTCTCTTTTTGGTGCAAGACTTACTACTCTGTAAGTCATTATCAGACCCTTTATAGAGCACTGTTTCTAAATTGTTGCTCCTCATCAGTGTAGGATTATGGTTGGCTGAATGAGATACCTTTGATACAGCTTGTGGGTGTCTATGGTATGGCTATTAACCTGGGTTGGGCATTGACTTAAGATGGCCACACACTTGAGATAGCTGTCGGCCAAACAGAAATTCCTCATGACTACCCTATACACATGCACACTCGGCTCGTGCGAACGTGCATGTGTTTTTAACAGGGAGAAGTGAGAAAGCCGCTGCCAGACTCCTAATTTAATTTGAAAAAAATTCCAGAAGAAATAACAGAGATTCTGCACAATACAGAGTTGTAAGAAAAGGTACTCCAGAATTGTTAAATTATGGTAAATGTAAGTATTTGCTAAAACTGACTGTCAGGAGAGTCAACAGATCCTCTTTAAGCATACACACAGCTATGATAAAGAATGATTTGTGCATTGTAAACTTTTCAGGGGGACTAAGCTTACAGGATCGCCATCTCCTGAGTTAGATGGACCAAGAGGTTCAGTCTAACGCAGAGGTTTCTTGTTCAAAGTGACCTCAATCAGCTTTATTTTTATCTCATACAGCGAAAGCAGTTCCTATTCACAGTACAAGGAAAATCCTAGACCATTTTGCCACTAACATTATAGCTCCCCTATCAGAGTGAAAGGCCTAATTGCCAAGCACCTCAAAACAAACACACTTGTCGTGTATCACGACTCTGACAGGCTAGCATCAGGGAGTCCTGTGTGAGTAGATCACACCTTTGTTAAGGAGCACTTATAGATGGCAACTAATAAGGCTTATTAGTCAACCTAGACCCTGGAATGTCCTAAAGAATGGAGTAGAGCCTTCCCTTCTTTTCCCACTTGGGGAACCAGGACATTATCCAGGTTTTTGTTTTTTTTACCAAAGTACATTCCGGTTGCCTAAAATATCACACTTTGTGACATAAAACTACCTTATAGTAGCTGCACTGTTATAGCTCTTCCTGTTTTAATGTCTCTTATTGAATGGATATTAATTAATACATTTTTGTGTGTAACCTCTGCTTGTATGTAAGTTTTAAGTGCAAATGTAAGTTATAATATATTTTTTTCTAATAATATAGGAGCCCTATGGAATTAAAAGGGAGAGAAAATAACACACAATATATATATATATAATATATATAAACCAAATCATCACGGATATTATAAGAAACTATATGAAGGAAAACAAGTGGCCATAGAAAATATAAATCAATATCTCGATAAGGTGGATATGCCTTTAATTACACAGGAACAGTTTGAACAACTAGGAGCCCTGATAACAAGACAAGAGGTCAACAAAGCAATCAAAAAGACCATAAAGCAAAAGGCACCAGGACCTGATGGCTATATGGTAGAGTTTTACAATTTAGTGTTAGGCCAGGTGGGGCAGACTCTGACCGAGGTATATAACTTTTTAAAGAACCTGGAATAATGGAATCAGGTAACATTGCCCATATCAAAGTGATCCCTAAAAAAAAGGAGATCAGTTGGATCCGGCCTCATACAGGCCAATCTCATTGATTAATGTCGACGCCAAGATGTATTCAAGAATATTAGCGTATAGACTGGCAGGAGTACTTCCTAGCATCATCTAGGATTCACTATGCTATTTATGTGTCACTTTATGTGGTAATAACTTCAGAATGCTTTTGCCTATCCAAGCGATTCTGAGATTGTTTTCTCGTGACACATTATACTTTAAGTTAGTGGTAAAATTTTGTCGATACATTCAGTATTTTGTTGTGGAAAAATACAAAAATTTTGCGAAAAACAGCAAAAAAATTGAATTTTTCTAAATTTAAATGTATCTGCTTGTAAGACAGATAGTAATACCTCACAAAATAAATGCTAATTAACATTTCCCACATGTCTACTTTAGATTGGCATAGTTTTTTGTAGATCCTTTTATTTTTCTAGGATGTTACAAGGCTTAGAACTTTAGCAGAAATTTCTCACATTTTCAAGAAAATTTCAAAAGGCCATTTTTACAGGGACGAGTTCAGTTGTGAAGTGGTTTTGAGAGGCCCATACAATGCAAACTCCCATAAATCCCCCTATTTTAAAAACGGAACCCCTTAAAGTATTCAAAACGGCATTTAGAAAGTTTATTAACCCTTTAGGCATTTCACAAGAATTACAGCAAAGTAGGGATGAAATTTACAAATTTCATTTTTTTTGCAGAAATTTATTTTTAATCCTTTTTTTTTTTTTTGTAACACAGAAGGTTTTACCAGAAAAACGCAACTCAAAATTAATTGCCCGGATTCTGTAGTTTTTAGGAATATCCCACATGTGGCTCTAGTGTGCTAATTCACTGAAACACAGACCTCCGAAGCAAAGGAGCACCTAGTGGATTTTGGGGCCTCCTTTTTATTACAATATATTTTAGGCACCATGTCAGGTTTGAAGAGGTCTTGTGATGCCAAAACAGTGGAAATACCCCCAAAAAGACACCATTTGGCAAACTACACCCCTAAAGGAATTTATCATGGGGGGGGGGGGTATAGTGGGCATTTTGACCCCACCCTTTGTTTTTTTGCTGAATTTAGTGGAATGAAGCCATGAAAATGAAAGTCTACATTTTTTCCAATAAAACGAAAAAAAAATTCTACTTTTACAAGGCATAAAGGAGAAAAAGCATCCTAACATTATTTGAAAATTAATTTCTCCCGATTACGGCAATACCCCATATGTGGTGATAAACTGCTGTTTGGACACACGACAGGGCTCAGAAGGGAAGGAGCACCATTTGGCTTTTTGAGCTCAAGTTTTGCGGCAATGATTTTCGGGTGCCATGTCGAATTAGCAAAGCCCCTGAGGGACCAAATCAGTGGAAACCCCCAAAAAGTGGCCCCATTTGGAAAACTACACCCCTCAACGGATTTATTGAAGGGTATAGTGAGCATTTTGACCCCACAGGTTTTTTGCTGACTTTAGTGGAATTAGGCCGTGAAAATGAAAATCTCAATTTTTTCTAACGAAATGTTGACATTTTTAGTTTTTACAAGGCATAAAAGAGAAAAAGCACCCCAACATTTAAAAAGCAATTTCTCCCGATTACGGCAATATCCTATAAGTAGTCAAAAACTGCTGTTTGGAAACACGGCAGGGGTCAAAAGTGAAGGATCACCATTTGGAGCTCAAATTAGCTGGAATGGTTTTCGGGTGCCATGTCACATTTGCAAAGTGCCTGCGGGACCAAAACAGTTGGAACCCCCCAAAAGTGACCCCATTTGGGAAACTACACCCCTTACGGAATCTATCTAGGGGTATAGTAAGCATTTATACCCCACTGGTCTTTTGCAGAATTTATTCGAATTAGGCCGTAAAAATGAATATCAACATTCTTTCCTCTAAAAAGTAGCATTTTTTCATTTTCACAAGGGACAAAAAAGATAAAGCACCCTAACATTTGTAAAGCAATTTCTCCAGAGTACGGCAATACCCCATAAGTGGTCATAAACTGCTGCTTGGACACACGGCAGGGCTCAGAAAGGCAGGAGTGCTATTTGGCATGCATTTTTTGCTGCATTGGTTTTTGGGTGCCATGTCGCAATTGCAAAACCCTGAGGTACCAGAGTACAGTGGAAGCCCCCAAGAAGTGACCCCATTTTGGAAAATACACCCCTCAAGGTATTTAACATTTGCCTGGACATATGACAGAGCTCAGAAGTGAAGAGCAACATGCGCATTTGAGGTCCATTTTGGTGATTTTCACAGCATTGGCACACAATTGCAGGACTCTGAGGTCAAATAGCAAAACAAACCCCCAAGTAGTGACCCCTATTTTGGAAAAGACACCCCTTAAGGCATTTTAAGGGGTGTAGTGAGCATTTTGCCCCCACAGGTGTTTTTCCATTAGTAAATAATGCGCAGCGGATGGTGCAAAGTGAAAATTGTAATTTTCCACTTATATGCCATTTTAGTGCAGAATATGTTGTGCCTTTTTGTGCCACCGAAGACACACATTTTGTAAACTGCTAAGCTGGTTACCCCGGGTATGGCGATGCCATATATGTGGACGTAAACTGCTGTTTGGGCTCACTGCAGGGTTCAAAAGAGCGGGAGCGCCATTTGGGTTTTGGAGCGCAGATTTTGCTTAATGGTAGTTTTGTTTGGGGTTTTGCTGGTATTTCAGTTTGTAATGTGGGGGCATATGTAATCTGGACAGAGTACATCAGGGCATAATAAGAGGGTATAATAATGCGGTAAATAAATCATATTTCAGAGATATGTGGCCAGTGGCGCACTGATAAATGGTGCCAGATGTTATCCGCTTTTGGACACTCTGCACATTCTGTGTCGCTATATTCTGAGAGCCAGAACTTTTTATTTTTCAGTCAAAAAAGCTGTGTAAGGGCTTGTTTTTTGCGGAATGGGTTGTAGTTTTTATTGGTACTATTTTGGGGTACATGCGATTCTGGCATTGTTTTATTTTATTTTTATTTTTTGCGGTCTTCACCATGCGGGCAAAATAATATTATAGTTTTATAGTTTGGGTCATTACGGACGCGATGATACCAAATAAGTGTATTTTTTTTGACGTTTTCATTTTTTTCCAATAATAGAAGGCTTATTATAGGAAAAAAGGCAGTGTTTGTTTTTATTAACTTGAAACTTTTATTTTTACACATTTTTACACATTTATTAAACTTTTTTATTAACTTTTTAAACTTTTTTATTTGTCCCACTGGGGGACTTAAGGGCCTGCACCTCTGATCTTTACTCCAATGCATTGCACTACCCACGTGGGGCAATGCATTAGAGCTGTCAGTCATTCACTGACAGCAAGCCTATTAGGTGCCGTCTGTTTGCGGGGCCTAATAGGCTATCGTACGTGGCAGACCAGGAGGCCATTATTAGGCCTCTGCTTGCCATAGCAGCGATCGGCATTGCCACGATAAGCTCGTGTCGATCGCTACAAACCACTAAGATGCCGCGATCGTGGCATCTGAAGGGTTAATGGCATGGATCGGAGCTAGCTCCATTCCCTGCCATTACAGCACGGTGTCAGCTGTAACATACAGCTGACACCGGCGGCTGATGTCGCAGGCTCAGCTCCTGAGCCTGCGCCATCTTGAAACTGCGGCCGGACGCCTTTTAGGCCCCACTTATCGGCAGGACCTAGCAGGCTTCCGTTCTAGGCAGACAGGAGGCCATTGTTAGGCTTCCGGTCTACCGGAGTCGGCATCGGAACCCCTGCAATTTCATTGCAGGGTTCCGATCGGCTTGTAAACACCATAGATGCAGCGCTCGGTTTTGACGGCTGCATCCAGGGCCAGCCCTAGGATAGATGTGCCCTGTGTGAAATGATCTTTCGGCGCCCCACCCCATCATTAAAAAAAAATGCCCCATAAAAAAATTATAATGCCACTTTAGTGCCCCCATACAGTATAATAATAATATTTAATAATATATTACAACCCCTTCAAGGACACAGTATTTTGTCCTCTAATTGTGCCCACAATATTATGCCACCTGTAGTACCCCTACACAGTATAATGTCCACTTAGTGGCCCCCACACAGTATAGTGCCCCCTGTAGATTTTGCCATATAACCTCCCTGTAGACAGTGCCATAATCCCCCACCTCCTTTTTGTAGATCGTGCCATACAGCCCCCCACCTCCCCCTTGTAGACAGTGCCATACAGTCCACCACCTCCCCCTTGTAGACAGTGCCATACAGTCCCCCACCTCCCCCTTGTAGACAGTGCCATACAGTCTCCCACCTCCCCCTTGTAGACAGTGCCCCCAAACTAAAACAAAAATTGTACTCACCAAGGCCCCGTTCCCATGACAAACTGAGCTGCTCCATGACGGGATCCTGTAGCCTAGTACAGAGTTTACCAACCTTTTCAGACTCGAGGCAGCACTGGAAAAATAAAATTTGCTCAAGGTCCCCCTACCAAAAATTGGACAGAAAACGGCTAAGAACAAGCACTACACTCGTAGAGTATGTTCTCACACATTTTTTTTGTAAGGCAAAAAAAATCTGCCTCAAAATTCCTTCAGCAACTGACAGCGTTGTGTGACCTTTATTTTTGTGTTTTTTTCTTAAGCTATTGAAGCGAATGCAAAAGACGCAGGAAAAAAAAGCGCCAAACGAGCGCCGCAGGTATTTTCTGCCTCCTATTAATTTCAATTGGAGGTCAGAGGCGGAAATCACTTGAAGACCATCAGCCCCCCATTCACAGTAAAATGACCATCAACCCGCCACTCACAGTAAAATGACCATCAGCCCACCACTCACAGTAAAATGACCATCAGCCCACCACTCACAGAAAAATGACCATCATCCCACCACTCACAGATTCCCACTGTAGGTAGCGCCACACAGCCCCTTGTAGGTAGCGCCACACAGCCCCTTGTGGGTAGCGCCACACAGCCCCCTTGTGGGTAGCACCACACAGCCCCTTGTAGGTAGCACCACACAGCCCCCTTGTAGGTAGCGCCAGACAGCACCCTTGTAGGTAGCGCCAGACAGCCCTCTTCTAGGTAGCGCCACACAGCCCCCTTGTAGATAGCGACACACAGCCCCCTTGTAGATAGCGACACACAGCCCCCTGTAAAGAGCGCCACACAGCCCCCTGTAGAGTGCCCCACACAGCCCCCTGTAGGGAGTGCCGCACAGCCCCCTGTAGGGAGTGCCACACAGCCCCCTGGTAGGAAGTGCCGCACAGCCCCCTGGTATTGAGTGCCGCACAGCCCCCTGGTAGGGAGTGCCGCACAGACCCCTGGTAGGGACTGCCGCACAGACCCCTGGTAGGGAGTGCCCCACAGCCCTGTGGTAGGGAGTGCCACACAGCCCCCTGGTTGGTAGGGCCCCACAGCCCCCTGGTTGGTAGTGCCCCACAGCCCCTTTATTGGTAGTGCCACACAGCCCACAGCCCCCTGGTTGGTAGTGCCTCACAGCCCACTGGTTGGTAGTGCCACACAGCCTGCAGCCCCCTGTTTGGTAGTGCCACACAGCCCCCTGGTAGGTAGTGCCACACTGCCCACAGCCCCTTTGGTTGGTAGTGCCACACAGCCCACAGCCCCCTGGTTGGTAGTGCCCGACAGCCCTCTGGTTGGAAGTGCCACACAGCCCACAGGCCCCTGGTTGGTAGTGCCACACAGCCCACAGCCCCCTGGTTGGTAGTGCCACACAGCCCACAGCCCCCTGGTTGGTAGTGCCACACAGCCCACAGCCCCCTGGTTGGTAGTGCCACACAGCCCACAGCCCCCTGGTTGGTATGCCACACAGCCCACAGACCCCTGGTTGGCAGTGCCACACTGCCCACAGCCCCCTTGTAGTGCAAGGACTACGAAATGACCCTGATAGCTGGCGGGCAATAGACATTCAAAAAAGGACAACTGTGCAGGAGCACACAAAATACCCAGCTTTCCCGGCTATCAAATAAATGTGTGTAAATAAACTAAGATATAACTTTTATTTAGTCTAGCTAAAGGATTAATCCTTTTAGCTAAATTAAATAAAAGATTATATATTAGTTTATTTCCCCACATTTATTTAATAGCCGGGAAAGCTGGGTATTTTGTGTGCTCCTGCACAGTTGTCCTTTTTTGTAGGTAGTGCCACACAGCCCACAGCCCCCTTGTAGATGGAAACCCCCCCAACCCCTTCCAGTATAGATAGCGCCACTGTAGCTCCCTGAAGGAGCGGAATGCCCATGTGGCCGGGGTATCCGCTCCTGGAGCGCTGCTTGATGTCTCTGTCCATATATGGACAGTGACATCAGGGGAAACTCCTGAAGCGGAATCCCCGTCCACAGCATTGCTGACGCTGTGACCGTCGCTTCCACTCCAGGAGAAGCTCGTGTCGTCTGTGTCCATGACGTCATTGGCTTCTCCTGGAGTGGAATCCCCGGTCATAGCGTCTGCAACGCTGTGACCAGGGATTCCGCTTCAGAAGTTTCCCCTGATGTCACTTTCCATTTATGGACAGAGACATCAAGCAGCGCTCCAGGTACAGAATCCGTGGCCTCCTTCAGGGAACTACAGTGGCTCTAGTAGATAGCAGAGCAGGGAGATACTATAGTGCCATCGTTACCGCTATAGCAGCCATAGCGGCTGCTAGTGGCGCCACCGCCCTCATGCCCGGTGTCACTGGTAGCAGCCGCTATGGCTGATACAGCGGTAGCGACTGACACTAAGTTAAGAAGTGCCCGGGTGGAAAGGCGACTGCAGTTAGTGTGTGTATCCCCGCTGGTAGTTGCAACGGCGCGGGGATACACACACCCGCTGGTGCCACTCTTGCAGTGTGGCGGCTGGTGCCCTGTGCGACCGCACTGGTTGAACGTATCCAAGGCCGGCCATGGCTGCATCTAAGGGGTTAATCGGCCGGATCGGAGGCTAGCGTTAAGCCAACACAGTACCCTGTTAATGCTGTGATGTAATAGTCAGTTTGCATTAACAGGACAACTCCTGTGACGTACTATTATGTCACATAGCGTTAAGCAGTTAATCTGTTTTACAATGTGTCGGGGCTCCTGACTCTTGGTGAATACTTACAGCTGAAAGGATATCAGGAGAGTATAGGTTGGACAAAGAGATGGGAACAAAAAAAAGAATTTCAGATTTGATAAATTAGCAAAATAGAGAATTTAAAACGTTTGCCCAAATCAAGGACCAATATGATCTTGAACAAGGCTATTTCCTGCAATATATACAATTGGGTCATAAATTGAGAAAATAAGGGGATTTCCAAAGACTCCTGGGTATGAACCAAAAATAATTTACATGTATGATAAGAGGTATGCGAGGTAGACCGTCAATTTTTTTTTTTTAGAAAGAGATGGGTGGTACAGGAAGAAAATAAATATATAAAGAATATAGTATAAAAATGGAAAAGGGATTTGGCTACGCAGCTCTCGGAAGAGGAAGTGGAAGAACGGCTGATAAAGGGGTGGGTACGAGTTAGCAAAGCTGTGTCATCAGAAAACTTAAAATAAATACAATGGAGGGTGGGAGCTAGACTCTATAGGGCCTTTAACATGCCACTTGAAAATTATATTTTAAACTATATTCGAGAATGCCCGAAGTGTGGGGAAGCTAATGCAGGATTGGTTCAATGTTTTCGGTCATGCCCGGCAATTAAGAGTTTATGGATTTCAGTAGAAATATATATGAGCTATGTAATAAATAAGGACATAAAATTAGATGAATGGATATGTCTGCTACAGTTTAACCCAGGCGAAAAGGACAGCCACCTCGCAGATTTAGTGCATTTAATGCTACTTGCGACAAAATAAAAAATTCTAGTAGAGTGGGTATCTTTGTACATACCATCCTTTGTCCAGGTTAAGAGATATTGGTAAAAGATTTTATATTTGCAGTGGATAGATACAAATAAAAGAAAAAAAGAACAGAATCCAGACGGTTGGAAGCCAATTGTCAAAAGATTATTATCCATGGTAGAGTTTCAGGAGACGTATTTAGAGAATAAAGAACGGGAAGAAGAGAGAGAAAGGAAAACGAAAGGAAAAAAAAAGGGAAAGAAAGGGGGGAAGCACGGACCACGGACAGGAAGGGGGGAGGGGGCAGGAAGGTGGAGGAAAAGAAGCTGTATGGGTAAAATTGTAGTAGTAATAAGAAGAAATTGTTAAGAAGAAATAGATGGATGAATAAGTTTCCACCTGTGTGCGGACTATGTTTTATATAGATGGAAAATCAAATAAAGTATTTGATAAAAAAAATTTATATGTAAAAACATTTTTAAATTCTGTTTGTCATAAAGTTACATGGATGGTGGACATAGCTGCCAAGTGCATTTGCCAGGTTGTCTGTTTTCAGTAATTATGTAGGGTTTGGGGATGCACTCTGTTTCTAAGGCGGGATTCACACGAACGGGTCGCCCCGAGCCCGAGTGCCGGCCGGTAAAATCGGCCATTCTGCCCGGCCGGTTTGCATAAAGTTTTGCATCCGTGCCGGGCCGGGCAGATCCGGACAGTGACATCAGCGGCAACTCCTGAAGGGGAATCCCCATGTGTTCGGGGATTCCGCTTCAGGAGTTTCCCCTGATGTCACTGCCCAGATATGGACAGAGACATCAAGCGCTCTGTCCAGGAGCGGAATCCCCCAAAACACGGGGATTCCGCTCCTTCAAGGAGCTAAAGTGCGGCTAGCACATAGCAGAGCGGGGAGATACCTCCCCGCTCTGCTATAGTGGCGTCGCTGCAGTAGTAGCAGCCGCAGCAGCAGCAGCTGCTGCTGCTACTAGCGGCGCCATCGAAGGTGTCGCCGGGCCAGGAAAACAAGCAGGGGACGGGAGCCAGCGCAGCGCTCCTTTCCACCTGCTGTACACCCCGGCCCTGCCACACCGTGTACAGCGATGCCATTCGTCAGAATGGCATCAACTCCTCCTCCTCACATGCACTCTGCGCTGTGAGGAGGAGGAGATAGAGCGCAAGCGCCGGGAAACCCGGCCATCACTCGGAACACATTCCGGTGATGGCCGTGTAATACCCGGCCCCATAGACTTCTATGGGAGCCGGGCGGCCGGGTACCCGGGCGAAGATAGAGCATGTCCTATTTTTTGACGGCCGGATTTCCCGGCCGTCAAAAAATCGGTCGTGTGAATAGCCCCATTAGGGGTCTATTATTCCTAATGCAGCCGGGTGCCGGCCGATTTATGAACGGCCGGCACCCGGCCGGGAAACCCTGCCGTGTGAATGAGGCCTAAGGTGTGTAATCCCTGTATTTTATAGGTTGTTACTTTTTTAAATTTCCTGTTTAAACCTAGATTTTTCACCTCTTCAATTCTTGTGATTTTATTGACATACTCTGCACATATTGAACTTTTATTCTTAGGATGTGTGGTGCATCTAATTTTCTGCTTGGGCCACGAATAAACATTTTTATGCATTTTATTTGAAAACTTACACTTTGACACAAAATGCATGACGTGCCTTTTTCTTTCAGAAAAAAATATAGGTATGGGGGTTTAGTATGATTTTTGTATTTTGTAATTTAGGTTTAATTTGTACTATAAAAAAAACAAACTGGCAGTGAAAGGGTCTAACTCATCCATTATACACCTATATGTGCAAATTTAACATCATAGGTGTACAAAGTCAATTTAGATAGGTGTGCAGTTGGAGAATGAGGAAGAATTTGGATACGTTTTCCACCTTTTTTCCACAAGAACCAAGCTCAGTAAATAAATATGGTACAAGAACTAAGCTTAGTTGCATAAAACACTGCAATATACGCTTTCTGTCCCTCCCCTTTTTTCCACTAGTTGGGAAAAAGACTTCTTTATTTATGAACAATTCCACTGGAATTATCCTCTTATGTGGACAGCGAATAGGTGAGTCACAATCTTCTCCGACCCAATTCAGAATCTTCCCCACTTCCCGGAAAAGAGACATAGATTGGGTTCTGCCATGATTGTTTATCTAAAGCACCGAGGTCATGTTGTCTAACCTCATCCTGACTGGTTTCCCCTTGAGTAACTGGGAGAAGCGACGGAAGATGGCTCTCAATTATATTTGGTTTGATGACATGGACATTTCAGATGGACTATTTATGTTTGTGTGTCTACAAATGTTTGGTGTGACTTATTTGATGCCACGATCCAGGTGTGGTGGAGACAATAAAAGGGCTAATTAGGTGCAGAAGGGTGATTAGATGCGCTACTTCTTCTTTGAAAAAAAGCATACTGTCAACTCAGCCTTAATTGACCACGATGCAACTTTTTTGATGTACTGTATTAAAGAAGTAAGGAAGCAAAATTGTATCCAAAATAATCACAACTGACCAAACCATAAATTTTTTGAAAAACTTTTGTCCAAACTGTAAATGCGGCCTTTCTGATCCTGTGTGAGCTGTATATTCAGTGTATAAAAATGTATCCTCAAGGGAATGCAAGAAAGTCTCTCCTCTGCTACTTTCTCATGAAAGAATCCATTCCAATTTATGGCTCTTTTAATTCAAAGGCTCACACTGGGAACTGTAATGCATGAAAGTGAAAAAAGCCTAAAGCCTTTTTCTTGCTGTGAAGATTTTGACTTTGATTTTGCTGCATACACCATGGCATATCTGGAATGGTCATTCACTGATGCACTCCGGACTGAACAGCACTAGACAAGGGGAGTACCACAAATATCTATATATATATGTATATATATATATATATATATATATATATATATATATATATATATATACAGTGAAGGAAATAAGTATTTGATCCCTTGCTGATTTTGTAAGTTTGCCCACTGTCAAAGACATGAACAGTCTAGAATTTTTAGGCTAGGTTAATTTTACCAGTGAGAGATAGATTATATAAAAAAAAAAAAAAAGAAAATCACATTGTCAAAATTATATATATTTATTTGCATTGTGCACAGAGAAATAAGTATTTGATCCCTTTGGCAAACAAGACTTAATACTTGGTGGCAAAACCCTTGTTGGCAAGCACAGCAGTCAGATGTTTTTTGTAGTTGATGATGAGGTTTGCATACATGTTAGATGGAATTTTGGCCCACTCCTCTTTGCGGATCATCTGTAAATCATTAAGATTTCGAGGCTGTCACTTGGCAACTCGGATCTTCAGCTCCCTCCATAAGTTTTCGATGGGATTAAGGTCTGGAGACTGGCCAGGCCACTCCATGACCTTAATGTGCTTCTTTTTGAGCCACTCCTTTGTTGCCTTTGCTGTATGTTTCGGGTCATTGTCGTGCTGGAAGACCCAGCCACGAGCCATTTTTAATGTCCTGGTGGAGGGAAGGAGGTTGTCACTCAGGATTTGACGGTCATGGCTCCATCCATTCTCCCATTGATGCGGTGAAGTAGTCCTGTGCCCTTAGCAGAGAAACACCCCCAAAACATAATGTTTCCACCTCCATGCTTGACAGTGGGGACGGTGTTCTTTGGGTCATAGGCAGCATTTCTCTTCCTCCAAACACGGCGAGTTGAGTTAATGCAAAGAGCTCAATTTTAGTCTCATCTGACCACAGCACCTTCTCCCAATCACTCTCAGAATCATCCAGATGTTCATTTGCAAACTTCAGATGGGCCTGTACATGTGCCTTCTTGAGCAGGGGGACCTTGCGGGCACTGCAGGATTTTAATCCATTATGGCGTAATGTGTTACCAATGGTTTTCTTGGTGACTGTGGTCCCAGCTGCCTTGAGATCATTAACAATTTCCCCCCGTGTAGTTTTCGGCTGAGCTCTCACTTCCTCAGGATCAAGGATACAACACGAGGTGAGATTTTGCATGGAGCCCCAGATCGATATCGATTGACAGTCATTTTGTATGTCTTCCATTTTCTTACTATTGCACCAACAGTTTCCTTCTCACTCAGCGTCTTACTTATGGTTTTGTAGCCCATTCCAGCCTTGTGCAGGTCTATGATCTTGTCCCTGACATCCTTAGAAAGCTCTTTGGTCTTGCCCATGTTGTAGAGGTTAGAGTCAGACTGATTAATTGAGTCTGTGGACAGGAGTCTTTTATACAGGTGACCATGTAAGACAACTGTCTTTAATGCAGGCCCCAAGTTGATTTGGAGCGTGTAACTGGTCTGGAGGAGGCTGAACTCTTAATGGTTGGTAGGGGATCAAATACTTATATCTCTGTGCACAATGCAAATAAATATATATAATTTTGACTATGTGATTTTCTTTTTTTTTTTTATATATAATCTATCTCTCACTGGTAAAATGAACCTAGCCTAAAAATTCTAGACTGTTCATGACTTTGACAGTGGGCAAACTTACAAAATCAGCAAGGGATCAAATACTTATTTCCTTCACTGTATATATATATATCACATGAACAGCATCAGGCAGCAGAAAAGGGGTAAACAATTTTGAGTAAAAAAATGATATCCTTAGTTACCAAGGCAGGCAGAAAGGTGGTAACACCCAGGGCAGTCTAGGTTGGCAACAAAAGCTACAGCAAAGCACTAAATCTGTTAACTAAGGTCATCCCAACATAATGGCAGAAACATCATAATCAAGGCAGTACAGGAACATCAATCACACAAAAAGAGCTGGAGGACAATGGTTTCAAGCAACATACTGAACCAATCACCTCATTGTCTAACATTTAATGGGAAAGAGGAAGCTGGAGTCTGAATGATTGGTATGGTTAAAAATGACTGTTTTTGTTGGTAAATTAATCTTAAAGGGAGTCTGTCACCAGAAATTGGCCTATCAAAGCAGCAGCAGAGTAATATAGTGTAGCCTCATCTGAATATAACGCTGTTTCATCATATGCTAATTAGGTTTTTGGAGCAACGAGGGCATCACTGTTTTGACCTGTCGGCATAACACTTGCCGCGTTTTTGCCATGTTTTTTGCCGCATTTTTCTTTGAGTTTTACGGCTGTGGCCATTGTGCGAAAAACGCTTTCCCTGCATTCCATTGATGTCAATGGGAGGTCAGAGATGGAAACGCCTGAAAGAAGGACAAGATGCCTTTTTTTTCCACAGGCATTTTTTTCAATGGGAGGCGATTTCAGATGTTTTTTGGCGCGGTTTCTGCATCAAAAACAGCACTAAAAAACTCAGTGTGAACTCCCCCTTAAAGTAACAGCACTAAGACGATGGTGTGTGATGTAATTTCATTGCGACGCTGGCAAGTCAGTCAATGATGTCATAGTGAAAATGGTCTATATTAATTATGTGAATAAGCAGTAGGTCACTATGAAATTATGTAAAACAGAAAAAATGTAAATTAAACATACTGTGTTAATTATTATAAATTTATTTAAATGAAATAATGTGTAATTGTATGTTTCAATATTTATTAAACACAATAAGTGTACCTATTTGTTTATAGTTAAATTATAATCTTTTTTTGTATTCACACTTAGTAAAAAAAATGTTTATATCATCAGATATTCCAGGAATAATGTTAGCATAGCACCACCTGCTGTTTATATTCAACAGCCTTTCGGTGTTCACCTCGGTTAATATGCCAAATTGGACACGCATGCTCAGTCTTGCTTGTCTGTC
Organism: Rhinoderma darwinii; assembly: GCF_050947455.1. Lineage (NCBI taxonomy): Eukaryota > Metazoa > Chordata > Amphibia > Anura > Rhinodermatidae > Rhinoderma > Rhinoderma darwinii. The sequence goes on from NC_134690.1 coordinate 266,966,210, forward strand.
TGCTTTAGTGGGATCCCTGGTGTGGTGAGCTGGCTGCCTCTGAAGCTGCAGTGTCTCCTCTGCTTGTCAAAAGATGTTGAGCAAGCACAATTGCAGTAACACTGTCACAATCTCTTGTCACTTGCTCAACATCTCCTCTGACAAGCAGAGAAGACACTGCAGCTTTAGAGGCAACCGTTTACCCACTGAAGCAGAAAAACAAGAAACACTGAGCATGCATATCCGCCTCGGCCCATTTACTTAGGTGGATACAGACGGGCTGTCAAAAAACAGTAGGTGGCACTATAAAAACAATATTTCTGGAGTATATCCTGGAGTCCCTGAGCAAAGCAAAAAACCTGAAAACGGCCGAAAATAAGCTGTGTGAACATACCCTTAGGGTATGTACACACGTAGTGTTTTCAGCGATTTTTCGGGCCATAAACGTCCCAAAAATGGCTGAAAAATCGGAAGCAGGATGCCTACAAACATCTGCCCATTTATTTCAATGGGAAATACGGCGTTCTGTTCCCAAGGGGCATTTGTTTACACTTCATTTTCAAAAAAATGGCACGTAAAAAGACGCCCGTGAAAAAGAAGTGCATGTCACTTCTTGGGACGTTTTTGGAGCCGTTTTTCATTGACTCCATAGAAAAACAGCTCCAAAAACAGCCGTAAAAAAACACCTCGAAAAACGCGAGTTCGATTAAAAAAGGCTGAAAATCAGGAGCTGTTTTGAAGACAGCTCCGTATTTTCAGACGTTTTTTAGTAAGCGCGTGAACATACCCTTAGCCTTTTGGTGTGTCCTATAGCTTCTGCCAGCTGCCATTTGTACAATCACTCCCAAACTGGGAGCCGGACACTGCTTAGAAATTTTAAGACACCTTTTCCTGGCTTGTAGCCAAAAATAGGGAGGGGCTGAGATTCCCTCCCACATTTACAGCAGCTGTGAGTCAGGTTGCTTTGCCTTATTCACCTTGCTGTAATTCTGGGAAGTGCTCCCTCTGGTGGCCAACGTCAAATTATTATTTAATTTTTAATACATCCCACCATGTGGAAGAAAAAGAAAATACAGCAAAAAACTTTAAAAACATAATATAAATAAGTAACGTACTTAAAAAAAAAAAAAAAGTTTCATTTACGACACATTTCCTTTAAGTAGAAAAATCTCAATAGTGGTGAACATTCCTCTAAACACTTGTCCCTGACACAAACTCTACATTTTCGTTGGACAGGTTTGTTTTACTTAAATACCTGATCTATATATACTATGTATATACAATGAATACCAGTGCAAATAACTGAATTCATTACTGCTTTAAAACTTTTTTCTTTTGGTATTCACAAGAAGAACATTTTCCCAAAAATTATTTTTATTGATGACTTATTGCAAGAATAGTTGGTTTTGTACATTACGTAAAAACACAACAATTTACTATATAAATACAGTCTGCCAGTACTTAGAGTATCACTGAATATGTCAAACCTAAAATATAGATTTTAATAATAATGCACTAAAATATTAGACCAGAGTTAAATACATGTAAGACAAATACAACCGAACATAAAGACACAAACCAATAAGGGCATCAATGTGTTTCACAGAAATATTAGCATGTCTTCTGAACCGCCTGTGTTTAGATCAGCATCAGCATCAGCAACCGTTTCAGATACATGCAAAGAACTATCCCCTCTTTATAAAACCTATGCCAAGGGTATCTTCACATAAAGCAGAGGATTAACAACATCCAAATAAACAAGTGAATTTGTGTATGTGAATCAATGAACAAACACATACACTACCGTTCAAAAGTTTGAGGTCACCCAGACAATTTTGTGTTTTCCATGAAAACTCACACTTATATTTATCAAATGAGTTGCAAAATGACTAGAAAATATAGTCAAGACATTGACAAGGTTAGAAATAATGATTTTTATTTGAAATAATAATTTTCTCCTTCAAACTTTACTTTCGTCAAAGAATGCTCCATTTGCAGCAATTACAGCATTGCAGACCTTTGGCATTCTAGCTGTTAATTTGCTGAGGTAATCGGGAGAAATTTCACCCCATGCTTCCAGAAGCCCCTCCCACAAGTTGGATTGGCTTGATGGGCACTTCTTGCGTACTATACGGTCAAGCTGCTCCCACAACAGCTCTATGGGGTTGAGATCTGGTGACTGCGCTGGCCACTCCATTACCGATAGAATACCAGCTGCCTGCTTCTTCCCTAAATAGTTCTTGCATAATTTGGAGGTTGCTTTGGGTCATTGTCCTGTTGTAGGATGAAATTGGCTCCAATCAAGCGCTGTCCACAGGGTATGGCATGGCGTTGCAAAATGGAGTGATAGCTTTCCTTATTCAAAATCCCTTTTACCTTGTACAAATCTCCCACTTTACCAGCACCAAAGCAACCCCAGACCATCACATTACCTCCACCATGCTTGACAGATGGCGTCAGGCACTCTTCCAGTATCTTTTCAGTTGTTCTGCGTCTCACAAATGTTCTTCTGTGTGATCCAAACACCTCAAACTTCGATTCGTCTGTCCATAACACTTTTTTTCAATCTTCCTCTGTCCAATATCTGTGTGCTTTTGCCCATATTAATCTTTTCCTTTTATTAGCCAGTCTCAGATATTGCTTTTTCTTTGCCACTCTGCCCTGAAGGCCAGCATCTCGGAGTCGCTTCTTCACTGTAGACGTTGACACTGGCCTTTTGCGGGTACTATTTAATGAAGCTGCCAGTTGAGGACCTGTGAGGCGTCTATTTCTCAAACTAGAGACTCTAATGTACTTGTCTTGTTGCTCAGTTGTGCAGCAGGGCCTCCCACTTATCTTTCTACTCTGGTTAGAGCCTGTTTGTGCTGACCTCTGAAGGGAGTAGTACACACCGTTGTAGGAAATCTTCAGTTTCTTGGCAATTTCTCGCATGGAATAGCCTTCATTTCTAAGAACAACAATAGACTGTCGAGTTTCACATGAAAGCTCTCTTTTTCTAGCCATTTTGAGAGTTTAATCGAACCCACAAATGTAATGCTCCAGATTCTCAACTAGCTCAAAGGAAGGTCAGTTTTATAGCTCCTCTAAACAGCAAAACTGTTTACAGCGGTGCTAACATAATTGCACAAGGGTTTTCAAGTGTTTTCTAATCATCCATTAGCCTTCTAACATAGTTAGCAAACACAATGTACCATTAGAACACTGGAGTGATGGTTACTGGAAATGGGCCTCTATACACCTATGTAGATATTGCATTAAAAACCAGACGTTTACAGCTAGAATAGTCATTTACCACATTAACAATGTATAGAGTGTATTTCTGATTAATTTAATGTTATCTTCATTGAAAAAAACTGTGCTTTTCTTTCAAAAATAAGGAAATTTCTAAGTGACCCTAAACTTTTGAACGGTAGTGTACGTTGCCCATGACAACCAATTGGCGTTATGCATGTACAGGATGATGGAGGGTAAAAATGTGTACTTTCCTAATCCCTGAGATAGCACTGAAACATTCAATCCTCAGGACAAGCGTAGTTATCACACCTAAAGGGGCGGCATCGCGCAGAAGAAATATATTCCTGCATATACACTGAGAAGCCCTACAACCAGGGTCTATTAACAGTTTATACAAGAATGTCTCCTCGGACTTGCCCAATGTGTAATTGGCAATGCTCTGGCTGGGGATTCCAGTTCAGGAGGAGCCCTTGACGTCACTGTCCATATATGGACAGGGACGTCAGTGGCTCCATCTTGGAGCCGAATCTCCATCCAGAGCTTCGGCAATGCTCTGGCTGGGGAATCCGCTCCTGGAGGAGCCATGTTGTAGCGAGCACCCGGCAGCCGTGTGGGCCCCCCAAGGGCAATGGGCTCCCGGCACTTGCCTGGCTGCTGACGCCAGCCCAGTATACATGCACACATACTAACAAAAAGGTTATAGAAGCCACCGCACACTATACACAGATGGTTGATTTTTTTTTCTTGAAATTACTAGAAATAGTATTAACAGAAAACGATTTCCTATTTCATGACAAATTAAAGAAAAAATGGTGTACAGAAATGGCCGTGAAATGCAAATAGTCCAACTATTAAATCTATCTATATGTCTTTTTTTTTTTTAATGTTTGCTTATGAGTAGGTGTGTTGTAACACAGGTTCACACATATGCCAGAACTGCAGTTAATATACATTGAGACCAATACAAAATTAACTTTCTAGACATGTTGATTCTAGAACATGGAACTTGAAAACTATCCACAATTATTTATGTCAAGTACATAGAACAAAACAACTTAAAGAGGTTTTTTTAGCCACTAAAAATTGATGGCCTATCCTCAGGATAGGCCATCAATAGCTGATGGGTTGGGGTCCGACTCCTGGGACCCTGGCCGATCAGCTGTTTTGAAGGGGGTGCAGCGCTCGTATGAGCGCTGCTTCCCCTTCATTTCTTCTTGCTCTCTGTGAATCGTCGACACGCATTTAGCGGCGATTCACACGTATTGCAGCCTTTTCTCCCATTCACTTCAATGGGAAAAAAGGCTGCAATACCTGTGAATCACCACTAATTTACCTCTGCCTCCAGCAGGGCTTCATAGAGGCCTAACAGAATCACGATATACTGCAATACATTAGATCGCTGGTTTAAGTCCCCTAGGGGGACAAATAAAAAAAAGTAAAAAACAGTAAAATAAAGTTTTTTTAATAAATAAAAAAAAAGTTTAAAAAAAAAACCTTTTCCCATTTTCCCTTAAGCGCAATGTAAAAAAATGTATAAAATTATTATAATACGTTTATTCCGCACGGTGAACGCCGTAAAAAATTTAAACTGAAAAAAAACTTCACAATTGCTGCTTTGTGGTCACTTCATCTCCCACAATAAAAAAAAATGAAAGGTGATCAAAAGTCTCATGTAAAAATGGTATCACTGTAATTGTATTGAGAATAACATACAGAATAAAGTTAACATGCCGTTTTTACCGCACTGTGAACGCCGTAAAAACAAAACCACCGAAAAGATTGAGGAATCGCTCTTTTTTCCTATTCCACCCCACAAATAATTTTTTTTCCAGTTTCCTATTACTTTATATGGTACAATAAATGGTACGTCATATTGTAAACATTGTAAACGATTGGCTGGATTCAAGCTGCTCCTACTTCGAAAGATATTATTGTAATGGTTTGATGAATAAACGCCAGAGAAGGATATTGAGCATACAAAGCATGGTCTCTGTGTCATCTTCCTCTCCGATATATATCGATAAACAATAACCACTGGGATTATTTGTACCTGAACAGGTGTACTGATACAGGTGTCGGTTGACACACCTTCCTAAACCTTTAGTCTAATATATTTTTTGGCTGAAATTGCATCAACAGTTTGGTGACAAAACCCAGGACCTCTCGCAACAAAACTCTTCCACCCCCTTATCAGGTTGTTGTTGTATAGCCATCCATGAATCAACAATTTTGTCTCGTTCTAGTCCTGCCCAAACTTGTGAAAGTGCAAAGTATTCTCTCCCACTCGTCTCAGTGTGTCTGTCTAGAGGGGCTCCATTCTGTCCCCTAATATGCATTTTTTAGTGATTCCCCCCCTTTAACAGCAACCAGTCCCTCTAGGTCATCCCATGTGCAACAGTATGTACGTTGGATACCTGCAAGTCGTCTGGAGAACATCACTGGCTGTTTCCTTGGGTCTGGGAGACTGTTACTCATTGACAACTGGTCACTAGGTGTCCATGGACTGGTCATAATTGTGTTACACTATCACTTGCTGTCTGGCATCATTGGGGTCGGGTCTCTGAAAAGCTTGAGTCCTGCCTAGTCTACATGGGAAATACCCCTACTCGTTTTGGAACCTTGCCGCTATCTGGCTCCCACAGCTGCTGCAATATTCTGCTGCAGGCGGGTTTTGCTGTCCACAATGAGAACAGGTCCAGTTCACAGGCCCTCCACCTCCCATTGGAGCACCTGGTGTCGGATAAGGAGGGGGCACGCTAGCAATTGCCCCACTCAAATTACAGCCTCTCTCTGTTCCATCATTAAAACATTGATACATATAATGTCCATTCTGTTCAACTTCTTTACATCCTCCAGTAATCATCTCTTCTCCCACATTAAGCCATATATCTGCTTTATCAATTAACCCATGGTCGCTCAAACAGCCTTTATTCATTTTTATGAAATCTTTCCACTTTTGCACATCCAAACAACCATCATCCAACATGCCTGCCTTTTAAAAAAAAAAAAAAATCCACAGTTTGTTATAGCGTCTTTCCTTGCCTTATTTGTCACAATTTCCTTGGCTGTATACCACTGGGTACCCCCTGTCGCTCTGCTCTCTAAACTTCCCATGACTACCGGATATTACCTCAGAATATCCACCTCCTTTGTCCCAGACTCTCTGCTATAACCGCACAGTCTGTCAATGTCCACGACTCTCTGCTCTAAACGCGCAACCTGTCTATTCGGGACTCTCTGCTATTAAAGTGCAGTCTGTCTATTCGAACAGGTCTGGCAATAAGCTCTCTCAGAACAAACTGGCAACAGGATGACCTTCTCTTTGATCGCTAACAATTTTCCACATCATCCAAATAACAAATTAAATCACCAACAATAAAAACACAAATCCAGCAACCACAAATCCATTGCAGAGTTATTCTACAAAGCCTTCATCTTTTTCACCTTCTCACCAAGTATAAGTGGACCTCTGAAATTAGGTCTCTTTATCTGTACAATTTTTTCCATCTGTCTCAGCTGTAATCCTTTCACAACATCAAAAACCCTTATGTGTAGGTTAAAACTCCTAACAACCCAACGCTCAGTACCATGGAAATGCAGCACAGGCATCTAACACTCCTCATACACTGAAACAATTTTATATTTCTGTGCACCCTCAATTCTGTCTCGCACAGAACACTTGCATTGCCAGCACCATCCTCTCACAACATTCATACCATTGACTCACTTATGCTACGTCTGCAAACATTCTTCATACAACATACCAAACTTTAAAAATTACCAACATACCTCCGAACAGGTGATTGTGTCCAGGAGGTTGAATAGTTAATAATAGCTAATATGAGGCGTCAAAGATATATGAGTGAAACAGTTGTAAAAATAAGCTCCTTACTGACCTGTTTTAATGTTCCAATGATGCACCAATGACCGCCTCCCAGTGACAGCTATCAAACAATAAACCTCCCGTTGGACACCTGTATCAGTACACCTGTTCAGGTCCAAATAATCCCAGTGATTATTTGGACTTGAACAGGTGTACTGATACAGGTGTCGGTTGACACACCTACCTAAATTTTCAATCTAATATATTTTTGGGCCGAAATTGCATCAACAGTTTGGTGCCGAAACCCGGGACGTCTCGCAACAAAACTCTTCCACCCCCTGATCAGGTTGTTGTTGTATAGCCATCCATCCGCACAATTTTCTGCAGTAAAAAAATGCAGGAAATGGTGCGATATTGCTGCAGCGGAAAGTCTGCTACTTTCAACGGAATTGCTGAAGAAATTTTCTGCAGCAATTCCATTACGTGTCGGCAAACCCTTAATAACGAAAATGTACTCACCAAAATGTTTATTTCCTGGAGACTGTAGGAAGTCGTGGAGATGTTCTTGGAGTAGAGATTTTGATCGTGCTCTTATTAGCCAGTCGTCCAAGTAAGGCATCACACATATTCCCTTCAGCCTCAGTGCTGCAGTTAAGACCACTACAATTTTTATGACTACCCGGGGTGCTGACGAGATCCCGAAGGGTACGCATTGAATTCGAAGTGCTTTATTCCACACTGAGTCTGGACCACTAGTCGAAGGTTTTTTTTTGTGAGTGGATAGAATAGGGACATGCAAGTATGCGTCCGTAAAGTCGATCACTGCAAGAACATCGTTCCTCTCCAGAAGGTTCATCACTGACCGGATGGACTCCATCTTGAAAGTTCTCCTAAACACATATTGATTGAGGAAAGTCAGGTGTATGACCAGTCTCCAACTGCCATCTGATTTGGGCACTGGGAATACTCTGGAGTAGACTCCTTGCCCCCCTCTCTAAGACTGGAACAACTTCCAAGGCTACTTTCTGAAGAAAAACCTGTAAAAGCTGATGTGCTATCGGATTGTAATGCACATTGAGAACAAAGTGGTCTGGGGGGAACATTCTGAACTCCAACGAGTATCCTCTCTTGATGGTTGTCGTCACCCACTCGTCGGATGATGTCACTGACCACCGAGAGGAGAACCTCTGAAACCTCGCCCCTACCTTTAGGATTGGCTTGGTGTCATATATCACTGAGCTTTTGATTGGGTTTTTTTTTCCAAAAGGAGGAAGGGTATTCCCGCTTTGCTCTAAATGTGTTCTAATGGTCTGGAAACCTTCTTTTAAACTTTGGGGATCTTCTTTTCTGATCCCAAAAATAGCACCGGGTATCATTCCTTTTAGGCTCAGGAAACCTGGCCACTTTGCCTTCGCCTAAGGATTCCAAGATATCTGTAAGCTGGGGACCGAATAAGGATTTTGGCTGGAAAGGGAGACTGCAAAAATTATTTTTTGGAGAGATTATCTCCTGACCACAATTTAATTCAATGAGCTCTTCTGGCTGCATTCGAAAGGGATAGGGCTCTAGATGCATATTTTATGTTATCCAATTGGGAGTCACACAGGAACTCCGAGGCTGCCTTCATTACTGAGTGGGACTAGAGAACTTCTGCCCTTGGGACTCCTTTCTCTAGATCCCTCAACAAATGACTCAACCAGATCCGGATTGCTCTAGATACCGAGACTGAAGACAAGGAGGCTTTGCATGAGCCCACTCATGATGTATAAACTTTCTTCAGGATGGAATCCGCTTTGCGCTCCATGGGGTCTTTCAGTAATGTTGATTCATCAGAGGGAAAAACAGCTTTCTTTGCCAATTTCACTACTGGTAAATCCAGCTTTGGCACATTTTCTCACTCCTTTGAGCAGGATTCATCCAGCCTGTAAAGGTTTCTGAACTGTGAGCCCAGATCTGCCTTCCTTTCCGGCCTATCCCAATCCCATTTCATTCATTCCGTTAGGACAGGTTGACTGGGAAAATTCTTCCCTTTAGAAATGGGAAAATGAAAAAGTCTGTCCTTTTTAGGTTCGTGTTCAACCTCTTTCCTGTCTCCAACGTATCTTTCACCGCTTTGAGAAGATCATGGAGCTTATCTTTTCTTAAGATATAATATTCCTCGTGGTCGTCAGAATCTGGAGCATCAGAGACCACCTCTGAGTCTGAAGCATCTACTGACGAGGAAACCTCTTGATACTGAGGAGGTGGAGGAGAAGAGTATCTGGCCCTTTTAGAATGGTGTGATGACTTGGCTTCCGCAAAAGCTACAGATAACTCATGCTTGAACCACTGCATAAATCCCCTGGAGTCCTCCCTGGGAGAGGAATTAACTTGGGTGGAGCACAATACACAGAGATCTGACTCAACATCATCAGGAAGGGGCTGACGGCATTTCCTGCAAAGTCTGTGTCTTGATTTGTGGGTTCTTTTCCTACATTCTCTTCTAGAGGCCGACATTTAGACAAGAGCAGAGACAAAACGTATGGTAGAACAATACGTGCCTAAGAACAACAGCATAGAGAAAACATGCCGACCCATAAATCAGACAGCCATTCCAACCTTAGCAAGTAATTTGAGGTACATATCATTTATTGATTAACTTGAATTAATCTTTTTTGGTGGGGTAATAATTTTTCGCGTGTTAAATTTACACCGTTTACCGTGGGGTATTAATAACATAATACATTTTTTTGCAGCCGGTTGTTTAGATTGCAGTGATACCAAATTCATATCGTTTTTTTATGTTTCACTACTTTTACACAGTAAAAACACTTTTTTTTCAAAATTATTTGTTTTTGTCATGCCATATTTTATGAGCCATAACTTTTCTATTTTTCGGCTGATGCAGCTGTATGAGTGCTTTTTTTTTTATTTGGGACAACTTGTAGTTTTTATTGGTACCATTTTGGAGTACATGTGACTTTTTGATCACTTTTGATCTAATTTTTTTGAAGGCAAGATGAACAGAAAATGGCAATTCTGGCATTGTTTTTCATTTTATTTTTTACGGTGTTCACAGTGCGGGTTAAGCAATATAATAGTTTTATAGTTGGGGTCGTTATGGACGCGGAGATAACAAATATGTGTCACTTTTTAACTTTTTTTCATAATAAAGCATTTTGTTAGGGGAAAAAAGTTGTTTTTTCATTTTTTTTTGCTTAGGATTTTATTTATTTATTATAAACTTTATTAAACTTTTTTACTTTTTGTTTTAGTACCAATAGGGGACTTTACTATGCGATCATTTGATTGCTTTTCTAATACACTGCAATACTTCTGTATTGCAGTGTATTACAGCCTGTTTGTGTAAATATGACATGCATCTGTTAGGCCATGCCTCTGGCATGGCCTAACAGGCATTTACTAATGGCAGACTTGGGGGCATTTGTTAGGCCCCCGGCTGCCTTAGAAACTATAAGCAACCCACAATTGCATAATGTGTGTGTCGGTGGGGTGAGAGAGGGAGTCCCCTCCCTCTGAAACCACTGAGATGCGGCGGTCGCTATTGACCACCGCATCTGAGGGGTTAAACATGATGGGAGACCACTGCTATTGGTCTCTGATCGTCACCCTGATGCCAGATACTGTTACCAACAGCCTGGGTTTTACAAGCAGAGCACCCGATTCGGGTGCTACATCTTCTAAAGTGCCGCCGTGAAAAGGCAGCGCTTCAGAAGAACTACCCTGAACGGCTGCCGTAAAAACACTATACGGCGGTCGTTAAGGGGTAAAGTGCTACTGTCATTTGAATTATTGACAGGGCACATTGGATAACTGTCTAACTCAATCTGTCTCTAATAAAGAAAAGCTTGGTATGATAATGGAATTAATTAAACATATTTCCTGTGTGACTAAAATATGTTTATGTGTGTGTGTGTTTTTCTTTATTTCACTATTGGGTATCCAGGGCCACCATCAGGGCAGCAAGGCCGGTACTCCCATCAGGGTCCTGGCTACAAAATTAAATAAAAAAGGGCTTGTCCACCTCTCCAGTTGCCTCTGACAATCAATGACGCCCATCATGGAGGTAGTTACTTTGAATGGAACAGGCCCCATAACATCACAGGGCCCATTACTTTCTCCAAAGTAAATACCATTGTGGCCCTGCTAACAAGGTCCTGACACTGGCCAGCATCAGGACCTTGTGAGCAGGGCCAGAGTCAGGAGCTTGGGGTGCCTGGAAGTGAAGAGGCAAGAAGACTCGGGAGTGGTAAGTACATAAAGGTAATTTTTTGGGGGTCTTGCCTGGGGTCTTAATTAATTTAGGGGTCTGATTAATAGTTTAAATTAATTTAGGAGTCTGGTTAGGGGATGTGAATTAATATAAGGATCTGGTAAAGGGTCTTAATATATTTAAAAGGTGTGGTCAGCGGGCTGAATAATTTGAAATTCTGGGCGAGGGTCTGAATTAATTCAGGAGTGTGGCCTGGGGACTACACAAGTGATGTTGGTGATCTTAGAGCCTGCAGGAGGCAGAAGCAACAGCACACACTACACTTAGTGGCAACCCACTGTCTCCGCCCTGCCTCTCCACAGAGTTTGGGTCTCACCCCTGCCTCCTTCTCACCATTTTCAATTGACACCATCTTCCTGGTAATGAAGGGGTTATGGACCCAGACTCCTTGACTGTCTGGGGCCTAAAAATTTCTGATGGTGGCCCTGTGGGTATCAATATGTATACAGCTTTATTCTAAAGTTTTGAAGCAATCTCTCAATTGCTAATGGCGGATACGTTATTTGATTTAGTTCTGAATGAACCTTGAATAGTAACTTGGGAAATTAATCCTGATATGAAGTTTCCCATAAAATATATGTTAATAGCTGTTGTGGAACAAAGGCATAGTTGTAATCAGAAACATAATTCTAATTCAATTATCTATTTTGTATTATGTACATGTAGAAAATAATGAAATTTGCAAATTGTTCTTTGATTTAATTTTTTATGACGTGCCAGATGCCAGGCTCTTGAACCAGTATACATGATGCATGCATTGCTGTATATTTCAACAACACATGTTTCCTTTAACAAATATGTTCAAGCAAATGTTTCTTTGTGTTCATCACTATAATTAGAAGAATTCTGTTTTTGTTTTTTTGTCTTTACAATAAAAGTCTCTATTCATCAGATTAAAATTCACTCTTTAAAATAGTCAAATGAAACCAAAGCAGCATAACACACAAACACTCACACACCACACACACACACACACACACACACACATGCACACACACGCACACACACACACGCACACACACGCGCACACACACACGCACACACACACGCACACGCACACACGCACACGCACACGCACACACACATACGTTTCCCCAGATTCAGGGCTACAATTTAGGTGTTAGGCTGGGAGAAACTCTTGTTAATATCGGTAGTCAGTCTCTCTATAAATTCTTATGAGAAGCTCGATGTAAGTCTCATAGGAATGAATACAGAGGATGACATCTGGTCCTGACATAAAAGCCTATTTAGCATCCACGGCCGCAGACCGTCGAGATTACTAACTCCCTGACGGCCATAGCCATGGATCTGTGAGCGCTAGCCCGCATCTCCTCCCTAGGAGACACCAGCGCTAACTTCTGCTTCGTTCTGCTGTGTCCCGTAGGGTGCGCACGCACGCTAATCAGATGTCCAATCAGAGGAGTCTATGCAAATAGACCATTTCAAACTGTCTGCCCAGGAGAAACACCGCAGACGCACTTAGGGACCTTGTCTGTATTGCGGCCTCAAAGGCCATGTTGTGCGTTTGTGCCCTCGGAAGCCAAAAAATCTCCAATGCCTAGGATTGGTTGGAGAGACAACCCTAGGTGGAACCATGCTAAATAGGAAGTTCTCCTCGAAACTGTCCATTCCCGTGACCATAGTGTCTGGTGAAAAGATGTATTGGGTCTCTGCCTATCTGGACTTCATCCAAAAAGACCTAGTTGATCTTCTCCAGTTGCCCACAGTCCCTCTGGAGACGTGTTTGGCTGTTGCCTTGGTGAATGGACTGCCTCTGCCCGACCCGATCGTATCTGAAACCAAGCCGCTGAAGCTCCAAGTTGGAGCCCTTCATTCTGAACTAATCTTGTTTCTTGTTTTGCCTAAAGCCATCAATCCTGTCCTACTGGGCCTGCCTTGGCTCCGACTACATGCCCCTGTCCAGACTGGAATTCCGGAGTGGTTCTCCAACGGGGCTCCAAATGTCGCAGCCGCTGTCTGTTACAGATACATCCTGTCCAGCCTCCTCTGCCTCAGCCATTGGCAGGATTACCCGCTCATTTCTCTCAGTTTGCGGATGTCTTTAGCAAGAAGGAGGCTGAAACACTTCCACCACACCAGGTTTTTGACTGCCCCATTGAATTGGTTTCAAATGCGTCCCCTCCCCGTGAACGGGTGTACCCTCTCTCCTTGCCAGAGACTCAGTCTATGTCGGCCTATATCAAGGAGAATCTGGAGAGGGGTTTCATACTAAAATCCTCCTCCCCAGCCGGGGCCGGGTTCTTCTTTGTCAAGAAAAAAGACGAATCTCTTCGGCCTTGCATTGACCACCGTGGTCTCAATCAAATCACGGTCAAGAACAAATATCCCTTGCCACTAATTTCCAAACTATTTGACTACATACGAGGAGCCAAGATTTTTTCTAAATTAGACTTGCATGGGGCTTACAATTTGATCCGAATCCGTCAAGGTGATGAGTGGAAGACGACGTTCAACACTCGAGACGGGCAGGGGTGAACCTAGCCCCTTTGCTGCCTGAGGCGAACTATAGAAAGGGGCCCCCCCCCCACAAATCTATCCAAGTAACCACAGCCGGACGTTCTGACTTTCTGCTGAGTTCAGCGGCCCAGCGCGGATAGCATGATGCAGTGACGTAATCGCGCTAGGCCGCTGACGTCAATAGCGTGCTCTTGGACTGTTGTAGACCACAGGCCTAAACCCGGCTGTGGTCTACGAGAGAAAACGGTGGGGCAGGGAGTCAACCGCGCAGGGCTGGCTGGCACATTTTAGCCTGGAGGCAAGCACACAACACTTTCCCAAGAGTAGCGGCCCATTTTGGGGGCATTGTGCAATTGCTGAGTTTGTCCTCCCTAACACCACCGCTATAGAACTGCTACATGTCAATGGAAAAATCTTCCACCAGAGGAAAAATTTTTTCCCAATGGTGGAGTAAAGGAAAGCTTCACCCGAGCCTGGGACCTGGTACTCTGCCATGTGGAAAAAATGTTCCCTCTGGCGAAAGACTTTTCAGTTGACAGGTAGTGGAATTATTATTATTTTTTACCTCTAGATTCTAGTGGATTGCAGGGGAGAAGGAAAGTGTATATTTTTTTATTTTTCCTACTTTTTTTTTTCCCGGTTGGTTCTAATGGAACGTTTGGACTACGCCGTAGATTTATTTGACTACTTTGATGATCTATGTTTTTGTTTTTTAAAATAAAATGGTGAAAGCGGGTTGTGTGAGGGAGTTTTTATTTCAATAAAAAAATGTTTCTAATGTCCATGTGTTTTTTTTAATACATTATTACCGCCAGTGTAATGGACGCTATCTGATTGACAGCATCCATTACTAAGGCTGGGGCTTACGGTTAACCAGTAAAAAGGCTAGCACCAACCTCCCATTCTTACCCCGGTACCCAACACCGCCAGGGGTACCGGGAAGAGCCGGGTACAATCCAATACCTGAACAGATGAAGCGACGGCCGGGCACCGTCATCCCTTCAGATGGTTGGGTCCTGGATCATACCTGGCTCTTCCTGGTACCCCTGATAGTGGTGGATACTGGGGTAATAATGGGAGGTTGGTGCTAGCCTTTTTACTGGTTAACACTAAGCCCCAGCCTTAGTAATTGATGCTGTCAGACAGCGGCTATTACGAAGACGGTAATAAAGTATAAAAAAAAGACATTTTTTTAATTGAAATAAAAACTCCCTCACATAACCCATACTTCTACTCACCTACTGCAGTCTTCTCTCTTCTCCCCTGCGCTGCAATAGAAACTAGAGGTCAATGAACTGTAGTTCCTATTGTGGCACACAGGAACTAGAGATCAGGCAGAAATATTAATCGTTAATAATAATTCTGGTGCATCTGGGAGGTCCCGTGCACCAGAAAATGCTAATGCAGGGACTCCTAAAGTGACAGAAGAGTCCCTGTATTTGCTACGTGACCGGAGTTACTAGCAGTCACATTGAAGTGTTAGGTAAGGGTGTGGGGCAGGAGGAGGCGGCAATTCAAATGAATTGACGGGCGGTCCTGCATTTACAGCAGGCAGGGCCTGGCAATTCATTTCAATTGACAAACAACTCCTGCGATGACTGCAGTGGCTGTCGCTCTTAGATAAAATGGCGCCCGTCTTCCCCCTAGAAGCGAGGGTCACTGTGGGTCCCTGTGAATGGTACATGCCACAGAGCATGCACAGTTCAAAGCTAAAATGGCTCCAGCAGGAGATAGGAAAGTAGGGATGGGAGCCGACCCTATACCCTGGGTGCGCCATATAGCACCTGTGTATGTATCATGCAGAAACATAAATACCCCATCTTTATGGCTGCCCCATCTTTATTAGTACAAATATATGAATAAATACAGTCACATTAGGGAACATTAAAATAGTTAGAAAAATTAGGCTCATAACTTAAAACACAAAAAAATACAAAAAAACTTTCCTTAAGGGTATGTTCACACAGAGTTTTTTGCAGGCAGAAAATTCTGCCTCAAAATTCTGTCTGGAATTTTGAGGCAGATTTTGATCTGCCTGCACGCCGTTTGCCGTGCTTTTCGCTTGTGCCCATTCAGCGCAACGGGCAAAAACGCAGTGAAATACACTTTCTCTGCCCCCCATTTATATCAATGTGAGGAAAGAGATGTAAACGCCCAAAGATAGGGCATGCCGCTGCTTTTTCCCGCAAGACGGTTTTTCCGCTCGCGGGAAAAAAAACGCCTCCGCCTCCCATTGAAATCAATTTAGACTGTTTTTTGGCGCATTTTCCGACGTGGTTTTGATCATTGGGGTCTGAGCACTTAGCACTCCCCGATCGCTAAAACTAAACAGCAAAAGTGCTCAGGTGAGCGTTGTGCCGCTTCGTTTCTTATTGGCTTTCGTGTGTGTGCGTGCGTGTGCGCGCGTGTGTGTGTGTGTGTGTGTGTGCGTGCGAGTGTGTGTGTGTATATATGTATATATATATATATATATATATATATATATAATCCAAAAATCAGACAGCACTCCAAAATATAAGCAAGGTACAAAAAGGTGCTTTATTGGCCCATACAAAATACGACGTTTCAGCTCAACACAGGAGCCTTTTTCAAGTGTCACTTGAAAAAGGCTCCTGTGTTGAGCTGAAACGTCGTGTTTTGTATGGACTAATAAAGCACCTTTTTCTACCTTGCTTATATTTTGGAGTGCTGCCTGATTTTTGGATTCTACTACAGCAGGTCTGTTAGCCCTGACCTGGGCAGGTCGGCACCCACATACGATTACAAGGCTGTGCGGCTGACATTTGGATTTTATATATACATATATATATATATATATATATATATATATATATATATATATATATATATATATATATAGCGCACACACACACATATACGTACATACATACGTTACACACACACACACACACACACACACATACACACAGACACTATGGCCTCATGCACACGACCGCACTGGTTAGTTGTGCATTGGTGTATCATTAGGATTCACGGATCCACAACAATTCACCATTATTGGCAAATCCGGACCGTAAATTACTTGTCTTGAGTTTTTGCGGTCCGGATTTGCAGCCCCCATACGGATCAGTGTAAACCACGGTCGTGTGCATAGGGCCATAGAAATGAATGGATCCGCAAATATGCGGATAAATGACAACTGAGAAAAAAACGATCGTGCATGAGGCCATACTGTACGTATGTACATACACACTCTGATACATACACAAATATATATATACACACACACACACACACACACACACACAGTAAGTACATTACATACTCGTGTGTGTGTATATTATATGTATATACACACACACACACACACACACACACACACTAGACACACATACAGTACATACATTACACATACAGTACACACTACACATACAGTACAGACATTACAGCCTCACGTGTATATATATATATATATATATATATATTTATACACACAAATACATTACAAATACAGTACACACTACACATACAGTACACACTACACATACACTTACCTTTTGTGCAGGCTGCTACCTATTTGGATCTTCTCTCGCCATGCAGGGAGACTCCAGAGAAAATCAGGAAGAGGTGGTGATTTCCCCAGAGCCTCTTCATGCCGGCAGCAGTGCAGTGCAGTCACGTGCTGCACGCTGCACTCTCCGTCCCGACACTGAGCAGGATCATATTACAATAGGGACAGGAGAGTGGAGAGCAGCGGGTGAAGTGGGGGGGGGGGTATTAAGGTGGCACAGGAGGGATGTTTTCTTAAGGAGGCAGCACATCTTGCAGCTGCTAATAAGTGGTGTCAAGTCGGCCAGCAGCTCTGTAATGCCGCCCCCTCTGACACTCTGCAGTGTGCTGCCTGAAGCCAGAGGCTCAACTCGCCTCATGGTAGGTGCGGCCCTGGATATGAATACCTAGTGATGCACTTCGGTCTGTGTAACGCTCCCGCGGTCTTCCAGGAATTCGTCAATGATATCTTCTGAGATCTTCTCTATGTCTGTGTTGTGGTCTATCTCGATTAAATTCTGATTTTCTCTCCAGATCAGATGACACATCGGAGGCATGTTCGTCAAGTTCTGCTGCGTTCTGTATGCCAAGCTGGAGAAGTGCGTCTTTGAAAAAAACTCTCTGCCCTTCCTGGGCTACATCATCTTGGATCAAGGTCTCAAGATGGATCCTGAGAAAGTAAAGTCTGTCCTGGAATGGCCATGTCCTCAGGGCCTGCGGTCCATACAGCGTTTTTTGGGATTCGCCAACTTCTACCGGCAGTTTATCCCAAACTTTTCATCATTGATGGCTCCCATCTCTACTCTTACCAAGGAGGCTGTGAACGCCAAGGTGTGGACTCCAGAGGCAGGATCTGCATTTAACAGCCTCAAGAATGCCTTTACCTCAGCCTCAATCCTCCATCATCCTGACATCTCTCCACATTTCTCGTTGGAGGTGGACGCTTCCCCTATTGGTGCAGGTGCACTTCTGTTCCAGAGGGGCCTCAAAGGAAAGGCAGTGAAATGTGGCTATTACTCAAGACTTGTTTCCTCCGCAGAGCGCAATTACTCTATTGGGGATCGGGAGTTACTGGCCATTAAATTGGCTCTGGAGGAGTGGAGACATCTGCTAGAGGGCACAGCCCACCCCATCCTGATATACACGGACAACAAGAACCTTACATATCTCCACTCGGCTCAATGTCTAAACCCCCGTCAGGCCGGGCGGTCGCTATTCTTCACCCGGTTCCAATTTGTGCTCCACTACCGTCATTCTGACAAAAATGTGAGGGCCGATGGTCTGTGTAGGTAATCTGAAACAGAGGACACTGTGGTGTCCCCTCAATGTATCATAGACCCGTCCTGCATTATTTCTGCTAACCCTCTGCAAGTTAGAGACATCCCTCCGGGGAGGACGTTTGTGCGGTTGGCAGACAGGATGAGAATCATTCGCTGGGGACACAGCTCCAAACTGGCTGGGCATGCGGGGGTTCGTAAGTCACGAGATCTGATTTCTTGTCATTTCTGGTGGCCCACGTTGTCCAAAGATCTTGTGGACTTTGTCGCTTCCTGCACTGTGCGCTTTCAACAAAGTTGTTCACTCCAAGCCTGCTGGCCTGCTCCAGCCTCTACCTGTGCCCAATGCTCGCTGGCAGCATATAGCAATGGACTTTGTCACAGACCTTCCTTCCTCAGCAGGATGCAATATGATCTGGGTGATGGTGGACCAGTTCTCTAAGATGGCACATTTTATCCCGCTGAACGGCCTACCTTCTGCTCCTCAACTGGCAAAGCTCTTCATCCAGCATATCTTCCGTTTACATGGCCTGCCCCTTCATATCGTGTCTGATCTGGGGGGGTTCAGTTTACCTTGAAATTCTGGAGAGCCCTCTGTAAACTCCTAGATGTGAAGTTGAACTTTTCCTCAGCCTACCATTCCCAGTCCAATGGCCAAGTTGAGATGATTAACCAAAACATGGAAAATGATCTACGACATATGGACCTGCATTGTCTGGGGCTTCCCCAGAGCGGAGTCCCGAGCAGAGCACTAGTATAGGCTCTGCTCCGGCACTCTGTGGAATCCCCTGACATCGCTATGTCCCCCATACAGCATAATGCCCCCATAGCTGCCCCACAATATAATGCTCCCCTTAGCTGCCCCCACACAGTATAATGATCTCCATAGCTGCCACCACACAGTATAATGCCTCCCATAGTAGCCCCCACAGTATATTGCCCCCATAGCAGCCCCAAAATTATAATGCCCCACACAGTATAATGCCCCCCATAGCTGCCCCACAGTATAATGCCCCACACAGTATAATGAGCCTCATAGCTGCCCCCACATCAAAATGCCACCATAGCTGCCCCATACAGTATAATGCCACCCATAGCTGTCCCCAAAGAGTATATTGCCACCCATAGCTGTCCCCACAGTATAATGCCCTCTATGGCTGCCCCCACAGTATAATGCCCCCATAACTGGCCCCACAGTATATGGACCCCATAGCTGCCCCCACACAGTCAGTATAATGCCCCCCATAGCTGTCTCCACAATAAAATGCCCCATAGCAGTCCCACACAGTAAAATGCCCCCATTGCTGCCCTCTCAATATAGTGTCCTCCATAGCTGCCCCCACAATATAATGCCCCCCCCCATAGATGGTTGTGTTCAGATAGCACAGGTTTCCTTGGGTGCTCGAGGTAAGGTCCCAACCCGGATGTAGGTTAAGAATTTGTAGTCGGCACACTTTGCTTGTGTTTCAGAAATTATTTTATTGAATTCTCAAGATCAATGCCAGAGGCTACATGTGTGACGTCGACGTTTCGGTCATACGACCTTCGTCGGGCACTGAGCCATACTGGGGACTCGATTGTTGAATATCTATAATGTGCAATAGCGCTGCTATAATTCGTATTGGCGGCTTACCGCTCTTCATAGGCGCCCATGAAGAGCGGTAAGCCACCAATACGAATTATAGCAGCGCTATTACACATTATAGATATTCAACAATCGAGTCCCCAGTACGGCTCAGTGCCCGACGAAGGTCGTATGACCGAAACGTCGACGTCACACATGTAGCCTCTGGCATTCATCTTGAGAATTCAATAAAATAATTTCTGAAACACAAGCAAGGTGTGCCGACTACAAATTCTTAGCCCCCCCATAGATGCCACCACTGTATAATGCCATCCATAGCTGTCACCACAGTATAATGCCCCCCATAGCTATCCTCACAGTATAATGCCGCCCATACAGTATAATGCCCATCATATATGAAAATGCTCCTATAGCTGCCACCATATCAGCCCCCCTTCACTACCCAGTATAATGCCCCATAGTGCCTAAAAGAAAAATAATAACATAATTACTTACCTATCCCGTTCCCATGACGGGTGGCGGATCCTACTCCTCCGGTCTGTGCTGTGAGTGACTCGGCGCAGACAGGCGATGACATCACTACATCGCGCCTGCCTGCGCCGAGTCTCTCACGGCAGAGTGAATGCTGAAGCAAGGAGCTGTCAGCTCCTTGCTTCAGCATTCAGGAGGTGGGACCAGCGCGGTCAGTCCTGTGTGGCTATAGGGGCCCTGTCGGCCCCCCAGGCTTAGGGGCCCAGTCTCAAATGCGACCGTTGCGACCCCTATCTACGCTACGGTTACAGTAGCCTATGGCAGAGCAGGGAGATACCTCCCTACTCTGTCATAGTGTTCAATAGCATCTGCGTCCGAAGGATGCAGACACTATTGAATGTGGCGTCTCTACTGCTGTAGCAGCCATAGCGGCTTCTAGTGGAGCCTCCAGGCATAGGGGGCCCTGTGCCAGCTGGATGCACAGGCCACCTCATGTTGCGGGCCCTGTAGCAGCAAGGAAGTTAAGCCACTGCCTGCAACCAATCTGTGGCATGTAGGAGGGGCATAAAAGCCAGATTGAAAGCAAAGTATTTTAGCCACATGAAACCTCACAAATCTGATCAAGTGGTATAAAAGTGCAAAGTCTGATGCCCATCTATGGCACGGCTCTGCACATGATATTTATTTTTTATTTTTTTTAATTTATATTAGCTTGCATTCAGTCTCATTCATGGCTATAATGTACAGTATTACAATATTTTCTACTGTGCTTGCAGCTTGCGTGTCATCTCCCTACATTTGCCATGCTCTACACAGCCCTTACATTTGGTAATGTGTGTAGTTGGCATAGTGTGTATGGGTATATAGCTGGGGCTGTGTCTTCACCCTACCTTGTCCTTACTTGTATACTGTATATCAATCACATGCAGATATAGAGGTGGTCAGCATGTCAGCCCATAATCATCTGTTACAGTAAACACAACAGATCTCTGCAATCGGTAAGAAATATACAACAGAAGGTACATTTTGCTTCAAACTATAATGGTATATGCAATGACATTTTATCCAAATTGTTTGACGATTCCACACTTGTAGCTTTGTTCGAGGGTAATCCTCTTGGAACAAGAAGACCATCTGGTAGTTGTTTTTCAAGTGGTGACTGTTTTGTCTTTTGACAAGTGTACAACTCTTGTATTAATTTAGACAGTTCGACAGAGTATAATATTACTCATTTTATATCTTACAGTACCACCCATGTTGCTTGTTATGTTACAGAACCTCGTCCAAATCTGAATATGGGCCTTACTTAAGGGAATCTGTACAATGTATGAGATATAATTTCACCTAAAGATAAAGCAAACTTGACCTAACCCAAATCTTCACACAAACATTTTAAAGATTCTTAAGCGGTGGAATCCTAAACTCCTAAAAGTCAGCTGTAATGATCCAGTCCATTCTGGAATACGAAAAGGAAAATGTTAAGAAAATTTTGACACAGCAAGGATGTAAACATCATACTATGTTATGTTATGCTTTTTTTCCATAACTGAATTTAGAAAGAGGTTCTCATATATTGGCGATTTTAATTATATAGAGGTTATATTTATCTCTAGATCCAGAATTTAGTTTTGTGTCATTTACACATTAACCAGCACTGCAATTTGAACAACTTTGCATAAATCAATAGAATAAGGGAATATAAGAAAAATTGCAGTATAACTTATAAAGAAAGATGCCAAAAACAGACTGATGGATCCAGTTACTGCTGCCCATATGAGTCTATGGAGATGAAAGGGGGAGGAGAGAGCAGGAGCAGAGTGAGACAGAAGCAGATACACAGGCACAGACGTGCTGCAACTGCTGGTAAGTGTTACTGTCTTACCTCATTTCTGGATTCTCTTCTACACTGCTCATTACCACTGTATAATGTGTAGTGGTGATTATGAAGGCCCTAATATTTGAGAATCAGTTAGAAAAGGCTTAAGCACATCTGCTAAAAGTGAGGTTGCCTGTATTGTACCAATGTAACACTTTTCCAGCGAAGCTCCCCTAACTGCAAAGAAAGGAAGGTCCTAAGAAAGTTGCAAACAATGTTACAAAGGATTGCTTCAAATCATGCCATGCATTTATGGATTATTTTTATTATTTATTTACAACATTATTATACCACCTTATTATGCCCTGATGTGCTCTACCCAGCTTACACTTTACCCCCTACATTATAAATTAAAATACCACTCAAAACACAAACAAAACTACTACCAAGCTTTATCCACACTCCAAAAGCCAAATGGCACTTCCTCCTTTGTGAGCCCTACAGTGTGGCCAAACATCAACTTCCGTCCACATATATGGCATTGCCATACCTGGGAGAAATGTTTAGGGTGTGTGTCTCCAGTGGCACAAGCTGAAAATGTGAATTTTTACTTAGCATCAGCGCAGTTTCCAAAATGGAGACACTTCTGAGGAATTTTCACTGTACTGGCAAATGCGACATGGCACCCAAAAAAACAATCCAAATAAATCTGTGCTTCAAGCAGTGTGCCCAAACAGCAGTTTATGACCACATACGGGATATTTCCATACCAGGCAAGAATTAGGCAACAATTTCCTGGGGTGATTTTGCTCCTATTACCCCCTGTGAAAATTATAAATTTTGAGCTAAAACTGCATTCTATTGGAACAAACTGCTAATTTTAGTTTTCACGGCCCAATTCTAATTAAATCTATAAAATACCACTGTGGGGTAAAAAGGCTCACTACAACCCTAGATTAATGCCTTGAGGGGTATAGTTTCCCAAATGGAGTTAGTTCTCAGGGGTTTCCACTGTACCTTAGGGGCTCTGCAAACTTGACATGGTGCCCAGAAACCAATCCAGCAAAATCTACGCTCCAAAAGCCAAATGGCGATGCTACCCTTCTGAGCCCTGCCATTTGCCCAAACAGCAATTTATGACCACATATGGGGTATTGCTGTGCTCGGGAGAAGTTTCATAACAAATTGTTGGGTACTTTTTCTCCTATATTTCCTGTGAAATTCAATTTTTTTTAACTAAAACTACATAATGGAAAAAAATAATTTTTCAATTCGAATGAACTCTATATGAAATGTTAAATACTTTTGTGTCAAAAAAGACAAAAGTATAATAGGTATGATACCTATGAAACACATGTGGGGTCAAAATGCTTACTACACCCCTAGATAAATTCCTTTAGGGGTGTCGTTTCGAAAATGGGGTCTTTTGTGGGGTTCCTTATGTTTTCGCACCTGAATGCCTCTGCAAACTTATAATGATACATTGAAAACATCCTAATAAAAAAGAGGCCCCAAAATCTACACGGTGCTCCTTCACTTCTAAAGCCTGTGTTGCCATCAAGTAGAGAACTAGTTTCACATATGAGATTTTTCTAAAAACTGCAGAATCTGGGCAATAAATATTGAGATGTGTTTCTCTGTTAACACTTGCTGTGTTAAATAAAATGGATTAAAATGTAATACTTGAAAAAAAGTGCATTTTTTTACATTTCACCTCCACTTTGCTTTAATTCCTGTGAAACACCTAAAGGGCTAGCAAACTTACTAGATGCTGTTTTGAACACTTTGAGAGATGCTGTTTTTTAAAATAGCTGATATATGGGTTGCTTCTAATATATAGTCCCCTTAAGCCACTTCAGTACTGAACTGGTCTCTAAAAAAAGGTTTTGAAAATTGTCTTGAAAATGTGAAAAATTGCTGCTAAACTTAAAAGCCTTCTAACGACCTAAAAAAATAAAAGGACATTTAACCAGTTCAGGACCGGGCTATTTTGAGCCTTCAGGACCAGACATCGTTTAGCCATTTTTAGCTTGTGTTAGTTAAACGGCTATAACTTTTTTATTTGTTGGGCTAGCGACGTGATTTTTGCAATGTTTTTTTCCGTAGACAATGCAGGTTTTTTTTTAATCATTTTTATACACATCCTTTTTTCTATTTTAGAATTTTTAGGCTTAAAGTTTGAAAATAATAGTAAAAAAAGAAACTTTTTTTAATTTTCAGCTATTTTTTTTGGGTAATAACATAGTTTTACCCTAAAATAGACCTTTTATTTGTGATCGTCATTGTCTACCGTAAATTGTAATATATTACATGTCTATTTTAGGGTAATTGGGTCAGGGCTAGCGTCACGACAATGATTGGCGGGGGGGGGAACGTATTTTTTGTGGGGTGGGTATTTTATGTGTATTTATTAATTTTTTTTGTACTTTACTTTTACTTTTTAGTTACTATTGGCTGTCCCATCTTTTTCCCCTGTAACTGGGGCTGCACAGCAGGGCTGTGCTGGGTCTAGTAAGACCCAGCAGCAGTCTGCCACTAACGGCACCTGGCGATCATGTGACCAGTCACATGAACACCAGGACCAATAGAGACAGCGGCGCAGTAAATAGTCTATGGTGCGGGTTTTAAGGACCCTGACTGCTGGCCGTAAATACACAGTCAGCGGTCGGGAACCAGTTAAAAAATGATACCAACATAAAGTAGACATATTGGATGTTAATTAGTAACTATTTTGTGTGGTATGATTATCTGTCTTGCAAGCAGAGAAAATCAAATTTTGAAAATGCTGTTTTTTCAACATTTTCTATATATTTTAGTGTTTTTCACAAATAAACATAGAATGTATAGACTAAAATGTATCCCTACCATGAAGTACAAATGTGTCACTAAAAATAATAACAGAATCGTTTGGATAAGTAAAAGCATTACAAAGTTATTTCCACCAAAAATTTAACATCTCAGATTTGAAAAATTAGGTCCCGCTGACCTGATGGATTTGGGTTTTAGTGCAAGATACAGCTTCTATGTATCCAGGATACATAGAAGCTGTATCTCTAAAAGTATTTTTTTTTTAAAACAAACAATTAAAACATTGCATTAAACACCAGGGACACGCAGGACACGCTGTCACCAAAGCTATATCTCAAAAAGTCATTTTTTAAAAATAAAAAAAATTTAAAAGTTGCATTAAACACCACGATACATTGTTTAAAACAAATAAATAAAAGTGTTCAAAGGTTTACATCTGTCCATCTAGGAACCATAAGCGATTATGAATCAATTTCACCTTCTTTGGTGCAAATGAGAGTGACAAGAGGTGTACTGGAGAGGTATCAGCAAGACAACCCCCAAAAAACTAAATGGTTTTGCAGGTGGTGGCCACAGACAATTCCTTTCTCCTTATCCTTCCTGACTGATTATTTTCTAGTTTTGCATTTTGCTAGTGTCCTTGTCACTACTGGTACCATGAGGCGGTACCTGCATCCGATTCAGGTTGCATAGGTAGTCAAGCTCCTCCAGGATTGTACATCCATACGTGCCATTGCAAGATCGTTTGCTGTGTCTCCCAGCACTGCCTCAAGAGCAATGAGCAGATACCAAGACACGGCCATTACATGAGTAGAGCCGGATATGGCCGCAGAAGAGCATCAACCCATCAGCAGGACCAGCATCTGATCCTTTGTTCAAGGAGGAACAGGTGGAGCACTGCTACAGAGCTCTACAAAATGACCTCATACCGGTGTGCATATTTCTGACCAAACTGTCAGAAACAGACTCCATGAGGGTGTCATAAGGGCCCGACGTCCTGTAGTGGGCCCTTTGCTCACAGCCCAGCACCATGCAGATTTGATTGCATTTGCTACAGAACACCAGAATTGGCAGCTACGACATTGGTGCCTCGTTCTCTTCACAGATGAGAGCAGGTACACACTGAGCACGTGTCAGACATGAAAGAGTGAATGTCATGCTGTTTGCAACATCATCCAGCATGACCGGTTTGAAGGTGGGTCAGTGATGGTCTGGGGTGGCATATCCTTGGAGGTCACAAAAGCCTCCACGTGATAGCCAGCGATACCCTGACTGCTGTTAGTACCAGGATGAATTCCTTAGTGCAATTGTTAAACCTTATGCTGGTGAAGTGGGCCCTGGGTTCCTTCTGGTGCAGGACAATGTCCGATCTCATGTGCCCCGAGTGTGTAGGCAGTTCATGGATGACAAAGGAATTGATGCCATTGACAGGCCCTTATGTTCCCCAGACCTGAATCCAATGACGAACCTCTAGGAAAATATGAATCAGGGCATCCGACGCCACGAAGTACAGCCACAGACTGTCCAAGCGATCACTGATGTCCTGATCCAGCTGTCTCATCATGAGCATGCCCAGACATTGTTGGGAGTGCATACAAGCAGGTGGGGGCCATACACAATATGAGTTGACGTTATGAAATTCCGCAAATTGGATCCGCCGTTGATTTAAATTTTTTTCTTTGACTTTCGGCGTGATTTGAAATCTAGCCCTCAATTGGTTGATGATTTTGGTTTACATTGACCAATGATATGTTCTTTTGTTCTCAATGAATTTGACAGATTTTCAACTTAAATCGAATAAATTTATCGAATGTGAATTAAGTGTTCCCTCAATTTTTTTGAGCCGTGTAGTTATAACTATAGTCAAGGTCACTACAAACATGTGTCTGGCGAGGTTTGCATATAGGATTTTCCATGTAATAGCAGTCAAACTTTGAAACTCATGCCAGCAGAATTGGTTCTTGAAATGGTTTGCATGATATTCTTTCAACAAAAGGTATAACTTATCTATCTATATTTATAGGGTGATTAATCCTATGCCTCAGAGCTGTACAGACCCATAATACGGCACACATAAAAGTGTACGGGGCCCTACGTTTTTGACTCCATGTTATAGCAGCATTTTTCCTAAGGGCGTTGCTTTTAGGTAAGAATATCTCAGTAATATCGATCCGTACAGAGGCAGCAGAGGGCGACACATGGTGTCCTTACGGATCCATAGTACAGAGCTGTATGAACTGTGTGTTTCCTTACAGGCTCCATACACACAGCTTTACATGACATCATGCACAGATATTTTCATGGTCAATAGGGAATTTTTAAAAAAAAAATTAGAACAATGAATTACATATCAACATCAGGAATAAAAAGCTGTGCAGTGAGAAATGTCCTAACAATTTTGAACTTTCTATCCAAATATCTTATTCAAATAATTTTGCTCCACAAATTGACATATGTATACACCAACGTTATATTAACTGAAGTAAACCCCTATTGTAACAAGAGCTGTTTATTTTTTCATGCATAGATAATTATCATTTTAGCCTGTAAATCTATGGTTTTATTTATAACAAAGTAATAATGAAAATGTTTCTTGTCCGTGGGTTTTTGTTTGTATCATACTGTAATTATAATAATAGCATTCCATAGATAGTAGTAATAGTATTATACGACTAATGTACATTTACAAATTTATTTCTTTTGAAAAACCATAAAATTTTCTGAAATTTTTATTTAAGTTCCTGAATCCTGACAATTTAGTTAACCAGCTAACAACTTTGTACTGCTGGTAGATAACATTTTTTACTATTACAAATAAGCTTCACATAAGAAAGTTTTGTTATAGTATCCACTATAAATTTGTATATTGTCAAGTGCCAGAAATAAGCAATTATCGCAAGTCTCGTGAAAAAATATTACTTTTTGGCTGACTTACAGATCTTATATTACTGGTACCTTGATGTACTGTATTATTAAACCTGATTGTAGAATGGTAGCTTGTCCCTTCTTCGAGCCACAGCTGTTTCCCTATTAAATACTCCCCCATCTGTCTCTCCTTTTATAAAGCTGGAGGCAGTATAGCATAAGAAGTGAAGCAATTCAGTGCTATTTTGGATAAACATAACTGAAACTTGAACATTTGCCATCTTTGATGTTTAAATGCTGTATAGAGGGCTGTCAAAAACAAGTACATGTTTGAATTACAAGAATAAAAATGTGATTAGCTTTATATTCTAAATGATTTCTACATTAGCTGCCTGTAACAGAATTTTTATTGACTCACTATTAACAGGTTTTTAGTATTTTTTATGAATTGGTACCTGTGAAGTCAAGGTGTTATATTTAGATGATAATGTTATCATTCTACACTGCTGGTGACTATGTGCAGGCAATGCTTTTCACTGCAGGTAGGAAGGTACAGTTTGTGAATGCATTTCAGTGGAAGAATTGTCAACACAGCCTCATGGGTTTATTGAGATTGACCCTCGACGTTAATAACATTAGCCAATGGTGTCCTGTGGCTGAGAACAAGTACAAGATGAAAAGTGATGCCAGAGGCTGACAGTATAACAGATTGGCTCTCTATGCCACACTTTTGACACTATCTTGAATTTATGCTCTGATGAAGTTAGGATTTTCAGAGGGCAAATGGGTTAAAATCTCTCATAATTAGGTGTATATAAGTAGTAAACTGGCCATTTTATACATAACCTACATTTTGTCGTTTAAAACTGTAAATATTGTAACTGCAATTCATATTTCCCTTTCACAGTTACGCTGGTTGATGAAAAACACGTCCATCAAATTTAGGACTTAGCTATTTAATCTTAACTCCTTCCCGCTTTGGCCACTTTTGACCTTCCTGACAGAGCCTCATTTTTTAAATCTGACATGTTTCACTTTATGTGGTAATAACTTCAGAATGCTTTCACCTATCCAAGTGATTCTGAGATTGTTTTCTTGTGACACATTGCACTTTATGTTACTGGCAAAATTTGCTTGATACATTCAGTATTTAATTGTTAAAAACACCAAAATTTAGTGAAAAATTGCAAAAATTTGCATTTTTCTAAATTAAAATGTATCTGCTTGTAAGACGGACAGTTATACCACACAAAATTATTTCTAATTAACATCCCCCATATGTCTACTTTAAATTGTCATTGTTTTTTAAATATCGTTTTATTTTTCTAAGACGTTACAAGGCTTAGAACTTTAGCTGCAATTTCTCACATTTTCAAGAAAATTTGAAAAGGCTATTTTTACAGGGGGCAGTTCAGTTGTGAAGTGGCTTTGAGGGCCTTATATATTAGAAACCCTGAATAAGTCACCCCATTTTAAATACTTCACCCCTCAAAGTATTCAAAACAGCATTTAGAAAGTTTTTTTTAACCCTTTAGGCGTTTCACAGGAATTAAAGCAAAGTGGAGGTGACATTTACAAATTTCCTTTTTTTTTTGTTGCAGAAATTCATTTTCAATCCATTTTTTTTTGTAACACAGAAGGTTTTACCAGAAAAATGAAGCTCAATATTTGTTGCCCAGAGTCTGCAGTTTTTAGAAATATCCAACATGTGGCCATAGTGTGCTAATGGACTGAAGCACCGTCCTCAGAAGCAAAGGAGTACCTATTGGATCTTGGGGCCTCCTTTTTATTAGAATATATTTTAGGCACCATGTGTCACGTAGGGTTCATGGACCCACTGGGCCGTACCGCCTTGGCGGTATGGCAGCTGGCCAACAGGGTGCAGGTCAAAGTCTATAGTTCATATAGGGTACCTGTGGCAGCTCGGACAGTAGCATGGCAGGATCAGCTGGGACTAGGCAGTTGGTAGACGTCAGGCCTGGAGTAGCAGGACAGGCGTGGAATACAGCACAGCACGACTACAGCACAGCACGGCACATGACCAAGATAGCACGGGATACAGGTTACAGGATACAGGATACAGTGGGAACTGAAAAACACTGGGAGACCATTTGCTTAGACAAACTAGGATACGACAAACAATGCTCAGGCACTGCAGAAAGCGTCTGGACCCTACTTATAGTCCAGGGGGCTCATGGGCTAATTAGCACTAAAGTCCGGTGCGCACGCTGCCCCTTTAAGTGCGGGCACGAGTGTGCTCGCGCACCCAACGGGACCCGGCCGAGGTGAGTGGAAGTGAGCGCTGGCGTCTCCTGAGGAGGAGACTGGGGCCAGTGCTCGCCGACCCATGGCTGCGGCCATCAGGAGGTGAGTGAACCTGATGGCCCGCAGCCATGGACATGAAACCATGTCAGGTTT
Source organism: Rhinoderma darwinii (assembly GCF_050947455.1). Lineage (NCBI taxonomy): Eukaryota > Metazoa > Chordata > Amphibia > Anura > Rhinodermatidae > Rhinoderma > Rhinoderma darwinii. The sequence goes on from NC_134690.1 coordinate 266,996,747, forward strand.
GAAGGGCTCTTATGGTGCCAAAACAGTGGAAATCCCCCAAAAGTGACCCCAATTGGGAAACTAGACACCTCAAGGAAATTATCTAGGGATATAGTGAGCATTTTGACCCCACAGGGTTATAGCAGAAAATATTGGAAGTAGGCCATGAAAATTAAAGTCTACATTCTTTCAAAGAAAATGTAGGTATAGCGAATTTTTTTTCTCATTTCCACAAGGACTAAAGGAGAAAAAGCACCGCAACATTTATAAAGCAATTTCTCCTGATTAAAACAACACTCCACATATAGTCCTAAATGGGTGTTTGGACACACGGCAGGGCTAAGAAGGGAAAGAGCGCCATTTGGCTTTTGGAGCTCAAATTTAGCAGGAATGGTTTTCGGAAGCCATGTCACATTTGCAAAGCCCCCGAAGGTACAAAACAGTGGAAACCTCCCACAAGTTATCCCATTTTGGAAGCTACACCCCTTGAGGAATTTATCTACGGGTGTAGTGAGCATTTTGACCCCACAGGGGTTTTATAGATTTTATTAGAATTGGGCAGTGAAAATAAAAACAATCCTTTTTCTTCAATAAGACATAGCTTTAGCTAAAAAAAAAAATCATTTTCTCAACAAAGAAAGGAAAAAATGAACCACAACATTTGTAAAGCAACTTCTCTGGAGTACGGAAATATCCCATATGTGGTCATAAACTGCTGTTTGGGCACAAAGTAGGGCTCAGAAGGGAAGGAGTGCCATTTAGCTTTTGGAGTACAGATTTTACTGGATTGGTTTCTGGTTGCTATGTCGCATTTGCAAAGCCCCTGTGGGAACAAATCAGTGGAAACCCCCCACAAGTGACCCCATTTTGGAAACTACACCCCTCAAGGTATTCACCTAGGGGTGTAGCGAGCATTTTAATCCCGCAGGTGTTTTGCAGAAATTAGTGTGCACTCGATGTTGCAGAGTGAAAATTTTATTTTTTCCATAGATATGCCAATATGTGGTGGCCAGCTTGTGCCACCATAACAAAACAGCTCTCTAATTATTATGCTGTGTTTCCCAGTTTTAGAAACACCCTACATGTGGCCCTAATCTTTTGCCTGGGCTATCGACAGGGTTCAGGAGTGAGAGAGTACCATGCGAAATTGAGGCCTTATTTGGCAACTTACACAGTATTGGTTCACAATTGCAGAGGCTCTGATGTGAAATAATAAAAGAAACCGCTGAGAAGTGACCCCATTTTGGAAACTACACCCATCAAGGCATTTACTAGGGGTGTAGTGAGCATTTTCACCCCACAGCTCTTTTCCATAAATGATTGCGCTGTTGATGGTACAAAGTAAAAATTAAAATTTTTCCCTAGATGTGACATTTCAGTGGGAAATATGTCATGCCCAGCTTGTGCCACTGGAGATAGACAAAAATTGTTAAAAGGGTTCTCCCAGGTATGGCGATGCCATATATGTGGAAGTAAACTGCTGTTTGGGCACGCTGTAGGGCTCAGAAGGGAAGGAGCGCCATTTAGCTTTTTAAAGCATGGATTTTGCTTGGTAGTAGTTTTGTTTGGAGTTTTACTGGTATTTCAATTTATAATATGGGGCATACGTGAGCTGGGCAGAGTACATCAGGGGCATAGTCAGGTGGTATAATAATGGGGTAAACAATAAAATAATCCATAAATATTTGTTACGCTGTGAAGCAATCATTTATGCATAGGCCAGTGTCGCACTGATAAATGTCCTTTATTATCCCCCTTTTGGTCCACACTCCACACCTTTGCAGTTTGGGGAATTTTGCTGTGAAGTGTTGTCCTGGTATAATACGGGTACCCTCGCTTCCAGCAGATATGTTTGGGTCCTCCCCTTCCTGGTTCCCTAATTTTAGGGCCTTGATAAATCGCCACTTGAAACAGAAGAAATGTTCCCCTCGGGCTGGCACAACTGTATATTTTTCTTTCCTGACTTATTTCAGCCTTAACTAATTAAATTTTTTCATAGACGTAGTGGTATGAGGACTGTTTTGTTGCGGGACGAGCTGTAGTTATTATTGGTATCCTTTCGGGGTACATGCGACTTTTTGATCACTTGTTATCCTTTTTTTTGGGAGGCCAGGTGTTCAAAAAACAGCAATTCTGCCATAGTTTTTTCTTTTTTTTTATAAAGCGGCTAAACCAAATTTATAGAACTTTTTTCTGTTTTACAACTTTTTGCACAATAAAATTACTTTTGCAAATTGAGGCTATGTTCACACGGAGTATTTTGGGGGAGGAATATCTGCCTCAAAGCTCCAAACGGAATTTTGAGGCAGATATTCCTCCCCCAAAACACTCCGTGTGAATAGCAATTATCGCGCCGTTTTTCGCCCGCGGCCATTGAGCGCCGCGGGCATAAAACACGCTTTCTCCTGCCTCCCATTGAAGTCAATGGGAGGTCGGACGCGGAAGCGCCCGAAGATAGGGCATGTCGCTTCTTTTTCCCGCGAGGCAGATTTACTGCTCGCGGGAAAAAGACGCCGACGCCTCCCATTGAAATCAATGGGAGGCGTTCTCGGGCCGTTTCTGCCGAGTTTTGCGACGCGGTTTCCGCGTCAATAAACTCGGCAAAAGACCCCGTGTGAACATAGCCTGAATGTATTTTTTCTGTCGCCAAGCTGGAAGGGCCATAACTTTTAAAATTTTTCGTCAACGGATCTGTATGAGGGCTTGTGCTTTGCGAGACGAGTGATAGTTTTCATAGGTACCATTTTTGGATACATGCGACTTAACCCCGTTTTTTTACGGCGTTCACTGCGCAGGACAAATAACATTTTATTTTTATAGTTCAGGTCGTTACAGATGCGGCGATACCAAATATGTATGGTTTTATTTATTTTTTTCAATAATAAATGACTTGATAATGGAAAAAGGGCGATAGTGTTTTATGTTATAACTTGAAACTTGTATTTTATTTTTTACAGCTTTTATGTTTATTTTATTTTTTTTACACTTTTTTTTTACACTTTTCTTTAGTCCCACTAAGGGACTTGAAGGTCCAACTCTTTGATTGATGTTCTAATACATTGCACTACCTATGTAGTGCATTATATTAGAACTGTCAGTTGTTCACTGACAGCAAGCCGATCAGGCTCCGGTCGGGTCCTAATCGGCTTCCGTAATGGCAGACAGGAGGCCATTGTTAGGCCTCCTGTTGCCATAGTAGCCGTTGGCAGCCTTGCCATCGCATGGCTGGCTGCCTATTTGCTACAAACTACTTTGATGCAGCAATCGCATTGGATCGCTGCATCGAAGGGGTTAATGGCAGGAATCGGGGCTAGTAACATACAGCGGACATTCACTGCTGATGACGCCGGCTCAGCTTCTGAGCCGGAAGCTGAGCTGGCGCCATCTTGCCGATAGTACCAGAAGCCTTTTATGCCCCGCCAGCGAGCGGGGCATAAGAGGCTTCCGTTGGCTTCCGTTGCTGGCAGACCGGGAGGTAAGTATTAGGCTTCCGATCGCTATTGCAGCCACCGGCAACTCATCGATCACGTTGCTGGGCTGCCGGTGGCTAAAAACTCCTCACTGCTGCGATCTCTATTGAATGCAGTATCTGAGGGGTTAATCGGCCTGGAGGTGATGGTGCGGGCTCTGCTCCTGGCCCGCACTATCACTGCGACGTAATGGTACTGCGCTTTGCGGGAAGCCCTGCCCGACAGCACTGTATATATGCGGCGGATGTTGGGAAGGGGTTAAAGGGGTTTTCCGAGTTATTTAAAGAATTGGCCAATGTAGGAGGGATGTAAAAAAAAATGCCCCGTCGTTCCAGCGCCGCCGCTTCCATTCCTTCCCGCTGCTGTGTATTGATGTAGCAGCAGTATACCCACATGGGGCGTCTAGTGTGGTGATATTTTCTGTGGGACATATCATGCAATCTACAGGTTGGTATAGCCTTTTGAGCCTGTGATTTTGGGCTCTCCTCTACATTTGTTAAGCAGTGTTAACATATTGTTCATTATTATATCTTTGAACTTATGCTATATACCTTGGTTAGATGTATATGACCATTACGTTGGTGTGTACTTTTCTTGCTATACCCTTTGGTTTGGACTGAGAAACCTGTACCATACCATATCACATGATGTTTGTAGTTTACTAGCATGCTATGTGTATGTGTCCCTGTTGTATCTCCACGCTATTCTTTTACTACTTGTATCATTGATTTTATCGTCTGATAGCCAATATATTGTTATGTGTATTTCAATAAAGTTTTTCATATTTTCATGGTACAAATTGTGTGCTGTATGTTATTTATCCAGGCATGGATATGTTATATATGTCTTCACATTTCGTGATAGGTATTTGAGTATACCCACATGATTGCTTGTATACCCACATGATCGCTGCAGCCAATCACAGGTCTCAGTGGGTATACGGCAAAGGATCTCTGAGGCCAGTGCTTGGCTGCAACAATCACATATGGGCATACGGGTACGTCATCGCTGCAGCTATGTCAATAAATAGCGTCAGGGAGGAACGGAATGGCAGCACTGGAAACAGGGGGTTCCGTGAGGTAAGTAATGGCCCTGTTTTTTTCTGCATCCCCCTACATTTGACAATTTTTTAAATAACTCAGAAAATGCCTTCCTAAGGATATGTTCACACTAGTCAGATTTGTTGCAGAAATGTCAGAAAAATCCATTCCATCTAAATAGGGTTGTTTCTGCAGCATGTGCATGTAATTCTTCAAACCCCACTATTGCGATAATGGGAGAGTTGCAGAAATTTATGCTGCAATTTGCTGCCAGCGTACAGTGTATACCCTTAAGTTGATGATAGAAACACCTTTCTTCCATATGCAAATGCTTTTCCCTAGTTCGTTGCAGAGTTCTTAATTTATTGTTGATATTCTAATCACTTATATAAACAATTTTTTTCTAACCAATTTTTTTTTTAAAAGTCTGGTGACCAAAATGATAATACCCCATATTTTAGATGTGGTCTTACAAATGATTTTCAAAGAGACAATATGATATTTGAATCACATATTTTTCTCACGTTTTTTATATGCCCTAAAATTTTCACTGCTTTTGCAGATGCTGCTTGGTATTAAATGCTGTTGCTTATTCCATTCACTGTATACTATGATATACCCTCACCGCAGCCTTGGTGTATAACGTAACATTAATTGAAAGAACATTTTGTCTATTTAACTGCTTCCTCAGATGTTTCTGTAATATTTCACAATCAAGGAGAGTTTTAATAATTCTACATAATGTTGTGTCATCCCAGAAAATTGGCTTTTTATGGTCATTAAAAACAAAATAAATGTGCCCAGTACAGAGCCATGTGCTACAAAATGCTAACTGTAGACCATTTTGAAAAATAATTTAAAAAAAAAGGCCCTTACTAACTCATAGGGGCAGGTTAAAAACCAATTCCCAACAAAATGCAAACAAGCCATAATGCTATATGGGGGAGGTAGCACAGGTGCAAAATAATGATAAGCATCCACTCACACGCATATCATCCATGAGTGGGTGACTGCTTAGTATTATCATTGCACACAGATATGGCTTCTATAGGGTGCCAGTCAGGACATCATGCTGGCTTAAAGTCTATTCTGGTGGGCTGCCCAGCACATTCTAAGTGTACATATCACACACAATACTGACACCCCATTGTCCCCCAACATCACAAGGCCAGACTGCATCCTGCAAAAATGATAAGCAATAAAACATTTTTTTTTTTTTTAATTATTTTTATTTTGTTCAAATATTATAACATAAAATAAGATATATAAATTTGGTATCAACATATTTTCACTTAACCGCAGAATAAAGTTAGTAATTTTTACCGCACAATGAACGCTGTAAAAAGAAAACCCAAATAAACTATATCAGAATTAATACTTACATAGTTACATTGTTAGTACAGGTGAAAAATGACATATGTCCATCAAGTTAAACCAGGGGATGGGAGAAAGAGTAGGGATACTGTATTAGTAAAATATAAACCTTTGTTTTACCCCTATAAAACCAGAGGAAGGTCTAGAAAAAAAAAAGGACACATAAGGCATTAATTAATCTGCCCTAAAAAGGAAAAATTTCCCTCCTGATCCCAATTGGCGATCAGACTAGATGAACATTCAAACAAGAATTGTATACAATTACTGTATTTTTCAATTCCACCCCACAATTTTTTTGTAAAAAGTTTCTCAGTACATTATATGATATATTAAATTGTAGCAATAAAAAATACAATTCTTCCTGAAAAAACAACTCATCATAGAAAAATGAAAACGCTATTGCTCTTGGAATGTGTGTTCAAAAAACTAAAACAAAAAGTGGCTTAAGAAATTAAAAATACTCATAAAAACGGACATTGGAGAAATTTAGTAAGCAAAGTTTATCAGAATTCCGGTATAAATTGTGCCAAAAAAGTGGCGCACTTTACATGGTGTGCTCCAAATTTATTATGTGTTTTAGACACTTTTTTCACCTTCTTCAAAGGTTTTGAAAAGAAAGAGAATCTAAAAAAAAAGACGCATGGCTAAGAGTAGTTGTAAAATGTGCCAGATTTATTAATTAACCCCTTTAGGACGCAGCCTGTTTTGGCCTTGTGGCACAGCCGATTTTTTCAAATCTGACATGTGTCAATTTATGTGGTAATAACTCCGGAACGCTTTTACCTATCCAAGCGATTCTGAGAATGTTTTCTCGTGACATATTGTACTTGATGTTTGTGAAAAAATGTGGTCGATAAATTCAATATTTATTTGTGAAAAACTTCAAATTTTAGCAAAAATTTGCAAAAATGACCATTTTTCTAAATTTAAATGTGTTTGTTTGTAAAACAGAAAGTGATACCACTCAAAATAGTTACCAGTTAACATCCCCATATGTCTACTTTATGTTTGCATCATTTTTTTTCACGTACTTTTATTTTTCTAGGACGTTACAAGGCTTAGAACTTTAGCAGCAATTTCTCATATTTTCAAGAAAATGTCAATTGGCCATTTTTTCAGGGACCAGTTCAGTTCTGAAGAGGTTTTGAGGGCCTTATATATTAGAAAGTCCCCATAAATCACCCCATTTTGAAAACTGCACCCCTCAAAGTATTCAAAACCACATTCAGAAAGTATTTTAACCCTTTAGGCGTTTCACAGGAATTAAGGCAAAGTAGAGGTGAAATGTACACATTTTTTTTTTTTTGCCACAATTCATTTGTAATAATAAAAAAATCTGTAACACAGAAGGTTTTACCAGAGAAACGCAACTCAATATTTATTGCCCAGATTCTGCAGATTTTAGAACTACCCCACATGTGGCCCTAGTGTCCTAATGGACTGAAGCACCGGTCTCAGAAACAAAGGTGCACCTAGAGGATTTTGGGGCCTCCTTTTTTTAGGAATATATTTTAGGCACCATGTCAGGTTTGAGGAGGTCTTGTGGTGCCAAAACAGTCGAAACCCCCCAAAAGTGACCCTATTTTGGAAACTACACCCCTCAAGGCATTTTACTAGGGGTATAGTTAACATTTTGACCCCACAGTTTTTTTGCAGAATTTAGTGGAATTGGTCTGTGAAGATGAAAATCACCTATTTTTTTGTGGAAACATAGAATTTTTTCATTTTTACAAGGAATAAAGGAGAAAAAGCACCCCAACATTTGTAAAGCAATTTCTCCCGATTACGGCAATACCCCATATGTGGTCGTAAACTGATGTTTAGACCCACAGCAGTGCTCATAAGGGAAGGAGCGCCTTTTTGATTTTGGAGCGCAGATTTTGCTGGGTTGGTTTTTAGTGCCATGTCCGGTTTGCAACACCCCGGAGGGACCAAAACAGTGGAAACCCCCCAAAAGTGACCCCATTTTGGAAACTACACCCCTCAAGGAATTTTTCTAGGGGTATAGTGAGCATTTTGACCCCACAGGATCTTTTTTAGAGCTAAGGTGACCAAAAAACAACGATTTTGGCACTTTCAATTCTTTATTTCTTACAGCTTTCACTGTGTGCAATAAATTAAGTTTTACTTTATTCTGCCGGTCGGTACGATTACGGCGATACCATATGTGTATAGTTTTTTTTAAAGTTTTGCAGCGTTTGCACAATAAAATTACGTTTCTATAAAATAATTTATTTTCTGAGACACGCTATTCTGAGCCGTAACTTTTTTAGGCTGGGTTCACACGACCACTTTAACGTCCGTAATCGACGGACGTATTTCGGGCGGAAGTCCCGGACCGAACTCAGTGCAGGGAGCCGGGCTCCTAGCATCATAGTTATGTACGATGCTAGGAGTCCCTGCCTCTCTGCAGGACAACTTTCCCGTACTGTAATCATGTTTTCAGTACGGGACAGTAGTTCCACAGAGAGGCAGGGACTCTTAGCATCGTACATAACTATGATGCTAGGAGCCCAGCTCCCTGCACTGAGTTCGGTCCGGGACTTCCGCCCGAAATACGTCCGTCGATTACGGACGTTAAAGTGGTCGTGTGAACCCAGCCTTATTGTTTCGTCAAAAAAGCTGTGGGAGGTCTTGTTTTTTGCGGGACGGGTTGTAGTTTTTATTGGTACTATTTTGGGGTAAATGCGACTTTTTGATCACTTTATAGGAAAACAAAAACTTATTTTGACACTTTTACAAAACATTTTTATTAACTTTTTTTTACTTTTTACACTTTATTTTTTTGTTTATTAACTTTTCTTTTACTTTTTACACTTTATTTTTTTGACCTGCAGCTCTGATCGCTGCTAGAATACATTACACTACCTAGGTAGTGTAACGTATTCCAACTGTCAATGTGACGTCACAGTCACTCTGACAGTTGGTCTACGAGGATCAGCAGAGGCTGATCCTCATAGGCTGACATACATGGCAGACTTGGGGGCCGTTGTCTGGCCCCCGGGTGCCATCACAAGCATCAGAAGCCCCCACGATTGCATGGGGGCTGCTGATGCGCTACAAACCCGCTACATGCGGAGATCGCAATCGAGCCCCGCATGTAATGGGTTAATTGCCGAAATCAGCGGCGATGAGCCGCTGATCGGCAACACTGGAGTGTCAGCTGTCAGGGACAGCTGATCTCCAAGTTCCCGATGCACACTGTCGCCGACAGTGTGCCATCGGGAACGACACAGTGACTTCCTGTCACTGACAGGAAGCCTATCAGGACCAGCCGAAGGTTGGTCCTGATGGGCTTCTGTCCATGGCAGACCCGGAAGCCATTGTTTGGCTTCCGTTTGCCATAGTAACTATCGGCAAACCCCGCGATTTCGGACCGGGGTCTGCCGATATGTTAGAAACCCCCAAAATTAGGCGATTGCACCTGATCGCCGAATTTAAGGGGTTAATTCGCCGAAACCAGCGGCAAAGGACCGCTGGTCGGCAAGAGGGGAGTGTCAGCTGTCGGCGACAGCTGACCTCCCGGTTCCCGGTGCACACTGTCGCCGACAGTGTGCACTGGGAAAAACTCAGTAACTGTACGTCCTTGTGCGCTAAGACACTGGCAGCAGGGACGTACAGTTGCGTCCTGGTGCGCCTAGGGGTTAACAGTGTCACAATTTTTTGGTGCAAAATACAAGTGAAAAGTACACCAAGAGTAAATAAACTAAGGCTGTGTTCACATCTGCGTCAGGGCTCCGTTTCGACGTTCCGTCAGAGCTTTCTGTCGGAACAGAGCCCTGACTGACACAAACGGAACCCATAGGAACTCATGCTCCATTGGGATAAATTTTTAGAAAGATTTTGTTTGTCTGGTTTAACATATAGGACTGTTTTTTCATACCATCTTTAGTCCTTCTTCAAACAGGGTTTCTGTCTGGCATTTTAAACTACAAAAAGGCAACGCATGTACAAATGCCAGCATTATTTAAATATAAAAGGTATTTTTACATGCATTTTTATTAGCATTATTTTATTTGTAACATTTTAAAGATAGTTAGATAGGTTGAAAAAAGACACATGTCCATTGAATTTAACCTTTCTCTCAAGCTTAACTCCTTAACGCCGAAGGACGGATATATCCGTCCTCAGCAGCTGCTAGTTCGCGCAGGAGGACGGATATATCCGTCCTGTGATGGCGCGGGTACTGACACTGTACCCACGCGATCAGCGGCAGGAGCACGGCTGTTATACACAGCCTGGCTCCTGCTGCAACTGCCGGAATCGAAGCGCACTCCGATTCCGGCAGTTTAACCCATTAAATGCCGCTGTCAATAGTGACAGCGGCATCTAATGTGTTTGACAGAGGGAGGGAGCTCCCTCTGTCACCCGATCGGCGCCCCCGCAAACAAATCGCGGGTTACCGTCGGGTTTCCATGACAGCCGGGGGCCTAACAAAGACCCCCAGGTCTGTCTTCAGCAAATGTTAGGCGATGCCGGAGGCATGACAGGCTGCCACATGACAGTTTTACTCTGACAGGCAATAATGCTTTGGTATACTAAGTATACCAAAGCATTATACATGCGATCAACAGATCCCATAGTGAAGTCCCCTGGTGGGACTTAAAAAAAAATTGTCAATCAGTTAAATAAAGTTTGTGGAAAAAAAAAAAAGATGACAGTCAAAATCAAATAAAAAATATGCCCAAAAAGTGGTTTTATTTAGTAAAAGTGTCAAAACAAATAACACATACACATATATGGTATCCCCGCGATCGTAACAACTTGACCAATAAAATGAACAAAGTAAAGTAATCAAATGGGTTCCTCAATCTGTTTTGGTCATTTTAACATGACGAGTTGTATAGTTTTGGATTATCGGAGATGGCTATAGTTACGGATTACATGCCATCACTTTTTGAGATGGAATACCCTTTTAATGAATGAGTACATAGGGGAGTATTAGTCCTAGTACTCCCAGCATAGACTACAATTGAGCAGAACAGCAGTGCTCAACTATTCTAGGGATAATAAGTAGTCACATGGGAAGGCTGTGCAGGAGGACAGTCTACAGGATTCCTTAGATTGGCAGTTTTGGGCAGGATCTCAAGGCATATGAGTGGAAATCTCTGCAGGAAAATAACACTGCAGTGCCAGTGTGCAGTGTACGGGAGGAGCTGCAGGTGGAAGCTGTGTGCCCCCTTTTCCACCCAAAAGTACCATCCAGATTCAGGGTGCATTTAGACATGTTGGTCCTATGGTGTTTTTTGTTGCGATTTTTACAAAATCGTGTAAAAATCATCACAAAACCAGCATCCCTAAATATACCTTAACATGGGTAAAACATGGGTGCTGCTTAGAAAGTGTGACTTCACATTTAGTGTGATTTGTCACTTAGGTCTGGGAGCCTAAAGGCCTTATTACACAGGCCAATGATCGGGCAAATGAGCGTTCATATGAATACTCATTCCCGATCATTGCCCTGTATAATCGGGGCAACGATCATCTGATTAATGAACACTCATTCATTGGCTAATTTGCTCTTTTATGCAGAATAAAAAAATCATTGTTGTCGGCAGCACATCTCCCTGTGTAATCAGGAAGATGTGCTGCCAACATGATGAAAATGTATAGGGACGAGCAATTGTACGTAACATGTACATGACATCTGCGGACTTCATTGCGGAATTTAGAATCTCCATTGAAGTCAATGGAGAACTTCCGCAATGAGTCCGCAACCAGTCCGCCACACGTGCGCAACATCCATTGTATGCTGCGGACACCAAATTCCACACCGCAGCCTATGCTCCGCAGCGGAATTTTCCGCATCGTCTAAACGAACCCTACTAAAAAGCAGTGGAAGGCAATGGAGAAACAGGTCCGCTGCTGATTAACGCTGCGGAGTGTCCGTAGCGGAATTCCAGAGCAATTCCGCCACGTGGGGCTTTGCCCTAAGACAGACAATGACTCTCTTTAACTCAGTCAATATCCTCCTTTAACCTTCACTCTAGACTTTTGAGACTGCGCCTGCAGGCAATGTGCATGTGTCCGGCTGAGAAATGGGAGCATTTATAGCCCTCTGCTGCCGTGCCCGATGCAATCTTCCGCTGGGGCTAATCTGGCACTTGACCTAGTCCAAACACTGCTGACATTCCTAGGGCTGGGAGGCCTGGCAAAAGGGAAGTATCTAATCCAAATATGTAATAATGTGACTGCGCATGCACTAAATTATTAAGTAAAAAATACTGGCACTTGCTATTGCCAGTAAAAAAACAATACTTTTACTGGTGTCCCAGTGTTAATACAGGTTGGGCCAGTGGTTTGCCAACCTGGTGGCATACATACCCAGCGTATCCATGCATTACATTTGAATTGCCGGATTGTAATGCTACATTTCCGCTGCAGGGGAAATGTGTGGCCGGCCATGGCTTCCCCTTACAATAATAGCTGATCAGCGGGGGATAGGGGGGAGCTTATTTTTTTTAAAAAGGTGTTGTCTACATTTTCCACATTTGGAACAATGTAGTGTTGCAGCTTAATACTGCTTTGTCTTGGACTGTTTGCTAGACAATACAGTTTATTTAGACCCTCAAGTGGACCAGCATTTATTATGGGAATTGGTATGTTTTCTACATTCCTTGGTTGTTAACCTGCCTCTATGAACTGAGAATAATCCTCTGTTAATTATGACATACAGAGCATGGAGGGGGACTAGAAATAAAACTTAAACAGGACTAATGACCTCCTGGAAAACCTCATGAAGTAATAGGAAACCTGTCACAGTTGTGGGGAATGTGGCCACAGTCACTTGGTTGAGAGTACCTGGATAGCTGGTTTATTCATGTTACTTATAGATCGCCAACATATTCCGCAGCACTGTACAAAGGTCCACACTTACTGTCCCCATTGCGGATCACAATCTAAGTTTCCTATCAGTAGGTTTGTTTGTTTTTTGGGTGTGGGAGGAAACCGGAGTTCCTGGAGGAAACTGGCACTGTTTTGGCTTGCTAAAAGTGGTTTGTATAACAAGTGGAGTTACTAAACCGGAGTTAAAAAGAGGAGTTAAAGCCCCAGTGAGTACTCTTCTTTTCTTTTACTTTAACAATTGTTCACAGTTTTTTTGTAACTGGGATAATGGATAGCAAGATTGGAGGTTTTCTTCAGTGCACAGTTTGCCATATGTATGCACAACTGGAGCAGGAGTTCCAGGGTGAATACCTCGGTAGCAGATGTGAGCATGTTTTTCACCTGGAAGCTCGCATTAGAGATCTGGAGGAGCAAAATGCAACACTGGGGGCGATAGATAATCTTGAGCGGAGCATGCTGCTCACTGAGCAAGCAGTTAGTGGGGTAGAACTGGAGGATGAAGACATGGGTCAGCAGGATCAGGCAAGTAGCTGGGTTAATGTAGTTAGGGGCAGTAGAAAGGGGTCCCGTTTCTGATATTCCAAGCAAAATTGCCAAGTTGGGTGATGATGCGAGGGTTGGATTTATTAGTCACGGAAGCCGTAAGACTGGGTATCATGTCCCAAAGGGAAGCCAAAAGTTAACCACCCGGTAATGGCTATTTTTCATTCCTTACCCAAAATCCATAAATCCGGCTTCCCTCCACCTTTTCACCCCATTGTTGCTGGAATTGGCTCATTGAACGAGAATTTATGCCTTTGGGTTGATAGTCTCCTTCAGCCACTTATATCAGCTATTCCTGGGTACATCCAGGACACAAAACATGTCCTACATGTGCTCAGCAAAATAGTTTGGCAACCGCATTTTTCTTGGGTCACAGCTGATGTCACTTCACTGTATACTGTAATCCCACATTATCTTGCCAACTGTGCTTTGCTTTGGTTTTTAGACATGTACAGCAGCTATACTGTGGATTTGAAGGAATTTATTGTTTCTGCTGTTATGTATCTATTGGGCCATCATTTCTTTATGTTTAATCATACTTATTATTTGCAAACATCAGGGGCATCCATGGGAGCAAAATTCTCCCCTTCTTTAGCCATCATATACATGACTTGTTGGGAAAAACAGTACATCTTTGATGGGGACGGCCCTTGTGCTCTGTCATGTGTCTGGTATGGCCGCTACTTAGATGACCTCCTCTTTATTTAGGGGTCCGATGCGGCGACCATACCAGACTTCATTGAATATTTAAATTCAAACCCCTTGAATCTCAAATTTACATACACTTGCCATCCCAGACAGATTCCCTTCTTGGATCTGTTGCTTACCGGTGAAGTACATCTTACATCAGTTGACACGGTGTCATTCCGAAAGAGCACGGCAGGTAATACCACCCTGCATGCTACTTCATGTTACCCGTCCCATATCATCAAAAGTATCCCAGTGGGTGAGTTTATTAGAGCGGAACGCAATTGCTCCTCTCCTGCTACTTTTGACCTAGAAAGTGACATCCTCATGAGTAAACGACATGATCGCAAGTATCCTCGCTGGATGCTAATCCGTGCCCGCAATATCTCCTTAGAACGCGATAGGGATACTTTGCTGGGAGTTTCTCACTATGGGGAGATACAGAGTAAAAAAAATATCAGCACCCCCGTGTTTTTCTCCACTTCCTTCAGTGTAGAATACTGCAGCATATGTAATATTATCAAAAAATATATTCCCATCTTGCATCAGGACCCTTTATACTCCAAGGCTTTAGAACATGGTCTTAAATGTGTGCCTAAAAAGGCCCGTACGATTGGTTCTATGCTATTCCCAAATCTGTTCTTCACAAAAAAACAGACCCCCACTTGGCTTAACTATAAAGGTTGTTTCAAATGCAATCATACTAAATGCATCTCCTGCAACACAATCAAAACATCCACTGAATTCACATCCACAGACAATAACAAAACATTCAAAATAAAACAATACATCAACTGTAACACGACATATATGGTTTATTTAATCACGTGTACTAAATGTAAACTACAGTATATTGGGAGCACGTCCTGCAGTCTCAAAACGTGCATCCGCCACCATCTATCAAACGCATTGATTAAGAACCGCAACATCTCAGCGGTGTCTTTTCATTACGCATCATGTCATAATGGAGATGTATCTTTCCTTATTGTACAAGGTATAGAAAGGGTTAATTGCTCTTCCAGGGGTGGAGACCATTTTAAACCACTCAGGAATAGAGAGGCTTTCTGGATGTTTCTACTTGGTACCTGTGCACCTAATGGGTTAAACCGCCGACTAGATCTCATCCTTTTCTATTAAGATTGTTTTCTCTTACATAGTCCCTCACATCTATTGTTAGTGCTGTATGAAATTTGTAACATTGATATGTGTCTTTTTCTCTAATCAACTGCTTTTAACACACACCTGATTTTAGAACATGTGATTATTTCTCTGTTAATGATTGGCTGCATATATACACATATATATATATATATATATATATATATATATATATATATATATATATATATATATATATATATATATATATATATATATATTTATATAGTGTGTGTATATATGCAGCCAATCATGAACAGAGAAATAATCACATGTTCTAAAATCAGGTGTGTGTTAAAAGCTTCCTGTGTGATTTGTTTGCTATGCTATGCCACTTGGGCCTGAAACCGGTCAGCTTCTGTTCTATGTGTTGTCCCTGATTTTATGGAACCTCAATAAAAGACGCATTTTGTTCAAGATATTGATGCTGAAACCTTCTTGCCCTTTCATGATGTGAACTGAGCCTAATATAGATTCCTGTGTATTATGGAGCAGCAGGAGGAGGCTAGTAGAAGCAAAAGCAGAGGTAAATCCTGTCACAGCTTTCTCCTCAGTGTGGTGTAGCTGCTGGCTCTGTGTGTACTAGTATGTAGTAAGAGACCCAGATTAAGGCCCCATGCACACGACCGTAGAAATCGTCCGTAATTGCAGACTGTAATTACGGTCCGCAATTACGGACCCATTCATTTCTATTGACAACAGACGCTTTCTCGTATATTTGCGGGAAGGTTTTCTGGCCATAGAAAGCCTCTGCAAAAGTTAGGACATGTCCTATCTTTTGCTTTTTACAGACCGCTCTCCCATACTTTATATGGGAGCACGCAGGGCCGTACAGTCTATAGGATGCAGATACAATTACATGCATAAGCGATGAATGGCGAGGCACAGAACGTGCCCCGTTATTCAGCGCCTTTCAATGACGTAAGCGGCACGATGACATCATCGCGCCGCTTGCGTCATTGATTGACAGGGCAAGGCAGCTTGCCAATCAGCGCCTTTCAACAAGATAATGTTGAAAGGCGCTGATTGGCCAGGCAGAATGACTTGCCCTGCCACTCAGCGCCTTTTAACGACGCAAGCGGCACGATGTCAACACACCACTTGTGTAGTTGAATGACAGGGCAAGGCAGCCTTCCAATCAGCACCATTCAACGACGCAATGTTGAAAGGCACTGATTGGCCGGGCAGAATGTTTTGTCACGCCACTCAGCGCCGCTTGTGTCATTCAGCCCCAGCAGACCTACTTAGAAGAGAGCAGTCCTGCATTGCAAGGGGGCGGATAGGAACTGGTTTAGGTGAGTATGTAAAGTTTTTTTCTGTTAAAAGTGTGAGGGGTTATATGTGGAGCACTACCTACAGGGGTAGGGCTGTACGTGGGGGCTATATGTGGAGCATTATCTACAGGGGGGCTGTATGTGTGGGCTATATGTGGAGCACTATCTACAGGGAGGGCTGTATGTGGGGCTATATGTTGAGCACTTTCTACAGGGGGTGGGAGTTATATGTGGAGCACTATCTACAGGGGTGGGGGCTATATGTGTAGTACTATCTACAGTGGGTGCTGTATGTGGGGAACTATATGTTGAGCACTATCTACAGGGGGTGGGGGATATATGTGAAGCACTATATACAGGGGTGGGGGTTCTATGTGGGGCACTGTCTACAGGGGGCTCTATGTGGGGCACTGTCTACAGGGGCCTCCATGGGGGCACGGTTTTCAGGGGGCTCCATGGGCGCCACTGTCTACAGGGAGCTCTATGGGGGCACTGTCTACAGGGGGCACTGTGTGTGTGTGTGGGACAAAGTGTATGGTGCTATTATAATGAGGGATAAAGTGTATTGTTCTACTAGAATTGGGGGTGCAATGTATGGTGCTATTATATTTATGGGCATTGTGTGTGCACCATGACAATTTTATCTTCATTTATAGGTGCAGAAATGTTTGAAAAGTGAGAACCTGAAAACATCTGAGCGTAAAACTGCAGAAATGAGCCGTGGCCAGGAGAAGTCATCATAGAGTTCTGGACCGGATGGAGACGTCACCTGTGAGTCACTTATTGTAAATATTTATTCTGCCTCTAATCAGTACTGTAGTCACTGTATGATCTGCAGCGAGATAATGGGTGGTATGATTTTTTTTTTTATGAGGCTGCTAGTGATTTAGAACAGCCATGGGGTTGTCAATCAAGATCTGGGGGGCGGCATTTCAATCTTCGAATCAGGCAGCAGAAGAGCTAGAATCGGCCCAGGAAGTATGGGCCGAAAATGCGGACCGTGATTCCTCTAGCAGATAAATCCTTTACAAGCATCTGTCTAGTCCTCTAGCATATTAACCCCTTACAGGCAGCTGTCTCCTCCCCCTTCTAGCAGAATAACACTAAACAAGCAGCTGTCTCCTCTTCTGGCTGGAGGTGAGAAAAATGCTTTGCAGATCTAAGCAGAAGGCTCCACTATGTCACTCAGATGCTGTATAGAATCAAATACTCCCCCTCACAGTTGGTACCTCCAGGAGAAAAAGGAAATCTCATGAGATTTAGGCTGGGTTCATACGAGCACATTAACGTCCGTAATGGACGGACGTATTTCGGCCGGAAGTCCCAGACCGAACTCAGTGCAGGGAGACGGGCTCCTAGCATCGTAGTTATGTACGACGCTAGGAGTCCCTGCCTCTCCGTGGAACTACTGTCCCGTACTGGACATGAAAACATGATTACAGTACGGGACAGTTGTCCTGCAGAGAGGCAGGGACTCCTAGCATCGTACATAACTATGATGCTAGGAGCCCGGGACTTCCGGCCGAAATACGTCCGTCCATTACGGACGTTAATGTGCTCGTGTAAACCCAGCCTTAGACTACTCTGCTGAAATTAAAGTAAAAACGGTGTCCTGTAATATTGAAGGAAATCCTCTGATTTGCTAATGATATGAATGTGAGATAATTCTTATCATCTGTCACATTTGTGTTTTTCTCATGTAGCCATTCACACTGTTGTATAAATTAGGAATACAAATCATACAACATATCTGCAAAGAAGGATAAATGTACACCACTTTCTTTGGAAAAGATGACACAAAAATTCCCAGGCATACGGTAATAAATGTTTTCATTTTTTCAAGCATGCTATTATTTAAGAAAAATTAACAGCTTATTGGAAGGTTAAGACATCTCATGATACTGACACAAAGTTCTGGAGTTCCGCTGTACGCAAATATTCTACTAGGTTTTTTTATATAATATTTCTAGTCATAATTTGGAAGTGATTCCACATAATGGAGGTTTTGGGATATGGGTGAGAGCTGTTCCCCACTTGACAGAAGAAATTCTCACTGCTCATGGAAAAATAATGACCACTAAAAATGTGGCTAAGTACAGAATCAGATGTATCCACCCTTAACTTTTCTTGAATTGCAGTAAGTTATACAATTTGTCATGATACCAATTCAAAATATGTTAAACGTATGATTTTTTTTTTAAACTGGAGTCTGTGGGTCGGATGGCCGATGGATAATGGCAGATGTATGGCTTCCGTTGGCTTCCGTTCGAGGCATATGTCAGAAATATAGCTTTTTTTTTTACATGCTTGTTCAACATCTCGCGATGTGTCAGATGGAGGAATTAAGGAAGGAGTTAAGGAAGTGCCCATTTGTATATGGTGATGCAAATTTGAATATTACATAGTGGTGAAGTTTGTCTGTATGTGAGAAGTGATATGAAGGTGAGTGTGAACGAGACATTAGAGGGTGAAGATTGTGAGGGGATTGAAACATTGCGGGTGGAATTACAAAGGTAGGTAAACACTGAAAAAAAATAGTTTTGGCGTGATCTATAAACCCCCCCCCCCCCCCCCCCCAATTTAACTGAGGAGATGGAAGTTCAGCTATATAAACAGATGGAGCAGGCTGCACAGGGGGGTACTGTAGTGATAATGGGAGAGTTTAATTACAGGGATGTTAATTGGTGTCATGGTTCGGCTTCAACTGCAAAGGGGAGAAATTTCCTCGACCTGTTGCAGGAAAATTTTATGGGCCAGTTTGTGGAAGACCCGTCCAGAGGTGAAGCTCTGTTGGATCTGGTCATTTCTAATAATGCAGAGCTTGTTGGGAATGTCAATGTTCGTGAAAACCTTGGTAACAGTGATCATAATATAGTAATATTTTACATATACTGTAAAAAACAAACACAGGCTGGGAGGGCAAAAACACATAATTTTAAGAAGGCCAATTTCCCCAGGATGAGGGCTGCAATTTAGGATATAGACGGGGAAGAACTAATGTCAAATAATGGTACAAATGATAAATGGTAGATCTTAAAATCCACTTTATATAATTACAGTGCAAAATGTATTCAAATACAAAAATTAAACCCCACATGACAAAAAAAGGGCATTTGAAAAATACAAATCTGATATATAATAATAATAATAATAATAATAATAATAATAATAATAATAATAATAATAATAATAATAATAATAAAAAAATAAGATACAACCATCAGATAAACCACACCCTGAATGTGTCCCTGGAAAAATGTTTCAAATGTTGACAACTATGGTAGTTTATGGCTGCCCTCTCAATATTCAGCTCCTCCTTCTTCTTCCTTGTTCCTCCTTGTACCGGTCTCACTCACTCACTGGGGTTGCTGGAAGATGTAGTTCTGTCCCTGCATTTTATTTAACTCCTCAATGACGGCCCATAAGTTTTTTCATGACAGTCATTATGGGTACTTATGCCACAGCGCTGTGAAAAGGCGGCACTGTGACATAAGCTCGGTGTCCCGTGCCGGCAAGTGCATCAATAATGACAGTGGCAACTAAGTGGTTTCAGAGGGAGGAGCCTTCCTCTGTCACCCCATCAACACCCCCGTGATGTGATTGCGGGTTGCTGATGGTTTTTAGGTCTGCCGTCACTGTATGCCCTTCCATAGAATAGAATGCCTGTCAGTATCAGACATAACACACAGGAATACAGAAGTGTTGCAGTGTATTAGAAAAGCGATCAAATTATCGCATATTAAAGTCCCACAGTAGTCCAAAAAAAAAGTTTCACATTTTTAATAAAGTTAATAATAAATAAATTAAAAATCCCATGTAAAAAAAAAATTGAAAACCCACTTTTTCCCCTTATAAAATGCTTTATTATGAAACGAAACTAAACAAATAAAAAAAGCTTCACATAATTGGTAGCGCCGATTCCATAACAATGTAAACTATAAAACTATAAAAAAAAATAAAAGAATTGCTGTTTTCTGTTCATCCTGACTTCCAAAAAATGGGATAAAATGAATAAAAAAGTCATATGTCCCCCAAAATGGTGCCAATGAAAAACTACAAGTCGTTCCGCAAAAGATAAACCCTCATTTAGCTACATCAGCGGGAAAAAAAGTTAGAGCTCTTAGACTATGGCGACACAAAAACAAATACAAAAAGTGTTTTTATTGTGAAAAAGTAGTAAAACATAAAAAAACTGTATAAATTTGGTATCACTATAATCGTAACGACTTGCAGGATAAAGTTATTATGTTATTTATACCACACGGTAAACAGATATTATTTAAGACTCCAAAAAGAATGGTGAAATTTCTTGGTTTTTTTTCCATTACCCGCTAAAAAAGTTAATAAAAGTTAATAAATGATATGTACCCCAAAATGGTGACATTAAAAAATGCAACTTGATCTGCAAAAAACAGCTCTCACATGGCTTTGCTTATGGAAAAATTAAAAAGTTATGACGTTTGAAATACGATGATCAAAAACCTGAAAAATATCGCTCCATCATTAAGGTCCAAAATAGGCTGGTCACTAAATGATTAAAGTAGAGAACTAGCAAACAGAGACCTATCTATTCCACAGACTATTTATGGAAGGATTCAATTCACATAAGGTCTGCTGGTATAACAGTCTCTGTACTAATAAATTTAGTCTTCAGCCCCTCTGTTCAACCTGCTATAGTCTGCAAGCTCCACAGTAAGGGTATGTTCACACGGCCTATTTACGGACGTAATTCGGGCGTTTTTGCCCCGAATTACGTCCGAAAATAGCGCCTCAATAGCGCTGACAAACATCTGCCCATTGAAAGCAATGGGCAGACGTTTGTCTGTTCACATGAGGCATAATTTACGTGCCGCTGTCAAATGACGGCGCGTAAATAGACGCCCGCGTCAAAGAAGTGACCTGTCACTTCTTTGGCCGTAATTGGAGCCGTTATTCATTGACTCCAATGAATAGCAGCGCCAATTACGCCCGTAATTGACGCGGCGTTCAAGCGCCTGCACATGCCATTACGGCTGAAATTACGGGGATGTTTTCAGGCTGAAACATCCCCGTAATTTCAGCCGTAACGGACGCCCTCGTGTGAACATACCCTTAAGGTTACGCTGGGGGCCTGGTGAGAACACACCTGCATTCATAGACCCACACTTCAAAAAACAATCAGAGGTTAAAACTTCCTGCCTTAGGCCTCATGCACACGACCGTATTTTTTCCCACCCGTAAATACTGGCGTAAATACGGGTCCGGTGTCACACGTATTCCACCCGTTTTGCACCAGTATTTACGAACCCGTGCTCGTAAATATGGGTCCGGTGTCACACGTATTCCACCCGTATTTACGAGCACGTTTTTGGCGGCAAAATAGCACTGCACTAATCGGCAGCCCCTTCTCTCTATCAGTGCAGGATAGAGAGAAGGGACAGCCTTTTCTGTAATAAAAGTTAAAGAAATTCATACTTACCCGGCCGTTGTCTTGGTGACGCGTCCCTCTCTTCACATCCAGCCCGACATCCCTGGATGACGCGGCAGTCCATGTGACCGCTGCAGCCTGTGATTGACCTGTGATTGGCTGCAGCGGTCACATGGCCTGAAACGTCATCCAGGACGTCGGGCCGGATGTCGAGAGAGACGCGTCACCAAGGCAACGGGCGGGAGACCGGACTGGAGGAAGCAGGAAGTTGTCGGTAAGTATGAACGTCTTTTAT
Organism: Rhinoderma darwinii; assembly: GCF_050947455.1. Taxonomy (NCBI): domain Eukaryota; kingdom Metazoa; phylum Chordata; class Amphibia; order Anura; family Rhinodermatidae; genus Rhinoderma; species Rhinoderma darwinii. Next base: position 267,018,820 of record NC_134690.1, read on the forward strand.
TTTTATTTTTTACAGGTTTATACTGTTCGGTAGTCACTGTCCAGGGTGCTGAAAGAGTTACTGCCGATCAGTTAACTCTTTCAGCTCCCTGGACAGTGACTATTTACTGACGTCGCTTAGCAACGCTGCCGTAATGACGGGTGCACACATGTAGCCACCCGTCATTACGAGAGCTCCATAGACTTCTATGGACTGTCCGTGCCGTTATTACGGCCTGAAATAGGACATGTTCTATCTTTTTCAACGGCACGGGCACCTTCCCGTGAGAAAACGGGAAGGCACCCGTCGCCAATAGAAGTCTATGAGCCCGTTATTAGGGGTCGTAATCACGACCCGTAATAACGGGAGTTTTTACGGTCGTGTGCATGAGGCCTTACTTGATTTACCCAGGCATTCCTACCGGAGTCACACCATAGGATAGAAGGGTCAAATTGAGGCCACATATGATCATGTACCCCTTGAAAACCGACATTTGCGAATCGTGCGTCGAGGCGCTGTGCACAACACCTACTGCCACATGATGACATCCATAGGTAAGGCATGTTTCATGCTTTGACATTAGCACCCTTCCACTCTTTTGTTTGCCTCAGGGATTTTCTGAAACACTGTGTCCTTTTGGTTATTATGCCTGGCCAGTCTGTTATATTTCATCACCCCAGTCTGTGACGTTACTCTTGATATACCAGTGTTTTGAGTGAGACTGAGAAAGCATATTGCCAACATCCAGTAATTTACATAGATACATGTTAATGTATGCAACACATATGTGTATTTAAAATTTTTCTGTATTTCTGAGTATTGCATTCTATTAGCAATTGCTTGTTTGACCTATGCAAACAAGAGGGAACGTATATTTTTATACCATTAACATATGTGATGTTCATAAATAGTTCATTATTGGCTGTTGTACAGATCCATTTTATTTATTTTTTTGGCTCTTCTGTGGTTTTACTTATATCCTCATTTTTAAATTTGATATAATGAAAATTGATGTTTTCTACTTTTTCAATAGTAGTGTTTTGACTCCTTTTTTCTTTGTGTTTATATATGATCATGTTAATTGCTCTAGGTGCCTCAGAAGGGAGCCCTAACTGGTCATATGTAACAATCACTAAAAGTCTAATCCCTCGCCTAGGCTGAGTGCTAGCTACAGAATTTTTTTTAATCCCCTCAAAGGAGGCATCTACATGCAACACGTAGGGCTTCAAGGGCTGGTGCCCGGGTCAAACAGTTCTTTAATGTCTGGAAACCCTGGTCGCATTGTGATGTCCACTGGTCTCTGAAAGGCTCATTGACCTTAAAGTATGGGATGTGTTTGCCTTTTTTACTTGGGGTTGACCCCCAGAAAAGGAATATTCACATGTGTGAGATCCACCAAAGACTTGGTAATTCGGGAGTACTGTAGAATATGTCTGCTATAGTATCCACAAAACCCAAGGAACAAGTGGAGCACCACCAGATGCGTAGGGCAAGGCCAAGTCACTACAACTTCTATTTGCAGGAACAGTGGTCACTTCTTCTCAGCTGACTACATGTCATACGTATTTTACCAAGAATGGATGCTAAACACACAAGAGGTACAAATCTTTCCATTACACTTTTTCTCTGTGTTGGTTCAAATCTTGGCTTTGGCTCACAAATACTGAAGCAAAATACTGACCAAAATACTGCCGTGTGAAGGATGCCTTAAACTGGTAGAAGCCTAGTGGGGAGATAAAATCAGTTTTCTCTGCATCCTCTTTACTCATAGGAATCTGGTACTAGCTGCTTCTTAGATCTAATACAAAGAGGCCGCTGAGATGTTGTAGGGCATTCGCCAGAGCTACTGTTCTTGGAAAGGTCTCTCACATGTGTTAGCTGGATGTGATGCCCCTCGCCATGGGCTGATCCCAAGTCCCTTTCTCCCAGCAGATCAACCCATCATACCAGCAATCATGCAGGACTTCTTCTGGCGTTATATCACTGCCCTCAAAACCCAGCTTTAAGACTCTCGGACTGAAGCTCACGGTGTGCTTCTCTCTCTTTCTCCTTCTTCACATAGGCTGCCAGGCAGGTGGGGTGGAGCATCCATTCTGTGGAGTAATTCTCTCTCCCAATTTCTTGGCACCACTGGGCTAAGGTATCAAAGATGTTGTTAGGGATCTGCCAGGTACTTCATCTAGCTACACTCCTGGGATTAATCAATCCACACCTGAGGCCAGACCTGTTCGACTGACACCTTCTCCCACCAACCAGGGTGGCAGGCTCAGGAGTGGGAGAGCCTATCGCGGCCTGGTCTCTCGGAGTTAGCTCCGCCCCCTGCCCTTTATTACCTGCCCTGTGCTCTCCCTCAGTGCTTGTAATTCTTTTGGATTCCTGGCCCCACTGCTGCTTGCTCCAGCCTGCTTCTGCCGTGCTTCTGCCTTGCTGCAGTTCTGCTTGACCTGCTTTGCTTGCCCTGGCTTGCTTCTGTCTCCGTGTCCGCTCGGGTGTACTCACTTCGTCCTGGTCCTGACTGTTCGTTCGCCGCCCCGTTTCCTCGTGGCGTTCCGTGGCTACTGCCCCTTCCCTTGCGTGTTCCCTGTTTGTCTTCCTGTGCACTTAGCCAGCGTAGGGACCGCCGCCCAGTTGTACCTCGTCGCCTAGGGCGGGTCGTTGCAAGTAGGCAGGGACAGGGCGGTGGGTAGATTAGGGCTCACTTTCCCTTCACCTCCTTCCTGCCATTACATAATTACAAGCCCTTACCTAGTCTACCATTTCTCCTACGCTGACGCTATCATGGACCCCCTTGAGACCCTGACCCAGCAGATGCAGGGCCTCTCCCTACAGGTCCAGGCCCTGGCCCAAAGGGTCAATCAGGGTGACGCTGCTTTAGTAGTACCCCTCACCTCACCTCTAGAACCCGACCTCAAGTTACCTGACCGGTTTTCAGGGGACCGTAAGACGTTTCTCTCCTTCCGGGAGAGTTGCAGACTGTATTTCCGCCTAAAGCCCCACTCCTCAGGTTCCGAGAACCAGCGGGTGGGTATCATCATATCCCGACTCCAGGAAGGGCCCCAAGAGTGGGCCTTCTCCTTGGCTCCTGACGCCCCTGAACTTTCCTCTGTTGATCGTTTTTTCTCTGCCCTCGGACTCATTTACGACGAGACTGACAGGACTGCTTTAGCCGAGAGTCAGCTGGTGACCTTACGTCAGGGTAGAAGACCGGTTGAGGAATACTGTTCTGATTTTAGGAAGTGGTGCGTAGCTTCTCAGTGGAACGATCCGGCCCTAAGGTGCCAGTTTAGGTTAGGATTATCTGACGCCCTGAAGGATCTGCTGGTTAGCTACCCCTCGCCTGACTCCCTTGACCAGGTTATGGCCCTAGCAGTACGACTTGACCGACGTCTCAGGGAACGTCAGCTAGAACGCTTCAGTGTGCTCCCCTCTGACTTTTTTGCGATTCCCCCCGAGGTCCCGTCTCCTCGCCCCTCCACGGAGGACTCGGAGGTACCTATGCAACTCGGGGCCTCCATGTCCCCTCGACAACGTAGGGAGTTTCGCAGAATGAATGGTCTCTGCTTCTACTGTGGGGACGACAAGCATCTACTGAACACCTGTCCCAGGCGCAAGAATAAGAAGCCGGAAAACTTCCGCGCCTAAGTGATCATCGGGGAGGTCACTTGGGCGCACAGGTATTTCCCGTTAATGTGAAACGCAATAAAATTTTGCTTCCCTTTCAGGTCTCGTTTGCTGGCCGGTCTGCCACGGGCAGTGCTTTCGTGGATTCTGGCTCATCTGCTAATATCATGTCTGTGGAATTTGCTATGTCTCTAAAGATGCCTTGTATTGATTTACCTTATCCTATCCCTGTAGTAGGAATCGACTCAACACCCCTTGCTAATGGTTATTTTACTCAGCATACTCCTGTTTTTGAACTCCTGGTTGGCTCCATGCATTTGGAGCAGTGCTCTGTACTGGTGATGCAGGGATTATCGTCTGATCTGGTTTTAGGCCTTCCCTGGTTGCAGTTGCATAATCCCACATTTGATTGGAATACTGGGGATCTCACCAAATGGGGTAATGAATGTCTGATGTCATGTCTTTCTGTTAACTCTATTTCTCCCCGGGAGGAGGTAAACACACTTCCTGAGTTTGTTCAGGACTTCGCCGATGTGTTTTCTAAGGAGGCCTCCGAGGTGTTGCCCCCCCATAGAGATTACGATTGCGCTATCGATTTGGTGCCTGGTGCCAAGCTTCCTAAGGGTAGGATATTTAATCTTTCATGTCCTGAACGTGAAGCGATGAGGGTGTATATCCAAGAATGCCTGGCCAAGGGTTTCATTCGCCCCTCGACTTCTCCTGTAGGTGCTGGCTTCTTCTTCGTGGGGAAGAAGGATGGTGGTCTTAGGCCGTGCATTGATTATCGTAACCTGAATAAGGTCACCGTAAGGAACCAGTACCCACTTCCTTTGATTCCGGATCTTTTTAATCAGGTTCAGGGAGCCCAATGGTTTTCTAAGTTCGATCTACGGGGGGCATATAACCTTATCCGCATCAAAGAGGGGGATGAGTGGAAAACTGCGTTCAACACACCCGAGGGTCATTTCGAATACCTGGTCATGCCCTTTGGGTTGTGTAATGCCCCTGCTGTCTTCCAGAATTTTATTAATGAAATCCTGAGAGAGTACCTGGGTAATTTTCTTGTTGTGTACCTTGATGACATACTGGTGTTTTCCAAGGACTGGTCCTCCCACGTGGAGCATGTCAGGAAGGTGCTCCAGGTCCTTCGGGAGAATAATCTGTTTGCTAAGACTGAAAAATGTGTCTTTGGGGTACAGGAGATACCATTTTTAGGGCAAATCCTCACTCCTCATGAATTCCGCATGGACCCTGCCAAGGTTCAAGCTGTGGCGGAATGGGTCCAACCTGCCTCCCTTAAGGCGTTACAGTGTTTTTTAGGGTTCGCCAACTATTACAGGAGATTTATTGCCAACTTCTTGGTCATCGCTAAGCCTCTTACGGACCTTACCCGCAAGGGTGCCGATGTCCTCCATTGGCCCCCTGAGGCCGTCCAGGCCTTTGAGACTCTCAAGAAGTGCTTTATCTCGGCCCCCGTGCTGATTCAGCCCAACCAAGAGGAGCCATTTATTGTGGAGGTTGACGCTTCCGAGGTGGGAGTGGGGGCCGTCCTGTCCCAGGGTACCAGCTCCTTCACCCATCTCCGCCCCTGTGCTTACTTCTCTAGGAAGTTTTCGCCCACGGAGAGTAACTATGATATTGGCAACCGCGAACTTCTAGCCATTAAATGGGCTTTTGAGGAGTGGCGGCACTTCCTGGAGGGGGCCAGACACCAGGTAACGGTCCTTACGGATCACAAGAATCTGGTTTTCCTAGAATCGGCCCGGAGGCTTAATCCTAGACAAGCTCGGTGGGCACTATTCTTTACCAGATTTAATTTCTTGGTTACCTATAGGGCTGGGTCCAAGAATATTAAGGCTGACGCTCTGTCACGTAGTTTCATGGCCAATCCTCCTTCCGAGAAGGATCCCGCTTGTATTTTACCCCCTGGTATAATCGTCTCTGCCACGGATTCTGATTTAGCTTCTGATATCGCGGCTGATCAGGGTGCAGCTCCCGGGAACGTCCCTGGGGACAAACTGTTTGTTCCCCTGCAATACCGGCTGAGGGTACTCAGGGAAAACCATGACTCCGCTCTATCCGGTCATCCTGGCATCTTGGGCACCAAACACCTCATTACCAGAAACTATTGGTGGCCTGGGTTGCCTAAAGATGTTAGGGCTTACGTCGCCGCTTGTGAGGTTTGCGCTAGGTCCAAAACCCCTAGGTCCCGACCTGCGGGCCTACTACGTTCCTTGCCCATTCCCCAGAGACCTTGGACCCATATCTCCATGGATTTTATCACCGATTTGCCTCCATCTCAGGGCAAGTCGGTGGTGTGGGTGGTAGTCGACCGCTTCAGCAAGATGTGCCACTTTGTGCCCCTTAAGAAGCTACCTAACGCCAAGATGTTAGCTTCTTTGTTTGTGAAACACATCCTGCGTCTCCATGGGGCCCCAGTCAATATCGTTTCTGACAGAGGGGTACAATTTGTTTCCTTATTTTGGAGAGCTTTTTGTAAAAAGTTGGAGATTGATCTGTCCTTCTCCTCCGCCTTCCATCCCGAAACCAATGGCCAAACGGAAAGGACCAACCAATCCCTGGAACAATATTTAAGGTGTTTCATCTCTGACTGTCAATTCGATTGGGTCTCATTCCTTCCCCTTGCTGAATTTTCCCTGAATAACCGGGTCAGTAACTCGTCAGGGGTCTCCCCGTTTTTCTGTAATTTCGGGTTTAACCCTAGGTTCTCCTCCGTCTCCCCTGGTTGTTCCAATAATCCTGAGGTAGAGGAGGTTCATCGGGAACTGTGCACTGTCTGGGCCCAGGTTCAGAAGAACCTAGAGGCGTCCCAGAGCGCACAAAAGATTCAGGCGGATAGTAGACGTTCTGCTAACCCCCGGTTTGTCGTCGGGGATTTGGTCTGGTTGTCGTCCAGGAACTTGCGCCTTAAGGTCCCGTCCAGGAAGTTTGCTCCCCGATTTATTGGACCTTATAAGATCATTGAAGTCCTCAACCCTGTATCCTTCCGTCTGGAGCTCCCCCCATCCTTTCGCATACATGACGTCTTCCATGCCTCCCTCCTTAAACGCTGCTCCCCGTCCTGGTCCCCCTCGAGGATACCTCCTGTTCCCGTTCTCACCCCTGAGGGGGTGGAATTCGAGGTGGCCAAGATTATGGACAGTAGGATGGTCCAGGGCTCCCTCCAGTACCTGGTCCATTGGAGAGGATACGGGCCGGAGGAGAGGACTTGGGTACCTGCCCGTGATGTTCACGCTGGGGTATTGATCAGGAGGTTCCACCTCCTCTTCCCCACTAAACCGGGTCCCCTTAGTAAGGGTCCGGTGGCCCCTCATAAAAGGGGGAGTACTGTTAGGGATCTGCCAGGTACTTCATCTAGCTACACTCCTGGGATTAATCAATCCACACCTGAGGCCAGACCTGTTCGACTGACACCTTCTCCCACCAACCAGGGTGGCAGGCTCAGGAGTGGGAGAGCCTATCGCGGCCTGGTCTCTCGGAGTTAGCTCCGCCCCCTGCCCTTTATTACCTGCCCTGTGCTCTCCCTCAGTGCTTGTAATTCTTTTGGATTCCTGGCCCCACTGCTGCTTGCTCCAGCCTGCTTCTGCCGTGCTTCTGCCTTGCTGCAGTTCTGCTTGACCTGCTTTGCTTGCCCTGGCTTGCTTCTGTCTCCGTGTCCGCTCGGGTGTACTCACTTCGTCCTGGTCCTGACTGTTCGTTCGCCGCCCCGTTTCCTCGTGGCGTTCCGTGGCTACTGCCCCTTCCCTTGCGTGTTCCCTGTTTGTCTTCCTGTGCACTTAGCCAGCGTAGGGACCGCCGCCCAGTTGTACCTCGTCGCCTAGGGCGGGTCGTTGCAAGTAGGCAGGGACAGGGCGGTGGGTAGATTAGGGCTCACTTTCCCTTCACCTCCTTCCTGCCATTACAGATGTTGGCGTTGGTCCCTATTAGGACAGGACTACTACTATGGGAATAATTTTTTTCACCCCAGTGACAGTCTTTGGAAATTGTAAGAAGGTGTCACATATCCTAAATATGGGTAGCTGTGGTCACTAGACAATCACTCCAGACAACTGTTGGATGCACACTTATGGTAAATTTTTCCGGTACCACCCCTTAAAAATGATGGGCACCTGGTATCCACTGTCAGGAAGGACAGTGTAAGCTTTACCATTCAGATAGGCAGGGATGAGTGGAGTTGGACCCATTAAATCATGAGGAACTTGACATTGGTTGACTCTCACTCTTGGTTCCACCGCTTAGACAGCTGTCTTCCTGCAGGAGTCAGCGCTAGAAATTCCTGATCCCCTTTCTTATTTCCTGACATTTGACCTTCACTTGGGGACGGGGATTTAGCATTTTCAGGGTTACACCTTCTTGCACACCAGTGGGTTATGTGGCATGCACTACCACAAATGAAGAATCCTTCCCTTTCATGCTGGGTTTTTTGGTATCTCATCTCGATTTGATGGCAGGTCTCCATCCCTATGTCTCCCTTCATTTAATACTTAGCGTGAAACAACCTCTTTAGTGTTAGTGTCTCTAGGTGGGTAAGCACAGTAAGTTAGTCACAGGACATGTTGAATACTGGATCCCCTCTTATTAGACCACACCAACGTCTCTCTCTGTCAGCCCCATGTTGGAGAGCTAATGGCCGCCCTCCCAACTTTCTCACTCTTCAGCTCCTACTCCTTCTTCCCCCAGTTCCTGTCTTACTCACTGGGGTTGCTGTTGGGTGTACTTCTGTCCCCCTACATGTTTATTTAAATGAGAGAACTAGCAAACAAAGTTCTTTCCCTTCTACAGACTAATTATGGCAGGGTCCCACTCACATAAGGTCTGCTGGTAAAACTGTTTCTGTACTAATAAATGTAGTCTTCATTACCTCTGTTCAACCTGCTATAGTCCGGTAGTTCCACAGTAGGGGTTACATAAGGACTGTGATTAAACCCATAAACCACAGGGCTTCGTAATGTGTGCTAGAAATATTTAAAAATCAGCTATGTATCACATGGCAAAATGTCAACTAGCAGACAATATAAACTATTTTATTGATGATATATGAGATTCAAATTATATCAGTCGAAGAGAGCCATTATTTATGTAATAGAAAAACAAAATGTTAACAATACTACTTTTTCCTGATGTGGTAAACATTGTACTTTGCTTGTTTTTGTTTTTTTATTATCACATAATCGCTATTCAGATGTGATTCTTTCATTGTCTTTATTATTCTTTCTTTTTCTAAATAAAGAAAAAAAAAGTTGTCTTCATAAGACAACCCATTTATTTACTTTTTTCGCCCACCTCTGAATTGTTCCACTACGAGCAAGTATTTTTCATACAAAAGTGTACACATTATTCCATGTTCTTAATATGTGCATCAAGGCCTCTTTTGATGCATTCCATGTTTTATTTGCCTTGGCAACAGCTGCCTGGCACTGATTGCTAAAGTTAATTTTGCCATCCACTGATACCCTCCTGGAAAGTTATACTTTGCCCAGTATTTTGCCAATTAATGTTACTCTTCAGTAAGTCTTAAGTAACAGAGAATTACATCTAGCTGATTCAATTTTATGATAAAATCTGGCAGTACATTTGCTTCCTATGATCCCAGATGACATACTGACATTGACATTTACCAGCTCATTATTTTAACATAGGACAAATAAGAATTACATACTCGGGGAAAGGTTATTTTAAGCGATTGTACATCTCGCTAATTTCACATGGATTGCTGATCTAATAAGTGACTTCGTGTGACACCCAGTTATTATAGTAAGAATTTATCCTTGCCTAGCCTAGATACAATTGTATCCACTGCGCAACTGAAAGCAACTGAAACATCAAATATATGAAAAGGTCTTACATTTTTTTGTTATACAGTGATTGAGCTTTATTTATATAAAAACCTTTATCAATTTGCCAAATATGCGACTATGTTGATCTTTTACAGCGTGATTTGCAAAAATCTATCTCTCTATCTCTCTCTATCTCTCTCGATCTCTCTCTATCTGTCTCTATCTCTCTCTATCTCTCTATCTCCATTTTCCAATTCTGTGAAAATAATTGTTATTATATACAACATCCCCACCCACCCTCAAGCCTACTACGTAATCAATCCCCTACAGAGGACGAAATAAAAATTAAAAAAACACACAGAAACCACTATTTAACTAGGTTATATCGGTTAGCTTTGTATCAATACATTTTGGGTTATCAAATATTTGTTGAGAGAATACTTTTGGCTAACTCTCAAGTAATAAATAATTAAATGGGTTGCAGTTTTGTGGTGACTATTACATTTACATATTCAAACAAAATAAATACCTTACATTAGAGTACATGACATTAATAAAAAACAAAAACACAATCCCACCCTATGCAGCTGTAGATGTATATTAGATGTAGTGCATACATAATCACGTCACATACTGTCACGGAGCGGGTTAGTCGACCCACTAGGCCGTACCGCCGCAGCGGGGAGGCAGCTGGCCAAACAACAGAACACCCCAGAAATACAATGTCCCGCACAAGGGTACCTGAATAGTCCAGATGGTGGTCGCAGCTCTGGCACAGATGAGATGGGTGCAGCAGATGGCGCCAAACGTGGCGGATGACACAGGAGCCACAAGTTGCGCAGACGTGGCGGATTCCTCCGGACGTGGCAGATAACACAGGACGTGGTGGATTCCTCCGGACGTGGCAGATGACACAGGACGTGGCGGGTTCCTCTATACGTGGCAGATGACACAGTACGTGGCGGATTCCTCCAGACGTGGTAGATGACACAGGACGTGGCAGATTCCTCTGGACGTGGCAGATGACACAGGACGTGGCACGACTTGATACTAGGGCAAAGCACGGGAAACAGGAACGGGGAACAAGGTACGGGTAACAACAGGAACGGGAAACACTAAGGGACCATTTGCAAGACAGACTGGGAAAACTAACAACGCTCAGGCATCGAACTAGGGGGCTGGACCCCTCTTATAGCCCAGGGTACTCACGGGTCAAAGGTCGTTCAAGATGTCCGGTGCGCGCGCTGCCCCTTTAAGAGCGGGGACGAGCGTGCGCACGCACCCTGCGGGCTCCGGCGGAGTTGAGTGGATGCGAGTGCTGGCGTCTCCTGAGGAGGAGGCTGGGGCCAGTGCTTGCCGACTCATGGCTGCGGCTGTCAGCGGGAGGCTGGAGAGGACAGCCCACAGCCACGGACATTACAGTATCCCCCCTCTTACGCCCCCTCTTCTTGGGACCGGAGCGAGAGAGAAACTTCTTTAGAAGAGTAGGGGCATTGAGGTTCTCCTCTGGCTCCCAGGACCTCTCTTCAGGACCAAACCCCCTCCAATCCACCAAATAAAAGGTCTTTCCTCTCACTCTATTTGTGTCCAAGATCTCCTTTACCTCAAAGATGTCCGAGGAGCCGCTGGGAGCAACCGCAGGGCTGGGAGTCTTGGAATAGCGGTTTAGGATCACAGGCTTCAGGAGGGAGACGTGGAAGGAGTTGGGACTCCTGAGGGTAGGAGGCAGCCGAAGCTTGTAGGTGACAGGGTTGACCTCGAATAGTCCAAGGAACCTGGGAGCGAACTTGTATGAGGGCACCCTCAAGCGAATGTTCCGAGAGGACAGCCAGACTTTAGTCCCCGGAAGATACTGAGGCGGCTCTCTTCTCTTAGTATCTGCCTTTCGCTTCATGCGATCTACTGCCAGCAAAATAGAGGACCGGGTCTGTTGCCAGATTTGCAGGAAGTCCCCATATGCAGAGTCAGCAGCGGGAACCTGAGATGAAGTCTACACAGGAAGAGGGACTCTGGGATGTTGACTGTACACGATGTGAAACGGAGTGGAAGTGGTGGACTCACTTGTGTGGTTGTTGTAAGAAAATTCGGCCCATGGTAGAAGCTGTACCCAGTTATCGTGCTGTGAAGAGATGAAGTGGCGGAGATAATTTTCCATGATCTGGTTGATCCTCTCAACTTGCCCATTGGACTGGGGGTGATAGGCAGAGGAAAAGTCCAATCTCACATCCAGGAGTTTACAGAGGGCTCTCCAGAACTTAGAGGTAAACTGAACCCCCCGGTCGGACACAATGTGAAGAGGCAAGCCATGCAAGCGGAAGATGTGCTGGATGAAGAGATTTTCCAGACGAGGAGCAGAAGGTAGGCCGGTCAGCGGGATAAAATGAGCCATCTTAGAGAACCGGTCCACCACCACCCAGACAGTGTTACATCCTGCTGAGGGGGGAAGGTCTGTGACGAAGTCCATCGCAATGTGCTGCCAGGGGGCATTGGGTACAGGCAGAGGTTGAAGCAGGCCGGCAGGCTTGCTGTGAGTCACTTTGTTAGAGGCACACACCGTGCAAGAAGAGACAAAGTCCAAAACATCCTTAGGTAGCGTGGACCACCAAAAGTGACGAGCAATCAGGTCTCGGGTCTTACGGACACCGGCGTGCCCAGCAAGTTTAGAACTATGTCCCCAGCAGAGAATTCTTCTCCTGTCCGCCAACTGAACAAAAGTCCTCCCAGGAGGGATGTCTCTAACCTGCAGAGGATTAGCAGTGACGATGTAGGACGGGTCTATGATGGTCTGGAGGGACTCCACCATGTCTTCCGTCTCAAACGATCTGGACAGGGCATCGGCCCTCACATTCTTGTCCGCGGGACGGTAGTGGAGCACAAACAGAAAACGGGTGAAGAACAGTGACCACCTGGCTTGACGAGGATTAAGTCTTTGAGCGGACTGAAGGTAAGTGAGGTTCTTGTGGTCGGTGAAGATCAGGATAGGATGAGCAGCGCCCTCCAGAAGATGTCTCCACTCCTCCAGAGCCAATTTGATGGCCAGCAGCTCCCGATCTCCAATGGAGTAATTGCGCTCAGCAGAAGAAAACAGTCTAGAGTAGTAGCCGCATACTACTGCCTTTCCTTTGGAGCTCTTCTGGAACAGAAGTTCACCTGCACCGACAGAGGAAGCGTCCACTTCCAGTGAGAACTGCCGAGATACGTCAGGATGATGGAGGATCGAGGCTGAAGTGAAGGCACTCTTCAGGCTTACAATTGCAGACTCTGCCTCTGGAGTCCACAATTTGGCGTTCACACCCTTCTTGGTAAGGGTCGAGATGGGAGACGTCAGAGAAGAGAAGTTAGGAATAAACTGGCGGTAGAAATTGGCGAATCCCAGGAACCGCTGTATGGCCCTTAAGCCTTGGGGACGTGGCCACTCCAGGACAGCCTTCACTTTCTCAGGATCCATCTTGAGGCCTTGATCCGAGATGATGTAGCCCAGGAAGGGCAGAGAACTCTCCTCAAAGACACACTTCTCCAGCTTGGCGTATAAATGATTCTCCCTCAATCGTAGTAGAACCTGACGAACATGCCTCCGATGAGTCGTCTGATCTGGGGAGAAAATCAAAATATTATCGAGATAAACAACAACACAGACATAGAGTAGATCTCGGAAGATGTCGTTATCGAACTCCTGAAACACTGCGGGAGCGTTACACAGTCCGAAGGCCATCACCAGGTATTCGTAGTGCCCGTCCCGGGTGTTAAATGCCGTCTTCCATTCGTCACCCCGGCGAATCCGGACTAGATTGTAAGCCCCACGCAGGTCTAGCTTAGAAAAAATTTTGGCCCCTCGTATGCGATCAAATAGCTCAGAGATGAGTGGCAACGGGTATTTGTTCTTAACTGTGATCAGGTTGAGGCCCCTGTAGTCAATGCAGGGACGAAGGGATCCATCCTTCTTTTTAACGAAGAAGAATCCAGCCCCGGCCGGGGAGGAAGATTTTCCTATACAACCCCTCTCCAGATTCTCCTTGATATAGGCCGACATGGATAGAGACCCAGGCAAGGAGGGAGGATATACCTGTCCACGGGGAAGAGAGGCATTAGGAACCAGTTCAATGGGGCAGTCATAGGTGCGATGTGGAGGCAGCGTCTCAGCCTCCTTTTTGCTGAAAACATCTGCATACTGAGCAAAATGGGGAGGCAGTCCCGACAGCGACTGAGGCAGAGAAGGCTTGACAGGATGGATCTGCAACAGACAACGACCATGGCACTTGGAGCCCCATTGGAGAACCTCTCCAGAATTCCAGTCCAGGACTGGGGCATGTAGTCGAAGCCAAGGCAGGCCCAGCAGAACAGGATTGATGGCCTAGGGCAAAACAAGGAACAAAATAAATTCAGAATGAAGTACTCCAACCTGGAGCTTCAACGGCTTAGTTTTAGAGATAATGGGATCAGGCAGAGGCAGTCCATTAACTGAGGCAACAGCCAAAGATGTCTCCAGGGGAACTGTGGGCAGCTGAAGATGATCCACAAGCTCCTTCTGGATGAAATTTGCAGCAGAGCCAGAGTCAAGATAGGCAGAGACTTGATGCGTCTTGTCGCCGGATACCAGGGTCACAGGAATAGTCAATTTGGAAGCGAATCCTCTGTTAGACTCTGTTCCACCTAGTGTTGTCTCTCCAACCAATCCTAGGCAATGGGGTCTCTCCGGCCTCTGGGGGCACAGACGCACAATATGGCCTCCATGGCCGCAATACAAACAAAGTCCGGAAGTGCGTCTGCGTTGTTTCTCCTGGGTAGACAATTTAACATAATTACTCTGCATCGGGTCCTCTGGTGGGACGACTGAGGAGGATTGCGGGACAGCAGAATCCAGCCTGGGAAGTTCTCTCCCCCGGAGAACCTCTTGGGAACGTTCCCGAATCCTCATGTTGACACGGGAGGCGAGTAGGATAAGATCGTCCAGGGTAGAAGGCAGATCGCGAGCAGCCAGCTCGTCCTTGATCCCTGAAGACAGTCCCTGCCAGAATGTAGCCACCAAAGCCTCGTTGTTCCAGGTCAATTCAGCAGCCAGGATACGGAACTGAATGGCATACTCGCCCACGGAGAGGTCTCCCTGGTGTAGGGTCAGCAAGGATGCAGCAGCCGAAGAAACTCTCCCAGGTTCCTCAAAGATCGAGCGGAAGGTCTGTAAGAAGCACTGAAAGTCTCGGGTCTCTGGTCCCTGATGTTCCCACAGAGGATTGGCCCATGCCAGGGCTTTGCCAGTAAGGAGAGAGATGATGAAGGCGATCCTGATGTCATCCGAACAGAAGGACCTGGCATGTAGTCTGAAATGGATCAGGCACTGATTCAAAAATCCCCTTCAGGACCTCGGATCTCCGTCATAGCGTGGAGGTAGCGGCAAGAAACACAGGGGGTTGGTACCGGTACAGACAGGAAGTGTAGCAGGCGGAACCGCAGGAACGGGTGCGGTGATGACTGTGGACGAAGCAAGCAGCCGATGGGCTATGGCGTTCACCGACAGGAGGAGCTGGTCTTGTCGTGATTGGAGATCCTCCATCTCAGCCAGCATGGCTTGTGTAGTCAACGTCTCAGGTTGACCAGCGGGGTCCATGGCCTGAGCGTACTGTCACGGAGCGGGTTAGTGGACCCACTAGGCCGTACCGCCGCAGCGGGGAGGCAGCTGGCCAAACAACAGAACACCCCAGAAATACAATGTCCCGCACAAGGGTACCTGAATAGTCCAGATGGTGGTCGCAGCTCTGGCACAGATGAGATGGGTGCAGCAGATGGCGCCAAACGTGGCGGATGACACAGGAGCCGCAAGTTGCGCAGATGTGGCGGATTCCTCCGTACGTGGCAGATGACACAGGACGTGGCGGATTCCTCCGGACGTGGCAGATGACACAGGACGTGGCGGGTTCCTCTAGACGTGGCAGATGACACAGGACGTGGCGGATTCCTCCAGACGTGGCAGACGACACAGGATGTGGCGGATTCCTCCAGACGTGGTAGATGACACAGGACGTGGCAGATTCCTCTGGACGTGGCAGATGACACAGGACGTGGCATGACTTGATGCTAGGGCAAAGCATGGGAAACAGGAACGGGGAACAAGGTACGGGTAACAACAGGAACGGGAAACACTAAGGGACCATTTGCAAGACAGACTGGGAAAACTAACAACGCTCAGGCATCGAACTAGGGGGCTGGACCCCTCTTATAGCCCAGGGTACTCACGGGTCAAAGGTCGTTCAAGATGTCCGGTGCGCACGCTGCCCCTTTAAGAGCGGGGACGAGCGTGCGCGCGCACCCTGCGGGCTCCGGCGGAGGTGAGTGGATGCGAGCGCTGGCGTCTCCTGAGGAGGAGGCTGGGGCCAGCGCTTGCCGACTCGTGGCTGCGGCTGTCAGCGGGAGGCTGTAGCTAACATCCCGCAGACACGGACATTACATATCACATTTTTGGCCAAACGTTTAGCGAATATGCCGGGAAAAGCTCCCGACGTATGCGTCAAATGGATGCTTTGACGTATGCCTACCAGTGGCATCCGTCACCCATATGCTATCATGACATATGTTTAATGTTATTGTTATGAGCTCTTCATGACTTATACTTTAAACGGATATCATATTAGCCTATAGGTGACGAATGCCACTGTTTAATGTAGAGAAAGAGCAAGAAACCACGGCGCCACTTGGTGTGGATCAAAGAAGGTGGAGGTGAGGAATAAACGGTATATAAATGCTCACCGTGAGGTTAGGAAAGTTGAAGGGTCCACGAAATAGCTGCTGCCAGATCCGGGCCGGTTACCGATTGGGTAAAAAAAACTCAGTCGAAAAACCTGAGTTTTTGGCGTTTTTTTTACCTAATTGACCAGTCTGAACTGGCCCTAACCAGATGACTTCCTTTTTGTATATATACATGTCCTTTTCTTTGTGTTCACCATGCCTGACGAAGACGCCAGTTCGGCGTTGAAACGCGTTGCATAGCAATAAAACATTTACGTTTACCTGGCACCTGGCCTCTGGATTTTATCCTGTCTACACCACGCAGCAGCGCCATTATAGATCCAAACTTTCTCCACTTGCACTCATCACTGTTTAATGTAAACATCATGAAAAGCTCATGAAAAGCTAATGAAGTATACATTTAACGGATGTCTGTAGCGGATGCAATATTGTATCATTTGTCAGTCATAGGCTGTCTTGTTAAAAGAGGCATACCTTGATGTATACTTTTGTTTATGGGATTCCATTGTTTGGTATAGCATAGTCTATTACGCTATTTAATACCTTTTTTGCAGCTTACTGACATATTTCGGCTTGACGGTGGCCAAAAGGACATTCTTGTGGGCACCATTGTGCAAATGAAATGCTATGGACATGTTTAGTGTGTACTCTGGTTTTCACTTTACTTCCTTATTATTTCTTTAAGTGCTCATTTTCCCTTCATAACTGGGATCCATGATAACGTGTCCCACACGGGTGCACATTGGACGTGAAAAACTGCAGCGCAATCTAAAATAAACCGCTGATAAATCTATCACAGAAATCCGCACCAAATAGTGCGTTTTTGCTGAGCATATTGCTGCGGAAACGCTGCGGGTTTTACCTGCGGATTTAGTGTTAAACATTGATTTTAGCAAAGTATATGTGCACCTGCGGATTCCTATCGGTTTTCACTGTATTTCCGCTGCGTAAATGCTGTAAAAACGGCAACAAAACAAATCCGTTGCAGAATTTATGCTCCCCATTGAAGTCTATGGGCCAAACACACAGCATCTCTGCACAGAACACGCAGCATAAATTAACATGCTGTGGAATTAAAAGTCGCGCTGTAGAACACTTTCTGCATGACTTTGTGCGTTGTTTTTTTGCAGCGTGGGCATGAGATTTTCTAAGTCTCATTAACTCTTCTGCTACTGTAAATGCTGCAGAATTTCCGCACAGAATTCTGTTGTGGAAATTCCACAGTGTTTACGCCACGTAGGAACCCTGCCTTAGGCTACATTAACACGTTGGAGAATTTGTAGAGGAAAATCTGCATCAAAACTGCAGGGCGCTTTTTACATTTTGATGCGGAAACAAGAGCAGATTTTATTCTGCAGATTTTTTTTTTTTTTTTTTTAGGAACATATGATATACAATTCTTAGACAGAACACAAAATAAATTGATATGCTGAGGATTTTAAAATCTACCCTGAAGGTCAAATAACATGTGGAAAAATTCTGCATTGTGTAGATGAGATTACTTGAAATCATATTTACTTTACTGGTACTATATTACGCTGCATATTTGCCGTGACACATTCCGCACTTAATACACATCGTGTGAATGTGGCCTTAGAGGGAGCATGCATGTTAGAAACAGACTGCTGGAAGGTGAGAGCGAAGACTTATTAAAACGTATTGCAAAGTTTCATATATTGTTTATGAAAAAAATATAAAACTTTAGGTACGCTCTCGTTTTTACATGTGGTAGAGGGGGTAACTGGCAGCAGTAGTATTTAGACTTCTACTTTTTGCAGGCCAATGTGTATTTCATTCAGCCAATTAAATCCTTTACACATCCACAGCATTTCCTGAATTCTGCCCAAAAATTTCCACTTCGTGTGGATGGAACTTGGTATTGGTATTTTCACACGGGCTATTTTCAGTCGTTTTTTGTTAAGCGTGTAAACATAGCCTAATTTGTTGCAGGAATCATATGTCTTCACCAAAGCTTATTTTGCATAAGGCATATCAGTATCTGATCTTGTTTCTGACTCTATGATTTTCTAAAAACAGATCTCACACAGTAAGGCTATGTTCACACTCATTAACAAAAAGCGGCTGAAAATAGGGAGCTGTTTTCAAGGGATTCTGATTTTCAGAGTTTTTTTTTAAGTAACTTGTGTTTTTTACAGCCGTTTTTTAAGCTGTTTTTCTATTGAGTCAATGAAAAATGGCTCCAAAAATGGCTCAAGAAGTAACATGCACTTCTTTTTACGAGGCCTTTTTTTTTAAAAAAAACCGGCCGAAATGGAGCAGTACAATGGAACCCGGAATGCAGATGTGAATGAGCCCTAAGTCTTTGTAGACAGCTGGAGGAGTGGGTTATGCATATCTCCACAGCCATTTTTTTAATTTATTTATTTATTTATTTATTGCTCCAATGCATCTAAAAAAATAAAAAAAAGTAGGAACCATTTTGTATTTGTCCAGCTCCTATGTAGAGATGAGCGAATTCCCCAAAATTAGTTTTGGGTCCGATTTAGTCAAACCAGCTGTCAGATTAAATTTGGTTCAAATAAATTCATATTGAAAGTGCGCCGATTGCCCTGAAAAGTCGTGTATGACACATATTCTAGGACTGTATCCAACCTCTTTTAAACTGTTTAATGCCAAGACAGCATTAGTAATGTCAAAGGGACAGCAACATATATAGCTATGGGTAAGTGGATGGTATCCAGTGGTAACAAACAGCTTTTTTATGCTTTTTAAAATGAAAAAACGTCACTTCGATGCAGACTGAAGTAAAACGGCGCTGTATAAATGCTCAACGCAGAAAAATATGCAAATTATTGGTTGCACTATTATTAGCAGTTACTAACTAACACACTGACACTGACTCACTCCTTTCACTCCATGGCCAATTCCAGCTTTTCTGGCGAAAAGTGAAATGGCACCCCCCAAATTTTGATTGACATCCCCCTGGCTGTTCTACAACACTAGCAGCCTCCTCCAACTCTTGCGGATGCGCTGTTGTCTTGTACTGGCATGCGCAGTGAAGCTGGGCAGAGGTACACCTCGCTGCACGATGCATGCATAAATAGTACAAGGCAATGGCGCATCCGAGAAAGTTGGACACTGGTAGTGATGTATATCAGCCAGGGGGATGTCAACCAACATGGAAAGGTGGGTTTGGAGGCAGGACTATGTGACTCTTCAGGATAGCGGCAGCGACCCATGACCCTTTAATGAGTAATTAGCATATATTGTACTCAGTTTTAAAAGTTGATTTTATAGATTTTGCTGCATCTGAAAAAAACATACAGGGGAATGTTTGGAAATATTGTCAGGTCATGTATTACTGCATGGTGGCGGATCAAGGTGCTAAAACTACCAGACAGGTTCCCATTAAATATACAATGAAAATAAAACAAATTTCATCTGCCTTGAAATTTCATTATTATAAATATATCGTATATAATTACAGCATCAGAACCAAACTCTGACATATATACAGTACCAGAACCAAGCTCAATACATATATGCAACACCAAAACAAAGCTCAGTACATATATACAGTACCAGAACAATGCTCAGTATATATATATATATATATATATATATATATATATATATATATATATACACACACAACACCAGAACCAAGATCAGTACAGATATACAACACTAGAACCAAGCTCAGTACATATATACAGCACCAGAACAAAACTCAGTACATAAATACATCACCAGAACAAAGCTCAGTACATATATGTCATGCCCATGGCCGCGGGCTGTCAGGCTCACTCACCTACTGACGGCCACAGCCATGGATCTGTGAGCGCTGGCCCCCATCTCTTCCTCAGGAGACGCCAGTGCTCACTTCCGCTTCTCTCGGCCGGGTCCCGTATAGTGTGTTCATGGGCTAATTTCGTACTGTAACTCAGGTGCGCGCGCTGGCCCTTTAAGATCGGGCACGAGCGTGCGCACCTGAGTTACAGCCCTTCCTGCTTTGCCTGAGCTTTTTTGTTGTTACCCTAGTCTGTCTTTGCAAATGGTCTCCTAAGTGTTTTTCAGTTCCCAGTGTTTCCCGTTCCTGCTATCTGTAACCTGTATCCCGTGCTATCTTGGTCAAGTGCATATTTTGAGTTGGAGTCGTGCCTCACTGACTACCATGCCTGTCCTGCTACACCATGCCTGGGCTACCACAGGTACACCTTTGCGAACTATAGACTGTGACCTGTGTCCTGTTGGCCAGCTGCCATACCGTCAATGCAGTATGGCCCAGTGGGTCCATTTACCCAACATGACAGTAAGCTCAGGCCATGGACCCCGCTGGTCAATCCATAACCATGATGACATCACAAGAGATGCAGTCAGATATCCTAGACCTCCGGTCTCGACAGGACCAACTCCTCCAGGCATTGAACATTATTGCACATCGGCTGGATGTGCAAGCTGACGTTCCTCCTACTATACCTTCTGGCAGTACGGATCCTCCGACTACACCTCCTGGCAGTGCTGATCCCCGATTTTCTTTGCCGCTACCTCACCGCTATGATGGAGGCGTGAGGACCTGCCATGGATTTTGAACCAGTGCCAGATCCACTTTAGCCTGTATGCAAGGGCATTTTCGACTGATGGCGCAAATGTCGCTTTCATCATCTCTCTCCTCATTGGAAAGGCCCTTGCATGGGCCAACCCTATCTGGGTGAAAACAACGACCAGAGACCTGTGACTTTCAGGTGTTCCTACGGACATTTTGCACGGTGTTTGAGGTGCCTGGACGAGTCTCGTCTGCAGCCGCCTCCTTGCTGAACCTACACCCTGGCGGGAGAATTGTTGTGTAACAATGAGGCCCTGGTGGCTACATTATGGCAGGGACTATCTCCTGAAATTAAGGATGAGCTTACCGCTGAAGATCTGCCGTCTACCCTGGATGACCTCATCTTTTTGGCCACCCGGATTGATATAAGGATCCGAGAACGGTTCCAAGAGGCTCGTCAGGAAAGAGGGCTCCAAAGCCTACTTTGCAGCAACCCCTGCTGTCCTCATCAGCTGTTCCTCCAAAGGAGTCTTTGAAGATGGTCCATCTCAAGCTGTCTACCCTGAAGAGACATCGCAGACGCACTTCGGAGGCCATCTTGTTTGTCTGTGCCCCCAAAAGCCCCAGAGCCTAGGGTTGATTGGATAAACAACCCTGGGTGAAGAAGGTCTTTTTTCTAAATTGTCCATTCCTATGACCATAATGTCCGGTGAAAAAACGCACCGGGTCGCTGCTTATCTGCACTCTGGATCCGCAGCTAACTTCATTCGGAGAGACCTGGTGGATCAACCCCTCTGGAGAGGCCTTTGATGGTTGCATCTGTGAATGGACTACCTCTGCCAGACGCCAGACCCGGTTGTAGCTGTGACCAAGTCGCTGGTGGGAGCCCTCCATTCCGAGCTCCTCTCGTTCTTTGTCCCGGCTAAGGCCATCAACCCTGTGCTGCTGGGCCTGCCCTGGCTAAGAACTACATGGCCCAGTCCTGGACTAGAATTCTGGAGAGATTCTCCAGTGAGGTCCTGAGTGTCTCAACCGTTGCCTGTACAGGTTCATCCGGCTCAGCCTCCTCTGCCCCAGTCCTTGGCAGGATTGCCTTGTCATTATTCTGCGTTCTCCGATGTCTTCAGCAAGAACTAGGCGGAGACGCTGCCCCCACACTGGGCGTATGACTGTCCTATTGAGCTGATTCCTGGTGCATCCCTTCCCTGTGGTAGGGTATATCCTCTCTCCTTGCCAGAGACTCAGTCCATGTCCGCCTATGTTAAGGAGAACTTGGAGAGGGGCTTCATACGGAATTCTTCCTCCCCGGCTGGAGCCGGGTCCTTCTTTGTCAAGAAAAAGGATGGTTCTCTGCGTCCCTGCACCGACTACCGGGGTCTCAACCAGATCACAGTAAAAAATAGATATCCGTTGCCATTGATTTCTAAAATGTTTGATTGTATACGAGGAGCCAAGATTTTTTTCGAAGCTAGACCTGCGTGGGGCTTCCAACCTAATTCGGATTCGTCGGGGTGATGAGTGGTAGACTGCATTTAACACCCGTGATGGACACTATGAATATCTAGTAATGCTCTTCGGCCTGTGTAATGCTCCCGCGGTCTCCCAAGAGTTTGTTAATGATATATTCCATGACCACCTCTATGTTTGTGTTGTGGTCTATCTTGATGTCATCTTGATTTTTTCTCCAGATCCAATGACTCATCAGAAACATGGCCGTCAAGTTTTGCTGCGGTTAAGGGAGAATCGCCTGTACGCCAAGTTGGAGAAGTGTGTATTTGAAAGAGATGCTCTAGCCTTCCTGGGCAAAGGCCTCAAGATGGATCCTGAGAAGGTAAAGGCCATCACGGAATGGCCACGTCCTCGAGGCTTGAGGTCCATACAGCGCTTCCTGGGATTCGCTAATTTCTACAGACAGTTCATTCCAAACTTCTCCTCACTGACATCTCCTATCTCTACCCTCACCAAGAAAAGCATGAACGCCAAGGTGTGGACTCCAGAGGCGGAATCCGCATTTAATAGCCTGAAGAGTGCCTTCACGCCAGCCTCTATCTTCTTCTCTTCCACAGAACATAACTACTCGATTGGTGATCGGGAGTTACTGACCATCAAATTGGCTCTGGAGGAGTGAAGATATCTACTAGAGGACGCAGTAATCCCATCTTGATACTAACGGACGACAAGAACCTCACCTATTTCCAAACGGCCCAACGACTGAATTCTCGTCAGGCCAGGTGGTCGCTGTTCTTTGCCCGGTTCCAGTTTGAGCTCCACTACCGTCCGGCCGACAAGAATGTGAGGGCCGATGCCTTGTCCAGGTCGTTCGAGACAGAGGACACTATGGAGGCTCTACAGAATATTATTGATCCATCCTGCATCATCCCTGTCAACCCTCTGCAAGTTAGACATTCCCCCGAGGATGACTTTTGTGCGTCTGGCAGACAGAAGAAGAATCCTCCGCTGAGGACACAGTTCCAAACTGGCAGGTCACGCGGGTGCCCGTAAGACCTGAGACCTGATTGCTCATCAGTTCTGGTGGCCCACGCTGCCCAAAGACATAACAGACTTTGTCTCCTCCTGCACGGTGTGCACAGCAAATAAAGTTGCCCACTCCAAACCGGCAGTCCTGCTCCAGCCGCTGCCTGTGCCCGATGCCCCCTGGCAACATATTGCTATGGACTTGGTCACGGACCTGCCTCCCTCTGCTGGATGCAGTATGGTCTGAGTTGTGGTGGATCGATTCTCCAAGATGGCTGATTTTGTACCACTGACCGGCCTACCTTCTGTTTCCCAACTGGCCAATCTCTTCATCTAACACATCTTCCGTCTGCACGGCTTGCCTCTGCATATTGTGTTGGATCGGGGGGGGTCAATTCACCTCAAAGTTCTGGAGAGCCCTCTGCGGACTCCTCGGTATGAATTTGGACTTTTCCTCAGCCTACCATCCCCAATTCAAAAGGTCAAGTCGAGAGAACAAATCAGATTATGGAAAACTATCTACGACACTTTATCTAGAGACAGCATGATGACTGGGTGCAGCTGCTTCCTTGGGCTGAGTTCTCCTACAACAACCACACTAGTGAGTCCACCGCCTCCAGCCCATTCTTCATTGCCTATGGCCAAAACCCACGAATACCTCTCCCTGTTTCCACTACGTCCCAGGTACCTGCAGCTTACTCTACATTCAGGGACTTTCTACAAATCTGGCAGCAGACCCGATCTTCTATTCTGCTGGCGGTTGAGTGCATGAAAAGAAAGGCAGACACAAGAAGACGAGAGCCTCCCCAGTTTCTTCCAGGCACTAAGGTCTGGCTGTCATCGTACAAGTTTGCTCCCAGGTTCCTCTGACCCTTCGAGATTTTGCAACAAATCAACCCTGTCTCCTACAAGCTACGGCTGCCTCCTACCCTCAAGATCCCCAACTCCTTCCATGTCTCCCTTCTGAAACTTGTGGTCCTGAACCGCTACTCAAAGATTAGTCCTACAGTGGCTCCCAGCGGTTCATCAGATACTTTTGAGGTTAAGGAGATCCCGGACACCAAAAGAGTGGGTGGAAGAACCTTTTATTTGGTGGATTGGAGGGAGTTTGGTCCTGAAGAGAGGTCCTGGGAGCCAGAGGAGAACCTCAATGCTCCTACCCTTCTGAAGAAGTTTCTCTCTCTCTCTGGCCCCAAGAGGATGGGGCGTAAGAGGGGGGATACTGTTATGCCCATGGCCGCGGGCCGTCAGGCTCGCTTACCTCCTGACGGCCGCAACCATGGATCTGTGAGTGCCTGCCCCATTCTCCTCCTCAGGAGACACCAGCGCTCACCTCCGCTTCTCTTGGCCAGGTTTCCTGCCCGCTCTTAAAGGGCCAGCGCGCGCACCTGAGTTAAAGTACCAAATTAACCCATGAGCACCCTGGACTATAAGAAGGGCTCTGCCCCTTCCTGCATTGCCTGAGCCTTGTTGTCTTTACACTAGTCTGTCTTTGAAAATGGTCTCCTAAGTGTTTTCCAGTTCCCAGTGTTTCCCGTTCCTGCTACCTGTAACCTGTATCCCGTGCTATCCTGGTCAAGTGCCGTATTGAGTTGGAGTCGTGCTCCGCTGAGTACCACACCTGTCCTGCTACACCACGCCTGGTGCCTTCCTGCTGCCTAGTCCCAGCCGAGCCTGTCTTGCTACTGTCTGAGCTACCACAGGTACACCTATACAAACTTTTTTTTGCCTTTCTTGAGCCGTTCAGATGGAGACCTACTTTTACACTGTAAATCACTGTAAGCACATAACAAGTAGCCAAAAGAAAGTCACAGCTCTGATGCTGGCAAAGTCTCAGGAGAGGTCAAAGATGACACCATTAGCGACAGAATTTTATTTGAAATAAATGTAAACAAGCCCCATGGTATAGTGTTTCTAGCTTTCATTAATATCTTTGATGGGTTCCCTGTTAGTGACTTGGCTCAAACCTGATATTACTCCTAATGTTGAACTCTTCTCGAGTGGTGTACACATTCCATTTGATATGCCTTGCCAATCTAGGTGCCGCTTTATAGTGCCAATCACTTCTTTCTGCCATACTCTGCTATCAGCCATCCCTTTGGCTCCTGGTTTATTGACCTACTCATTCATCTTCTGTGTCTACTCCTGGGTAAATTACGTGTGTAGGTGTTACTACTATGACATTATCCTCCAACCATTTACACCTCTCAAGATTCATGACAGCAAGCAATTCTACACTACCACCTTTGACTGTTAGTATGTTGTTTTTACATGAAACATTGTAATTTTACACATAAAGTTGCCTGTGCCGTTCAAAGCATTTTTCTTCTGACTTAATTTTTTCAAATTATTTGAGTATTATTATTTCCATTAGTCTCATTTTGCCCAGTGTCTTTGTTATTATAGGGTCATGAACAGGTTCAGATTAAGGGAGGTGGAGGCCCCAGAGCAAATAATCTTGTGGAGGCCCATCCATTTTTTTTTTTTTTAAGGTAGCAGTAGCTCACAAAAAAGAAAACATTCAAAACCTTTTTTTATTGAGGTTAATCTGTGTAAAAATGCATTTGTTGTCCATAATATTACATTACAGTGGTATACGTACTTAGCTCCATGTAAAAGGAACAGGGCAACACATGCATTTCTGCACAGACCAGTCCCTATAGAAACTGGAACACAATATCTTCTCTGTGTAGAAATGCATTAGTTGTTCACCAAACATTACATAGAGCCTAACATATGTATTGGTTTCATTAGGAACTTGTAAGTGTATAAATTCATTTGCACAGACCCTTTAGAGATTGGCACATATGCAAGGCTGTATATAATGTAAAATGTAAAATGGTGGACCACAAATGCATTTCTACATGGTGAGCTCCTACACAAACTTGCATTTGCTAATTTTGCATGTCATATACAATACCACAATATAGCCAGTATCAATAATATTGCCATACAGTGACCATATAGTGGTCCGATACCAGTTCTGTGTTGGCGCTCTGTAGAGTATATAAAAGAATACAGCATTGATCAGCAGAATACATAACGATAAATCCAGTGACTTACTGGTGACGTCTTCTCTGTTTGGACAGCACACAAGAAAATGTTGACAGTGCACTGCGAACACTAATGCCACTTAAGCCACTAAATATAAATATGCATTATTGCTAAACCTACAATAGGGAGGTTCGTAGCGCACATTTTGATCAATTTGTGTGAGCCCACCTGCCACGACAAGGCGACCTCTATGATGTGGGAATCTTCGCTGCACATACACCCAGAACTGGGACTAAGCTTACATGTACTTGGGGATGGTAGGAACCAGCATCAAACTAATTAAAATCACCCAGAGCAGAAAGGGAGGAGTGCAAGATAAAAAATGGAGGCAGTCTCTAATCCCACATATATGAATCACATAAACAACACAAAAATTTGAACAGCACATTCCAACAAAATGAAACAAAACGTGTATACAGATTAGATTTAGCAGTAATTCCTATTTATTTATATTTGGTGGATAAGGTGGCATTGGTGTTCGCAGTGTTCTGTCGCCATTTTCTTGTGTGCTGTATAAATTTGCAGTCACAGGCGTTCTTGCAACTGTATACACATTTTGTTTCATTTTGTTGGAATGTGCTGTTCAAATTTCTGTGTTGTTGACCCAGGTGCCACTATTATTGTACCTACAGTGCTGTCCAAAGCTTCCAAATAGTATATTCCCAAAATATAAGTGCTTGAGGACACAGATAGTTTTAAAAGCAGGGGTTTAACTAGAAAATTCTAGTCCCCATAGCAAACTTTTGAATGCCCCCGCCCAGATCGTTTACAAGTTTTACAAGAGGGCACACTTGCCGGTCTAGTCCCGGAAAAAAACAAAAAACAAAAAAAGCATCTAAGGCCCTGTTCACACTGTGTTTTTTGCAGGCAGAAAAAATCTGCTTCAAATTCCTGAAACAGGCCATTGAAGCTAATGCAAGGACCGCAGGCCAAAAGCGCTGCAAAAATGCTCAGAAATAAGAGCCACAGGTTTTTTTATGCCGCCCATTGATTCAATAGGACAGGGGTGAGGAACCTTTTTTCTGCCAAGGGCCATATGGATATTTATAACATCATTCGCGGGCCATACAAAATGATCAACTTAAAAATGAGCCTGCTATATTTGGTCATACATCTAATTAACTCACCCCTAATGTGATGGCTGGAACTGCTTCTCTTTGGTGAGGCGTGTGATGTTAGCTGGTATTGATGATGTTACTACTGTGTCGGTCAGTCTGGAGCGCAGTCGACACTTTGCAATAGTAAGGTTTGAAAAGTACTTGCAGTAGTAAGTTGTTCCGACTTACTTACTTAAAGGTGTTTTCCCATCCGGGACATTTATGACATGTCATAAATGTCAGATAGATGGGGTCTCACCTCTGGGAACCGCACCTATCTCTAGAACCGGGCCCCCTAAACCCCGTTCTACCTCTCTGTGTTCAGGCTGATTTCCGACCACGAAGTAGAAAACAGCGTAGCTCGCTGAGCTACGCTGTGTCCGTAACTCCCATAGTAGTGAATGGCTGTTACGGAAGCAGCGTAGCATGCGAGTTACGCTGTTTCTATAACTACCATTCAGTTGTATGGGACTTATGGAACCAGCGTAGCTCAGCAAGCTACGCTGATTCCTTTTTCATGTCGGAATTCACCTGCATCAGCCGCAACACAGAGCAGCAGAGCGGGGTTTAGGGGGCCCCGTTCTAGATATAAGTTCTGGTCCCAGACGTGGGACCCGCATCTATCTGACATTTATGACATATCCTGTGGATATGTCATAAATGTCTCTGATGGGTAGACATTCATCTAAGTCATCCATGTGTTCTGATTTGCCCAGGGTGTTTGTATTACTACCCCTACTATTCCTTCTTGTTTATATATTAGGAAAAGAGTTGCGTCAAGGACTTTGTGTTCTCCTCTAAAACAGGTCCTGTCACATTTGTAACAGCTTGTAGCACAAAAACCACTGTGGCAGTGGCAGTCAGAGTGAGGTCGGTGCGTGCTGTTACGGGAGAGGACCAGTCCAGTCGTCTGATTTGAGTCATCTGACCTCACGTCACTGACGTGGGGCCAGGTGACTAGACAATGCCAGCCTGGGAGTGGACCAGTCCGGTCACCTGACCTCACATCACTGACGTGAGGTCAGTTGACTCAGGTCAGGTGACCGGACTGATCCACTCTCAGGCCGGCACGCACCGACATCACTCAGACCGCCGCTGCCATACTTGGCTCCGTCAAATAGCGAATGATGTGGCGGCAGCGCGGTCTGAGTGAGGTCGGGCCAGATCAAATGACCTTGCGGGCCTTATACGGCCCATGGGCCAGAGGTTTCCCACCCCTGCAATAGGAGGTCAGAGGCGGAAACTGCGGCAAGAACGGACATGCCCCATTTTTTTCCCCAGGGAGGCCAACAACAGCCCGGGACAAAATATGCCTGTGCCTCCCATTGAAAGTGGGGGGCGACTTCGGCCGTTTTGGCACTGATTCCGACGCGATTTGCACGTCAAAGTCAGCACCAAAAAACTGTGTGAACTGACCCTAATACTCTTGTGAAATTTCAGCACACACACACACACCAAATGAGTAGAAAATGAGTAGAAAATTAATGGTGGGATAGAGAAGGCATAAAATCCCAGACCGGAGCCCAAAATTAATTCAGACCCCAGACTAAACCCCCTAAATAAAATCAGACCCCAAACCAGACCCCTAAATTAATTTAGACCGCAGAGAAGACCCCTTAAATAAATTCAGACCTAGACTAGGCCCACTAAATAAATTCAGACCACAGACCCCCTAAAATTATTTCAGACCACATAAATAAATTCAGACCCCAAACCAGAACCCCTAATTATTTTAGATACCAGATTAGACACCCTAAACAAGTTCAGACCACAGACATCTAAATTATTTCAGACCCTACATAAAAAAAAACCGCCAACACCCATTGAGACAGAGCAACAGCTTACCTTCAGCCCCTCTGTCAACATGCTGAGGCTGAGCTGTGTATCGCTGGCATAACTGTCATCTCAGCAAGACACCATGCTCGGTTTTGGTGGAGACCTTTTCATTCACCCATCCCTTGGTCTTGAACACTGCTCCAGAGAAAATTTATCACTCTTTAAAAATGTCTACATTTACAAAGGAACTCCAGAGCCTTAGCGATGGCTCTGTATGAATGGTTTTACACAAGACATTGTAGGTGCATTTCAACTGTAGTGAAAGGTATATTTAACCCCTTAATGACCAGGCCTTTTTGCACATTAATGAACAAGCACTATTGTTATTTTTCACTGTCACATTTTTACGAGTCATAACTTTTACATTGTTTCGTCCACATAAGGCTGTTTTTTTTTGTGGGATGAGTTGTATATTTTAATTGCGCCATTTCTGGGTGCACATAGTATATCGATAAACTTTTATTAACTTTTTTTGGTAAGAAATTGAAAAAAAACAGCTATTCCAGCATTGTTTTTCGCTTTTTTAAATTTGCGCTGTTCACTATGCGGCGTAAATAACATGTTGCCTTTATTCTATGGGTTGGTATGATTGTGCCGATATTCAACATGTATAGGTTTTTGTTATGTTTTACTACCTTTACACGCAAATCACCCTTTTAAAAAAACAAATATTTGATTTTGCATCATCGCATTTCAAGGGCCGTAACTTTTTTTATTGTTCCGTCGATGTGGCCATATGTTTTTTGCGGGACAAGTTGTAGTTTTCATTGGTACTATTTTGTGATACATGGAACTCTTATTTGATATTTTTTGGTGAAGGAATGGGAAAAAAAGGAATTTTGCATTTTATTCTTTTATGCTTTTTTTGTATGCCGTTCATCCGGCAGTTAAATCAATGTATTAAATTCATTGTTTGAGTCGTTATGATCGTGGCAATACCATATATGGGCATTTTTTTTTATTTTTTTACACTTTGACACTGCGTACAATATCCGATATCTGGAGTGGAGTGGGAGATTTCCATTGTTTAGCTATATGAGTTTTAGTCGCTGTAAGGATGTGACAGATTATGGTTCTAACGTCAAATAGTATTGATACTAAACCAAGAACAGTAAAGCCAGTTGGCGAATGTGGAATTTAAATATGGATGGAAGCATAGCAAATATTTGTTGCCATAGGGGTTGCATATGTTGGGATGGGCCCTGGTAAGATAATGAAATATATCCAGAGGCATATTTAAGGGACCTAAAGGATGACTTGGTAAGAGGGATCATATTTAAAGGAATTTATGAAAGTCTAATTTGCTTTAGTATATAGGACTGAGAAAGATCTTGGAAGGAGCAAAATAAAGTAGCTGCACAAAGGTCTTCTACATATTTAAGACCTCCATTTTGCCATGTGGTTATATTAAGGTTGGGTATGGATTGTTCCTGACATGAGATTGGTCTGTTTATCAAATGGCAAGAACCAAGGAGTGATATTTGCTTCACAAATGCATCTCATGAAGAAAAAGAAATATGAATAGTTGGATATTGATGCTTGACTAGTTCACATTTAAAACATAATTGAAAGAGGCTCTGTCACCAGTTTATAAGTGCCTACATAATTTGATCGGCGCTGTAATGTAGATAACAGTGGTTTTTATTTTGAAAAGCGATCATTTTTGAGGAAGTTATGAGCAATTTTAGATTTTTGCTAATTACTTTCTTAATGCCCAACTGGGCGTTTTTTTCACTTTTGACCAAGTGGGCATTGTAATGAGGAGTGTATGATGCTGACCAATGTCATTCATAGAGTAATCTCGCGAGATCAGGCTGTGCAGCGATTAAGTCCCACACAAACTTTACCGATGTGTCGGGATTGTGAAAAGACATCGCGTCCTGGCTGGAGGCAATGTCTATTCACTGTCAACACACTTCAGTAAAGTTAATGTGGATGTATGTGACAGCACAGCATGCTGAGTACAAATGGACATGAATCGAGAGAGAGAAGTGTATGACGCTGATTGGTCAGCGTCATACACTCCTCTTTACAAGGCCCACTTGGTCAAAAGTTAAAAATCGCCCAGTTGGGCATTAAGAAAGTAATTAGCATAAATCTAAAATTGCTCATAACTTCCTTTCAAAATATCTACATTACAGCGCCGATCACAGTATGTAGGAGATAGGGCACTTATAATGTGGTGACAGAGCCTCTTGAAGGACCAGAGAGCATACAAACAAGTTGTTTGGGTTACTATTAGGCCCTGTTCACACAGTGTTTTTTGTAGGTAGAAAAATATTGCACGCCATTTGCCGCGTTTTATGCAGCGTTTTTCGGACGTGGCCATTGAGTGCCGCGGGCAAAAAACGCAGCAAAAAACCCTTTCTTTAACTCCAATTGATGTCAATGGGAGGCCAGAGATGGAAACACCCGAAGAAAGGGCATGTCGCTTCTTTCTCCCGCTAGCGTTTTTTTCCACTCGTGGAAAAAAAAAAAACGCCTCCGCCTCCCATTAAAATCAATGGGAGTCGATTTCGGATGTTTTTGCCGCCGTTTCCGGCGCGGTTTCACTGTGTGAACAGGGCCTTAACAGAGAGAAAATGCATACATTTATAAAGTATATATAATCTGTAATCATACCTGCCAACAGTGCCTACGAACGGAACCAAAAAGAACCATGACTTATGAAAATTTGCATACAAGGGCGTTTTATCGGAATTTAAAATATGGGTTACAGAATAAAGGTGGGGCTTAAATAATCTGCAATTTGGGATTCAAATGTTATGAGGTATATCTGTACAAGTATGAAAGTATGAAGTTAGGTGTTCAGGAGGGAGCTTAGGATTTGTGTTGCAAGGGACTAAGATAAAAAAAATAAAAATCGAAAAAACGGGATGCAATGTGGGTTTACACAGGGGAGAGAGTGGGAAGTGTGAAAAAAATGGATAAGGAAATACATGAATAGAAAGACAAATTCCTATAAAACAGGAGGCTATGTGGAAAGATATAAAATCAAATCAAAGAGAATTATAGACTGCAATCATTCTTCAGGGCTGTACCTGTCTGTCTGATCTTGACCCAGCTGATAAACTGTGATCCTCCTGTTGCTACTAGCAACTATTTGCTTCATTTGTTCACCATACCCTGGATCCTGCTAAGTTATACAGAGTATCAGTTTTCAGATAACTAACCGCACCTAAGGGTGTGTTCATATCAGCGTCGGGCTTCCGTTCACGGGTTCCGTAGTCGACTACGCTATTGTTTCCGGGAAAAAAAACTGAAACCTTAGGAATGGATAGAAACGGAAACCAAGTGCAACGGAAACATTACCATTGAAATCAATGGTAATGCAAACGGAAGTTATGGTTTCCGTTTGGCCTTCCGTTCATCGGTTCCTCTGACGGAAAGGTCTAATGAAAGCCATGAATGGAAGCCCGACGCTGATGTAAACACAGCCTAAGCCAAATTGTATGTGTTCTCTGGTATTTCTCAGCATTATTCCAAGCATAAAACTATAGACAAATTCTATCAGGAGAAACTGGTGCACTAACCAAACGCTGAACATTTTTTACCGAAGTAATTTGACAATTTACTTAAGGATTTTGAGCTGGGATTGACAGCTAGCAAGAATAAAGGTATTTATAAACTGCAGTCATAACCATTTTTACTAAGCCCATTATGCACTACT
Organism: Rhinoderma darwinii; assembly: GCF_050947455.1. Classification (NCBI taxonomy): domain Eukaryota; kingdom Metazoa; phylum Chordata; class Amphibia; order Anura; family Rhinodermatidae; genus Rhinoderma; species Rhinoderma darwinii. Next base: position 267,051,595 of record NC_134690.1, read on the forward strand.
CTATGAATTGTTTTAATTTATCTCCCTCTTAAGATTCATATCCGCAATGCTGCCTGGCCTTTTTGTGTACTGTGCTCACTATGTATAATAAAGGTCATTGGAGGCAGGGTCGTCGTTAGCCTTTTTTGGGCCCAGGGCAAGGGTTAATGGTGCCCCCCCCCCCCCTTCACTTAACAAAAATAATTCATGTTGTGAGAATTCTCTAGTACAGCATAGGCAAAGTAAGAAATAGATGAATGGCATAAAACGATTATCAAAAATATTGATGATATCGGCAGAACTACCAGCATACAAAAGTGATCACCAAAAGTGGGTGGTGCAGACAGCAAAAATAGTTAAAACGGATTTACTTGTAAAACAATTGTCATTCACTGTGCTCTGTTAACCTATTCCCGACTGCATACTGTCTTTTGACGGTGGGCGGTACAGGGCCGGGATCTATAGCGACGTCTATTGACGTCAATGTAGAAAAGGCTTATGAGTGCTCCAGTTAGCGCTCATGCTCTAAGTTATGAACAGCTCCTATACTTAGAGCATCCTCCTGAATGTTGCTGGGATCAGAGAAACCTTAGCAGACAGAATCACAAATGATAGCCTTAGATACAGGGTTGCAGCAGACATCATCCCACATAATAGTCTTAGATACAGGGCTGCAACAGACAGTATTACACATGATAGGATTAGATACAGAGCACCAGCAGACATCATCACACATGATAGGCTTAGATATATGGCCTCAGCAGACAGTATCACACATAATATAATTAAATATAGGGCCCTAGAAGGCAGTATCCGCACATAATAGGCTTAAATACAGGGCCCTAGCAGACAGTATCCATAAAGTTACCATCCCCGCTCGTGAGTTGCAGGGCCGCCATCAGGGGGGTATTAGGGGTAGTGGTGTGAGGGGCCCGGCCAAACCTAATTGAAAGGGGGGCCCGGCCACTGCTGCGACTTATCTTTGGTAGAAAAAAACGGGCCCCTGCGCAGGGGCCCATTTTTTTCACCAAATGAATGTCGTGAGCTGCGGGCCCCCCCTCTCATGGGGGCCGTCAAACACCGCCGACCGATCACGCGCACCCGCAAACTCGCGACCGTCAGAGCACGCACCCGGCAAAAGCGCGCATCCGCGACAGCACGGGCGCTCGCAGAAGCAACAGCACGCACGCTCGCAGCCTCGACAGCACGCGCGCACCCGCGATCGGCCGCGCGCGCACTTGCGATCGGCCGCGCGCGCACCCGCGAACGAAGCGCAACCGCGGACACACATGGACCCAACTTACCTGGAGCCTGGCTGGAGGTGAAGGACTGGACGTCTGGACCGAAGACCTCGCCTGGAAGACCTCGCCTGAAGGACCTCGCCTGAAGAGGACTGGAGTGGGAGCAGCTCTTCTGACACGGTGAGTAAAGTGTGTCAAAGTGCTGTTTATGTATGGCCCTGTTCACACAAAGTATTTTGCAGGCAAAAAAAAAATCTGCCTCAAAATTCCTTAAAGAATTTTGAGGCAGATTTTGATCTGCACACACTATCTTGCCGCGTTTTTTTGCTGCGTTTTTTGCCCGCGGCGATTGAGGACAGCAGACAAAAAACGCAGCGAAAAATGCATTTTCTGCCTCCCATTGATTTCGATGGGAGGTCAGAGGCGGAACCGCGGCATGAAAGGACGTGCTGCTTTTTCTTTTTTCCGCGACTGGCTCCCATTGATTTCAGATTAAATCAATGGGAGGCCGTTTTGGAAGTTTTTTGGTGCTGATTCTGACGCAGTGTCCGAGTCAATATCAAGGCCCAAAAACTCTGTGAACTGGGCCTTATTGTTAGGGCTTATTCAGACGAACGTGTAATACATCCGTGCAACGCGCGTGATTTTCACGTGCCTCGCACGGACCTATGTTACTCTATGGGGCCGTGCAGACTGTCAGTGATTTTCACGCGCCTCGCACGGACCTATGTTACTCTATGGGGTCGTGCACACTGTCAGTGATTTTCACGCGCCTCGCACGGACCTATGTTACTCTATGGGGCCGTTCAGACTGTCAGTGATTTTCACGCAGCGTGTGTCCGTGTGTCCGCTGCGTAAAACTCACGACATGTCCTATATTTGTGCATTGTTCGCGCATCACGCACCCATTGAAGTCAATGGGTGCGTGAAAATCACGCCCAGCACTTCCGCAGCAGTATAAACTATGAATGAAAACAGAAAAGCACCACGTGCTACAAACATACAAACAGAGTGTCATAATGATGGCGGCTGGGCGAAAATCACGCAACCGCGCATCATACGCTGCTGACACACGGAGCTGTTATGGACCTTTTGCATGCGCAAAATGCCACGTTTTTTGCGCGCGCAAAAAGCACACGCTTGTGTAAATCCGGCCTTAGGGTAGGAACACACTAGGCATGAACGCTGCAGATTTTATGCAACACATTTTATTGTGGAAAATCCGCAGCGTATTACAGTCGCAGCAGAGCGGATGAGATTTGAACAAATCTCATCCACACGCTGCAAAAAAAATTGACCTGCAGTGTGGCTTTTGGCTTTTTAAGCAGCAGCGTGTCAATGTATTCTGTGGAATCGCTGCTCCTCTGTTGCGGAAATGCTGCGGTTCTGCCACAAAAATCACAAATGAGAAAAAAAAAGAAGGTACTTTTTTAAATTGATAAAGTTTAGACTTACCCCGGCCGTAGTCCTGGTGACGCGATCCTCTATTCTTAGCGCAGCCCCGCCTCCTGTCATGACGTTTCATCCCATGTGACTGCTGCAGCGGTCAGATGGTCTACAGCGTCATCCCAGGAGGCGGGGCTACGTTCAGAAGAGAGAGACGCGTTACCTAAACTACGGCCGGGGCAAGTCTAAACTTTTTTTTCCCTGCAGGATTCCCGCAGCGGACATGCCTCACGAAACCTGCGCCACTATTTGGTGCGGTTTTGCTGGCAGAATTCCCTGCGGCTACCTGGGCGGATAAGCTGTGTAGTTTTACTCAGCATATCCGCCTAGTGTGTCCCTTATGATGTCGCTCCTGGAGCTGCTGCCGGTCTCTAAATAGGCAGTTGGTCCAGTAGAATTTGGAATTATTTTTTTTTGTGAACCAGCTTAAAAAAATACAAAACTTTTGTGTTAGGGCCTGTTCACATCACCGTTCGCTTCCGTTCCGGGGTTCCGTCTGAGGTTTCCGTCGGGTGAACCCCACAACGGAAAGTGACAGCACAGCTTCCGTTTCAGTCACCATTGATCTCAATGGTGACGGAAACATCGCTAATGGTTTCCGTTCGTCACCATTCTGGCTGGTTTTCGGACGGAATCAATAGCGTAGTCGACTGCGCTAATGGTGACGGAAGCTGTGCTGTCACTTTCACTTTCCGTTGCGGGGTTCACCCGACGGAAACCTCAGACGGAACCCCGGAACGGAAGCGAACGGTTATGTGAATAGGCCCTAACACAAGAGTTTTGTATTTTTTTAAGCTGGTTCACAAAAAAAAATAATTCCAAATTCTACTGGACCAACTGCCTATTTAGAGACCGGCAGCAGCTCCAGGAGCGAAAACATAAGGAACACACTAGGCGGATATGCTGAGTAAAACTCCACAGCTTATCTGCCCAGGTAGCCGCAGGGAATTCTGCCAGCAAAACCGCACCAAATAGTGGCGCAGGTTTCGTGAGGCATGTCCGCTGCGGGAATCCTGCAGGGAAAAAAAAGTTTAGACTTGCCCCGGCCGTAGTCCTGGCGACGCATCTCTCTCTTCTGAACGTAGCCCCGCCTCCTGGGATGATGCTGTAGACCATGTGACCGCTGCAGCGGTCACATGGGATGAAACGTCATGACAGGAGGCCGAGCTGCACTAAGAATAGAGGATCGCGTCACCAGGACTACGGCCGGGGCAAGTCTAAACTTTTTTATAAATTTAAAAAAGTGCCTTTTTATTTTTTCTCATTTGTGATTTTTGCGGCAGAACCGCAGCATTTCCGCAACAGAGGAGCAGCGATCCCACAGAATACATTGACACGCTGCGGCTTAAAAAGCCAAAAGCCGCACTGCAGGTCCATTTTTTTTGCAGCGTGTGGATGAGATTTGTTCATATCTCATCCACTCTGCTGCGACTGTAATACGCTGCGGATTATCCACAATAAAATGTGCTGCATAAAATCCGCAGCGTTCATGCCTAGTGTGTTCCTACCCTAAGGCCGGATTTACACGAGCGTGTGCTATTTGCGCGCGCAAAAACGTGGCGTTTTGTGCATGCAAAAGGTCCATAACAGCTCCGTGTGTCAGCAGTGTATGATGCGCGGTTGCGTGATTTTCGCGCAGCCGCCATCATTATGACACTCTGTTTGTATGTTTGTAGCACGTGGTGCATTTCTGTTTTCATTCATAGTTTATAATGCTGCGGAAGTGCTGGGCGTGATTTTCACGCACCCATTGACTTCAATGGGTGCGTGATGCTCGAACAATGCACAAATATAGGACATGTCGTGAGTTTTACGCAACGGACACACGCTGCGTGAAAATCACTGATAGTCTGAACGGCCCCATAGAGTAACATAGGTCCGTGCGAGGCGCGTGAAAATCACACGCGTTGCACGGATGTATTACACGTTCGTCTGAATAAGCCCTAACAATAAGGCCCAGTTCACAGAGTTTTTGGCCCTTGATATTGACTCGGACACTGCGTCAGAATCAGCACCAAAAAACCGCCTCCCATTGATTTAATCTGAAATCAATGGGAGCCAGTCGCGGAAAAAAGAAAAAGCAGCACGTCCTTTCTTGTCGCGGTTACGCCTCTGACCTCCCATCGAAATCAATGGGAGGCATAAAATGCATTTTTCCCTGCGTTTTTTGTCTGCTGTCCTCAATCGCCGTGGGCAAAAAACGCGGCAAGATAGTGTGGGCAGGTCAAAATCTGCCTCAAAATTCGGTGCGCGGTTCCAGGCGGTCGCGGGTGCGCATGCGCGGGAGTTTGCGGGTGCGCGCGATCGGTCGCACGGGCGGCGGTCTTTGACGGCCCCCATGACGACCCCCATGCTACCCAGGGCCGCCATCAGGGGGGGTATTAGGGGTACTGATGTGAGAGGCCCGGCCAAACCTAATTGAAAGGGGGGCCCGCAGCTCACGACATTCTTTTGGTGAAAAAAATGGGCCCCATTGCAGGGGCCTGTTTTTTTTCTACCAAAGGCAAGTCGCGGCAGTTTGCCGGGCCCCCCTTTCAATTAGGTTTGGCCGGGCCTCTCACATCAGTACCCCTAATACCCCCCTGATGGCGGCCCTGGGTACCATGATATAGTTCTGGACGGAGTATCGTTAACAGGCGGTGCCACGGTAGGGGGGCCCAGAAAATTTAGCTGTAGGGGGCCCTGAAATTCCTGACGAGTTGGCTCCTCTTCACCTCTGGACGCAGCACTGGATCCTGACGCCATTCAGCACCAGGACATTAGCTGCACCGCACATAGAACGTCATGTCGGTGAAAGGAGTCAGGACCCAGCACTGCGCCCGAAGCCGAAGTGGACCAGACTCAGGAGCAAAGAGGGTAAGTATATTGAGATGTTACTGTAGTAACAGGTGCCCATGTAGTTAACTACATATGCCCCAGTTACTACATTAAAAGAGATAAGATGCAGGTGGCCATGGGTGGTGGCAAGTGGGGGCCCGGAACCCGAAGTACAGGCCTCGCCTAAAGGACTACCCTGCTCCCTGAACACCTCCAACAAAAAAATCTTATCAGTAGTGTGTCTCACTGCACTTGGGGCAACTTACTGTATTTAATTATAGTTTAATACATAAACTTTTCAATGGAAATATTTTTTTTTGGGCAAAAGTAAACCGACTTTTTTTGGTACAAAATCTGGAATATCAAACCTAGCAAATTCTAAAAAAAAATAGGATCTACAGCAACTGATGGATAGGGTACACTCTATTATAAAAATATTAGAAAACTGTAAAAAAAAAAAAAGAGAGTCTACCTGTCGCCTTCTCTCTTGAAAATGGTTCAAAGGCTCCTCAATACATACTTATATTCTTATAATTTACAGCAGGAGGGATATTATGACATATATGAATTTAATACGTATCTATAGTGTTGAAAATGTTGATCAAAGAGCCTAGAGTCTACAGAATTCCAAACTCAAAATCATACTTTATATTGTTTAGCTATACAGATATAATATATTGTGCAGTACAGCTATGTCATATTTAGATATTGATTGCTGACGTTTACTTTTTTTTTCTTTATTCTTACAAAAACTTTTTTTGTGGGAATCCCAACGTTCCATTTGCCACATAAGACGACACCAGAATTATAAGTGGCATATGGTGGATGGGTGGCCCTGGATCCATGACATATATTTTTTTTCCCCCACCGACCTATAATGGGTCTTTAAGGTTTTCAATTTCTGTGGATAGCATAGAACACCAAGTTACACTATTTACGCAACCTTACCAAAAATAATTAGTTCAAAGTGTGACAGAACCATAATGAAATGCATTTATTCAGTATGTCTATGTGATAAAATATATGACAAAATTCTGCTGTTATAGGCTTAACCACATTTTCCAGTCATCAACCATATTGTTCCATAACCAACTCTATAATATATATTCCCTATTAAACTAAACTATTTTATCCAAATGAAATTATGATTTACGAAGGAAGGACAAAGGGGTGAAAATAATTTGAGCTTGATTGCTGACTATTGCTGTATGACAATATAGAGTACGGCATTTTTTTCAGAAATTTATAATATTCAAGTAATGAACAAAATGGGCTATTGTGCCTTTAAAGACTATTTTTCTAATTTCAGTCATTTTTAAATTGTTCTAAAACTAGGTAGAATGTAACAAACAAATTATGATCTTACATTCTGTACAAGATGGAAAGAAACGGAAAAGTAACATGGAAGCAGATGTGCTGCTAGATCTACAGGCTTCTGCCAGCCATATGGCATCTTAAATAAAGATGGTTGGAGCGTCTGGATTAGCAAACATTTGAGAGAGAAAGCCATGTGTCGTGTTGGTACAGGCAGTTTGATTTAGCTCTGTACAAAAGGCTTCAGGAGATTGTGTAATGGAACAAATGGTACTGCAGGCCCTGTAACAGTCTTACCGCTGCTGGAAAGGCAACTAGCCCCGAGGTGGAAACTATTTTTCTTCTATTATCATTTTTTTTGCTTTTACTGTGAATTCAAGTGAATTTTTATATTAGAAACTGTTTATTAACTTTTATTCCTGAAATATGAAATTGATCCTAGTAATAAAATTTATAATGAAAATCTAAAATGACATATTATGACAAAACTTCTATCTATCTATCTATCTATCTATCTATCTATCTATCTATCTATCTATCTATCTATCTATCTATCTATCTATCATCTATCTATCTATCTATCTATCATATATTTTATATATTAACTTCTTCATATTTATATGAATTTAAAACAAAATGAAATGCAGTTAAAAAGTGCCAAGTGGAGACTATTGCAGGCTAATCATTATACAAGTGCCATGCGAAAGTATTTATTCCCGGTGGTGTTTTTTCTGATTTATTGCATTACAACCCGGAAATAAAATGGATTTTAAAATTACATTTTCTTAATGGACCTGACCAAATAGTCCAAATTGTTGCAGTCTAATGACAAAATAACTAAAAACTGAAAAGTTGTGAGTGCATATGTATTCAGCCCCTTTTATATAAAAATCACTAAATAAGGCCTAGTCAAACCAATTAACTTCAGAACTCATTTTGAGAGGATTTACAAGAGCGTGTGCGTTTTGCACGCGCAAAACACGCGGTGTTTTGCGCGTGCAAAGGGCACTTAACAGCTCCGTGTGTCATCACCATATGATGCGCGGCTGTGTGATTTTCGCGCAGCCGGCATCATTATGACACTCTGTATGTTTGTAAACAGAAAAGCACGTGGTGCTTTTCTGTTTTCAGTCATACTTTTGACTGCTGTTGCGCGAATCACGCGCATCCCACGGAAGTGCTTCCGTGAGGTGCGCGTGATTTTCACGCACCCATTGACTTCAATGGGTGCGTGATGCGCGAAAAACACAGAAATATAGGACATGTCGTGAGTTTTATGCAGCGGACATAAAAATGCATAAAAATCGCGGACTGTCTGCACGGCCCCATAGACTAATATAGGTCCGTGCGAGGCGCACGAAAATCATGCGCGTTGCACGGACGTATATCACGTTTGTGTAAATCCACCCTTAATTAGTTGAATAAGGTCTCCCGGTGTGCAATCAAAGTGTACACGATATATCACATGATGTCAGTATAAATACACCTGTTCTGAAAGACCCCTGAGTCTGAAACATCACTAAGCAAGCAACATGAAGATCAAGGAGCTCTCCAAACTGGTTAGAGACAAAGTTGTGGAGAAGTATAGATCAGTGTTGGGTTATAAAAAAAAAACCATCCCAAAATTTGACATCGCATGGAGCACCATTAAATCTATTATAACAAAATGGAAATAATGTAGCTCAACTACATGCCTAACAAGAGAAGGACGCACACCATAACTCCCAGATCAGGCAATAATCAGAGATTCAACAAAGATACCAACGATAACACTGAAGGCGCTCTAATGATCCACAGCAGAGATGATAGCTTCTGTCAATAGCACCACTTTAAGTCGTACACGCTATATTGTAAAGCTTAATGGAAGAGTGGCCAGAAATAAGCCATTGCTTAAAGAAACACATGAAAGAAGGCTCTCTTGTCAGATAAGACTACGATTTAACTTTTTGGCCATCATTGGAAACGCTATGTGTGGTGCAAACCCAACACTTCCTATCACCCCTATGAACACCATTCCCACAGTGAAGCATGGTGGTGGCAGCATCATGCTGTGTGGATGCTTTTCATCGGTAGGGACTGCAAAACTGGTTAGGATTAAAGGAAAAATTAATAAATACAGGGCAGTTCTTAAGGAAAACCTGTTTCAGTCTGCCAAAGATTTGAGACTGGGACAGAGGTTCACCTGCCATCAGTATGATGAACCTAAACGTACTGCTAAAGCTACACTGGAGTGGTTTAAGGGGAAACATGTAAATGTCTTGGAAAGTCCTAGTCAAAGCCCAGACCTCAATCTGTAACGCGTTCCCCACTCACCGGCAGCCGCGACCGCAGAACTCTGAAGTCTTGCTGGCACCTCCTTCCTCTGAGACACTGGTACACACTGCCCTCGTCTACGGCCGATGCCCGTCGGGTGCACGCGCATGCTCGTCCCGGGTCTTAAAAGTCGAGCGCACCAGGAAATTTATCCCAAACCAATCCCAGCATGTCCGGGGATTTAAAAGGAACCCTGTACACTTCCATATTGCCTGAGCAATGTTGAATCTTACCTAGTGTTTGTCTGCGAAGGTTCCCTATCTGTATCCTGTATCCCGTAACCCGAGCCAAGTCAAGTGTCCGAGATGACTGCACTATGCGTGTTCCGTTTCTGTGCCAAGTCAAGTGTCCTGTGTATGTACCAAGTCTAGTGTCCAGTGTTCATGTCAAGTGAAGTGTCTTACTTCAGTATTCAAGTCCAGAGTCCGTGACAACTTCAGTATTCAAGTCTGGTTATACAGCATAAGCCTGCTTTCGATAGTCCGGCAAAAGCCTGCTTCCGATAGTCCGGTATAAGCCTGCTACCCAGGTACTCTCGCCCTAGCATCTGTAATTGACTTTACGTTTGACCAGCTGCAACTCCGCTATGGTGGAGCTGCCCAGTAGGTCCACATACCCCACAGCCGTGACAATTTGCTCAGGCCATGGATCCCGCTGGTCAATCCAAGATGCCGGTCCAAGCAATGCAAGCAGTCATGCGAGATCTCCAAGCACGCCAGGATCAGCTTCTGCTAGCTGTCAATGCTATTGCCACACACTTCGATCTTGCTCCAGTTGCTGGCCCATCTACTCCACTGCCCGCCAGCACTCAACTCAGTTCTGGGTCCGGAATTTCGTTGCCACTTCCAACTCGTTATAATGGAGATGCAACAACCTGTAAGGCCTTCCTCAACCAATGCAAGATTCACATCCAGTTGCATGCTCCCTCTTCTCTGACAAAGCTCTGGCACGGGCGAACTCTATCTGGGAAAATGAGAGGCCAGAACCTTTCAACCTACAGCTGTTCTTGGAAACTTGTTGCACATTGTTTGAAGTATTGGGCCAAACGTCTTCTGCAGCTGCTTCGCTTCTAACTCTCCATAAAGGGGACTCAACGATGGGAGAGTACACTATCCAGTTCCGTACTTTAGCAGCAGAGCCTGCCTGGAATAATGAGGCCTTGGTGGAAACCTTCTGTCAAGGATTAGCTCCTCAAATAAAAGATGAGCTGGCGGTTTGTGATCTTCCATCTTCCCTGGATGCCCTAATTCTTCTGGCTACATGGATCAATATGAGGTTCCAAGAACGTGCCCAGAGAGTTCATAGGGAAAAAAGGTCCTAAAGACTGGCGCCTAAGTTCCAGAAACCTCTGCTACATCCTTCGGTTGTTATCCCTGAAGATCCGATGCAGGTGGGCAGACTCAGACTGTCCAACCAGGAGTGGCAGCGCAGATGTTCAGCAGGATTATGTTTGTACTGTGGCCTTAAGAGTCATTTTGTGCATCAATGCCCCCAGAAACCAGGAAAGATCCAGCACCTAGGGTTGGTAGGAGAGACTAACCTAGGTGGATCGACACCTGCTGAAAAATTGTCTCCCAAACTATCGATTCCTGTGATAATCTCCTCTGGTGAACAATCGCACTCTGTTTCCGCTTGATTCTGGAGTGGCTGCGACTTTCATCAAACAGGCCTTAGTTGACAGTCTCTACTTGCCCACGACTCCTCTGGAGAAACCCTTTTAGCAGTCACTTCGGTGAATGGTCAACCTCTGCTTGACCCAATTCTTTCCATTACTGAACCTCTGAAGTTGCAAGTGGGAGTTCTTCACTCGGATCAAATAGCTTTTTATTTCGGCCAAAAGCTATTAACCCTATCCTGCTGGGACTACCATGGCTTCATTAACACGCTCCTGTACTCCAGTGTGGTTCCCAATGTGTTCGCCGCTGGCTGCCTCAAGATCATACTGTCCAGTCCCCAATTTCTCAGTCACTCGCTAGTCTGCCTCCACACTGTGCCTGTTTTGCAGATGTCTTCAGTAAGAAAGAGGCTGAGGTCCTCCCTCCCCATCGTCAATACGATTGTCCAATCACATTGCTCCCTGAAGCTTCACCTCCTCATGGACGAGTTTATCCTCTCTCCTTGCCTGAGGCCCAAGCTATGTCGGCATGCGTCAAGGAGAATCTTGAGAGGGGGTTTATCAGGGGTCTACTTCTCCAGCCGGAGCTGGTTTCTTCTTCGTAGAAAAAAAAGGGATTCCTACAGCCATGTATCGACTATCGTGGTTTAAACCAAATCACTGTCAAGAACAAATACCCCTTGCCACTAATCTCTGAACTCTTAAACAGAATTGGTGGGGCCAAAATTTTCACAAAGCTGGATCTACGTGGGGCTTATAACTTGATCCGTATCCGCAAAGGTGACCAATGGAATACCTCATTCAACACTCGAGTCGGTCACTACGAATATCTTGTGACAGTGGCGTAACTGGACTTTAGCAGCCATAGCGGCTGCTAAGGGCCCGCAGCATGAGGGGGCCCGCGCCGCCCGCTGGCGCGGGCCCACCACATGGACGGAGGCTCCGCTACCAGCCGCTATGGCTGCTACAGCGCGACGCCACTGAAGGGTTTGTTCCTACAAAAGACATGCATCCCGGATAGGGGATACATGTGTGATCGCTGGCAGCGATAAGTAGAACAGGGGACTTTTTGAAGTTCTCCATGACAAGCCTCGGACTTCCGGGGTCTGTCGGCAGCTCCATAAAAATGAATTGTGCACCGGTCGTGCCTGTGCGCATGCGTGACCAGCGCTCCTTTCCTTTTTATTGAACTGCGCAGACTCCAGAAGTCTGAGGTTTGTCATGGAGAACTTCAGGGGGCTTTCGGTCCCCTGGTCTCCTTATCGCTGCCAGCGATCACACATGTATCCCCTATATTGTGGATAGGGGATACATCTCTTTTGTAGGACAAACTATAGGCTGTTTTTTTGGGGAGGGGGTTAGGGGCAGTATGGTGTTACCTACAGGTGGAGCTGTATGGCGTTATCTACAGGGGGGCTGTATGGCGTTATCTATGGGGGGGTTGGGGCTGTATGGCATTATCTACAGTGGGGCTGTATGGCGTTATCTACAGGGGGGTTTGGGGATGTATGGCATCTACAGGGGGGGCTGTATGGCGTTATCTACAGGGGGGCTGTATGGTGTAGTCTACAGGGGGGGCTGTAAGGCATTATCTACAGGGGGGCTGTATGGCGTTATCTACATGGGGGTTTGGGGCTGTATGGCATCTACAGGGGGGGCTGTATGCTGTTATCTACAGGGGGGCTGTATGGCATTATCTACAGGGGGTTTCGGACTGTATGGCGTGATCTACAGGGGGGTTTGGGGCTGTATGGCATTATCTACAGGGGGGCTGTATGGCGTAATCTACAGGGGGGCTGTATGGTGTAATCTACAGGGGGGGCTGTAAGGCATTATCTACAGGAGGGCTGTATAGCGTTATCTACAGGGGGGTTTGGGGCTGTATGGCATCTACAGGGGGGGCTGTATGCTGTTATCTACAGGGGGGCTGTATGGCATTATCTACAGGGGGTTTTGGACTGTATGGCGTGATCTACAGGGGGGTTTGGGGCTGTATGGCATTATCTACAGGGGGACTGTATGGCGTTATCTACAAGGGGGGCTGTATGGCGTTATCTACAGGGGGGCTGTATGGCGTTCTCTACAGGGGGGATTTGGGGCTGTATGGCGTTATCTACAGGGGGGGCTGTATGGCGTTATCTACAGGGGGGTTTGGGGCTGTATGGTGTTATCTACAGGGGGGCTGTATGGCGTTATCTACAGGGGAGGTTTGGGGCTGTATGGCGTTATCTACAGGGGGGCTGTATGGTGTTATCTACAGGGGGGCTGTATGGCATTATCTACAGGGGGTTTTGGACTGTATGGCGTGATCTACAGGGGGGTTTGGGGCTGTATGGCATTATCTACAGGGGGACTGTATGGCGTTATCTACAAGGGGGGCTGTATGGCGTTATCTACAGGGGGGCTGTATGGCGTTCTCTACAGGGGGGATTTGGGGCTGTATGGCGTTATCTACAGGGGGGGCTGTATGGCGTTATCTACAGGGGGTTTTGGACTGTATGGCGTGATCTACAGGGGGGTTTGGGGCTGTATGGCATTATCTACAGGGGGACTGTATGGCGTTATCTACAAGGGGGGCTGTATGGCGTTATCTACAGGGGGGCTGTATGGCGTTCTCTACAGGGGGGATTTGGGGCTGTATGGCGTTATCTACAGGGGGGGCTGTATGGCGTTATCTACAGGGGGGTTTGGGGCTGTATGGTGTTATCTACAGGGGGGCTGTATGGTGTTATCTACGGGGGGCTGTATGGCATTATCTACAGGGGGTTTGGGGATATATGGCATCTACAGGGGGGGCTGTATGACGTTATCTACAGGGGGGCTGTATGGTGTAATCTACAGGGGGGGTGTAAGGCATTATCTACAGGGGGGCTGTATGGCGTTATCTACATGGGGGTTTGGGGCTGTATGGCATCTACAGGGGGGGCTGTATGCTGTTATCTACAGGGGGGCTGTATGGCATTATCTACAGGGGGGTTTGGGGATGTATGGCATCTACAGGGGGGGGCTGTATGGCGTTATCTACAGGGGGGCTGTATGGTGTAGTCTACAGGGGGGGCTGTAAGGCGTTATCTACAGGGGGGCTGTATGGCGTTATCTACATGGGGGTTTGGGGCTGTATGGCATCTACAGGGGGGGCTGTATGCTGTTATCTACAGGGGGGCTGTATGGCATTATCTACAGGGGGTTTTGGACTGTATGGCGTGATCTACAGGGGGGTTTGGGGCTGTATGGCATTATCTACAGGGGGACTGTATGGCGTTATCTACAAGGGGGGCTGTATGGCGTTATCTACAGGGGGGCTGTATGGCGTTCTCTACAGGGGGGATTTGGGGCTGTATGGCGTTATCTACAGGGGGGGCTGTATGGCGTTATCTACAGGGGGGTTTGGGGCTGTATGGTGTTATCTACAGGGGGGCTGTATGGTGTTATCTACGGGGGGCTGTATGGCATTATCTACAGGGGGTTTGGGGATATATGGCATCTACAGGGGGGGCTGTATGACGTTATCTACAGGGGGGCTGTATGGTGTAATCTACAGGGGGGGTGTAAGGCATTATCTACAGGGGGGCTGTATGGCGTTATCTACATGGGGGTTTGGGGCTGTATGGCATCTACAGGGGGGGCTGTATGCTGTTATCTACAGGGGGGCTGTATGGCATTATCTACAGGGGGGTTTGGGGATGTATGGCATCTACAGGGGGGGGCTGTATGGCGTTATCTACAGGGGGGCTGTATGGTGTAGTCTACAGGGGGGGCTGTAAGGCGTTATCTACAGGGGGGCTGTATGGCGTTATCTACATGGGGGTTTGGGGCTGTATGGCATCTACAGGGGGGGCTGTATGCTGTTATCTACAGGGGGGCTGTATGGCATTATCTACAGGGGGTTTCGGACTGTATGGCGTGATCTACAGGGGGGTTTGGGGCTGTATGGCATTATCTACAGGGGGGCTGTATGGCGTAATCTACAGGGGGGCTGTATGGTGTAATCTACAGGGGGGGGCTGTAAGGCATTATCTACAGGAGGGCTGTATAGCGTTATCTACAGGGGGGTTTGGGGCTGTATGGCATCTACAGGGGGGGCTGTATGCTGTTATCTACAGGGGGGCTGTATGGCATTATCTACAGGGGGGCTGTATGGCATTATCTACAGGGGGTTTTGGACTGTATGGCGTGATCTACAGGGGGGTTTGGGGCTGTATGGCATTATCTACAGGGGGATTGTATGGCGTTATCTACAAGGGGGGCTGTATGGCGTTATCTACAGGGGGGCTGTATGGCGTTCTCTACAGGGGGGCTGTATGGCGTTATCTACAGGGGGGTTTGGGGCTGTATGGTGTTATCTACAGGGGGGCTGTATGGCGTTATCTACAGGGGGGGTTTGGGGCTGTATGGCGTTATCTACAGGGGGGCTGTATGCTGTTATCTACGGGGGGCTGTATGGCGTTATCTACAGGGGGGTTTGGGGATGTATGGCATCTACAGGGGGGGCTGTATGACGTTATCTACAGGGGGGCTGTATGGTGTAATCTACAGGGGGGGGGTGTAAGGCATTATCTACAGGGGGGCTGTATGGCGTTATCTACAGGGGGTTTGGGGCTGTATAGCATCTACAGGGGGGGCTGTATGCTGTTATCTACAGGGGGGCTGTATGGCATTATCTACAGGGGGTTTCAAGCTGTATGGCATGATCTACAGGGGGGTTTGGGGCTGTATGGCATTATCTACAGGGGGGCTGTATGGCGTTATCTACAAGGGCGGCTGTATGGCGTTATCTACAGGGGGCTGTATAGCGTTATCTACAGGGGGGATTTGGGGCTGTATGGCGTTATCTACTGGGGGGGCTGTATGGCGTTATCTACAGGCGGGTTTGGGGCTGTATGGTGTTATCTACAGGGGGGCTGTATGGCGTTATCTACAGGGGGGGTTTGGGGCTGTATGACGTTATCTACAGGGGGGCTGTATGGGGTGATCTATGGGGGGCTGTATGGAGTTATCTACAAGGGGTGCTTGGGGCTGTATGGCATTATCTACAGGGGGGTTTGGGGCTGTATGGCGTTATCTACAGGGGGGGGCTGTATGGCGTAATCTACAGGGGGGTTTGGGGCTGTATGGTGTTATCCACAGGGGGGGGCTGTATGGCGTAATCTACAGGGGGGTTTGGGGCTGTATGGCGTTATCTACAGGGGGGCTGTATGGCGTTATCTACAGGGGGTTTGGGGCTGTATAGCATCTACAGGGGGGGCTGTATGCTGTTATCTACAGGGGGGCTGTATGGCATTATCTACAGGGGGTTTCAAGCTGTATGGCATGATCTACAGGGGGGTTTGGGGCTGTATGGCATTATCTACAGGGGGGCTGTATGGCGTTATCTACAAGGGCGGCTGTATGGCGTTATCTACAGGGGGCTGTATAGCGTTATCTACAGGGGGGATTTGGGGCTGTATGGCGTTATCTACTGGGGGGGCTGTATGGCGTTATCTACAGGCGGGTTTGGGGCTGTATGGTGTTATCTACAGGGGGGCTGTATGGCGTTATCTACAGGGGGGTTTGGGGCTGTATGACGTTATCTACAGGGGGGCTGTATGGGGTGATCTATGGGGGGCTGTATGGAGTTATCTACAAGGGGTGCTTGGGGCTGTATGGCATTATCTACAGGGGGGTTTGGGGCTGTATGGCGTTATCTACAGGGGGGGGCTGTATGGCGTAATCTACAGGGGGTTTGGGGCTGTATGGTGTTATCTACAGGGGGGCTGTATGGCGTAATCTACAGGGGGGTTTGGGGCTGTATGGCGTTATCTACAGGGGGGCTGTATGGTGTTATCTACAGGGGGGCTGTATGGCGATATCTACAGGGGGGTTTGGGACTGTATGGCATTATCTACAGGGGGGCTGTATGGCGTTATCTCTGGGGGGCTGTATGGCGTTATCTACAGGGGCACTGTATGGCGTTATCTACAGGGGGCTGTATGGCGTTATCTACAGTGGGGCTGTATGGTGCTATCTACAGGGGGCGCTGTGTTGCAGAATCTTCAGGTAGGCACTATCTACAAGGGGGGTTGTGTGATACCCAGGGGAGGGGGGCCCCAGTCAAAAGTTTGCTATGGGGCCCAGTCTTTCCTAGTTACGCCCCTGTCTTGTGATGCCCTTTAGATTTTGTAACGCTCCAGCTGTGTTCCAGGAATTAATAAACAACATCTTCCGGGATCTACTCTATGCCTGTGTAGTGGTACATCAGGATGACATCTTAATTTATTCACCTGATCTGACGACTCACCCGAAGCATGTTCACCAAGTCCTGACGCGGTTAAGGGGGAATACACCGTGTTCCAAATTATTATGCACATTGGATTTAAGTGTCATAAACATTTAATTATTAGTTTTTTAATTAAACTCATGGATGATATTGTGTCTTAGGGCTCTTTGGATCATTGTAATCAATCTCAGACACCTGTGATAATTAGTTTGCCAGGTGTGCCCAATCAAAGGAAAACTACTTAAGAAGGAGGTTCCACATTATTAAGCAGGCTACAGGTTTCAAGCAATATGGGAAAGAAAAAGGATCTCTCTGCTGCCGAAAAGCGTGAAATAGTGCAATACCTTGGACAAGGTATGAAAACATTGGATATTTCAAGAAAACTTAAGCGTGATCATCGTACTGTGAAAAGAATTTTGAGTTTTTTACTTCTAAAAAAAAATCTGTTATCATTAGGAGATTTGTTCAATAAAATTCGCATTATACTCCAACGGTTGATGGCTTGAAGATTATACTGACTGTCATTTGCATCGACTATTTAGGAAAATCAGTGAAAAATAACATTTGCATAATAATTTGGAACGCGGTGTAGAAACACAAAAATTCAGACACCAAGGCCCAGGATCATACATTAAAGGTGCTGTCCGGGTACGGACCGGTTTTTCATACTGAAGACTTATCGATGTGCCTGGACAACCCCTTTTACTCAGACTAATAAATTAGAATGCATACAGACCCCAGGTCTTCTAAATTATTGCCTTCCCCAGACCAGACCCCCCTAAGCAAATACAGACCCCAGAACAAGCACCCTAAACAAATACAGACCCCAGACCTGAGTCCCTAAATACAGACCGCGGACCAGACCCCTAAATACAGACCCCCCCAGACCTGACCCCCTAAACTAATACAGACCCAAGTGCTGGCCCCCTAAATACAGACCGCCTAAATATACAGACCCCAAATCAGACCCCTAAATACAGACCCCGGACCAGACCCCCTAGATATACAGACCCCAGACCTCCTAAATACAGACCCCCAGACCTGACCCCCTAAACTAATACAGACCCAAGACCAGGCCCCCTAAATACAGACCCCTAAATATACAGACCCCAAACCAGACCCCTAAATAAAGACCCCAGACCAGAGCTCCTAGATATACAGACCCCAGACCTCCTAAATACAGACCCCAGACCAGATCCCTAAATACAGACCCCAGACCCCTTAAACTAATACAGAACCCCAGACCCCCTAAATACAGACCCATTAAATGAATACAGAACCCCAGACCCCTTAAACTAAAATACCTCAGACCATACCCCCTAAATACAGATTCCAGACCCCTTAAACTAATACAGACCCGCTAAATACAGACCCCTTAAACTAATACAGACCCCAGACCTCCTAAATACAGACCCCTTGACTACAGACCCCAGACCAGACCCACTAAATTAATACAGACCTCCTAAATGCATAACCCCTAAATACAGACCCCCAGATTTCCTAAATACAGACCCCCAGACCCGTTAAACTAATACAGACCCCCTAAATACAGATTCCTTAAACTAATACAGACCCCAGACCACCTAAATACAGACTCCAGACCAGAGCACCTAAATGCAGACCCCTTAAATACAGAGCCCCTAAACACAGACCCCAGACCCCTTAAACAAATCCATGATCCCCTTATACTAACCTAGCAGCTCACCTCAGCTCACAGACTTCTCACTTGCTGTTATTGTAGGACCTGCGGTCATGTGACCAGCAGGTCTCTAATCAGTAACAAGAACTGCACATATAAGGTCATGTGACCTTTATGTCTGCAGGTCCTTTGCAGGACATACATAATGCTGTTTTGTCGAGGCTGTTGCCACGTTTCGCCTCAAAATCGCAGCTAAAACGCATTGTACTTGGGAGGCCATAGCCCCCCCGGGTGCCTCAAGCCCTGGGTGGCCATCCAAAATGCCCAATGATGATCCACCATTGGGTTAAACAGTTGGGACTGGAGTTCTCGCGGCTGGGCTCTTGTGTCCGCGAGCCAACTATCACATCCAATTATGGATTAGGGATGCAATGATGTAACGCTTCCCCCACGTAAATGTACGTGAATGTACGTGAATTTCTCATGATATGTTCGTCACAGTGATTTTGCTTTGTTTTTGTTTGTTTTGTTTGTTTTTTTACTTTAATCAATACATATATTTTTTAGACATGGCTTGGGCCAAGTGTCAGCATCTAGCATGCTCAGATTATGACAACTTGAGTGCATAGTTTTTTTAACTTTTAAATCATCTCAATTCTGAATTATCCCAAAAGCTTGACACATTTTGGATTTAAACCTCCTGCTAATCACTACTTCTTTTCTTCATACTAATACATATTTTTTCATTAGTAAGGCAATCTGCCACTAGGGCTGGATTTACCTATAGGCAATGGAGGATCATGCCTCTAGATAACCCTGCTGGAAGGCGCCAAGTCCTTATAACCCTCACATCTCCTCCTTCACATGGCTGGTAGTCTAGCTAGAAGTACTGTGCAGTTCTTAAGCGGCTTTGGCAGCACTGTTTGTAATAGAACTACAGTACACCGTGTTCCAAATTATTATGCACATTGGATTTAAGTGTCATAAACATTTAATTATTAGTTTTTCAATTAAACTCATGGATGGTATTGTATCTTAGGGCTCTTTGGATCATTGTAATCAATCTCAGACACCTGTGATAATTAGTTTGCCAGGTGTGCCCAATCAAAGGAAAACTACTTAAGAAGGACGTTCCACATTATTAAGCAGGCTACAGGTTTCAAGCAATATGGGAAAGAAAAAGGATCTCTCTGCTGCCGAAAAGCTTGAAATAGTGCAAAACATTAGACAAGGCATGAAAACATTGGATATTTCAAGAAAACGTAAGCGTGATCATCGTACTGTGAAAAGATTTGTGGCTGATTCAGAGCACAGACGGGTTCGTTCAGATAAAGGCATAATGAGGAAGGTTTCTGCCAGACAAATTAATAGGATTAGGAGAGCAGCTGCTAAAATGCCATTGCAAAGCAGCAAACAGGTATTTGAAGCCGCTGGTGCCTCTGGAGTCCTGCGAACCTCAAGGTGTAGGATCCTCCAGAGGTTTGCCAGTGTGCATAAAGCTATTATTCGGCCACCCCTAAACAATGCTCACAAGCAGAAACGGTTGCAGTGGGCTCAGAAATACATGAAGAGTAATTTTCAAACCGTGTTGTTTACTGATGAGTGCCGTGCAACCCTGGATGGTCCAGATGGATGGAGTAGTGCGTGGTTGGTGAATGGTCACCATGTCCCAACAGGGCTGCAACGTCAGCAAGGTGGCGGCGGAGTCATGTTTTGGTCTGGAATCATGGGGAGAGAGCTGTTAGGCCCCTTTAGGGTCCCTGACAGTGTGAAAATGACCTCTGCAAAGTACGTAGAGTTTATGACTGACCACTTTCTTCAAAAAGATACAGAAAGAAGAACCGTGCCTTCCGTAGCAAAATTATCTTCATGCATGACAATGCACCATCTCATGCTGCAAACAATACTTCTGTGTCATTAGCTGCTATGGGCATAAAAGGAGAGAAACTCATGGTATGGCCCCCATGTTCCCCTGACCTCAACAGGGGAGGCAGTTCACATCAAAACAGAAGCTCTGGGAGGTTATTCTGACATCCTGCAAAGATATTCAAGCAGAAACTGTCCAAGTACTCACAAATTCAATGGATGCAAGAATTGTGAAGGTGATATCAAAGAAGGGGTCCTATGATAACATGTATCTTGGCCTGTTAAGTTTTTTTTGATTGAAAGAGCTTTTGATTTCTGTAAATATGAACTCCTGATGCTTCAAATTCAACAAATTACCATTTTAGTTCTCTTTACAACCTTTAAAATGTTTTGATCTCTGTTGTGCATAATAATTTGAAACAGTGCATTTTGAGTTTTTTACTTCTAAAAAAAATATCTGTTATCATTAGGAGATTTGTTCAATAAAATTTGCATTGTACTCCAACGGTTGATGGCTTGAAGATAATACTGACTGTCATTTGCATCGACTATTTAGGAAAATCAGCGAAAAATAACATTTGCATAATAATTTGGAACGCGGTGTATATCTGTCTGTAACAGCCTCACTGTCAGTGTAGAGAACAGATGTAGCAATTGTTATTTGTATGAGACATACCAAATGAAGGTTAAAACAACATTTTTTTTCACTGTGCTAAAAGGGAGAGATTTTCTTCAGCCCAGAAGTAAAGTTATTGTGTGGATTTATATAGCACTAGTCTCCTGGTGCTTTGTAATAGCATAACATTAGAAGATCTCCCCCATTGTTAATGAGGTTTCCAGTGATCAATATCTATTTTATGTATGAAGACCGTCAGGATGATCACTGGCAGACAGCTCTGGGCTGTTTGTTCGCGATGGGTAATTCATACAGTTGGCTATATACTTCTTCCGTCAACCACATTCCACTCCATTGCATGCTTGATCTTTATCTGGCAGTGGACAATATTAATTAATGAAGCAGTTTTTGAGCTGATTTTAGATTGCTGTAGTACTATACCTACTGTAGCTCTGCAGCCATATATATATATATATATATATATATATATATATATATATATGTATATATATATATATATATATATATATATATATATATATATAGCAGCAGGTTTGACTACTCCTAATATGACTTTTACGCTTGTATGACTACTCCTACACCTGTGTTTCTATCAGTAATTATGATTCCATATAACTACTACATCACTACTCCTGCCTCTGTTTGCTTAATCTTACTCCTGTATCATTAATGCTTCATCACTTCTTGTAATCCTGCATCACTACTCTTTCTCCAACATGAGTCCAGTGGAGGTGTCATGCAGCAGCAGCAGAAGACTTCTGACACCGTGAGTATGTAATGTCTGTGGTCTGTGTAATGGTGCTGCTGCCCAGAGCCTCCTCACATCATATCCCCCCAATAAAAAGCAATGTCTTACCCATGTCTGTACTATACTCTCAGCACTGCTTCATAGTCTTGTATCACTAGCAGCAGTTATTACCTCTTATCTCCTGTGCTGTGTAACCATAGGGAGAAGACAGGTTTATTACATAGCACAGGAGGTAAGAGCCCTCGCTGCTAGTGATACAATGCGGTGCTTCAGTGTCAGGAGGATGTCATACATCTGTGGGTAAGACATTTGCTTTCTATGGGGTGGGTGGTGGGGTTCGATGACAATGGGGCAGGGAAAAGTTATTGGGTGGGGAGAGAAAAGATGGTGTAGTGGGAAGGAGAAAATAATGGGGGGTGGATGACACTGAAGGAGGCATTATACTAAGGGGTGAAAAATGGGGGAAAAGAGAGGATATCTGAAGGGAGGGGAGAAATTATACATGGCGAGGGGTAGAGGAAGGATACAGGATAACTAGGGGAGGGGGAGAGATCTTAAAGGGATAGGTCATCAGTATATGATCGGTGCGTGTCCGACATCAGAACCCCGCATTTATCCGCAACTCTGGCTGCTTCCATGCACCAGATGTTTGGAACGGGATGCAGTAGTTGGAGCCGGAAGCAGATGGCTCCGACCACTGTATAACGGCCGTTCAGCAGAACTGCAGCACTGCTCCTATTCATTTGACTGGAGCCATCTGCTTCCGACAACATCGTCTGGAGCCCGGAGGCAGCCGGAGTGCCGGATCGGTGCTGGGTCCAGGTGTCGGACACATACAGATCATATAATGATGACCAGGGCCGGCCTTAGGCTACAGGGTGCCCTGTGCAGAATTGCCCTTTGGTGCCCCCAACTCCATTTATCATTGTTATGTGTTGAGGGCATTTGGTGCTTTTGTTTGTGCATTTGTCACGCCGAAAAACGTGTCAAAAATGCTTGGTTTAACTTTCTGATGCAGAAGGGAGATTCCTCTTTGTTAAAGGCTTGATTGCGAACACTCCAATCACGTTTGCGAACATTTATGCGCCAAACACTCAACAAGTCAAATGGTTGGTAACCACTTTGAAACAACTGAAGCTGTTCCAACATGGGATATGTATTTTAGGAGGTGATTTAAATGTCACTCTAGAGCCATTGCTAGATTCGTCCAAAGGTAGCTCACAGCAATCGTATAGGAGTCTCAGATTGCTACAAAAAACACTAGCAGACCTACAATTGAGAGACACATGGAGGTCGTTTCACCCAACGGTTAAAGATTATACACATTTTTCTGCGCCCCATCAGTCCTATCAACGGCTGGACTATATATTTGTTCAAGCCCCACAGCTCACTAAAGTGTCCGCAATAACAATTAAACAAATTGTAGTATCAGATCATGCCCCGGTGGTCATGGGCTTTAAGGTAATGTCTCTACCCAAATCGTCAAATGTCTGGAGATTAAATGAAACACTACTGAGGTCCTCGGTACACACACAGCGGATTTCAGATAGCCTTAGTCACTATTTTAAAGAAAATATAAGTGAAGATATATCAATGGCTAACACATGGGAGGCACACAAGACAGTAATCAGGGGTGAGCTAATTTCTATTGGCTCTCGTGCTAAAAAGATTCAGATGCGGGAAATAGATGAGACTATGAGGAAAATTTTAGAGTTAGAAGGACAACATAAATTATCCTTGGCAGCAAAGACCCAAAGAGAGTTAGTTGCACAACGAGAACACCTCAAGCAGATACTTAACTTAAGAGCCTCTAAAGCATATTTAAACTCCAAACATGCAGTGTACCTTCACGGGAATAGGGGGTCAAAACTCATGGCCCTAATGGCTAAAAAACGACAGGACCAAGCCTATATTGGAACAATCAAGACAGAAAATGGGAAAATACACACAACAACAGAAAATATTGCACAACAATTTAAAACCTACTATGAGGCTTTATATGGGATAAGAGCACAGGAATCCGGGGAACAATTTGCACAGCGAAGCGAAGAAATAGATAATTTTTGGGAGAATATAAATCTTCCTAGGCTAGACGACAATCAGAGGGAAGTGTTGTCTCGACCCTTCTCTCCCACGGAAGTAGAAGAGGCCTTGAAAGGTATGCCTCTGGGGAAGAGCCCGGGACCTGATGGACTCCCAGCGGTATATTACAAAACCTTTCAAGAGTTGCTTTTGGCACATATGGTTTCGACATATAACTCAATGTCTGAGGGTAGTGGGTTTACCCATCAGACTTTAGAGGCACACATCTCTATAATCCCCAAAGCCGAAAAAGACCCGGCTCTTTGTAGCAGTTACAGACCGATATCATTACTAAATGTAAATTTATGCTAAAATCATCGCGAATAGACTGAGGCTGCAGATACCGGATTTGGTAAATATGGAGCAAGTGGGGTTTTTAGCGGGGAGGGAGGGAAGAGACAACACACTGAGAGTACTACATCTGATACAGCTGGCTCGTAGTTGTAAAATTCCCTTGGCACTGTTATCCACCGATGCCGAAAAGGCGTTTGACCGAGTAGATTGGACTTTTATGGTCAAAACGCTTCACAAATTTGGCTTACCGGAACTCATGATTAAGCAAATTATGGCCTTATACGCCTGTCCTTCAGCAAAGGTTAGAGTGAATGGTATCCTATCCCCCCCTTTTCGGATTATAAATGGAACGAGACAGGGTTATCCGCTATCGCCTCTTTTATTTGTCTTAGCTATTGAAACGATGATTCAACAAGTGCGTCAATGCAAACAGATTCAAGGGGTGGAGATTGGGGGCAGAGTGCACCTGACGGCATCCTTCGCTGATGATCTCTTGATATTAACCTCAAACCCACAAATTTCATTCCCTATACTGGCCGACATGTTTGTCAAATTTGAAGGAATCTCTAACTTTAAAATTAACCCAGATAAGTCGGTTGCATTGAACATCACGTGCTCTGAGGAGGTGGTAGCGGAGACCCAGCTCTCGTCCCCATTTAAATGGTCATCAAACTCGATTAAGTACTTGGGCATACAGATTGCACCTTCCCCGGACTCATGGTTTTCAATGAACTATAAACCCTTGATCTCACAAATTGATAGTATACTAACGAATTGGAAATTACCATATATATCCTGGCTAGGCAGATGTAACCTAATAAAAATGTTGATAATTCCCAAAATAACCTACCTGATACAGACAATGCCAATTTACCTACCACAAAAATACTTTCATAACATTAACAAGAAACTGCTAGGATACATATGGGGCGGAAGGGGACATCGGCTGGCGTTCAAGACCTTGATTAGACCAAAAGCACTAGGGGGAATAAATTTCACAGACCTCCAAACCTTCTACCAAGCAACTCAGATGAACAGAATACTAGACTGGTATGGGGTAACACGACACAAACTATATGTATATATAGAAGAAGAGGTGACTGGTAGGCCTTTAACTCAAAGGTTAATACGGTCAGTGCTGCCTGGCATTAATGATACAACCACTAATATCCTCACAAAAGCGGTATTAGCCGTATGGAAAAAGTTGTCACTAGAAGAAGATGTTTGTCACACTCCTACATTACTGACAACGCTAGGTGATCTATTAGGGCTTAAAGAGAAGAGGGAAGGGGCTCATATCTCCATGGGATCAGAATTGAGAGAAGTGGCATTAGGAAACATTGTACACATGGGAAAATTCCCCTCATTAGAGTACATTAGAGGTAAATACCCTAAAATGAGAATACATTATCTGGAGTACTTACAACTGCTCTCAAACTATAAATTTCTGGTAAAACATGGCTTTGTTATCAGACCACTGACATGGTTTGAGTCACTGCTGTCCTCAGCAACACCAATACCGAAATCCCTCTCCTTACTATATAAGAAGCTAGCTTCCATGAAAGGAAAGAGCGATTTACCACATATCTTATCTTGGGAAAAAGAGCTGAAGGTTCAATTTACAAAGGCGGAAATACAATATATCAATAAATCCAGCAGCGGGCCCTCTAGATGCATAAACCTACAAGAAACCTCCTATAAATTAGTCACTAGATGGTACAAAACGCCGGAACTATTGCATCGTATAGACCCAACGATATCTCCCCTTTGCTGGAGATGTAACCAACAGGTAGGAACATATACGCACATCTGGTGGGAGTGTACAAATATTCAATCCTTTTGGAGAAAAGTACAACGAATTCTGACAATTATTTGCCCCACAGCACAGACTTTAACACTTACCTATTTATTGCTGAACCTTCACTCTGTCAACCCCTCAGGTCATTCAAGGGAGAAATTGTGGCCACAATTAGTTTTAGCAGCAAAGGCTTTGATACCGCTAAATTGGAGGAAAACAACCTCCCCATCAATTACCCAATGGTTAAACAAAATAGCTCAAATGTCGAGACTAGAGGAACTAAGCTATCTGGCCTTAAGAAACGTAGGCAAATACTATAGTATTTGGCAACCTTGGTTGAACTTCCTAAATGACACAAAGGGATATATGGAATGCTTAGAGGAATGAAACAGTGGGTATCTGTAGGTCGCATCGCCATACAAAGTAGTAACAAGATCGAATGATGTGTCTACCAATGGAATGGAATCACAACACCTATACAGAGACAATAAGTGGATCAGTTGATGGCAAGTTAAGAAGTAGAGAAGTTAAAGAGAAATATTTGATGCAAATTTAAATGGAATAAGGGAATTTTGTATGATGTTGTCACGAAAGATATTAAAGTGTTATGTAATTAACAATGGAATTAGATGTATCTCTAGAACAAATGAATCATCCGAATTGTATTTTATAACATGTATGTTAAAAAATTTGGAAAAAAACAATAAACAAAGTTTGACAAAAAAATAAAAAAAAATGCTTGGTTTAAGCGTCCCATTGACATCAATGGTATAGTGCGCCGTTAGTGCATACGACACGTTTTGTTAAAAAATGTGTCGTGTAAAAAATGTAGTGTCAGGTCAATTCTTTGGCACGTAAAACGCACCGGAAATGCGCCAAAATCGCACCTAATTTCTATAGTCAATGGGAGTTCTGATTGAGCGGCAAAAAAAGCGATGAATACGTGTCAAAAGCGCCTGCAGTTTAAAAAGAACTTTACAAAAATACTAGTGTTTTTAAGGGTATGTGCACGCAGAAAGTAAAAAGCGTCTCAAAATACAGAGCTGTTTTCAAGGGAAAACAGCTCCTGATTTTCAGCCGTTTTTTATTCAAAGTCGCGTTTTTCACTGCATTTTTAACACCCGTTTTTGGAGCTGTTTTTTTGTAGAGTCTTTGAAGAACTGCCCCTAAAAACGGCCGTGTAAAAAATGCCCCATTTGAACAGAATTTTTCCCAATGGGCAGATGTTTGGAGGTGTTCTGCTTCCGATTTTTTCGCAATTTTTAGCACAGTGTGAACAAGGACTATGTTTGGTAAGGCTGTTTTCACATTACGTCCTGCCTGTCCATTTATCATATGCGGCGGAAAAGCACCTGGCGCATACATTAAATGGACACAAAAAACATTTAGTATCATTTTATTTTACTGGACGCCACTGCATAAAATAGCGCAGTACCCCCGAACTGAGGCTTTTTTAACCTCCATCAGGTGTATGGGACTGTTTACCATACGTTCTGGGAGCTTTCCTGGTGCATACATTACACGGATGGGCAGGATGTAATGTGAACTTACCTTTAGGCTGAGTTCACACGGGGCGGATACGATGCGTAAAAGAACGCAGCCTATACGCCCTGTGCGCCGCAGGGAATTTGTGACGAAAAATGCACCAAACTGTGGGGCAGTTTCTCGCCTGAAATGTCTGCTGCGAAAACCTGCAGCACTTAGCTAGCCTGATTGCTGGCCTCCTGGGATGACGTTTCATCCATGTGACCGCCGCTACAGCCTGTGATTGGCTGCAGCGGAGGTCACATGAGATGAAGCGTCATTCCAGGAGGATAAAACACAGATTCCTAGGTAAGTATAATATATTGTTTGTTTTCTGAGTGGCGTGTTTTGCGGCAGGATCGCTGCGAAAATTTTTTTTTTTAACAAATAGTTTTCTTTGTAAAAGTAGTATGAAAAACTTATATAAATTTGGTATCTATATAATCGTATTGAGCCGCAGAATAAAGTTAAGTTGTCGTTTTTACCGCACGATGAAAGCCGTACAATCGAAACCCAAAAAACTATGGAGGAATCAGTTTGTTTCTAATTTCAGCCCACAAAGAATTTTTTTCAGTTTCCCAGTACATTATATGGTACTTTAAATGCTACCAATAGAAACTACAACTCATGGCGCAAAAAATAACCACCATCATATTGACGGAAAAATAAAAAAGTTATGGCTATAGGAAGGCAGGTAGTGAAAAACATATGAAAAAGCAATACATCTCTGAAAGGGCTGAAAGGGTTAAAATAAGAAAGCAGCCCATACTAACCTCTCTCTTCCCAGACGTTCCTGCGTTGGGGGCACCCGTCACCTCTGTTCTCGGTTTGTATACAGAGCGGCTGCAGTGGTGACATCACGTCGACAGCACATCAACGCTGCAGCTTCTCTGTATACAAACAGTGAACAGAGGTGATGGGAGCCCCCAGTGCAGGAACGTTTGGGAGGAGAAAGGTAAGTATAAGTTCTTTTTTATTTTAACTTCTCCTCTACTGCTTCAACAGAATTTCTTTTTAACCCCTTTAACATAATGTGCACAGGGTCTAAAAAGGCAACAAATGTCAAATGTGCACTATGGAGCAACTGAACAATGTGCGTATCTGCCATTTATTAACAGTGTAGTTCAGTGCCACCTTGGTGCCCATTTTCCACTTAGTACCCCTTTAGTGTCCTTATGTTCAGTGCCCCCTTGATGCATATTTGCCATTTACTGCCCCTTTAGCATCCTCTTTCACAGAACTATAAATGAGCAATAAATGGCAAATGGGCATCGAAGGGGCAATGAACAGGACACTAAAGGGGCAATAAGTGGCAAATGGGCACCAAGGTGGCACTGAATCCTCTGCCCATTTGTCATTTTTAGACCCCCATGAGTGCCCCATACAACCAAAGCCCACAGGCTGCTGGACTTCTTACAGTGCACTGCGTCCGCTGATGTTGCTGGAACGGAGCCCTGGGGAAATAGCCAGAGCAGGACCGCACGGTAAGATAGTCTCCTCCCTGTCTTGCTTCATGAGTGATGTCATCACGCCAGATCATCACTCAGGACGTTAGCGAAGGAGGGGAAGAGGGGGAGAGGTAGTCACGGCGCAGGGAAGCCAGTAGTGAGTGACACCTGACCTGCTGGCGCCCTGAGCAGTAGCCGCAGAGCAGGAGAAATTCACCCGCTGGCGCCCCCCTTACAGCATGGCGCACAGCTTCCTGTGCGACCACACGTGTCGCACGTAGCTAAGGCCGGACATGCTGATGACCGATCCGGTGAATAGGTCATCGGTTTTCAGAAAGTGGAAAACCCCTTTAAAGGCTATGTACACCTCTGAAAGGGTTTTTTCTTTTTTTTTTTTTTTTTTTTATAAAAATGTTTTAGTGTGTGTTATTCATTTTTGTAAATACTTTTTATAAAAAATTACTTTTACTTTTTGAGATACAGCTGCTTTGTATCCTGTAGACAAAACAGCTGTATCTTTTGCTAAGACCTAAATCCATCAGTCCCGCAGACCTGAATGGTTCAGTGTCGGTGGGTCCTGCGTGTCTCTGACATCCACGTGTTATCGATCATATCTAAGTTATGAACAGAGACACACAAGACCTGCTGACTCTGAACCCGTCAGGTCCGCGGGACTGACGGATTCAGGTCTTAGCAAAAGTTACAGCTGTTCTGTCTACAGGATATAAAGAAGCTGAATCTCAAAAGTAAAAATAATTTTTAATAAAAAGTATTTACAAAGTAGCACCAAACACACTGGTAAACTTTATTTAAAAAAAAACAAAACAACAAAAACCACATTCAAAGGTTTACATAGCCTTTAAACCTGAGGTGGGTAGTGAGATAATACCTAAGGGGCTGAAGAAGCTGGCTGAATTGTTTACTGTAAACTTATCTTTTAAGACCCGGCCTCCCTCCACACACAGCCCAAGCAAGTACTTTCACCTTAACAATGCCCCTGTCACCCACTGTGTGCCACCTTCCCCCCCACAAAGCCCCTGTCACTTACGGTGTGCCGCCTGCCGCCCAACAAAGCCCCTGCCAAGATGTCTCTTCAATGCCCTCTCACATACAGAGCCCCTTAATCTATGTGCCCCCTGCTCATGCCACATAGTGTCTACTCCCTGCAACTTGGCATCTCTCCCTTGCTACAGCCTTTTTCCCCTTAGAGAGGTCATGTAACCTCGCACCTCCCTGCCTACACAACATAGCCACCTACTGCAGAGGCGTAGCTAGGTTCTCCAGCACACGGGGCAAAGATTCAGTTTGGCGCCCCCCCCCCAACCTCTTTCCCGACATCTCCTTCCCCCTCGCCGTGTTTGTTTTCTCTACCAATCGATGTGTCATTTCTTTTTATGTAACGCGAGCATAAAATTATTTGTACATTTCACAAGCAATATGGTTCTATACACAACACCAGAACCAAGCTCGGTACATAAATACAACACCAGCACAAATACAGCTCAATTTAGTGCAACCCCTGCCGTATAGGTGTGTACGGCGTAAAACTACAGCTCCCAGCATGGCCCGAACAATGGTAAGGATATGCTGGGAGATGCCGTTTCAGAAAAAATAAATCCTATCATAATCATCTCGCTGCAGCTCATACAGTGACTACAAGTGCTGATTAGAGGCAGAATAAACATTTACATTAAGTGACTCACCGGTGACGTCTCAGATTCTAGTTCTTTTTCTCCATCCGGTCCAGACCTCTATGATGACTTCTCCTGGTCACAGCCCATTTCTGCAGTTTGCCGCTCACATGTCTTCAGCTTCTCACTTTTCCAATATTTCTGCACCTATAAATAAATATAAAGTTATCATTATACCACACACTACGCCCCTAAATATAATAGCGCCATACACTGCACCTCTAATTATAATAGCACCATACACCGTGTCACACACACACACACACACACACACACACACACACACACTGTGCCCCCTGTAGATAGTGCCCCCATATAGACCACCCCTGTATATAGTGTCCCACAAATAACTCCCCCTATAGTGCTCTACAGATAGCCCACCCCTGTATATAGCCCCCTGTAGATATAGCCCACCCCTGTATATAGCCCCCTGTAGATATAGCCCACCCCTGTATATAGAGCTCTACAGATAGCCCAACCATGTATGTAGCCCCCCTGTAGATATAGCCCACCCCTGTATATAGTGCTCCACATATAGTCCACCCCTGTATATAGTGTTTCAGAGATAGCCCACCCCTGTATATAGCCCCCCTTGTACATATAGTCCACCCCTGTATATAGTGCTCCACTAGATAGTCCACCCCTGTATATAGTGCTCCACAGATAGCCCACCCCTGTATATATTATATACAAGGGTGGGCTATCTGTGGAGCACTATATACAGGGGTGGACCATATGTACAAGGGGGCTATATACAGGGGTGGGCTTTCTGTGGAGCACTATAGGGGGAGCTATTTGTGGGATACTATATACAGGGGTGGGCTATATCTACAGGGGGACTATATACAGGGGTGGGCTATATCTACAGGGCTGGGCTATACACAGGGGGGCTATATCTACAGAGGGGGGCTATATACAGGGGTGGGCTAAACATCAAACTTCTCTTCAGAACGCCCAGCTTCTGGCAGTGCAGACACAGCGTGTTCTCGAGAGATCACGCTGTGACGTCACTCACTTCCTGCCCCAGGTCCTGCATCGTGTCGGCCACATCGGCACCAGAGGCTACAGTTGATTCTGCAGCAGCATCAGCGTTTGCAGGTAAGTAGCTACATCGACTTACCTGCAAACGCCGATGCTGCTGCAGAATCAACTGTAGCCTCTGGTGCCGATGTGTCCTCGCTCATCCGACACGATGCAGGACCTGGGGCAGGAAGTGAGTGACGTCACAGCGTGATCTCTCGAGAACACGCTGTGTCTGCACTGCCAGAAGCTGGGCGTTGTGAAGAGAAGTGGATGATACTTCTCGTCAGAACGCCCAGCTAGTAAAATAAGTAAACACGCCCAGATGTAACACACACAATACACGCCCAGTTGTACTTGAAAGTTAAACACGCCCAGTTGTACTTTAGAAAGCCTCATTTACATAAATATAAAAATGGTCATAACTTGGCCAAAAATGCTCAGTTTTAAAAAAAAAAAAAAACACGTTACTCTTATCTCCATTGCAGCGCTGATCTGCTGCAATAGGAGATAGGGGTTGCAAAATCTGGTGACAGAGCCTCTTTAAGTTCTAGACTGAGCTCGCGAGCGCACCCTGGTGTTCAATGTGGAACAGGGCGGCCGCATGTGCAGACATCTCTGGAGAGAAGGGCGTCGACTGGATGGAAGGAGTTCGTGGTCAGCGACCACAGACGTTACAGTTTCTAAATACTATTTATTAAAAATTATTTTTACTTTTTTAGATACAGCTGCCTTCTATCCTGTTTACAGAGCAGCTGTATGTATCACTGAAATATGTATTCGTCAGGTTAGCAGCACTGACGGGGTCAGTGTCAGCGGGTCTTGCATGTCTCTGACACGCAGGATCGAGTTGTTACCAATTACATCTAAGTTCACAACTTAGATGTTATCGATTACAGGTGTATCCTCTGTGCCTGACCCATTTTCACTGAACCAGTCAGTTCCACTGACCTAACGGATTCAGGACGCAGCGCAAGATACAGCTGCTCTGTATACAGGACACAAAACAGCTGTATCTCAAAAAGGTAAATTTTTAAATAAAAAGTATTTAAAATGTTGCACCAAACACACTGATAGACATTTTTATTAAAAAGAAAAACAAAAGATTTCAAAGATGTACATAACCTCAACATGCTGATTCAAGTACTAGCACTTGTGCTCATTGTGTTAACTTTGGCTGCAATTTGCCAGCTGTTATTTTGCCCAGGTTATAGTTTAATTATAGCATATTGTAATTTAACAAGACATAGCTACAAATTGCTATAGCCTATTGCAAACAACCCAAGTAATAAAAGTATTCCAGGAATAAATGAAAAAAAAAAATGCAAAAATAATTTAATTCTTAATATGTAGATTTAGAGCTATTAACTGTTCGGGCCCCCCACTCCCATGAGTGAGCTAGTCAGTCATTGCCTGCTTTAGTAATGTCACTATATTTGGCATGTCGATGTTGTAGGTGATAAAAGTATAAGAGGTGATGATGTCATAATTGGTGAAAATGTAAAGTAGCACATATTATATAAACAGAATGGATTGTGCACAGCTGCTTATGAAGTTGGATAATAGCCTTATCAAACATAAAAAATAGAAAAAAGCGGCAGCACTCAAAAAATACATACAATCTTCTAGTTTTAGTCCCCCAATTGTGATGTTTCTGCTGGATCAGCCTTTGTTAAGCATGAGTATAAAGTACAAATTTTGCATTTTAACAGTCACTATAATGAAGTAGCAGCCAACAGTCACTCTATATTGTAATGATGATGTGATATATGTGTGTGTATTTAAAGCATCCCACATACCGTTACAAGGGGCATGCATTTGGCTGGTCTGCAATTTGTGAATATTCTCCATGCAGACGTTTTCCGCCCACATCCCTATACATTTTTTCACACTTTGGTTTAAGGGCAAAGTAAGTTTATGTGGGATGACACACTATTTGTTAGAAAAAAAATCAATTATTACCAGTGGCGGTTTAAGTAGACCATAGACCCTGGGCTGTTACCCAAACTTGGGCCCCCCTTCTCCCTGCCACGCCGTAACTATTGTTAACACCACCTTTTTGTGCAAGCATTAACAAATGGGTGTTACGATACCGCTTGTCAAAGGGCTGTGTTCCTATATATTGACAGTATCACACTGTGCAGGGACACAACCTCCTGACAAGGGGAATGGTAACTTCCATTTGTCTATCAGTCCTGGACTGCACAAAGATTTTTTTTTAAATACAAGGATTTCCTATAATAAACATGTCAGGAGAAGTGACAGATTCTCTATAAATCCAGTGACTCACAGGTGACGACGTCACAGCTTCCAGTAGTTTTTTTTCCTCTTTTCTTCTCCATCCAGTCCAGAATTCCATCCGGTCCAGAATTCCAGACGACTTCTTCCGGCCATGACCCATTTCAGCAGAATTTGCCACTCAGATGTCTTCGGCTCCTCACTTTTCCAACATTTCCCCACCTATAAATGAAGATAAAATTATCATGGTGCCACACACTGTGCCACTAAATATAATAGCACCTTACACTGCGCCCCTGAATAAAATTGGGTCAAACACTTTAAAGTAAAGCACCACATACACAGTGCCCACTGTACATAGTGCCACACACAGCCCCTGTAGATAGCATCACACACAGAGCCCCTGTAGATATCACCACACACACGCCCCTGTAGATAGCACCACACACACAGCCCCTGTAGATAGCGCCACACACAGCCCCCTGTAGATAGCGCCACACAAAGCCCTTGTAGATAGCATCACACATGCCCCTATAGATAGCGCCACACACATAGCCCCTGAAGATAGCGCCACACACAGCCCCTTGTAGATAGCGCCACACATAGCCCCTGAAGATAGCATCTCACACACGCCCCTGTAGATTGCATCACTCCCCCCCCTGTAGATAGCGCTACACAAACAGCCCTTGTAGATAGCATCAGACTCAGCCCCCTGTAGCTAACGCCACACAGACCCCCTGTAGATAGCGCACACACCCCTCCGGTAGATAGCACCACACACAGCCCTCCCCCTCTTGTAAATAGTGCCACACAGCCCCCCTTATACATATAGTGCCACACAGCCCCACTTGTATATAGTGCCACACAGCCTTCTCCCTTGAATATCGTGCCACACAGGCCCCCCTTGCAGATAGTGACACACAGCTCCCTCTTGTAGATAGTGCCACACAGCCCCCTACCTTGCATACAGTACCACACAGTACCCCTCTTGTATATAGTGCCATGCAGCCCCCCTATCTTTTATAGTGCCACACAGCTCCCCCTTGTATTTAGTGCCACACAGCTCCCCCTTGAACAAAGTGCCATAGAGCCCCCCTTGTATATACTGCCACACAGCTCCACCCTTGTATATAGTGCTATACAGCAATCCCCCCCTGTATATTGAAACATAGCCCCACCAATTTTTTTTATTGTACTTACCTTGCCCCGTTCCGGCAACGGACGGAGCGCTGCACATCCTCCGAACAGGATGCTTGTGCAGACCAATGTGATGCAGTGACATCATCATGCCGGCCTGCGCAGGGAGTCTTGACAGCGCCTTATAGGCTGCAGGCCTAACGTGGCCTGCAGCCTATAGTATTCATTTGTATCTGCGTACTGAGGATGCAGAGACAAGTGAATGTTGCTGTCGCTAGCACCGGGGCACAGGCAGGCGCGATGTAGTGATGTCATCGCCTGTCTGCCCCGAGTCACTCACAGCACAGACTGAAGGAGAAGGATCCTCCACCCATGGGAACGGGGATAGATAAGTAATTATGTTATTATTTTTCTATTAGGCACTATGGGGCATTATACTGGGTAGGGAAGGGGGGCTCATATGGTGGCTGCTATAAGAGCATTTTACTATATGGGGCGACATTATACTGTATGGGGGCATTATACTGTGGGGGCAACTTTGGGGGGCATTATACTGTGGGGACAGCTATGGGGGGCATTATACTGTATGGGGGCATTATACGGTGGGGACAGCTATGGGGGCATTATACTGTGGAGACATCTATGGGGGGCATTGTAGTGTATGGGGGCATTATACTGTGGGGACAGCTGTGGGGGCATTATACAGTATGGGGGCATTATACTGTGGGGGCAGCTATAGGGCATTATACTGTGGGGACAGCTATGGGGGCATTATACTGTGCGGACAGCTATGGGGGCATTATACTGTGCGGACAGCTATGGGGGCATTATACTGTGGGGACAGCTATGGGGGCATTATACTATGGGGACAGCTATAGGGGGCCTTATACTGTATGGGGGCATTATACGGTGGGGACAGCTATGGAGGCATTATACTGTGGAGACATCTATGGGGGGCATTGTAGTGTATGGAGGCATTATACTGTGGGGACAGCTATGGGGAGCATTATACAGTATGGGTGCATTATACTGTGGGGCAGCTATAGGGGCATTATACTGTGGGGACAGCTATGGAGGCATTATACTGTGGGGACAGCAATGGGGTGATTATACTGTGGGGACAGCTATGGGGGCATTATACTGTGGGGACAGCTATGGGGGTATTATACTGTATGGGGGCATTATACTGTGGGGAAAGCTATCGATGGCATTATACTGTGGGGACAGCTATGGGGGCATTATACTGTGGAAACAGCAATGGTGGGCTTTATACTGTATGGGGGCATTATACTGTTTGGACAGCTATGGATGGCATTATACTGTGGGGACAGCTTTGGGGGCATTATATTGTGGGGGCAACTATGGGGGGCATTATACTGTGTGGGGGCAGCTATGTGGGGCATTATACAGTGGGCGCAGCTATGGGGGGCATTATACTGTATGGGGGCATTATATTGTGGGGGAAGCTATGGGAGGCATTACACTGTGTGGGGGCAGTATGGGGGCATTATACTGTGTGGGGGCAGCTATGGGGGCATTATACTGTGGGGACAGCTATGGGGGCATTATACTGTATGGGGGCATTATACTGTCGGGACAGCGATGGATGGCATTATACTGTGGGGAAAGCTATGGGGACATTATACTGTGGGGACAGCTATGTGGACATTATACTGTATGGGGGCATTATACTGTGGGGACAGCTATGGGGACATTATACTGTATGGGGGCATTATACTGTGGGGACAGCTATGGATGGCATTATACTGTGTGGCAGTTATGGGGGCATTATACTGTGTGGGGTCAGCTATGCGGCATTTTACTGTGTGGGGGCAGCTATGGGGGCATTATACTGTGGGGGCAGCTATGGGGGCATTATACTGTGGGGGAAGCTATGGGAGGCATTATACTGTGTGGGGGCAGCTATGGGAGAAATTATACTGTGGGGGGCAGCTATGGAGAGCATTATACTCTGTGGGGGCAGTATGGGGGGCATTATGCTGTGATGGGGCAGCTATGGGGGTATTATGTGGCATGGGGCTTCTATGGGGCATTAAACTGTATGGGGGAATTTGTTTGGGCATTTTACTACAAGGGGGCATCTTTGTGGGCATTATACTGTATGGGTCATCTGTGTGGGTATTATACTGTATGGGGCATCTGTGTGGGCATTATACTGTATGGGGCATCTGTGTGGGCATTATACTGTATGGGGGCATTATACTGTATGGTGGCAGGTATGGGGCACTATACTGTGTTGGCTGAACCTGGTGTGTATGAGCGGGGATTGGGTGGGATTAGAGGCGTGGCTTAAAAGAAAAAAAGTGCCGCTGTGAGCCACATCTATTGTCCCTCTTTGCGATACTTGAAAGTATATCACAGTCTACAGGGAGGGCTGTATAGCACTGTATGGGAAGGCTGTATAGCAATTTCTACAGGGTGTTCTGTATCGCACTATATCGGTAGGCTGTATAGCACTCTCTACAGGGGTGCTGTAGAGCACTGTCTACAGGGGGGCTGTATAGCACTGTCTACAGGGGGGGCTGTATAGCACTGTCTACAGGGGCAGGGCCGCCATCAGGGGGGTATTAGGGGTACTGGTGTGAGGGGCCCGGCCAAACCTAATTGAAAGGGGGGCCCGGCAACTGCCGCGACTTGCGTTTGGTAGGAAAAAACGGGCCCCTGCAATGGGGCCCGTTTTTTTCCCAAAAGAATGTCGTGAGCTGCGGGCCCCCCCCCTCTCGTCATGGGGGGCCATCAAACCGCCCGCCCGACCGATCGCGCGCACAAGGAAACTCCCACGCGTGCGCACTCGCGAGCGTCCGCGAGCGCGCACCCACGAACGACCGCACTCGAGACCGCGCGCACACCCGCGAAAGCCCGGAAGCGCGCACCCGCGATCGCCTACCCGCGCGCAGCCGCGGACACACATGGACACAACTTACCTGGAGCCTGGCTGGAGGTGAAGGACTGGACGTCTGGACCGAAGACCTCGTCTGGAAGACATCGCCTGAAGAGGACTGGAGTGGGAGCCAGCAGCTCTTCTGACACAGTGAGTAAAGTATCTCAAAGTGCTGTTTAAGTATGGCCCTGTTCACACAGTATTTTGCAGGCAAAAAAAAATCTGCCTCAAAATTCCTTCAAGAATTTTGAGGCAGATTTTGACCTGCACACACTATCTTGCCGCGTGTTAAATCAATGGGAGGCGGTTTTGGAAGTTTTTTTGGTGTTGATTCTGACGCAGTGTCCGAGTCAATATCAAGGCCCAAAAACTCTGTGAACTGGGCCTTATTGTTAGGGCTTATTCAGACAAACGTGTAATATGTTCGTGCAACGCGCGTGATTTTTACGCGCCTCGCACGGACCTATGTTACTCTATGGGGCCGTGCAGACTGTCAGTGATTTCCACGCAGCGTGTGTCCGCTGCGTAAAACTCACGACATGTCCTATACTTGTGCATTGTTTGTGCATCACACACCCATTGAAGTCAATGGGTGCGTGAAAATCACGCCCAGCACTTCCGCCACACTGTAGGTAAAAAAAATTTTGCAGCGTGTGGATGAGATTTGTTTAAATCTCATCCACTCTGCTGCGACTGTAATACGCTGCGGATTTTCCACAATAAAATGTGTTGCATAAAATCCGCAGTGTTCATGCCTAGTGTGTTCCTACCCTAAGGCCGGATTTACACAAGCGTGTGCTTTTTGCGCACGCAAAAAACGTGGCATTTTGCGCATGCAAAATGGCCATAACAGCTCCGTGTGGCAGCAGCGTATGATGCGCGGCTGCGTGAGTTTCGCGCAGCCGCCATCATTATGACACTCTGTTTGTATGTTTGTAGCACGTGGTGCTTTTCTGTTTTCTTTCAT
The DNA here is from genome assembly GCF_050947455.1 of Rhinoderma darwinii. NCBI lineage: Eukaryota > Metazoa > Chordata > Amphibia > Anura > Rhinodermatidae > Rhinoderma > Rhinoderma darwinii. The sequence continues at coordinate 267,090,567 of NC_134690.1, forward strand.
AGTTTATACGGCTGCGGAAGTGCTGGGCATGATTTTAACGCACCCATTGACTTCAATGGGTGCGTGATGCGCGAACAATGCACAAATATAGGACATGTCGTGAGTTTTACACAGCGGACACACGGACACACGCTGCATGAAAATCACTGACAGTCTGCACGGCCCCATAGAGTAACATAGGTCCGTGCGAGGCACGTGAAAATCACGCGCACTGCACGGATGTATTACACGTTCGTCTGACTAAGCCCTAACAATAAGGCCCAGTTCAGAGAGTTTTTGGGCCTTGATATTGACTCGGACACTGCTTCAGAATCAGCACCAAACAACTTCCAAAACCGCCTCACATTGATTTCATCTGAAATCAATGGGAGCCAGTCGCGGAAAAAAAAAAAAGCAGCACGTCCTTTCTTGCCGCGGATCCGCCTCTGACCTCCCATCGAAATCAATGGGAGGCAGAAAATGCATTTTTCGCTGCATTTTTTGTCTGCTGTCCTCAATCGCCGCGGGCAAAAAACGCGGCAAGATAGTGTGGGCAGGTCAAAATCTGGCTCAAAATTCGGTGCGCGGTTCCAGGCGGTCGCGGGTGCGCGGGCGGGCGGTCACGGGTACGTGCGGTCGCTGGTGCGCGCTGGTGGACGCATGCGCGGGCGGTCGCGGGTGCGCGCTTGCGGACGCTCGCGAGTGCGCACGCGCGGGAGTTTGCGGGTGCGCGCGATCGGTCACGCGGGCGGTGTTTGATGGCCCCCGTGACGAGAGGGGGGGCCCCGCAGCTCACGACATTCTTTTGGTGAAAAAAACGAACCCCATTGCAGGGGCCTTTTTTTTTCTACCAAAGGCAAGTCGCGGCAATTGCCGGGCCCCCCTTTCAATTAGGTGTGGCCGGGCCCCTCACATCAGTACCCCTAATACCCCCCTGATGGCGGCCCTGGGTAGCATGATATAGTGCTGGACGGAGTACCGTTAACAGGCGGTGCCACGGTAGGGGGGCCCAGAAAATGTAGCTGTATGGGGCCCTGAAATTCCTGATGGCGGCCCTGTACAGGGGGGCTGTATAGCACTTTCTACAGGGGGGCTATATAGCAATATCTACAAGGGGGCTGTATAGTACTGTCTACAGGGGGCTATATAACATGACTCCAGCAACCCTTAAAAAACCTTTAAACATTTAACCCTTTTCCTGCTATAAACATGTCGCCTATTTTTCAAGGCAGGGATGAGCTTATGTAGCCATATTTACTGGCTACAAAAGCCTATATACAGTATTTATCTATATTGTTTTTCTTCCCACAATTATAATCTTGATGGAATTAAATTTGAGAACTTTATTGACTTCTCTTACATGTTTTGGTGAAAAAAATTATCCCTGTATCATATATGAAAACTGTATTGATAGGGAGTTTTATATCACCAAAACATAATCCAAAATCATGAGTCGGATGAAATGACTGCCGGATTTGGTCTGGAGACCATATGGACAATACCATGAAGAGGCTTTCACAACTGGTGCTACTCCATGGTTTATGGTGTGGGGTGGCATAATGTACGGTAGCCGGACCCCTCTAGTATTTGTTTCAGGTACACTAACAGCAAGACGTTACATTGATTTGGTCATCGAACCAGTGGTACGGCCATTTTTCCAAAGAGACCCAGAAGCCGTTTTTTAACAGAACAACACCAGGCCCCATGTTGCTCGTGCTACTGTGAGCAGCCTGCGTGGCCTAAACATGCTACCATGGCCTGCAGCGTCTCCAGACATTTCTCCCATCGATCACGTCTGGGACGTTATTGGTAGGCAATTGCACAGAGAGCTGCCAGCAGCCAATCTTGAAGATTTGCGTGCCCATGCGAATTCAGCATGGCATAACATTCCTCAAACAACCATTAATAATCTCATTGATAGCATGCCAAGGCGTGTAAGTGCGTGTATTTCTGCATGTGGTGCTCATATTCGATACTGAATAAATCAAGATGTTTGGAATATTTTGTTTCCATTCTTTTATAATTTGTATATCATTAACATGTATATCGATCTTGTGATTTCCACAATTCCAAATCTTTTTCTTTCCTGGTGTTGCAATTTCAATGTTGAGGAGTGTAAAAAAGATGTTTCCCTTAAATAATGTAAAATAGGTTCATCATGGGATCAGAAATACTCTACAGCCGACTATGTTCACTAATGTAAGCTTTTTTTTTTTTTTAGAACAGAGTGAATGTGCAAGCAATGGAAAACTTTGGATACAATTAAATTGCTAATACAGAAGTGCTGGAATCACCAGAAAAAGGCAGGCAGAAACCACTACTAGTGTGTAGGGCTGGAGAGATGGAACCACCAAAAACAGGTGAGTAGAAACTCACAGATGCTGTAGGGATGTTATTACTCATCTTAAAACATGGAAGTTAATATCTTTTTTTTCCTCACATTTCCAGAATGGTATTTTTTTAAAGAACATTGGCTTTCATTTCTTACAATTTTTATGTTGATTTGTCTTTACTTACTTTCAGAGGCAATTAATTTGGTATGTTCTAAAGAAGATGTCATTTCACGTATGTACTTTTATTTTTGAGAAATTTGTACTATAGCTGTAATGTCAGGATAGGGAGACTGTAATGGCAGGAAGGAGGTGAAGGGAAAGTGAGCCCTAATCTACCCACCGCCCTGTCCCTGCCTACTTGCAACGACCCGCCCTAGGCGACGAGGTACAACTGGGCGGCGGTCCCTACGCTGGCTAAGTGCACAGGAAGACAAACAGGGAACACGCAAGGGAAGGGGCAGTAGCCACGGAACGCCACGAGGAAACGGGGCGGCGAACGAACAGTCAGGACCAGGACGAAGTGAGTACACCCGAGCGGACACGGAGACAGAAGCAAGCCAGGGCAAGCAAAGCAGGTCAAGCAGAACTGCAGCAAGGCAGAAGCACGGCAGAAGCAGGCTGGAGCAAGCAGCAGTGGGGCCAGGAATCCAAAAGAATTACAAGCACTGAGGGAGAGCACAGGGCAGGTAATAAAGGGCAGGGGGCGGAGCTAACTCCGAGAGACCAGGCCGCGATAGGCTCTCCCACTCCTGAGCCTGCCACCCTGGTTGGTGGGAGAAGGTGTCAGTCGAACAGGTCTGGCCTCAGGTGTGGATTGATTAATCCCAGGAGTGTAGCTAGATGAAGTACCTGGCAGATCCCTAACAGTACTCCCCCTTTTATGAGGGGCCACCGGACCCTTACTAAGGGGACCCGGTTTAGTGGGGAAGAGGAGGTGGAACCTCCTGATCAATACCCCAGCGTGAACATCACGGGCAGGTACCCAAGTCCTCTCCTCCGGCCCGTATCCTCTCCAATGGACCAGGTACTGGAGGGAGCCCTGGACCATCCTACTGTCCATAATCTTGGCCACCTCGAATTCCACCCCCTCAGGGGTGAGAACGGGAACAGGAGGTATCCTCGAGGGGGACCAGGACGGGGAGCATCGTTTAAGGAGGGAGGCATGGAAGACGTCATGTATGCGAAAGGATGGGGGGAGCTCCAGACGGAAGGATACAGGGTTGAGGACTTCAATGATCTTATAAGGTCCAATAAATCGGGGAGCAAACTTCCTGGACGGGACCTTAAGGCGCAAGTTCCTGGACGACAACCAGACCAAATCCCCGACGACAAACCGGGGGTTAGCAGAACGTCTACTATCCGCCTGAATCTTTTGTGCGCTCTGGGACGCCTCTAGGTTCTTCTGAACCTGGGCCCAGACAGTGCACAGTTCCCGATGAACCTCCTCTACCTCAGGATTATTGGAACAACCAGGGGAGACGGAGGAGAACCTAGGGTTAAACCCGAAATTACAGAAAAACGGGGAGACCCCTGACGAGTTACTGACCCGGTTATTCAGGGAAAATTCAGCAAGGGGAAGGAATGAGACCCAATCGAATTGACAGTCAGAGATGAAACACCTTAAATATTGTTCCAGGGATTGGTTGGTCCTTTCCGTTTGGCCATTGGTTTCGGGATGGAAGGCGGAGGAGAAGGACAGATCAATCTCCAACTTTTTACAAAAAGCTCTCCAAAATAAGGAAACAAATTGTACCCCTCTGTCAGAAACGATATTGACTGGGGCCCCATGGAGACGCAGGATGTGTTTCACAAACAAAGAAGCTAACGTCTTGGCGTTAGGTAGCTTCTTAAGGGGCACAAAGTGGCACATCTTGCTGAAGCGGTCGACTACCACCCACACCACCGACTTGCCCTGAGATGGAGGCAAATCGGTGATAAAATCCATGGAGATATGGGTCCAAGGTCTCTGGGGAATGGGCAAGGAACGTAGTAGGCCCGCAGGTCGGGACCTAGGGGTTTTGGACCTAGCGCAAACCTCACAAGCGGCGACGTAAGCCCTAACATCTTTAGGCAACCCAGGCCACCAATAGTTTCTGGTAATGAGGTGTTTGGTGCCCAAGATGCCAGGATGACCGGATAGAGCGGAGTCATGGTTTTCCCTGAGTACCCTCAGCCGGTATTGCAGGGGAACAAACAGTTTGTCCCCAGGGACGTTCCCGGGAGCTGCACCCTGATCAGCCGCGATATCAGAAGCTAAATCAGAATCCGTGGCAGAGACGATTATACCAGGGGGTAAAATACAAGCGGGATCCTTCTCGGAAGGAGGATTGGCCATGAAACTACGTGACAGAGCGTCAGCCTTAATATTCTTGGACCCAGCCCTATAGGTAACCAAGAAATTAAATCTGGTAAAGAATAGTGCCCACCGAGCTTGTCTAGGATTAAGCCTCCGGGCCGATTCTAGGAAAACCAGATTCTTGTGATCCGTAAGGACCGTTACCTGGTGTCTGGCCCCCTCCAGGAAGTGCCGCCACTCCTCAAAAGCCCATTTAATGGCTAGAAGTTCGCGGTTGCCAATATCATAGTTACTCTCCGTGGGCGAAAACTTCCTAGAGAAGTAAGCACAGGGGCGGAGATGGGTGAGGGAGCTGGTACCCTGGGACAGGACGGCCCCCACTCCCACCTCGGAAGCGTCAACCTCCACAATAAATGGCTCCTCTTGGTTGGGCTGAATCAGCACGGGGGCCGAGATAAAGCACTTCTTGAGAGTCTCAAAGGCCTGGACGGCCTCAGGGGGCCAATGGAGGACATCGGCACCCTTGCGGGTAAGGTCCGTAAGAGGCTTAGCGACGACCGAGAAGTTGGCAATAAATCTCCTGTAATAGTTGGCGAACCCTAAAAAACACTGTAACGCCTTAAGGGAGGCAGGTTGGACCCATTCCGCCACAGCTTGAACCTTGGCAGGGTCCATGCGGAATTCATGAGGAGTGAGGATTTGCCCTAAAAATGGTATCTCCTGTACCCCAAAGACACATTTTTCAGTCTTAGCAAACAGATTATTCTCCCGAAGGACCTGGAGCACCTTCCTGACATGCTCCACGTGGGAGGACCAGTCCTTGGAAAACACCAGTATGTCATCAAGGTACACAACAAGAAAATTACCCAGGTACTCTCTCAGGATTTCATTAATAAAATTCTGGAAGACAGCAGGGGCATTACACAACCCAAAGGGCATGACCAGGTATTCGAAATGACCCTCGGGTGTGTTGAACGCAGTTTTCCACTCATCCCCCTCTTTGATGCGGATAAGGTTATATGCCCCCCGTAGATCGAACTTAGAAAACCATTGGGCTCCCTGAACCTGATTAAAAAGATCCGGAATCAAAGGAAGTGGGTACTGGTTCCTTACGGTGACCTTATTCAGGTTACGATAATCAATGCACGGCCTAAGACCACCATCCTTCTTCCCCACGAAGAAGAAGCCAGCACCTACAGGAGAAGTCGAGGGGCGAATGAAACCCTTGGCCAGGCATTCTTGGATATACACCCTCATCGCTTCACGTTCAGGACATGAAAGATTAAATATCCTACCCTTAGGAAGCTTGGCACCAGGCACCAAATCGATAGCGCAATCGTAATCTCTATGGGGGGGCAACACCTCGGAGGCCTCCTTAGAAAACACATCGGCGAAGTCCTGAACAAACTCAGGAAGTGTGTTTACCTCCTCCCGGGGAGAAATAGAGTTAACAGAAAGACATGACATAAGACATTCATTACCCCATTTGGTGAGATCCCCAGTATTCCAATCAAACGTGGGATTATGCAACTGCAACCAGGGAAGGCCTAAAACCAGATCAGACGATAATCCCTGCATCACCAGTACAGAGCACTGCTCCAAATGCATGGAGCCAACCAGGAGTTCAAAAACAGGAGTATGCTGAGTAAAATAACCATTAGCAAGGGGTGTTGAGTCGATTCCTACTACAGGGATAGGATAAGGTAAATCAATACAAGGCATCTTTAGAGACATAGCAAATTCCACAGACATGATATTAGCAGATGAGCCAGAATCCACGAAAGCACTGCCCGTGGCAGACCGGCCAGCAAACGAGACCTGAAAGGGAAGCAACATTTTATTGCGTTTCACATTAACGGGAAATACCTGTGCGCCCAAGTGACCTCCCCGATGATCACTTAGGCGCGGAAGTTTTCCGGCTTCTTATTCTTGCGCCTGGGACAGGTGTTCAGTAGATGCTTGTCGTCCCCACAGTAGAAGCAGAGACCATTCATTCTGCGAAACTCCCTACGTTGTCGAGGGGACATGGAGGCCCCGAGTTGCATAGGTACCTCCGAGTCCTCCGTGGAGGGGCGAGGAGACGGGACCTCGGGGGGAATCGCAGAAAAGTCAGAGGGGAGCACACTGAAGCGTTCTAGCTGACGTTCCCTGAGACGTCGGTCAAGTCGTACTGCTAGGGCCATAACCTGGTCAAGGGAGTCAGGCGAGGGGTAGCTAACCAGCAGATCCTTCAGGGCGTCAGATAATCCTAACCTAAACTGGCACCTTAGGGCCGGATCGTTCCACTGAGAAGCTACGCACCACTTCCTAAAATCAGAACAGTATTCCTCAACCGGTCTTCTACCCTGACGTAAGGTCACCAGCTGACTCTCGGCTAAAGCAGTCCTGTCAGTCTCGTCGTAAATGAGTCCGAGGGCAGAGAAAAAACGATCAACAGAGGAAAGTTCAGGGGCGTCAGGAGCCAAGGAGAAGGCCCACTCTTGGGGCCCTTCCTGGAGTCGGGATATGATGATACCCACCCGCTGGTTCTCGGAACCTGAGGAGTGGGGCTTTAGGCGGAAATACAGTCTGCAACTCTCCCGGAAGGAGAGAAACGTCTTACGGTCCCCTGAAAACCGGTCAGGTAACTTGAGGTCGGGTTCTAGAGGTGAGGTGAGGGGTACTACTAAAGCAGCGTCACCCTGATTGACCCTTTGGGCCAGGGCCTGGACCTGTAGGGAGAGGCCCTGCATCTGCTGGGTCAGGGTCTCAAGGGGGTCCATGATAGCGTCAGCGTAGGAGAAATGGTAGACTAGGTAAGGACTTGTAATTATGTAATGGCAGGAAGGAGGTGAAGGGAAAGTGAGCCCTAATCTACCCACCGCCCTGTCCCTGCCTACTTGCAACGACCCGCCCTAGGCGACGAGGTACAACTGGGCGGCGGTCCCTACGCTGGCTAAGTGCACAGGAAGACAAACAGGGAACACGCAAGGGAAGGGGCAGTAGCCACGGAACGCCACGAGGAAACGGGGCGGCGAACGAACAGTCAGGACCAGGACGAAGTGAGTACACCCGAGCGGACACGGAGACAGAAGCAAGCCAGGGCAAGCAAAGCAGGTCAAGCAGAACTGCAGCAAGGCAGAAGCACGGCAGAAGCAGGCTGGAGCAAGCAGCAGTGGGGCCAGGAATCCAAAAGAATTACAAGCACTGAGGGAGAGCACAGGGCAGGTAATAAAGGGCAGGGGGCGGAGCTAACTCCGAGAGACCAGGCCGCGATAGGCTCTCCCACTCCTGAGCCTGCCACCCTGGTTGGTGGGAGAAGGTGTCAGTCGAACAGGTCTGGCCTCAGGTGTGGATTGATTAATCCCAGGAGTGTAGCTAGATGAAGTACCTGGCAGATCCCTAACAGAGACAGACAGGTGAGCCCTAATCTACCCGCCACTCAGTTCCTGCCTACTTGCACAGCCCGTCCTAGGAGACGGCTTACAACTGGGCGACGGTCCCTACGCTGAATATGTGCACGACAGACAAAACAAGACAGGGTACACAAAAGCAAGGGAAGTGGGGTAGTTGCCCACGGCAACACCGTGAGCAACAGAGTAGTGGGCGAGCTGAGTCAAATCAGGAGAGTACGTGGTAACAAATGCAGAGCAGGAGAATAGTCAGTCAAGCCAGGGTCAATATTAAGCAGAGGTCAATGGTAACAGCAGAAACAGCAGAGCCAGGAAACAGGAGAGAATCACAGGCAAAGGACAAGCAGCAAATGAAGGTATAAGTAGACCAAGGCCGGGAGCTAGAACCATCTGGCCAGGCTGCGATAGGCTCTCCCACTCCTCAGCCTACCAGCCTGAGTGGTAGCAGATCGAGTCACTCTAGCAGACCTAGGAACAGATGCAGGCTGATTAACAACGAGCGTCGACACAGAAGCTGTGTCAGGCAAGTCCTTTACAATTGCCTTCCTGAAGGTAATTGTTTATATAGCTCTTGTACAAACATTTTGTAAGTGGAAATTTTATTTAGCGTTGACTCTTTGTGATGCCAACACAATTTATGAAAAGTCACAATGGATTTTAATCCTCACACTGCAAAGTTCGGTTTGTCCATCCAGTAGGGAAGGTAAAGTCAGGTTCCATTAATCCCAGCTATATGTATACCAAATTTCAAGTTCTCTTAAATTGTTGCCAAAAACTTTTTCCTTTATTGGACCAGCAGGTTTCAGTTTCTTATTTATAAGGCTTGTAGCACTTGTAATTATGCATAAAATGTACTTTGTATTCATTTTTACATTTTAAACATATTTTTAGCATTCATTCTGTCCCGTTTGAACATTCCACCTAAAACAACTGAGATGTCAGCTAAATTTTCCAAAAACCAAAAGCCCTACTTCCTGCGCCAATTCTTAAGCCACTTCTTTACCTCCCTTGTTCCTTGCAGCCTTTTTGGTGTGGCACATTGTAGAGTGGGAATGTTAGAAAATATTACCTTTAAGGTAAGTTTGCAGCCCCAGAAGAAGCCGAAAGTCATTCGGCGAAACGCACGTCGGGACGAGCCCAGCTGTTAGATAGGGAAGCTCACGATTGAGGGATTAGGTAGACTATACTCATATTTCCCAACCCGGTTCACTGAACGGGTACTTAGTGTAACAAAGCTGGCAGTGAGACACGCTGTCGGCTTTTAGCTGAGGACTGCACGATCAGCTGTCACACAGCTAACCAGGAAGCTCCGTGTGCCCTGAGTTATAAGCTGTGCGATCACCTGCACTGTCACACAGCCTGGTGTTCTAAGAGCACAGGGAGAGAGATTCACATGTTGCTACTACTCCCTGCAGTAAATAACTGACAATTCACACAGTAGGTGATACAAGTGTGGTTTACACCTTGGTTCACTCATATTTGAGCCAATTATATATACTGCCTTGTTCACAACTACAGTATAATACTAATAATGTGTAGGATTCAAAATAAAGTTGGTCTTTATCCCTCAATCCCATTTGGTGGTTTTCAAATAAAATAGAATAAAACCAACCAGGTGGTGTATATTTAACAATATAGGGTGTTGCAGGGGACCGTTCACCCTGTTTCCCATTGGTATACTATACTGAGCATAGCCGAGCTAACAACTTACACACTGAATAAGTGTTATATTTTAACATTATATTAAGAATGCAGGACCATCTTTTTTAATAATAATAAAAGTTTTAGTTTTTTGTTTTTTTGTTTTTGTTACATCGCTATTCCCCATCTTCATCCCTTTTCCCCCCATACATATACTATATTTTGGTGGCGCACACCTGATGTAACAACACAAGAGCATCCCAGTGGATACTTTTTTCACATAAGTTTACAGCCTTGATCTCTGAAATAATTTTTAATGACTTTTCACCTTCTTTAACAAGTCCCCTTAATAGTCTATGGCAATCGTCCTCAACTGGTGGAACCTGATCTGAATTCAAACTGTGGACACCGCTGCCCAGACCCCGCAGACCAGTTGTAATAGATGCATTAAAGAAGGACAATGTCTCCTCCAATGCAACTATATGACAGCAAGTTTACCATCAAGAGCAGGGCCCAGCCCACAAGGTCCTGAGGCTGGCTAGCTCAGGACATTGATTGCAGCGGTACATACAAGGTCCTAAAGATGGCTACCTTGACAAATGCTTGGATGGTGGCGCCTCGAAGCAAAGATGATTAGGGAGCAGTAAGTATATATATATATATATATATATATATATATATATATATACATATATATATATATATATTTATTTTTTTTGTATGGTCTGGGGTCTGAATACATTTTAGAGGTCAGATCTGGGCTCTGAGTTAGTTAAGGAAGCTTGTCTTTGGTCTTATTACATTTTAAAGGCTGGTCTGTGGTCTGAATAATTTTAGTATTCTGGTCTTATTAATTTTAAGTGTCTGGTCTGGGGTTTTAATTATTGTTAGATGTTCGTCTGGGGTCTGAATAATTTCAGGGGGTGGTCTTAGGTTTAAATTAATTTTAGGCACCTGGTTTGGGGTATTATTATATTAGGGGTCTGGTCTAGTGTCTGAATAATTTTAGGGACTGGTCTGGTTTACGCACTAACAAATAATAATAAATCTTGATGGAAATAGTTCTGCAAAGTTTGTCAGACATTGACAAGATGACAGCTTTACTGTTGGTGTTCAGCGCGAACCTTAATTGGACCTTTACCAAAACTAGTTGAGTACCCCTGATCTATAGTATAAATAAGTAGGCACCTTAATAATAAAGACATTTTCCTCCTAGTACTGTATTTCATAAAGACTTATAAATGTTGCAATTCCCAATGTCCACATGTTGACATGTTTTGAACACTGAATGACAGATAAATTATGTCTGACTGTTGCAGTTTATTTATAACAGTCCCTTTATTCATTTTAGGTTATATATTTAGATATTTCAATTTCCTGTGTAATAGACAACAATTTCCATTATGGTATGTTCATACGTGGCAGATTTGTTGCAAAAATGTAAATTTAAACAGCAGCTACTTTCCAATGATGAGCTGATAGCGGAGGACTGTTATGTGAAGTGGCTACTAGATGCCTGTTGTGTCACTTATAGGGAAATTAAGCATGGTACCCATTGGGTCACCTGTGCAAAGCATGGAAATACTAGGCCCCTCAGCAAGAGATGGTTTTTGTAGTTGTTCTTTGCTCTCTTTAAACGAGAAGTCTGGTTTAGAAAATCAATTTTTAGAAACCCTATTAGGAAATTCTGACTTAATAAAGGAAGATCCCTATCTTTTGGCCAGAATGGAAAACGGTAACAAAGAGCATCTCTCCCTTTGGAGGACCTGTTCTGTCCTGCATTACACAGACAACCTACTTATTCTAATGAGAAATGTGTAATGCCTCATTTCCCCTGTGTTGGAGCTACAAGGGAAATTTAACACTTACTGCCAGTTTTCACTACAGATTACAGCTGATTGCTGGGAGTCCCAGCACGGGGATACTTTGTGATCATCTTATTGTCCCTAATCCCTTAGAGGTAGGGATTGTCGAAAACCCTTTTAACCCTTTCACTGCCAAGGACATATGTAATACGTTGGGACTTTATACATTTGCCATGACTAGAATATGAGGGCCAACAATCTTAGATCTTGATGTCAGATTAAAGCACTGAAGCTTAGCTTTCAAATTATTCCAGGCTCAAACTTCTAGGTGCAATGTGTGGTGAAGAACTCGTTTGAAGTCGGAGCAGTATAAAAAGTTTAACTTTCTAGTTTTGTGTCTCTGTAAAAGAAGGTGGGAGGCTGCAAGTGACAGCAGGAGGAAAGGTCACAGTCTATTGCTATCATATTTTACCCCTCCCAGAGGGGTGACACAGGGACTTGTCTTCATGATATCTCTGCTGTTACCAATGAGAGAGGAAATGTGTGTCACATTTAAGGAGTGTAGCTCCAGTTATTTGTTGTTGTTTTTTTTATCCAATATTTGTTCTTTATTCAAGCAGTATATAAAGATAGAGGTGATGGAATAAATTAAAAACAAACAAAAAAACATTAAGGCTAAGTTCACACTAGCGTTGTCTCCCGTTTAGGTCTCTTTCGTCAGAGGAAGAGATGACCGAAAATCCCAACAGAAAGCATAATTTCCATTTGAATTACCATTGATTTCAATAGTAAGTCTTTTGTTTTAGTTGGATTCCATTTGCCTCCATTCCGCTAGGTTTCTGTGTTTTCCACGGAAGCAAAAGTGCAATCTGCAGCACTTTTGCTTCTGTGAAAAAAATTGAATCTTAGCGGAATGGAGGTAAACGGAATCCAGCTGAAACAAAAGAATTATCATCAAAATCGATGGTAATTCAAACAGAAGCGATGCAATCCGTTTAGATTTTCGGTCATCTCTTCCTATGATGGAAGAGACCTAAACGGGAGACAATGCTAGTGTGAACTTAGCCTAACAAATTGACTTTGCAGTAATTGTTACATGCAGCACGGGGAATTTTCCCTTTGTGCCCCCACACAGTAATCAACCACACCTTTGAGCCCCACTCCCTTTCATAGTCCCTCTTTGTATGGTGCACACAAACAGTGTCCCCACACAGTGATGTTACCCCCTTAGTGCCTCCTCACAGAAATGATCCCCACATACAGATGTAGCCATCTTTATCTTGACTTTTAACACATTAAATACACAGTGGCAAGATCTTTTATCTATACTTTTTCAATGACTTTTCTTGTTGTGTGATATTACACTGCAGCAAGATATCAGAATCAAGATAAAGATGGCTACGTCCGTAGTGCCCTCCACACAGTGTAATTCCCCCAACATGCCTTTCACACAGCATTATGCCCCCATAGTACCCCCACTCAGTATAATGCCCCAATAGTGCATCACTTACACTGTATAATTCCCCCATGGTGCCCCTCATACACATTATCATGCCCCATAGTGACCCTTAAGAAATTAATCATTTTCTAAATATACAGCATGTGTTATTAAAAAAATGAGATATGTAATAGATGTATGCCCTCTTACAGTTTAATAAATAATTAGAGCAATGAATCACACTAGGTGTACACCACCGGAATAATTATGTATATAGAAGCAGGGAAGGGATAGTAGGAAAGTAGTGTGATTGAGTGAAATTGAAAAATAAAAAAGTTTTATTAAATATATGATTAAAAAGAACAATTTTATTACTTGCGACAAAAACTGAGATTCCTTACCCCCGGTGTTAAGAGTATCACCATACCTAGATCCAAAGAGCTCCCTGAGGTCTTCAAAAAGAAGGTTATAGATGCCTATGAATATGGAAAGTGATTTGAAAAAAATCTAACCTTAATCATCCTCTGTCTAGAAGATCATCTACGGAAAGAGAAGATTTCAAACAACTGACAACTTGTCCAGGCCAGCGCATCCCAGCAAGTTCAGCCTGAGAGCAGAATGCAAGATGCTGAAAGAGCTCGCTAAGAACCCCAGAGTTTAATCACGGAATCTACAGGGAGCTCTTTCCAGTATTGATGTCAAAGTCCATGAGTCTACAATTAGAAAGAGGCAGCATAGGCGATGTGCCAGTAGGAAACCTTTGCTGTCCAGAAAAAAAAACATTCCATTTTTGTTTGGCTGTATACAAGGGCCCCATTGCAAAAAGATCTGTTTCAATGTGGCCTTAACGTGATTTATTCATCTTTATCTTTTTCTAAATTGTTAAAAAAAATGATACTTGAAAAATACTGTTAAAAGGAAATGAGAAGGGGCTACAATATTTTAACTTTTCATATTCAGGGCAGCGGACTTATTATCCAGTAGATGACCCCTTGAGAAAGCTACGGGCGAAACGCGCGTCGGGGCGCTATCCTACACTGCTGGGTCACATTCCACCTCCCATACATGGGTAAGTGCATACTCTGGATGTAATGGCAGGAAGGAGGTGAAGGGAAAGTGAGCCCTAATCTACCCACCGCCCTGTCCCTGCCTACTTGCAACGACCCGCCCTAGGCGACGAGGTACAACTGGGCGGCGGTCCCTACGCTGGCTAAGTGCACTGGAAGACAAACGGGGAACACGCAAGGGAAGGGGCAGTAGCCACGGAACGCCACGAGGAAACGGGGCGGCGAACGAACAGTCAGGACCAGGACGAAGTGAGTACACCCGAGCGGGCACGGAGACAGAAGCAAGCCAGGGCAAGCAAGCAGGTCAAGCAGAACTGCAGCAAGGCAGAAGCACGGCAGAAGCAGGCTGGAGCAAGCAGCAGTGGGGCCAGGAATCCAAAAGAATTACAAGCACTGAGGGAGAGCACAGGGCAGGTAATAAAGGGCAGGGGGCGGAGCTAACTCCGAGAGACCAGGCCGCGATAGGCTCTCCCACTCCTGAGCCTGCCACCCTGGTTGGTGGGAGATGGTGTCAGTCGAACAGGTCTGGCCTCAGGTGTGGATTGATTAATCCCAGGAGTATAGCTAGATGAAGTACCTGGCAGATCCCTAACAGTACTCCCCCTTTTATGAGGGGCCACCGGACCCTTACTAAGGGGACCCGGTTTAGTGGGGAAGAGGAGGTGGAACCTCCTGATCAATACCCCAGCGTGAACATCACGGGCAGGTACCCAAGTCCTCTCCTCCGGCCCGTATCCTTTCCAATGGACCAGGTACTGGAGGGAGCCCTGGACCATCCTACTGTCCATAATCTTGGCCACCTCGAATTCCACCCCCTCAGGGGTGAGAACGGGAACAGGAGGTATCCTCGAGGGGGACCAGGATGGGGAGCAGCGTTTAAGGAGGGAGGCATGGAAGACGTCATGTATGCGAAAGGATGGGGGGAGCTCCAGACGGAAGGATACAGGGTTGAGGACTTCAATGATCTTATAAGGTCCAATGAATCGGGGAGCAAACTTCCTGGACGGGACCTTAAGGCGCAAGTTCCTGGACGACAACCAGACCAAATCCCCGACGACAAACCGGGGGTTAGCAGAACGTCTACTATCCGCCTGAATCTTTTGTGCGCTCTGGGACGCCTCTAGGTTCTTCTGAACCTGGGCCCAGACAGTGCACAGTTCCCGATGAACCTCCCCTACCTCAGGATTATTGGAACAACCAGGGGAGACGGAGGAGAACCTTGGGTTAAACCCGAAATTACAGAAAAACGGGGAGACCCCTGACGAGTTACTGACCCGGTTATTCAGGGAAAATTCAGCAAGGGGAAGGAATGAGACCCAATCGAATTGACAGTCCGAGATGAAACACCTTAAATATTGTTCCAGGGATTGGTTGGTCCTTTCCGTTTGGCCATTAGTTTCGGGATGGAAGGCGGAGGAGAAGGACAGATCAATCTCCAACTTTTTACAAAAAGCTCTCCAAAATAAGGAAACAAATTGTACCCCTCTGTCAGAAACGATATTGACTGGGGCCCCATGGAGACGCAGGATGTGTTTCACGAACAAAGAAGCTAACGTCTTGGCGTTAGGTAGCTTCTTAAGGGGCACAAAGTGGCACATCTTGCTGAAGCGGTCGACTACCACCCACACCACCGACTTGCCCTGAGATGGAGGCAAATCGGTGATAAAATCCATGGAGATATGGGTCCAAGGTCTCTGGGGAATGGGCAAGGAACGTAGTAGGCCCGCAGGTCGGGACCTAGGGGTTTTGGACCTAGCGCAAACCTCACAAGCGGCGACGTAAGCCCTAACATCTTTAGGCAACCCAGGCCACCAATAGTTTCTGGTAATGAGGTGTTTGGTGCCCAAGATGCCAGGATGACCAGATAGAGCGGAGTCATGGTTTTCCCTGAGTACCCTCAGCCGGTATTGCAGGGGAACAAACAGTTTGTCCCCAGGGACGTTCCCGGGAGCTGCACCCTGATCAGCCGCGATATCAGAAGCTAAATCAGAATCCGTGGCAGAGACGATTATACCAGGGGGTAAAATACAAGCGGGATCCTTCTCGGAAGGAGGATTGGCCATGAAACTACGTGACAGAGCGTCAGCCTTAATATTCTTGGACCCAGCCCTATAGGTAACCAAAAAATTTAATCTGGTAAAGAATAGTGCCCACCGAGCTTGTCTAGGATTAAGCCTCCGGGCCGATTCTAGGAAAACCAGATTCTTGTGATCCGTAAGGACCGTTACCTGGTGTCTGGCCCCCTCCAGGAAGTGCCGCCACTCCTCAAACGCCCATTTAATGGCTAGAAGTTCGCGGTTGCCAATATCATAATTACTCTCCGTGGGCGAAAACTTCCTAGAGAAGTAAGCACAGGGGCGGAGATGGGTGAGGGAGCTGGTACCCTGGGACAAGACGGCCCCCACTCCCACCTCGGAAGCGTCAACCTCCACAATAAATGGCTCCTCTTGGTTGGGCTGAATCAGCACGGGGGCCGAGATAAAGCACTTCTTGAGAGTCTCAAAGGCCTGGACGGCCTCAGGGGGCCAATGGAGGACATCGGCACCCTTGCGGGTGAGGTCCGTAAGAGGCTTAGCGACGACCGAGAAGTTGGCAATAAATCTCCTGTAATAGTTGGCGAACCCTAAAAAACACTGTAACGCCTTAAGGGAGGCAGGTTGGACCCATTCCGCCACAGCTTGAACCTTGGCAGGGTCCATGCGGAATTCATGAGGAGTGAGGATTTGCCCTAAAAATGGTATCTCCTGTACCCCAAAGACACATTTTTCAGTCTTAGCAAACAGATTATTCTCCCGAAGGACCTGGAGCACCTTCCTGACATGCTCCACGTGGGAGGACCAGTCCTTGGAAAACACCAGTATGTCATCAAGGTACACAACAAGAAATATCCCCAGGTAATCTCTCAGGATTTCATTAATAAAATTCTGGAAGACAGCAGGGGCATTACACAACCCAAAGGGCATGACCAGGTATTCGAAATGACCCTCGGGTGTGTTGAACGCAGTTTTCCACTCATCCCCCTCTTTGATGCGGATAAGGTTATATGCCCCCCGTAGATCGAACTTAGAAAACCACTGGGCTCCCTGAACCTGATTAAAAAGATCCGGAATCAAAGGAAGTGGGTACTGGTTCCTTACGGTGACCTTATTCAGGTTACGATAATCAATGCACGGCCTAAGACCACCATCCTTCTTCCCCACGAAGAAGAAGCCAGCACCTACAGGAGAAGTCGAGGGGCGAATGAAACCCTTGGCCAGGCATTCTTGGATATATACCCTCATCGCTTCACGTTCAGGACATGAAAGATTAAATATCCTACCCTTAGGAAGCTTGGCACCAGGCACCAAATCGATGGCGCAATCGTAATCTCTATGGGGGGGCAACACCTCAGAGGCCTCCTTGGAAAACACATCGGCGAAGTCCTGAACACACTCAGGAAGCGTGTTTACCTCCTCCCGGGGAGAAATAGAGTTAACAGAAAGACATGACATAAGACATTCATTACCCCATTTGGTGAGATCCCCAGTATTCCAATCAAACGTGGGATTATGCAGCTGCAACCAGGGAAGACCTAATACCAGATCAGACGATAATCCCTGCATCACCAGTACAGAGCACTGCTCCAAATGCATGGAGCCAACCAGGAGTTCAAAAACAGGAGTATGCTGAGTAAAATAACCATTAGCAAGAGGAGTGGAGTCGATTCCTACTACAGGGATAGGATAAGGTAAATCAATACAAGGCATCTTTAGAGACATAGCAAATTCCACAGACATGATATTAGCAGATGAGCAAGAATCCACGAAAGCACTGCCCGTGGCAGACCGGCCAGCAAACGAGACCTGAAAGGGAAGCAAAATTTTATTGCGTTTCACATTAACGGGAAATACCTGTGCGCCCAAGTGACCTCCCCGATGATCACTTAGGCGCGGAAGTTTTCCGGCTTCTTATTCTTGCGCCTGGGACAGGTGTTCAGTAGATGCTTGTCGTCCCCACAGTAGAAGCAGAGACCATTCATTCTGCGAAACTCCCTACGTTGTCGAGGGGACATGGAGGCCCCGAGTTGCATAGGTACCTCCGAGTCCTCCGTGGAGGGGCGAGGAGACGGGACCTCGGGGGGAATCGCAGAAAAGTCAGAGGGGAGCACACTGAAGCGTTCAAGCTGACGTTCCCTGAGACGTCGGTCAAGTCGTACTGCTAGGGCCATAACCTGGTCAAGGGAGTCAGGCGAGGGGTAGCTAACCAGCAGATCCTTCAGGGCGTCAGATAATCCTAACCTAAACTGGCACCTTAGGGCCGGATCGTTCCACTGAGAAGCTACGCACCACTTCCTAAAATCAGAACAGTATTCCTCAACCGGTCTCCTACCCTGACGTAAGGTCACCAGCTGACTCTCGGCTAAAGCAGTCCTGTCAGTCTCGTCGTAAATGAGTCCGAGGGCAGAGAAAAAACGATCAACAGAGGAAAGTTCAGGGGCGTCAGGAGCCAAGGAGAAGGCCCACTCTTGGGGCCCTTCCTGGAGTCGGGATATGATGATACCCACCCGCTGGTTCTCGGAACCTGAGGAGTGGGGCTTTAGGCGGAAATACAGTCTGCAACTCTCCCGGAAGGAGAGAAACGTCTTACGGTCCCCTGAAAACCGGTCAGGTAACTTGAGGTCGGGTTCTAGAGGTGAGGTGAGGGGTACTACTAAAGCAGCGTCACCCTGATTGACCCTTTGGGCCAGGGCCTGGACCTGTAGGGAGAGGCCCTGCATCTGCTGGGTCAGGGTCTCAAGGGGGTCCATGATAGCGTCAGCGTAGGAGAAAGGGTAGACTAGGTAAGGGCTTGTAATTATGTAATGGCAGGAAGGAGGTGAAGGGAAAGTGAGCCCTAATCTACCCACCGCCCTGTCCCTGCCTACTTGCAACGACCCGCCCTAGGCGACGAGGTACAACTGGGCGGCGGTCCCTACGCTGGCTAAGTGCACTGGAAGACAAACGGGGAACACGCAAGGGAAGGGGCAGTAGCCACGGAACGCCACGAGGAAACGGGGCGGCGAACGAACAGTCAGGACCAGGACGAAGTGAGTACACCCGAGCGGGCACGGAGACAGAAGCAAGCCAGGGCAAGCAAGCAGGTCAAGCAGAACTGCAGCAAGGCAGAAGCACGGCAGAAGCAGGCTGGAGCAAGCAGCAGTGGGGCCAGGAATCCAAAAGAATTACAAGCACTGAGGGAGAGCACAGGGCAGGTAATAAAGGGCAGGGGGCGGAGCTAACTCCGAGAGACCAGGCCGCGATAGGCTCTCCCACGCCTGAGCCTGCCACCCTGGTTGGTGGGAGATGGTGTCAGTCGAACAGGTCTGGCCTCAGGTGTGGATTGATTAATCCCAGGAGTATAGCTAGATGAAGTACCTGGCAGATCCCTAACACTGGAATTACATTTTGGCTCTCTGTGCCATCTGTCTTTAGGCAATAACTACTCACTTTCTAGTCACTATAGACTTTTTTCAGAGTTAGGCATATTGCCTTTTTTTTACACAAATTCATACTTTGATACCATTTTCATGTTTATGCACCCCATGTTGGAGTCATATTGAGTCATAGTAACTATGCATACCATCAGGGTTTTCTAATATATATATATATATATAGACTCAATATACACTTCTGTGATCCGTTTTAGGACTATTTTTGGATTCTCTGTCTATGTCATTTTATGTATTTTATTCTTGTTCTTCAATAAAGATATTTAGTTTCATACATTGATATATATGGACTCTGTTTCTCCGGTTTATTATTATTATCCAATATAACTTAAATAAAATGTATGTTTAGAGAATTTTTTTTTTTTTTTTAAATATTTATAACCATTGCCATTGCTAGCAATCAATCAACCCCTTTGCAAATACCAAATTACAAACTGCATTTCAGAATGTTCTGTTTTCTTTACACCATTCTGAGCCACAGATGACAAAGTTTGCTTGAAGCTGTAATTACTCTGTAAAGCTATGAAGCCAATTAGAGGACCAGAAACCTGCCAGTTTCAAAAAGTATAATAATAATAATAGATCTGTACATCTGTTCATATGTATCATATTAAAGAGGTTTTTATGTCTTTAACTGTTTGCAGACTGCCTGGTCAAGGATTTCTTTTATCAAATCGTTAATAAAATTTGTTTTTAATAAAAATCGAATTTCTTAACCAAAACATATATAATTGTTCATGTTTTTTTTTTTTCTTTACACTTGTCACTTACTAGTGGGGTTTCAGAATGTTATAAAAAATATCAATGACAAAATCTAAATATTTAGAATCAATTCAAGATCATACTAATTACAACTGTCTACCTAAAAAAAACAAAAACACCCACCCATGCCTTGTACAGTTTGGTTTATTTATATCTAGTAAAAGAAGCAGCGTCAGGTTTTATTCTTCGGGGAGACAGCCGCCTAGCAACAGCTAATGGGTGATCCCGGGGAGTTCTGGCGAGAGTGCGGGAACTCTCCACAGAAAGTTTCAGGTGGCGATGGAGGAGGACGCTTGCTCTATAGCAGTCTCCTTATCTGTGGAGATGTCTTCACAGAAAAATAACAAGGGTTCCAAATGCCTTCTATCCATCCCATCTTCTTTCAATAATGTAGAAAAACTCTAGGGTGGCTGTGGAATACAGCGACCAAGCGTCGCCTCAGTCACTTAGTGATCCAGAGGCTTCTATACACCTCGATAGCACACTTCAATGGCTACAAAAGCAGTCTTTGGCAGGTTGCACAGCACCCCACTTTCAAAGAACAGAATTAATTGGAGTTCCTCTTTTTTTCACACAGGGCACCACAGAGAGGAGTTGTCCCCAAATAGTGTGTTCGCCCATAACACTGCAGGCAGTGGCGTAACTACCATGGTAGCAGATTTAGTGGCTGCTACGGTGCCCGCCATCCACCAGCCGACACCCCCCCCCCATATGCCGGTGGCGCCGCTAGCAGCTACTACAGGGCCCATGCCGTCGAGCCCTCTCATGCCCGTAGACGTTGCTAGCACCGGAGGGTCCCTGGTGCTAGCGACAGCCAAATACATGCATTAGCGCTGAATGGTTGGGCATGTTCCCCCTTACCATGACGCTGATTGGTGGAGCAAAATGACTTGCCCCGCCAATCAGCTGCTTTCAACGACGCTAGCGGTATGTAAAGTTTTTTGTTTTTTTCTAATAAAACTGAGTGGCATTATCTATAGTGGGGGCTCTATCTACAGGGGGTCATCTATATGTGGGCCACTATATATGGGGGGTCTATATGTGGGGCACTATCCACAGGGGTGGTCTATATGTGGGGATGTGGGGCACTATCTACAGGGGGGGGTCTATATGTGGGGATGTGGGCCACTATATACAGGGGTGGTCTATATGTGGGTCACTATATACAGAGGGGTCTATATGTGGAGTTGTGGGCCACTATCTACAGGAGGGTCTATATGTGGGAATGTGGTACACTATATACAGGGGGTCTACATGTGGGCCACAGGGTGGTCTATATGTGGCACACTATCTACAGGGGGTATATATGTGGGGTACTATATACAGGGGGAGCTATATGTGAGACACTATACAGGGGTGGGCTATATGTAGAGCACTATATATAGGGGAGCTATTTTTAGGGCACTTTCTATAGGGGTGGACTATATGTGGGACAGTATATACAGGGGTGGGTTACCTTTGGGGCACTAGTTATAGGGTGGCTATATGTAGGGCACTGTCTACAGGGGTGGGCTATATGTGGGACACTATATACAGGGGGAGCTATATGTGAGACACTATCTGCAGAGGTGGGCTATATTTGGAGCACTATCTGTAAAGGATCTGCCAGGCACTATGTCTGGGTATACTCCCAGGATTAATCAGTCGACACCTGAGGCCAGACCTCTGAGACTGACACCTGCTCCCACCAATCAGGGTGGCAGGCTCAGGAGTGGGAGAGCCTATCGCGGCCTGGTCAGTCAGAGTTAGCTCCGCCCCCTGTCCATTTATACCTGCCGTTTTCTCTTCCTCCTTGCTTGTTATTCTCTTGGATTCCTGGCCCCACTGCTGCCTTGCTCCAGCCTGCTTCTGCCGTGCTTCTGCCTTGCTTCAGTTCCGTTTATCCTGCGTTGCTCTGCCCCTGGCTTGCTTCTGCTCCGTGCTCCCGTTTGTATACTCCACTACTTCCTGATCCTGACTGGCTCTTTCCCGCTCCGTTTCCTCGCGGCGTTCCGTGGGCGACTGTATTCCCTTGCGTGTTCCCTGTTTGTACCCCCTTGCACTTAGACAGCGTAGGGACCGCCGCCCAGTTGTACCCCGTCGCCTAGGGCGGGTCGTTGCAAGTAGGCAGGGACAGGGCGGTGGGTAGATTAGGGCTCACTTGTTCCCTTCACCTCCTTCCGCCATTACATAATAACAAGCCCTTACCTAGTCTACCATTTCTTCTACGCTGACGCTATAATGGACCCCCTTGAGACCCTAACCCAGCAGATGCAGGGCCTCTCCCTACAGGTCCAGGCCCTGGCTCAGAGGGTCAATCAGTCTGACGCTGCCTTTGTAGTACCCCTCACCTCACCTTTAGAACCCAACCTCCAGTTACCTGACCGGTTCTCAGGGGACCGTAAGACTTTTCTCTCCTTCCGGGAGAGTTGCAGACTTTATTTCCGCCTAAGACCTCACTCCTCAGGTTCCGAGAACCAGCGGGTGGGTATCATTATATCCCGACTCCAGGAAGGGCCCCAAGAGTGGGCCTTCTCCTTGGCTCCTGACGCCCCTGAACTTTCCTCCGTTGATCGGTTTTTCTCTGCCCTCGGTCTCATTTACGACGAGACTGACAGGACTGCCTTAGCCGAGAGTCAGCTGGTGACCTTACGTCAGGGTAGGAGACCTGTTGAGGAATACTGTGCTGATTTTAGAAAGTGGTGCGTAGCTTCCCGGTGGAACGACCCGGCCCTAAAGTGCCAGTTTAGGTTAGGATTATCTGACGCCCTGAAGGATCTGCTGGTTAGCTACCCCTCTTCTGACTCCCTAGACCAGATTATGGCCCTAGCAGTACGACTTGACCGACGTCTCAGGGAACGTCAGCTTGAACGTTTCAATGTTTTCCCCTCTGACTGCCCTGCGATTCCCCCCGAGGTCCCGTCTCCTCGCTCTTCCACGGAGGACTCGGAGGTACCTATGCAACTCGGGGCCTCCATGTCCCCTCGACAACGTAGAGAGTTTCGCAGGAAGAATGGTCTCTGCTTCTATTGTGGGGACGACAAGCATTTACTGAACACCTGTCCCAGGCGCAAGAATAAGCAGCCGGAAAACTTCCGCGCCTAAGTGATCATCGGGGAGGTCACTTGGGCGCACAGGTATTTCCCGTTAATACTAAACGCAATAAGATTTTGCTTCCCTTTCAGGTCTCGTTTGCTGGCCGGTCTGCCACTGGCAGTGCCTTCGTGGATTCGGGCTCATCTGCTAATATCATGTCTGTGGAATTTGCTATGTCTCTAGAGATGCCTTTTATTGATTTACCTTATCCTATCCCCGTAGTGGGTATCGACTCCACTCCTCTTGCTAATGGTTATTTTACTCAGCATACTCCTGTTTTTGAACTCCGTGTTGGCTCCATGCATTTGGAGCAGTGCTCTGTACTGGTGATGCAGGGATTATCGTCCGATCTGGTATTAGGTCTTCCCTGGTTGCAGCTGCATAATCCCACGTTTGATTGGAATACTGGGGATCTCACCAAATGGGGTAGTGAATGCCTGATGTCATGTCTTTCGGTTAACTCTATTTCTCCCCGGGAGGAGGTAAACACGCTTCCTGAGTTTGTTCAGGACTTCGCTGATGTGTTTTCTAAGGAGGCCTCCGAGGTGTTGCCCCCTCATAGAGATTACGATTGCGCCATCGATTTGGTGCCTGATGCCAAGCTTCCTAAGGGGAGGATATTTAATCTTTCATGTCCTGAACGTAAAGCTATGAGGGAGTATATCCAAGAATGCCTGGCCAAGGGTTTCATTCGCCCCTCGACTTCTCCTGTAGGTGCTGGCTTCTTCTTCGTGGGGAAGAAGGATGGTGGTCTTAGGCCGTGCATTGATTATCGGAACTTGAATAAGGTCACAGTAAGGAACCAGTATCCCCTGCCTTTGATTCCGGATCTTTTTAATCAGGTTCAGGGGGCCCAATGGTTCTCTAAGTTCGATCTACGGGGGGCGTATAACCTTATCCGCATCAAAGAGGGGGATGAGTGGAAAACTGCGTTCAACACGCCCGAAGGTCATTTCGAATACCTAGTCATGCCCTTTGGGTTGTGTAATGCCCCTGCCGTCTTCCAGAATTTTATTAATGAAATCCTGAGAGATTACCTGGGTAATTTTCTTGTAGTGTACCTTGATGACATACTGGTGTTTTCCAAGGACTGGTCCTCGCACGTGGAGCATGTCAGGAAGGTCCTCCAGGTCCTTCGGGAAAATAATCTGTTTGCGAAGACCGAAAAATGTGTGTTTGGGGTACAGGAAATACCATTTTTAGGTCAAATCCTCACTCCTCATGAATTCCGCATGGACCCTGCCAAGGTTCAGGCTGTGGCGGAATGGGTCCAACCTGCCTCCCTGAAGGCGCTACAGTGTTTTTTGGGATTCGCTAACTATTACAGGAGATTTATTGCCAACTTCTCGGTCGTCGCTAAGCCTCTTACGGACCTCACTCGCAAGGGTGCTGATGTCCTCCATTGGCCCCCTGAGGCCGTCCAGGCTTTTGAGACCCTCAAGAAGTGCTTTATCTCGGCCCCCGTGCTGGTTCAGCCCAACCAAAGGGAGCCATTTATTGTGGAGGTTGACGCGTCCGAGGTGGGAGTGGGTGCCGTCTTGTCCCAGGGTACCAGCTCCCTCACCCATCTCCGCCCCTGTGCTTACTTCTCTAGGAAGTTTTCGTCCACGGAGTGTAACTATGATATTGGCAACCGCGAACTTTTAGCCATTAAATGGGCTTTTGAAGAGTGGCGTCACTTCTTAGAGGGGGCCAGACACCAGGTAACGGTCCTGACTGACCACAAGAATCTGGTTTTCCTAGAATCTGCCCGGAGGCTTAATCCTAGACAAGCTCGTTGGGCACTATTCTTTACCAGATTTAATTTCTTGGTTACCTATAGGGCTGGGTCCAAAAATATTAAGGCTGATGCTCTGTCACGTAGTTTCATGGCTAATCCTCCTTCTGAGAAGGATCCTGCTTGTATTTTACCCCCTGGTATAATTGTTTCTGCCACTGATTCTGACTTAGCCTCTGACATCGCGGCTGATCAAGGTTCAGCTCCCGGGAACCTCCCTGGGGACAAACTGTTTGTCCCCCTGCAATACCGGCTAAGGGTGCTCAGGGAAAACCATGACTCCGCTCTATCTGGTCATCCTGGCATCTTGGGTACCAAACTCCTCATTACCAGAAACTATTGGTGGCCTGGGTTGCCTAAAGACGTTAGGGCTTACGTCGCCGCTTGTGAGGTCTGTGCTAGGTCCAAGACCCCTAGGTCCCGACCTGCGGGCTTACTACATTCCTTGCCCATTCCCCAGAGACCTTGGACCCATATCTCCATGGATTTTATCACCGATTTGCCTCCATCTCAGGGCAAGTCGGTGGTGTGGGTGGTAGTAGACCGCTTCAGCAAGATGTGCCACTTTGTGCCCCTTAAGAAACTACCTAACGCCAAGACGTTAGCTTCTTTGTTTGTGAAACACATTTTGCGTCTCCATGGGGCCCCAGTCAATATCGTTTCGGACAGAGGGGTACAATTTGTTTCCTTATTTTGGAGAGTTTTTTGTAAAAAATTGGAGATTGATCTGTCCTTCTCCTCCGCCTTCCATCCCGAAACTAATGGCCAAACGGAAAGGACTAACCAATCCCTGGAACAATATTTAAGGTGTTTCATTTCTGACTGTCAATTTGATTGGGTCTCATTCCTTCCCCTCGCCGAATTTTCCCTGAATAACCGGGTCAGTAACTCGTCAGGGGTCTCCCCGTTTTTCTGTAATTTCAGGTTTAATCCTAGGTTCTCCTCCGTTTCCCCTGGTGGTTCCAATAATCCCGAGGTAGAGGACGTTCATCGGGAACTGTGCACAGTCTGGGCCCAGGTTCAGAAGAACCTAGAGGCGTCCCAGAGCGTACAAAAGATTCAGGCTGATTGTAGACGTTCTGCTAACCCCCGGTTTGTCGTCGGGGATCTTGTGTGGTTGTCGTCGAGGAACTTGCGCCTTAAGGTCCCGTCCAGGAAGTTTGCTCCCCGATTTATTGGACCTTATAAGGTCATTGAAGTCCTCAACCCTGTATCCTTCCGTCTGGAGCTGCCCCCATCCTTTCGTATACACGACGTCTTCCATGCCTCCCTCCTGAAACGCTGCTCCCCGTCCTGGTCCCCCTCGAGGAAACCTCCTGTTCCCGTTCTCACCCCTGAGGGGGTGGAATTCGAGGTGGCCAAGATTGTGGACAGTAGGATGATCCAGGGCTCCCTCCAGTACCTGGTCCATTGGAGAGGATACGGGCCGGAGGAGAGGACTTGGGTTCCTGCTCGAGATGTTCACGCTGGGGTATTGATCAGGAGGTTCCACCTTCTCTTCCCCACTAAACCGGGTCCTCTTAGTAAGGGTCCGGTGGCCCCTCATAAAGGGGGGAGTACTGTAAAGGATCTGCCAGGCACTATGTCTGGGTATACTCCCAGGATTAATCAGTCGACACCTGAGGCCAGACCTCTGAGACTGACACCTGCTCCCACCAATCAGGGTGGCAGGCTCAGGAGTGGGAGAGCCTATCGCGGCCTGGTCAGTCAGAGTTAGCTCCGCCCCCTGTCCATTTATACCTGCCGTTTTCTCTTCCTCCTTGCTTGTTATTCTCTTGGATTCCTGGCCCCACTGCTGCCTTGCTCCAGCCTGCTTCTGCCGTGCTTCTGCCTTGCTTCAGTTCCGTTTATCCTGCGTTGCTCTGCCCCTGGCTTGCTTCTGCTCCGTGCTCCCGTTTGTATACTCCACTACTTCCTGATCCTGACTGGCTCTTTCCCGCTCCGTTTCCTCGCGGCGTTCCGTGGGCGACTGTATTCCCTTGCGTGTTCCCTGTTTGTACCCCCTTGCACTTAGACAGCGTAGGGACCGCCGCCCAGTTGTACCCCGTCGCCTAGGGCGGGTCGTTGCAAGTAGGCAGGGACAGGGCGGTGGGTAGATTAGGGCTCACTTGTTCCCTTCACCTCCTTCCGCCATTACACTATCTATAGGGGAAGCTATATGTAGGGCAGCACTGTGGCTCAGTGGTTAGCACTATTGACTTGCAGCTGTGGAGTCCATATGTGGGCACTATCTACAGAGGGCTGTATGTGGGACACTATCTACAGGGGCTTCTATGTAGGGCACTATCTACAGAGGCTCTATGGGTTCACTATCTACAGGGGGCTATTGGGGCACTATTTAGAGGGGCATGTTGTGTGTGTGTGTGTGTGACAGTGTATGGTACTATTATAATCAGGGACACAGTGCATGGCGCTATTATAGTTAGAGGTGCAGTGTATGGCGCTATTATATTTAGAGGTGTTGAGAATTTTAACTTTGTTTATAGGTGCAGAAATGTTTTAAAAGTGAAAAGCTAAAGACATCTGAGTTGAAAACGGCAGAAATGGGTCATGGCCGGTAGAAATCCATCATAGAGGTCTGGACCGGAGGGAGAAGAAAAGAACTAGAATCTGAGACATCACCGGTGAGTCCCTTAATGTAAATGTTTATTCTGCCTCTAATCAGCACTGTAGTAACTGTATGATCTGCAGTGAGATGATGGGCAGTATGATTTTTTTTTGTGAAACAGCATCTCCCAGCATATCCTCAGCATTGTTTGGGCCATGCTGGGAGCTGTACTTTTATGCCATACAAACCTATACGGCAGGGGTTGCACTACATTGAGCTGTATTTGTTCTGGTGTTGTATATATGTACTGATCTTAGTTCTGATGCTGTATGTAAGTACTGAGCTTGATTCTGGTTGTCACAATGCGGGGTGTGGACCCCCGCGTAGCGGGAGGGCAGCTTGCCAAACAGGTATGGTACAGAGTCAATAGTCCAGAAAGGTTACCTTGGCAATGTAGACAGTAGCAAGGCAGGCACGACTGGGACCAGGTGGCAGATAGATGTCAGGCGTGGAGTAGCAGAGCAGGTGTGGAAATGCAGCACAGCACGGTAACAGCGCAGCATGGCAGTAGACCAGGATGGTACTGGATAGCACAGGAAACAGGATACAGCATACAGGTACGGGGGAACAGTGGGAAGCTGGAAGACACTTAGGAGACCATTTGAAAGACAGACTTCGGGAAACATCAACAACGCTCAGGAGGATCAGAAGAGCGGGGGCCTTCTTATAGTCCAGGAAATCATGGGAGTTGTTGATGATTTCATGCGCACAGTCTCGATACCCGGAAGTGAATGCCGGCGCCTCACAGGGGGACGATGCAGCACAGCAGCAGGATGTCCATGGACGCGGTCATCGAGGAGTAAGTTAGAACGACGGACAGTGGCTATAGACGTTACATTGGTGTTGTATATATATACCAGCAGAAAAAATGGGACATAGATAACTTCAAAACCACAAAAAAGGCCATACTTACTAAGTGGGTGGGTGAAAACCCGTTCCCAGCAGGACGTAGACAGGTCAAGAAATGCTGCAGAAGGAGGGTGCATTAAATAGTGATAGCCACTCCCACTAGTCTTGAGGGGAGTGGCGAACTAAGTGCTCACAAGTGTGCAATAAATGAGTGTCAGTGTAGTGCTAGGGTGTGAATGTATGGTAAAAAAGAAATGTGTATGTATGGAAGTGTTAGAACTGTGTGATAATGTAATAAAAAGTAAATGTGTGATGAATAGGGGTCAGTGCTGTGAATAGTACATGCGGTGTCAGTACTATGTGTAATACGTGGAGGGATAATGTGCTGGTCGTCAGGCATAGCATATCTTGCCGGATCACAGCACCTGTCTGCTGGGAACAGGTTTTCACCCACCCACTTAGTAAGTATGGCCTTTTTTGTGGTTTTGGTGTTGTATATATGTACTGATCTTGGTTCTAATACTGTATGTAAGTACTGAGCTTTGTTCTGGTGCTGTATATACGTATGAGATTGGTTTTGGTGCTGTATATATGTAATGAATTTTGTTCTGGGGATGTATATATGTACTGAGCTTGGTTCTAGTGCTGTATTTATGTACTGAGGTTGGTTCTGGTGCTGTAGTATTTATGTACTGAGGTTGGTTCTGGTGTGGTATATATGTATGGGCTTGGTTCTAGTGCTGTATTTATGTACTGAGGTTGGTTCTGTTGCTGTATATATGTCAGAGCTTGGTTCTGGATCTGTAATTATATAGGATATATTTATAATAACAAAATTGCAGGGCAGATGGAATTATTCTCTATTCATTGTATATTTAATGGGAATCTGTCAGGTAGTTTTAACCCCTTGAACCGTCACCATGCGGTAATACATGACCTGACAATATTTCCAAACATTCCCTTGTATGTTTTTTTCAGATGCAGCAAAATCTTCAAAATCCACTTTTAAAACGGCGCACACTATGTGCTTATTACTCATTAGAGGTCATGGGGCGGTGCCGCTATCCTAAAGAGTCACATAGTCCTGCCTCCAAACCCACATTTCCATGTTTGAGTGACTTCTCCCTAGCTGATACAACTTTCTTGGATGCACCATTTCCTTGTGGCACTATACACAAGGGGGGCTGTGTGGCACTATACACAAGGGGGAGCTGTGTGGCACTATACACAAGGGGGAGCTGTGTGGCACTATACACATGGGGGAACTGTATGGCACTATTTACAAGGGGGAGGGCTGTGACTCTATCTACAGGGGGCTGAGTGGCACAATCTACAGTCGTCTGTGTGTGGCACTATCTACTAAGGGGGGGGCTGTGCTGCACTATATACTAAGGGGGGGCTGTGTGGCACTATATACAAGGGAGGGGGGCTGTGTGGCACTATATACAGTGGGAGCTATATAGCGCTATATACAGTGGGGGCTTTATGGCGATATCTACAGGGCGGCTGTATGGCACTATCTACAAGGGGGAGGTGAGGGCGCTATCGACAAATGGTGTGTGACACTGTCTATAGGCGGGGCTATATAGCACTGTCTACAGGTGGGCTGTATGACACATTATACAGGGGGCACTATTTATAAGGGGAGCTGCTTGTGGCATCCGGGGGGGGCCCCGGTCAAGAGTTTGCTATGGGGCCCAGTCTTTCCTAGTTACGCCCTTGACTGCAGGGTCCTCTGAGAAAGGAAAATGGAGCAAACTTCAAATGTTAAGTGTGGGTCTCGCTGGCATAACACCTCCTTCCAAATTATTCACTCATTGGTGGGCCATATCAGACACCTTAAAAGTGAAAGAATTTGCTCAACTCGCCTTCCGTTCTTCTCTTCATCGCCTTCATTCAACTTTTGTGGGAATTCCCGATATTCTGGCCTTAGTAGCACCTGAAATAGACCCGGCTTTACTTTTTATTACTGGGTCAGCATTGCCTCTTGATAATTTTGACCAGACCCTTACACACATCCAATTTAAAATATTGGATGCGGTGGGTCCTATGCTCCATATGTTATAAAAAGCGGAGCAAGAAGGGGAACTCTCCACAGTTCTAAACGCTAAGGCTATATTATCCTCCAAAATCGCATTACTAAAAGCGTCCAGTAGGTCTGTATTATTAATAGGTCGGACCTTTAATCACATTTCTAATGTCAGAAGAGCTAGATGGCTGACCTCTGCAGGCAGCCCAGAATTCGCTCTTAAATTTCATGAGTTTCCCAATCTAGAAAATAGCAATCAGTTTGGTCCTGAATTTATGCATGAGGTGAAGGCCAAAAATAAGGGACAGATATCATTTGCTAAACTGAAAAAAACTATAATCTTTAAAAAGTCCTTTTGTGCAGAGATGTCTGAGAAGAGAAAAACATACACAGCGCCACTTGGTGCAAGATAAAACCTTAATGGGTAAAGTAATGGATAGCGTTGGTAAGTTGCTATACTCACCAAAAAACTTGTACTGGCAGGTACAGCTTTGAGATGTAGGCTGTATTGGAACAAGGTTGCAGCTTTCACTATCCAGGTGCCGGCATCAATTGTATTGTGCCGCGAGGAATAGCAGTTTAAAAGTATATATTTAAAAAAATATATATATGTTAAAAATTGGATATAGGAAAGCGCTACTCAAAAGGAAGGATAAGCAGAGTGATAATGATCAGTAGATTTATTATGCAAAAAGAAGGGCAACGCGTTTCAACGCAGAACTTGCGTCTTCATCAGGCCAAGATTATGTAAAAGCAAGTCTGAATATAGAGTCCGTGCTCAATCTTTTTTTCTCCTAGATTTTTTCGTTCAATTCCCAATTTTTTAGACAAATTAGAGGGTGCGCAATGGGATCAAGATATACACCCTCATATGCTAACCTTTATATGGGACAGTTTGAGGATTCCTATATATTTAATGATCATATTTTTAGTGAGAATATTGTCTTTTATCGCCGTTATATTGATGACTTGTTTTTTATCTGGAAGGGTAATGCAACAGATGCCTCTGCTTTTATTAGCTTTTTAAATCAAAATGACTTTGGACTCACCTTAAGGTTATGTGCACACGATAACGACCATTACGGCTGAAATGACGGAGCTGTTTTCAGGAGAAAACAGCTCCGTCATTTCAGCCGTAATTGCTCGTACTCGCATTTTGTGAGGCGTCTTTGACGGACGTAATTTGGAGCTTTTCTTCATTGGATTCAATGAAAAATGGCTCAAATTACTTCCAAAGAAGTGTCCTGCACTTCTTTGACGAGGCAGTGGTCCCCCCCACTTTTATAACCAGCCAGATAAAACACAGCAGCAGCAGCCTAGCATTACAAGGGTGGGAAGGTCCACTGTTTTTGGCCCTTCCCAGCCTCATAATACCAGCCTGCGGCCGCCCCAGAGCCCGACCATCACAACAGATGGTCGGGTACTGGATCGTACCTGGCTCTTCCCGGCACCCCTGGTGGTGGTGGGTACCGGGGTAATAATGGTGGTTAGTGTTAGCCTCTGCACCGGCTAACACTAAGCCTCGCCTTAGTAATGGATGTTGTCACTCAGACAGCGGCCATTACTAAAGTGGTAGTAATAAAATTTGAAAAGAAAAAGACAAAGATATAGATAAAATATTTTATTGAAATAAAGCACCCCCAACACAACCCTCATTAACCATTTTATTGTAGAAAAAAAAACGTCATCTAAGTAGTCCTCGAAACCGACGTAGTCCAAACACCAAACCTGTAAAAAAAATAAATGAAATAAAACATGTCGTAGGCTTAGATTCAGTTTAATGTGTGATACTGACTGTTATACCATGTATAGAAGCCTGCCGTGAAGTTGACTTAGATACAGGGCGCCAGCAGACAGTATCATACATGGCCATACATACATATATACAAACATACATACAAGCATGCACATATATACATGCAAATATACATACATGCAAACATACACACATATATACATGCAAACTATCATACATACATGCATACACACACACATGAAAACATACATACATACAAACAAACATGCAAAGATACATACATACATATATACAAGCATGCACAAATATACATGCAAACATAAATACATGCAAACATAATTACATACATGCACATATATAAACATACATGCAAACATACATGCAAAAATAAAAACATGCAAACATACATACATGCACATATATACATACATACATACATGACAACATACATACAAACATACATGACAACATACATACATGCAAACATACATACATACATGCAAACATACATTCACACATGCAAACATATATACATGCAAATATACATACAAACATGCACATGTATACATACATGCCAACATACATGCAAACATACATGCACATACATACATGACAACATACATACATGCAAATATATACATGCAAATATACATACATACACACATGCACATATATACATACATGCCAACATACATGCACATATATACATACATGACAACATACATACATACATACATACATACATGACAACATACATACATACATATATATATATATATATATACACATGCAAATATACATACAAACATGCATACATACATACATACATACATACATTCATGCAAACACACATACATGCAAACATACATACATTCATGCAAACATACATACATACATACATACAAATATACATACACACATGCACATACATACATACATGACAACATACATACATACATGACAACATACATGCAAAAATACATACATGCAAACATACACACATGCAAACATACATACATACATGCAAATATATACATGCAAATATACATACAAACATGCACATATATACATACATGCCAACATACATGCACAGATATACATACATACATACATGACAACATACATACATGCCAACATACATACATACATACATACATGCCAACATACATACATGCCAAAAAATAATAATAATACGTTCATACTTACTTTCCTCCTGTCCGGCCTCCAGCGATGACGTTTCATCCATGTCGCCGCTGCAGCCTGTGATTGGCTGCAGAGGCGGTCACGTGGGATGAAGCGTCATCCTGACGTGCGTGACCGCCACTACAGCCTGTGATTGGCTGCAGCGGCGAAAGGGATGAAACGTCATCGCTGGAGGCCGGACAGGAGGAAAGTAAGTACGAACGTATAATTTTTATTTTTTTATTACATTTAAATTGTATTTTCCGCGCGCCGAGCATGTACTGTGAAGGTTGCTGAAAGAGTTAGTGCAGCCCATTAACTCTATCAGCACCCCGGACAGTAGCATGCTCGGCGCACGGAAGTGACAGGTTCGGTCAGAACTAGTTCGGTCCGAACCGAACTTTTTTGTGAAATTCGGCGAACTAGCCGAACCGAACTTTTGATAAGTTCGCTCATCTCTAGATGTGGCCATCAGAGATGTTTATGCTGTAGTAGCATTACACATGGCTGCACCTCCTTTACTTCCTCTGTCACAAATGAGACGTTCCCTATTAAAACCTTTATGAACTGTAGCAATAGCTACGTTATATATTTATTAAAATGTCCCTGCAACTTACAATATGTGGAGAGAACCACCCAACAACTGCGTCGCAGAATTAACAAGCACAGATCCAACGTGAAGATTGGCTTTTTAAAACATAGTGTTTCACGTCATTTCTCAATAATAAAAATTTTGGAAATATTCTTGTTACTCCTATTGAATCCGTCTCAGCAACTCATAATGACAGGTTTAATAGACTTAAGCAGAGGGAGAACTATTGGATTTTTAAATTGTCCTCTCTGCAACCTGGTGGTCTTAATGACAGCTCTGAATCTGCACTAACTGAATAATAATAATGTTAATGTTGTTAAAAAAATATATATTTAAAAAAAATAAAAATATAAATATATATGTTTCTATTTCACAAATACCTGACCACCATACCTGTAAAGGATCTGCCAGGCACAACTTCTGTGTATACGCCCATAGGTAATCAGTCTGCACCTGAGTCTATGTCTCTGAGACTGACTCCATCTTCCACCACTCAGGATGGCAGGCTTAGGAGTGGGAGAGCCTATCGCAGCCTGGCCAGACGGAGATAGCTCCCGCCCTCTGTCTATTTATACCTGCCTTTCCTGTTCCTCCTTTGCTTGTGATTCTTCTCGTGTGGTTTCCTGGCCCAGCTACAGCTTCTACTATTTGATCCTGCTCCATACTGACCCTGGCTTACTGACTACTCTCCTGCTCTGCGTTTGGTACCTCGTGCACTCCTGGTTTGACTCGGCTCGTTCACCACTCTTGTTGCTCACGGTGTTGCCGTGGGCAACTGCCCCATTTCCCTTAGCTTTGTGTACCCTTGTCTGTTTGTCTCGTGCACTTACTGAGCGTAGGGACCGCCGCCCAGTTGTACCCCGTCACCTAGGGCGGGTCGTTGCAAGTAGGCAGGGACAGAGTGGCGGGTAGATTAGGGCTCACTTGTCCGTTTCCCTACCCCCACCATTACAATACCTGTTATTTATATTATTGATGTAATACTATGAATTTACATTATCTTTGTAAATTTATGCATCCCATCACATTATATGACTCCAATGTACTTTTATAGTTTAACTGCATCCATCTCCTTAAACATATCTTTATATACATGCGTTCATTACAGTGCCCTCTTTTTATTTTTATTTTTATTTTCTCTCCATTTACTCTTACTTTCCCTTTCCTCACTGATAAACATCAAAACGTTTTTTTTTTTACACACCTTGTCCTTCTTTTCCCTTGTTTCCAGATAATTAACATGTCTAAAAAAACGTAACTAATCTCTCTACTTACAATCTTCATTTCCCTGCATACGTATCCCCAGTCTCCTCCGGCATTATGATAGATTTGTTTTGCTTTTGCTAGCTTTTTTCACCCTCACGGCCACCGTAGCTCTTCAGGTTGCCAGGACTACGCTGACGCCAGCGGGCCGTTCTTCCTTTCGTTTCTGCTTTACCCTGTGCCGCTGCCTGTGCCGCTGCATCTGTCTCCTCCATGTTCTCCTTTAGTCTTCTGAACACCGGTAAATACTCCTTATAATGTTTTAAACGGCAAAGTTTTTCCCGATCGTTTTTGTATTAACCCGATAATTTTACTTTCATATACAGTATGTTTGCATGTTTTGATTATGTGTTCATTCTGTACTTCCTGATAACTAGTACTTTTTATTCAGGCTCTATAATCTATCATCTGTTTTACGTATCTCATGTTTTTTCTAATTGTGACTGGTTTCCCGATGACGTCATTCACATCTGTTTATCTGTGTATCTGATTGTTTGTGTTTTGGCATTTTTTTGCCTATGATCCCCTCCCCCTCATCCACATGTGTATTTAAGATGTGTGTTCAGACTTGCTTTTACTTAATCTTGGCCTGATGAAGACGCAGATTCTGCGTTGAAAAACATTGCCCTTCTTTTTGCATAAAAAATCTACTGAGCATTGTCACTCTGCTTATCCTTCCTTTTGAGTAGCGCTTTCCTATATCCAATTTTTAACATATATATATTTTTTTAAATATATACTTTTAAACTGCTATTTCTCGCGGCACAATACAATTGATGCCGGCACCTGGATACTGAAAACTGCAACCTATTTTTAAAAATATATACTTTTAAACTGCTTTTGTGCAGAGAGCCATCCGCTTAGATCCCAAGGACAGGCCCGTGATAATCTGGGACAGCCTCAATTTATTCAAAGCCCACTCTTAAGAGCTGCAGCTTCCTCCAGGGCTGCAGCCAAAGGAATTCCCCTTGTTTCCATACTCAGGGCAGCTAAATGGTCCTCTAGCGAAACCTTCATCAAGTTCTATTGGATTTCTCAGAGCTACCACCAGGTGTGTGCTACTCTACCCATTAGCTTGTGCTAGGTGGCTGTCGCCCTGAAGAACAAAGAAGTTTGCAAGATTCTATGACCTGCAAACGGTATTTGTTCTAGGGAAAAGGACAGCCACCTAGCAACAGCAACCCTACCATTTTCCCTCCCTAACAAGGTTGTCCTGTGCTAGCAGCTTTCTTAATATCTCTATATTCTAAGTCAAAGAAACCAGAGACAAGGGAGCCACCCGCAAGCCGAATCCAAGAAATACTGTAGGTACTGGTCTTGAGGCTTCTTTCCTAGACTGAAGTTTACTTCATACTCTCAGGATCCTTTATTTTTATTTTTTTTAATAATTTCTTTATTATTTTTCTGTCTTATAATACAACAAAATATATTACATATCAAGTCAGACATATAAAATACCCCAACCCTCCCCCCCCCAAATATAAGTGGAGTTTAAAATAATAATTAAAAAAAATAATAAACTTTAAAAAAAGAAATAAATAAAAATAAAAGAAAAAAGAATAAAAAATATAAAAAATAAATTAATAAAAGAAAGACCCTAATTCGGAGCTCAGAACATAGGTATTTTTCATCATTTAAGTTAATAAACCAGGGTTTCCATTTACTATACAATTTATCTGTCATAAATTTACCAAAGTAATATGGTTTTTCATATAGCAAAATCTTATAGACCTGCCCTTTCCATTCACGAAGGTGGGGAGATCTAAATGAAATCCATCTTTTTAGGATCCCCAAACGTGCTAAAAAAAAAAAGCAGTTGAAGAATCAATTGAACTCTAACTTTATTATATACTTTATTAATTTCAATAGAATCCCCTAAGAGAATTAGAGTAAGATCTTGATCAGGCCAAAGGGGTAAAGTCAATTTAATACAATCTATTATCTGTGACCAATAGCGATGTAATTTGGGACATCTCCAAAGCAAATGTACTAGGTCTGTACTTGCAGATCCATATTTGGGACAGTCATCTATAGTTCTATATCCCATTTTAACCAATTTTTTTCGGCGTGTAGTGCAATCTATTAATCACCATGAAATGTGAAAAACGGTGAGCTACATTAAAGGAAGCGCCTTCTATATTTTTGTAGATAGACTCCCATTGTGCTAAGGAGATTTGAACCAAATCTCTAACTCTTTTATCAGTGTAGTTAAAGTCAGCTAGATTTTTAAGCATTACAGAAAAGTGTTTATAACAGAGAGCGATAACCCCATTAGTCTGTGACCTATTTAGTAATGTGTCCCCTATACCAAAAGGTTTTATTCTAAATCTACTTTTTTCCTTAGTGGTATGCCAAGCATGTGATACTTGAGCATATAATAACCAATTGTGACTTGGAACCCCAAATTCATTTTGAATGGAGAAGAAGGATTTTAAATCTCCATTTCTGAATAAATGTGAGACTTGATAGATCCCATACTTCAACCAAAACT
The DNA here is from genome assembly GCF_050947455.1 of Rhinoderma darwinii. NCBI lineage: Eukaryota > Metazoa > Chordata > Amphibia > Anura > Rhinodermatidae > Rhinoderma > Rhinoderma darwinii. The sequence goes on from NC_134690.1 coordinate 267,128,369, forward strand.
GAACTTCTCGTATCACATAAAATTCAGGTAAAAAGATGTTATTCCATAATGGAGTGATTTCCATAAAGCCCCGAAAGGCCATTTTATCCCTCACTTCTTTCCAGACCTTAGATTGTAATTTTAATAGTGGATTTAAAGAGTAATTTGGTTTGGATAACACACCCGATTCCAAGAGTTGAATAACATTTTTTCCACACCCCTTGACCCTCTTCCCTTAATATCGACTCATTAACTGACATAGAAAGTTAACTGTTGTAAATGACATGGCAAGAAATATAAAAAAAAGTCAGGCATAGAAAAACCACCCTCATGAATTGGGATACATAGTTTACCGTATTTAATTCAGGTTCGTCTACCTCTCCATATCAGGTCATTTATGATAGATTCAAGAGTTTTGAATATGTTTTTGGTTAACCAAACTGGTGAATTGCCGACGACATGCAATACCATTGGCAAAACCACCATTTTAACCAAAGCTATAAGTGAAGAGTATTGGGGTAATTTATTCCAGATTTTAATCTTTTATCTAAGTTTTCCAAATAAGGGAAGAAAGTTCAAGGGGATATATTCAGACAACCATCTGGATAATTTGATCCCAAAATATTGAAAGGAGTCTACAACTTCAATACCTACTTCCCCCCTCGCCATATAAGATAGATCAAAGGCCATCATTTTTTACTTAGACCAGTTAATTTTAACACCAGAACAGTTCCCAAATTGTTCATACACGCCGACGACATGCCCCACATCCCCGAGATCTCTTAGGAATAGTAGCATGTCATTGGCATACAGTGAAATCTTCTCCTCACTTTCTTGAACAAAAAACCTGTTATTCCTGGATCAGATCTAATTCTTATAGCCAATGTCTGACGGGTACCCCTTGATAAAGAAAAAGTGGTAGAAAAGGAGCCCCCCATACCTACCCTAGACCTCGGGTTAGAATACAGAAGTTTTACCCATTTAATAAAGTTCTCTCCCAAACCATATCTTGCAGCGCCCCCACAAAGGAATTCAATTCAACTGTATCAAAGGCCTTAGCTGCATCTAATGACAACAGACCCCCATGGTATCTATCTCTTCCATATTCAATATTAACAAAGGCTATTCGAATACTAAAAGAAATAGATTTTCCTGGGAGAAAGCCCGTCTGGTCAGAGCCCAACAGCGAAGGGATTACCACCATAAGTCTGTTGGCTAGAATTTTAGCTAGAATTTTTAAATCGGTATTTAGAAGCGAGATAGGGTGGTAAGCATTCAAATAAGACAAGTCCTTCTCAGTTTTTGGTATTAATATAATAGTAGCCTTTTCCATCGAAGGGGGAGCTTGTATAGGCATAGTTATATAATTGAAGAAGATGTTCTACCAACAAATCTTGATAATAAATGTAACCCTCACACGGAATTCCGTCTATTCCGGGGGCACTATTCTTTGGAAGGTCTTTAATTACCTCAGATATCTCTTGCAAAGAAATTGAAGCCTCTAATCCTCCCCTCTGATCATCTGACAAAACTGGAAAAATTAAAGAATCAAAATAGTTCACCAGGTGATCATTATTATTTTGGCACTTAGATGCATATAAATACTAAAAAATCCAGCGAATTACCCTAGTACCTCTTCAGGACCCATACACCACACAGGACCCTCCTTTTTCCTAATCGCAGCGATAAGAGTTTGGGGACCCTGATTTTTTATTATATTTGCCAGGAGTTTCCCACCTCTTCCCATTTCAAAAAAATTACTTTCCACCATCTCAAAGGAGTCCTTTATTTCCTTCCTAGCACAAAGATCCTCATATTGACATTGCAGAGTACACCACCTTTGATTATTACTCTCAGAGGGATCATTAATATAGGAATACACTGCCTCTCCCAATTTGATTTTAAGGGAGGATTCTGTTTGATTCTTTCTCCGCTTTTTTTCAGATGCTAATTTAACCATGATACCCCTAAAATATGCCTTAAAGGTATCCCAAATTACTGGAATAGGGGCTGAGCCTGTATTTAACTGAAAGAAAAACTTAAAGAGGCTCTGTCACCACATTATAAGTGGCCTATATTGTACAAAAATTACAAATAGGGAAGAGGGGGGGAAGTAATCCTCCAGCTCACCATACGTTGAGTCCGAGAACAGACAGCGCCTGGATTCCCGCACGGCCAGCGGCGAACAACAGGGAAAAAATAGAGCCAAGATCCAGCGCTGAGTGGAAGTGAAAAGGAACTCCTGTTCCAATTTTATTGGTATAACAAAAATAAAATAAACTATATAAAATAGTTCTGTAGTGTAGCAGGGTACAAAGATGAGAGATGGGTGAAGGATCAGAATGAACCCCGTTGGCCTATATTGTACATGATGTGATCGGCACTGTAATGTAGATTACAGCTGTGTTTTTTATTTAGAAAAAAGATAATTTTTAATATATGGCCACGTAGGCGTTGTGGAGAGAAGTGTATGACGCTGACCAATCAGCGTCACACACTTCTCTCCATTCATTTACACTGCACATAGCGATATAGCTATATCGCTATGTGCAGCCACATAAACACACTATAAAATTACTTCAGTGTCCTGACAATGAATACACATTACCTCCAGCCAGGACGTGATGTGTATTCAGAATCCTGACACTTCAGTAATACAATCCCGACACTACAGCACAGCAAGCGTAATCTCGTTTTAAATGACAGTTTACAGCGTAATCTCGCGAGATTACCCGTGGCTTGCTGGAATCTCACAGAAAAGATTCAGAAGTGTCAGGATTCTGAATACACATGACGTTCATACTGGAGGTCATGTGTATTCATTATCAGGACACTTGTGTATGTGGCTGCACATCGTTCTAGTAAGAACACTATGTGCTGTGTAAATGAATGGAGAGGAGTGCATGATGCTGATTGGTCACTGATTAGTCAGCATCATACACTTCTATTCACAACGCCCAGTTAGTAAAACAAGTAAACACGCCCAGTTAAAAACACAATACACGCCCAGTTGGACATATGAAAAAAAACACGCCCAGTTGTCCATTTCAAAGCTCATTTGCATATATATATATAAAATAGCTCATATTTGGCCAAAAATGAACGTTTAAAAAAAAAAAAAGTTACTGTTCTCTACATTGCAGCGCCAATCACATGCAATAGGAGATAGGGATTTGAGAATCTGGTGACAGAGCCTCTTTAATAGAGATGAGCGAACTTATGAAAAGTTCGGTTCGGCTAGTTCGCCGAATTTCACGAAAAAGTCAACCTTGACAGTACCATGCTCGGCGCGCGGAAAATACAATTTTAATGTAATAAGAAAAGAAAATAAAAAAATGTCATACTTACTTTCCTCCTGTCTGGCCTCCAGCGATGACGTTTCATCCATGTCGCCGCTGCAGCCAATCACAAGCTGTAGTGGCGGTCACGCACGTCAGGATGACGTCAGAAGGTCGGCCTCCAGGGATGACGCTTCATCCCACGTGACCGCCTCTGCAGCCAATCACAGGCTGCAGCGGCCTCTGCAGCCAATCACAGGCTGCAGCAGCCTCTGCAGCCAATCACACTCTCCTCTCCTGAAATACTCTGTGCTGCCTTAAACTCTGTGGACAGGTCAGGATCCTGATTCTTTTAAATGCTGCTGGGGAACCCGCTCGATCTATGTAATGGTAAGAGCAGAGTTCACAGCAGCACAGAATATTTCAGGAGAGGAGCGTGCAGATTCAGTGCTGCTGTGAACTCTGCTCGTACCATTACGTAGCTCTCAGTCTGTTACCTCTCCTCCACTCCTGTCCTCAATAACACCTTCACATGATTGGCAAGTCACCACGTAATAGTAAGAGCAGAGTTCACAGCAGCACAGAGTATTTCAGGAGATGAGCGTGCGGATCTTGTGTGGGGTGGTGACTTGCCAATCATCTGAAGGTGTTATTGAGGACAGGAGTGGAGGAGAGGTAACAGACTGAGAGCTACGTAATGGTAAGAGCAGAGTTCACAGCAGCACTGAATCTGCACGCTCCTCTCCTGAAATACTCTGTGCTGCTGTGAACTCTGCTCTTACCATTACGTAGCTCAGTCTGTTACCTCTCCTCCACTCCTGTCCTCAATAACACCTTCACATGATTGGCAAGTCACCACCTCGCACAAGATCCGCACGCTCATCTCCTGAAATACTCTGTGCTGCCTTAAACTCTGTGGACAGGTCAGGATCCTGTTTCTTTTAAATGCTGCACTGTAGCGCAGCCTTATATCGTGGATCGAGCGGGTTCCCCAGCAGCATTTAAAAGAAACAGGATCCTGACCTGTCCACAGAGTTTAAGGCAGCACAGAGTATTTCAGGAGATGAGCACGGCCGGGGCCGGCCGGCCACGGGCAGCCGGTCGTTTTTCCGAGCCGTGCTCCCATTATAAAGTATAGGAGCACGGCCCGTAAAATAAAAAAATTGAACATGTTCTATCTTTTTAACGGCACGGGCACCTTCCTGTGAGAAAACGGGAAGGTACCCGTGGCTAACAGAAGTCTATGGGCCCGCTATTTCGGGTCATAATTACGACCCGTAATAACGGGTCTTTTTACGGTCGTGTGCATGAGGCCCCGTACAGACGAGTCGCTACATGTGTGCACCCGTCATTACGGCAGCGTTGCTAAGCGACGTCAGTAAATAGTCACTGTCCAGGGTGCTGAAAGAGTTAACTGATCGGCAGTAACTGTTTCAGCACCCTGGACAGTGAATTCCGATCAGAATATAGAGTAACCTGTAGAAAAAAAAAGACGTTCATACTTACCGAGAACTTTCTGCTTCCTCCAGTCCGGTCTCCTGGCCGTTGCCTTGGTGACGCGTCCCTCTCAACATCCGGCCCGACATCCCTGGATGACGTTACAGCCCATGTGACAGCTGCAGCCAATCACAGGCTGCAGAGGCCTCTGCAGCCAATCACAGGCTGCCGCGTCAGAAAAGAAGGTCGGACTGGAGGAAGAAGAGGGACTCGTCACCAAGACAACGACCGGGTACGTATGAAATGCTTTTTATTTTTAATCAGCAGCCTCTTTTCTCTATCAGTGATTGATAGAGACAAGCGGCTGCCGATTTGTAAAATATTTTTGACCGGGTTCGGTCAAAACGTGTTCGGCCGAACCCAGTGAAGTTCGGATTCGCTGCGAACCAAACTTTTCCCGATGTTCGGACCGAAACCGGGTTCGGTTGTCCCGGTTCACTCATCTCTACTCTTTAATATTGAAAAGGAAAATAAAAGAATTTATAAAAAAAGAAAAGGCCATTCAAGAATGTAGGGGAAATTCACAAGGAGTGGACTGCGGCCGGAGTCAGTACTTCAAGAGCCACCACACACAGACGTATCCAGGACATGGGCTACAACTGTCGCATTCCTTGAGACAACGTCAGAAGTGTCTTACCTGGAGAAAAAGGACGGGTCTGTTGCTCAGTGGTCCAAAGTCCTGTTTTCAGATGAAAGTAAATTTAGCATTTCATTTGGAAATCAAGGTCCCATCAATCCAAGTTGCTTGCGGTCCAGTCTGACGTTTCCACAGTCAGTGATGGTTTGGGGAGCCATGTCATCTGTTGGTGCTGTTGGTCCACAGTGTTTTAGGGCATGACCACACATGGCGGAATTCCTCCGCAACTGTCCGCATCAATGCCGCACCTAATCCGGGTTGCGGATTACGGCTGCGGATCTGCACAAAATGTGCAGAAAATTGATGCGGACTAGCTGCTGCGGACTGCGGGAAAAGTGCTTCCCTTCTCCCTATCAGTGCAGGATAGAGAGAAGGGACAGCACTTTCCCTAGTGAAAGTAAAAGAAATTCATACTTACCGCCCGTTGTCTTTATGACGCGTCCCTCCTTCGGCATCCAGCCCGACCTCCCTGGATGACGCGCCAGTCCATGTGACCGCTGCAGCCTGTGCTTGGCCTGTGATTGGCTGCAGCCGTCACTTACACTGAAACGTCATCCTGGGAGGCCGGACTGGAGACAGAAACAGGGAGTTCTCGGTAAGTACGAACTTCATTTTTTTTTACAGATACATGTATATTGGGATCGGTAGTCACTGTCCCGGGTGCAGAAACAGTTACTGCCGATCGCTTAACTCTTTCAGCACCCTGGACAGTGACTATTTACTGACGTCTCCTAGCAACGCTCCCGTCATTACGGGAGCCCCATTGACTTCCTCAGTCTGGCTGTAGACCTAGAAATACATAGGTCCAGCCAGAATGAAGAAATGTCAAGTAAAAAAAGCAAGACGCATCCGCAGCACACATGACATGTGCATGACAGCTGCGGACTTCATTGCGGAACTTTGAATCTCCATTGAAGTCAATGGAGAAATTCCGCCATGAGTCCGCCACTGCTCCGCAACAGACAGAGCATGCTGCGGACACCAAATTCCGCTCCGCAGCCTATGCTCCGCAGCGGAATTGTACGCATCGTGTAAACGAACACTGCTAAATTAAAGTGAAAGTCAATGTAGAAACGGCTCCGCTGCGGATTAACGCTGCGGAGTGTCCGCAGCGGAATTTAAGTGAAATTCCGCCATGTGTGAACCCGCCCTTACACGAGCATGCGCGGCTTTTTGCACGTGCAAAAGTTACTTAACAGCTCAGTGTGTCATCAGCGTATAAGCACGTGGTGCTTCCCTGTTCTGCGCATGATTTTCACGCACCCATTGACTTCAATGGGTGCATGATGCGTGAACAATGCACAAATATAGGACATGTCGTGAGTTCTACGCAGCGGACACAGGCTACGTGAAACTCACGGACAGTCTGCACGGCCCCATAGACTAACATAGGTCAGTGTGAGGTGCGTAAAAAATCACGCGCGTTGCACGGACGTATATCACGTTCGTCTAAATAAGCCCTTATATCAAGTCCAGCGTCAATGCAGCTGCCTACCAGGAAATTTTAGAGCACTTCATGCTTCCCTCTGCTGACAAGCTTTATGGAGATGCTGATTTCATTTTCCAGCAGGACTTGGCACCTGCCCACACTGCCAAAAGTACCAATACCTGGTTTAATAACCACAATTTTACTGTGCTTGATTGGCCAGCAAATTCGCCTGACCTAAACCCCATAGAGAATCTATGGGGTATTGTCAAGAGGAAGATGAGAGACACCAGACCCAACAATGCAGGCGAGCTGAAGGCTATCAAAGCAACCTGGGCTTCCATAACACCTCAGCAGTGCCACAGGCTGTTTGGCTTCATGCCACATTGCATTGATGCAGTAATTCATGCAAAAGGAGCCCCGACCAAGTATTGAGTGCATATACATGTAACATTTCATTATTAAAAATCATTTTTGAAATTGGGCTTATTTAATATTCTAATTTTCAGAGAGACTAAATTTTGGGTTTTCATTAGCTATTAGCGGTAATCATCAACATTAAAAAAAGAAAAAAAGCTAGAAATAAATCACTTTGTGTGTAATGAATCTATATAATATATGAGTTTAACTTTTTGAATTGAATTACCGAAATAAATTAACTATTTGATGACATTCTAATTCATTGAGAAGGACTAGTATATATATATATATATATATATATATATATATATATACAATAAAAAAACAGTAAATAGGCAGCACTCACAAAGGCTTAAACTGAAAAAAGAGGGTGCTTTATTGACCCCAAAAGTGCAATGTTTCGGCTCAAACAAGCGGAGCCTTTCTCAAGCCTGCCTACGTACTGCTTTTTGTCTAGAGGGACAGTGGTCAGTTCCCTAAGGTTTGCACCCCCTTTCATTTGAGCCTTCGCTGCTGGATTTTATTTTTGTATCTATATCTATATCTATCTCTATCTCTATCTCTCTCTCTCTCTCTCTCTCTCTCTCTCTCTCTCTCTCTCTATATATATATATATATATAAAATGAGATAAAGAGTAAAGCAGCACAGCAACAGCAGTGGGTGCAGGCCTCCTAGGTTGAGGCTAGGAACCCTTGTTAAAGTAATCCAAAAAAATGAAGGGGCAGCACTCCAAGTAAATTGATGAGCCAAAGATCCCATAGAGACGGAACGAAACGTTGCCTGCCTGGGGTGAATAAACATACCACCTTTTCTCACCAATTTTCTTGGAGTGCTGCCTCCTCATTTTTTTGGATTACATACATATATAAATATATAATTTTTTTAGTCCCCTAGGGGACTTGAACGAGGAAGTTTGATCGCTTGTACCATACACTGCAATACTTGTATTTTAAGTTATGACTCTGGGCTTAATAAAAGCAGAAAGATGGCATACCTGGGGACCTTTATTAGGCCCCCGGTCTGCCATGACAACCAACAGCATTCCGCCATTGTGTCGAATGGGGGGGAACTGGGCTGACGGAGGAGGCTTAAATGCCATTGTTGCAATTGAAAACAGCAACTAAGTGGTTAAACGTCCGCGATCAGAGTTAACTCCGATCCCAACCATTGCAATGTGGTGTCGACTGCTAGTACTGCCATTAGGGGCCTGGCCACGATGCTAGTAAAAAGGGGCTTGTTCGCTTCTTAGTAATTTAAAAATTTTGATCAGGAACTCAGTGTTAATTAGAGAAAGGAATGGACCCTGAAATGTGATGGGGCCTGTCCCTTCCTCCAAAGTAATTAATGCTAGGGCCCTGAGAGGACAGTAGGTGAAGATGCTGCATAAGGAGTATGAAACAGAAGCTCGTTGTGGAGAAAGCCCGCCCACCAGTCAGGTCCTTCTACACAGCCGACTGGACCCCGCAGGCTGGTGAGTGTTTCCCCATTTTCCATCCTTCTTCACATGTCTTTTGACCCCTCTCATACATTACAATAGATGAACGTTTTTTTCGATTTCCTCGTGTTTTTTTCTGCGATTTTTGTAATTTGCACGATTTGTGCAGAGATTACGAAAATTGCATTAAAAAAATGGTACAAAACATGAAAAAAGAGTGCTCTTCTGCTGTATTCAAATATCAAGTCACGATTTTGCAAAATTGGTGTCAAAAACGTCATTTGATGGCACCGTATAAATAGACCCTAAAGCCACTTCAGACGTGGTGGATTTTTCTTCTATTTTCGGTGCGGATTGCGCACGAAAAATCCATTACAAATTACAATATAACTCATGTGACTGTGGTTTTCAAAACCGCCATGAACATGCAACAGCAAAAATAAATCTGCATGGAATTTAGGGCATGATGCTGATTATTAAAACAGTGGCATGCTTTTTATGTTGCAGATTTGCCACACATTTCACCCTTATAGGTTACTTTCACACGGCAGTATTTAGGTCAGTATTTTGCATCAGTATTTATAAGCAAAACGAGGAGAGGGGCAAATCTTTCCATTATACTTTTTCTCTTCATGTTCCACTCCTGGTTTGGGCTTCCAAATACTGATGCAAAATAATGACCAATATACTGCTGTGTGAAAGTGGCCTCAGGGTATGTGCACACACAAAATGAAGAACGTCTGAAAATACGGAGCTGTTTTCAAGGGAAAACAGCTCCTGATTTTCAGATGTTTTTTTTAGCTGAGATTTTTACAGCTGTTTTTGGAGCTGTTATTCTATAGAGTCAATGAAATACGGCTCCAAAAACGGCTCCAGAAGTGACATGCATTTTCGCGGGAATTTTTTAACGCTGCCGTTTTTCCTGTCTCTACTATGTCCCAGGTGCCTGCAGCTGACTCTACCTTCAGGGACTTTCTGCAGATATGACAACAGACACGATCTTTTATTCTGCTGGCGGTGGACCGCATGAAGTAAAAGGCAGACACTAGAAGACGAGAACCTCCCAAGTTTCTTCCAGTTCCTCAGACCCTTCGAGATTCTGCTACAAATCAATCCTGTGTCTTACAAGCTTCGGGTGCCTCCTACCCTCAATGTAATGGCAGGAAGGAGGTGAAGGGAACAAGTGAGCCCTAATCTACCCACCACCCTGTCCCTGCCTACTTGCAACGACCCGCCCTAGGCGACGGGGTACAACTTGGCGGCGGTCCCTACGCTGTCTAAGTGCAAGGGAGTACAAACAGGGAACACGCAAGGGAATACAGTAGCCCACGGAACACCGCGAGGAAACGGAGCGGTGAATGAGCCAGTCAGGATCAGGAATTAGTGGAGTATACAAACGGGAGCACGGAGCAGAAGCAAGCCAGGGGCAGAGCAACGCAGGATAAACGGAACTGAAGCAAGGCAGAAGCACAGCAGAAGCAGGCTGGAGCAAGGCAGCAGTGGGGCCAGGAATCCAAGAAGAATAACAAGCATGTAGGAAGAGAAAACGGCAGGTATAAATGGACAGGGGGCGGAGCTAACTCTGACTGACCAGGCCGCGATAGGCTCTCCCCCTCCTGAGCCTGCCACCCTGATTGGTGGGAGCAGGTGTCAGTCTCAGAGGTCTGGCCTCAGGTGTCGACTGATTAATCCTGGGAGTATACCGAGACGTAGTGCCTGGCAGATCCTTTACAGTACTCCCCCTTTTATGAGGGGCCACCGGACCCTTACTAAGAGGACCCGGTTTAGTGGGGAAGAGAAGGTGGAACCTCCTTATCAATACCCCAGCGTGAACATCTCGAGCAGGTACCCAAGTCCTCTCCTCCGGCCCGTATCCTCTCCAATGGACCAGGTACTGGAGGGAGCCCTGGATCATCCTACTGTCCACAATCTTGGCCACCTCGAATTCCACCCCCTCAGGGGTGAGAACGGGAACAGGAGGTTTCCTCGAGGGGGACCAGGATGGGGAGCAGCGTTTCAGGAGGGAGGCATGGAAGACGTTGTGTATGCGAAAGGATGGGGGCAGCTCCAGACGGAAGGATACAGGGTTGAGGACTTCAATGACCTTATAAGGTCCAATAAATCGGGGAGCAAACTTCCTGGACGGGACCTTAAGGCGCAAGTTCCTCGACGACAACCACACCAGATCCCCGCCGACAAACCGGGGGTTAGCAGAACGTCTACAATCAGCCTGAATCTTTTGTACGCTCTGGGATGCCTCTAGGTTCTTCTGAACCTGGGCCCAGACTGTGCACAGTTCCCGATGAACGTCCTCTACCTCGGGATTATTGGAACAACCAGGGGAAACGGAGGAGAACCTAGGATTAAACCCGAAATTACAGAAAAACGGGGAGACCCCTGACGAGTTACTGACCCGGTTATTCAGGGAAAATTCGGCGAGGGGAAGGAATGAGACCCAATCAAATTGACAGTCAGAAATGAAACACCTTAAATATTGTTCCAGGGATTGGTTAGTCCTTTCCGTTTGGCCATTAGTTTCGGGATGGAAGGCGGAGGAGAAGGATAGATCAATCTCCAACTTTTTACAAAAAGCTCTCCAAAATAAGGAAACAAATTGTACCCCTCTGTCCGAAACTATATTGACTGGGGCCCCATGGAGACGCAGAATGTGTTTCACAAACAAAGAAGCTAACGTCTTGGCGTTAGGTAGTTTCTTAAGGGGCACAAAGTGGCACATCTTGCTGAAGCGGTCTACTACCACCCACACCACCGACTTGCCCTGAGATGGAGGCAAATCGGTGATAAAATCCATGGAGATATGGGTCCAAGGTCTCTGGGGAATGGGCAAGGAACGTAGTAAGCCCGCAGGTCGGGACCTAGGGGTCTTGGACCTAGCACAGACCTCACAAGCGGCGACGTAAGCCCTAACGTCTTTAGGCAACCCAGGCCACCAATAGTTTCTGGTAATGAGGAGTTTGGTACCCAAGATGCCAGGATGACCAGATAGAGCGGAGTCATGGTTTTCCCTGAGTACCCTTAGCCGGTATTGCAGGGGGACAAACAGTTTGTCCCCAGGGAGGTTCCCGGGAGCTGAACCTTGATCAGCCGCGATGTCAGAGGCTAAGTCAGAATCAGTGGCAGAAACAATTATACCAGGGGGTAAAATACAAGCAGGATCCTTCTCAGAAGGAGGATTAGCCATGAAACTACGTGACAGTGCATCAGCCTTAATATTTTTGGACCCAGCCCTATAGGTAACCAAGAAATTAAATCTGGTAAAGAACAGTGCCCAACGAGCTTGTCTAGGATTAAGCCTCCGGGCAGATTCTAGGAAAACCAGATTCTTGTGGTCAGTAAGGACCGTTACCTGGTGTCTGGCCCCCTCCAAGAAGTGACGCCACTCTTCAAAAGCCCATTTAATGGCTAAAAGTTCGCGGTTGCCAATATCATAGTTACACTCCGTGGGCGAAAACATCCTAGAGAAGTAAGCACAGGGGCGGAGATGGGTGAGGGAGCTGGTACCCTGGGACAAGACGGCCCCCACTCCCACCTCGGACCCGTCAACCTCCACAATAAATGGCTCCCTTTGGTTGGGCTGAACCAGCACGGGGGCCAAGATAAAGCACTTCTTGAGGGTCTCAAAAGCCTGGACGGCCTCAGGGGGCCAATGGAGGACATCAGCACCCTTGCGAGTGAGGTCCGTAAGAGGCTTAGCGACGACCGAGAAGTTGGCAATAAATCTCCTGTAATAGTTAGCGAACCCCAAAAAACACTGTAGCGCCTTCAGGGAGGCAGGTTGGACCCATTCCGCCACAGCCTGAACCTTGGCCGGGTCCATGCGGAATTCATGAGGAGTGAGGATTTGACCTAAAAATGGTATCTCCTGTACCCCAAACACACATTTTTCGGTCTTCGCAAACAGATTATTTTCCCGAAGGACCTGGAGGACCTTCCTGAAATGCTCCACGTGCGAGGACCAGTCCTTGGAAAACACCAGTATGTCATCAAGGTACACTACAAGAAAATTACCCAGGTAATCTCTCAGAATTTCATTAATAAAATTCTGGGAGACGGCAGGGGCATTACACAACCCAAAGGGCATGACTAGGTATTCGAAATGACCTTCGGGCGTGTTGAACGCAGTTTTCCACTCATCCCCCTCTTTGATGCGGATAAGGTTATATGCCCCCCGTAGATCGAACTTAGAGAACCATTGGGCCCCCTGAACCTGATTAAAAAGATCCGGAATCAAAGGAAGGGGATACTGGTTCCTTACTGTGACCTTATTCAAGTTCCGATAATCAATGCACGGCCTAAGACCACCATCCTTCTTCCCCACGAAGAAGAAGCCAGCACCTACAGGAGAAGTCGAGGGGCGAATGAAACCCTTGGCCAGGCATTCTTGGATATACTCCCTCATAGCTTTACGTTCAGGACATGAAAGATTAAATATCCTCCCCTTAGGAAGCTTGGCACCAGGCACCAAATCGATGGCGCAATCGTAATCTCTATGAGGGGGCAACACCTCGGAGGCCTCCTTAGAAAACACATCAGTGAAGTCCTGAACAAACTCAGGAAGCGTGTTTACCTCCTCCCGGGGAGAAATAGAGTTAACCGAAAGACATGACATCAGGCAATCACTACCCCATTTGGTGAGATCCCCAGTATTCCAATCAAACGTGGGATTATGCAGCTGCAACCAGGGAAGACCTAATACCAGATCGGACGATAATCCCTGCATCACCAGTACAGAGCACTGCTCCAAATGCATGGAGCCAACACGGAGTTCAAAAACAGGAGTATGCTGAGTAAAATAACCATTAGCAAGAGGAGTGGAGTCAATACCCACTACCGGGATAGGATAAGGTAAATCAATAAAAGGCATTTTTAGAGACATAGCAAATTCCACAGACATGATATTAGCAGATGAGCCCGAATCCACGAAGGCACTGCCTGTAATGGCAGGAAGGAGGTGAAGGGAAAGTGAGCCCTAATCTACCCACCGCCCTGTCCCTGCCTACTTGCAACGACCCGCCCTAGGCGACGAGGTACAACTGGGCGGCGGTCCCTACGCTGGCTAAGTGCACAGGAAGACAAACAGGGAACACGCAAGGGAAGGGGCAGTAGCAACGGAACGCCACGAGGAAACGGGGCGGCGAACGAACAGTCAGGACCAGGACGAAGTGAGTACACCCGAGCAGGCACAGAGACAGAAGCAAGCCAGGGCAAGCAAGCAGGTCAAGCAGAACTGCAGCAAGGCAGAAGCACGGCAGAAGCAGGCTGGAGCAAGCAGCAGAGGCCAGGAATCCAAAAGAATTACAAGCACTGAGGGAGAGCACAGGGCAGGTAATAAAGGGCAGGGGGCGGAGCTAACTCCGAGAGACCAGGCCGCGATAGGCTCTCCCACTCCTGAGCCTGCCACCCTGGTTGGTGGGAGATGGTGTCAGTCGAGCAGGTCTGGCCTCAGGTGTGGATTGATTAATCCCAGGAGTATAGCTAGATGAAGTACCTGGCAGATCCCTAACAGTACTCCCCCTTTTATGAGGGGCCACCGGACCCTTACTAAGGGGACCCGGTTTAGTGGGGAAGAGGAGGTGGAACCTCCTGATCAATACCCCAGCATGAACATCACGGGCAGGTACCCAAGTCCTCTCCTCCGGCCCGTATCCTCTCCAATGGACCAGGTACTGGAGGGAGCCCTGGACCATCCTACTGTCCATAATCTTGGCCACCTCGAATTCCACCCCCTCAGGGGTGAGAACGGGAACAGGAGGTATCCTCGAGGGGGACCAGGACGGGGAGCAGCGTTTAAGGAGGGAGGCATGGAAGACGTCATGTATGCGAAAGGATGGGGGGAGCTCCAGACGGAAGGATACAGGGTTGAGGACTTCAATGATCTTATAAGGTCCAATAAATCGGGGAGCAAACTTCCTGGACGGGACCTTAAGGCGCAAGTTCCTGGACGACAACCAGACCAAATCCCCGACGACAAACCGGGGGTTAGCAGAACGTCTACTATCCGCCTGAATCTTTTGTGCGCTCTGGGACGCCTCTAGGTTCTTCTGAACCTGGGCCCAGACAGTGCACAGTTCCCGATGAACCTCCTCTACCTCAGGATTATTGGAACAACCAGGGGAGACGGAGGAGAACCTTGGGTTAAACCCGAAATTACAGAAAAACGGGGAGACCCATGACGAGTTACTGACCCGGTTATTCAGGGAAAATTCAGCAAGGGGAAGGAATGAGACCCAATCGAATTGACAGTCAGAGATGAAACACCTTAAATATTGTTCCAGGGATTGGTTGGCCCTTTCCGTTTGGCCATTAGTTTCGGGATGGAAGGCGGAGGAGAAGGACAGATCAATCTCCAACTTTTTACAAAAAGCTCTCCAAAATAAGGAAACAAATTGTACCCCTCTGTCAGAAACGATATTGACTGGGGCCCCATGGAGACGCAGGATGTGTTTCACAAACAAAGAAGCTAACGTCTTGGCGTTAGGTAGCTTCTTAAGGGGCACAAAGTGGCACATCTTGCTGAAGCGGTCGACTACCACCCACACCACCGACTTGCCCTGAGATGGAGGCAAATCGGTGATAAAATCCATGGAGATATGGGTCCAAGGTCTCTGGGGAATGGGCAAGGAACGTAGTAGGCCCGCAGGTCGGGACCTAGGGGTTTTGGACCTAGCGCAAACCTCACAAGCGGCGACGTAAGCCCTAACATCTTTAGGCAACCCAGGCCACCAATAGTTTCTGGTAATGAGGTGTTTGGTGCCCAAGATGCCAGGATGACCAGATAGAGCGGAGTCATGGTTTTCCCTGAGTACCCTCAGCCGGTATTGCAGGGGAACAAACAGTTTGTCCCCAGGGGCGTTCCCGGGAGCTGCACCCTGATCAGCCGCGATATCAGAAGCTAAATCAGAATCCGTGGCAGAGACGATTATACCAGGGGGTAAAATACAAGCGGGATCCTTCTCGGAAGGAGGATTGGCCATGAAACTACGTGACAGAGCGTCAGCCTTAATATTCTTGGACCCAGCCCTATAGGTAACCAAGAAATTAAATCTGGTAAAGAATAGTGCCCACCGAGCTTGTCTAGGATTAAGCCTCCGGGCCGATTCTAGGAAAACCAGATTCTTGTGATCCGTAAGGACCGTTACCTGGTGTCTGGCCCCCTCCAGGAAGTGCCGCCACTCCTCAAAAGCCCATTTAATGGCTAGAAGTTCGCGGTTACCAATATCATAGTTACTCTCCGTGGGCGAAAACTTCCTAGAGAAGTAAGCACAGGGGCGGAGATGGGTGAGGGAGCTGGTACCCTGGGACAAGACGGCCCCTACTCCCACCTCGGAAGCGTCAACCTCCACAATAAATGGCTCCTCTTGGTTGGGCTGAATCAGCACGGGGGCCGAGATAAAGCACTTCTTGAGAGTCTCAAAGGCCTGGACGGCCTCAGGGGGCCAATGGAGGACATCGGCACCCTTGCGGGTAAGGTCCGTAAGAGGCTTAGCGACGACCGAGAAGTTGGCAATAAATCTCCTGTAATAGTTGGCGAACCCTAAAAAACACTGTAATGCCTTAAGGGAGGCAGGTTGGACCCATTCCGCCACAGCTTGAACCTTGGCAGGGTCCATGCGGAATTCATGAGGAGTGAGGATTTGCCCTAAAAATGGTCTCTCCTGTACCCCAAAGACACATTTTTCAGTCTTAGCAAACAGATTATTCTCCCGAAGGACCTGGAGCACCTTCCTGACATGCTCCACGTGGGAGGACCAGTCCTTGGAAAACACCAGTATGTCATCAAGGTACACAACAAGAAAATTACCCAGGTACTCTCTCAGGATTTCATTAATAAAATTCTGGAAGACAGCAGGGGCATTACACAACCCAAAGGGCATGACCAGGTATTCGAAATGACCCTCGGGTGTGTTGAACGCAGTTTTCCACTCATCCCCCTCTTTGATGCGGATAAGGTTATATGCCCCCCGTAGATCGAACTTAGAAAACCATTGGGCTCCCTGAACCTGATTAAAAAGATCCGGAATCAAAGGAAGTGGGTACTGGTTCCTTACGGTGACCTTATTCAGGTTACGATAATCAATGCACGGCCTAAGACCACCATCCTTCTTCCCCACGAAGAAGAAGCCAGCACCTACAGGAGAAGTCGAGGGGCGAATGAAACCCTTGGCCAGGCATTCTTGGATATACACCCTCATCGCTTCACGTTCAGGACATGAAAGATTAAATATCCTACCCTTAGGAAGCTTGGCACCAGGCACCAAATCGATAGCGCAATCGTAATCTCTATGGGGGGGCAACACCTCGGAGGCCTCCTTAGAAAACACATCGGCGAAGTCCTGAACAAACTCAGGAAGCGTGTTTACCTCCTCCCGGGGAGAAATAGTGTTAACAGAAAGACATGACATAAGACATTCATTACCCCATTTGGTGAGATCCCCAGTATTCCAATCAAATGTGGGATTATGCAACTGCAACCAGGGAAGACCTAATACCAGATCAGACGATAATCCCTGCATCACCAGTACAGAGCACTGCTCCAAATGCATGGAGCCAACCAGGAGTTCAAAAACAGGAGTATGCTGAGTAAAATAACCATTAGCAAGGGGGGTTGAGTCGATTCCTACTACAGGGATGGGATAAGGTAAATCAATACAAGGCATCTTTAGAGACATAGCAAAATCCACAGACATGATATTAGCAGATGAGCCAGAATCCACGAAAGCACTGCCCGTGGCAGACCGGCCAGCAAACGAGACCTGAAAGGGAAGCAAAATTTTATTGCGTTTCACATTAACGGGAAATACCTGTGCGCCCAAGTGACCTCCCCGATGATCACTTAGGCGCGGAAGTTTTCCGGCTTCTTATTCTTGCGCCTGGGGCAGGTGTTCAGTAGATGCTTGTCGTCCCCACAGTAGAAGCAGAGGCCATTCATTCTGCGAAACTCTCTACGTTGTCGAGGGGACATGGAGGCCCCAAGTTGCATAGGTACCTCCGAGTCCTCCGTGGAGGGGCGAGGAGACGGGACCTCGGGAGGAATCACAGAAAAGTCAGAGGGGAGCACACTGAAGCGTTCTAGCTGACGTTCCCTGAGACGTCGGTCAAGTCGTACTGCTAGGGCCATAACCTGGTCAAGGGAGTCAGGCGAGGGGTAGCTAACCAGCAGATCCTTCAGGGCGTCAGATAATCCTAACCTAAACTGGCACCTTAGGGCCGGATCGTTCCACTGAGAAGCTACGCACCACTTCCTAAAATCAGAACAGTATTCCTCAACCGGTCTCCTACCCTGACGTAAGGTCACCAGCTGACTCTCGGCTAAAGCAGTCCTGTCAGTCTCGTCGTAAATGAGTCCGAGGGCAGAGAAAAAACGATCAACAGAGGAAAGTTCAGGGGCGTCAGGAGCCAAGGAGAAGGCCCACTCTTGGGGCCCTTCCTGGAGTCGGGATATGATGATACCCACCCGCTGGTTCTCGGAACCTGAGGAGTGGGGCTTTAGGCGGAAATACAGTCTGCAACTCTCCCGGAAGGAGAGAAACGTCTTACGGTCCCCTGAAAACCGGTCAGGTAACTTGAGGTCGGGTTCTAGAGGTGAGGTGAGGGGTACTACTAAAGCAGCGTCACCCTGATTGACCCTTTGGGCCAGGGCCTGGACCTGTAGGGAGAGGCCCTGCATCTGCTGGGTCAGGGTCTCAAGGGGGTCCATGATAGCGTCAGCGTAGGAGAAATGGTAGACTAGGTAAGGGCTTGTAATTATGTAATGGCAGGAAGGAGGTGAAGGGAAAGTGAGCCCTAATCTACCCACCGCCCTGTCCCTGCCTACTTGCAACGACCCGCCCTAGGCGACGAGGTACAACTGGGCGGCGGTCCCTACGCTGGCTAAGTGCACAGGAAGACAAACAGGGAACACGCAAGGGAAGGGGCAGTAGCAACGGAACGCCACGAGGAAACGGGGCGGCGAACGAACAGTCAGGACCAGGACGAAGTGAGTACACCCGAGCAGGCACAGAGACAGAAGCAAGCCAGGGCAAGCAAGCAGGTCAAGCAGAACTGCAGCAAGGCAGAAGCACGGCAGAAGCAGGCTGGAGCAAGCAGCAGAGGCCAGGAATCCAAAAGAATTACAAGCACTGAGGGAGAGCACAGGGCAGGTAATAAAGGGCAGGGGGCGGAGCTAACTCCGAGAGACCAGGCCGCGATAGGCTCTCCCACTCCTGAGCCTGCCACCCTGGTTGGTGGGAGATGGTGTCAGTCGAGCAGGTCTGGCCTCATGTGTGGATTGATTAATCCCAGGAGTATAGCTAGATGAAGTACCTGGCAGATCCCTAACACTGCCAGTGCCAGACCGGCCAGCAAACGAGACCTGAAAGGGAAGCAAAATCTTATTGCGTTTAGTATTAACGGGAAATACCTGTGCGCCCAAGTGACCTCCCCGATGATCACTTAGGCGCGGAAGTTTTCCGGCTGCTTATTCTTGCGCCTGGGACAGGTGTTCAGTAGATGCTTGTCGTCCCCACAATAGAAGCAGAGACCATTCTTCCTGCGAAACTCTCTACGTTGTCGAGGGGACATGGAGGCCCCGAGTTGCATAGGTACCTCCGAGTCCTCTGTGGAAGAGCGAGGAGACGGGACCTCGGGGGGAATCGCAGGGCAGTCAGAGGGGAAAACATTGAAACGTTCAAGCTGACGTTCCCTGAGACGTCGGTCAAGTCGTACTGCTAGGGCCATAACCTGGTCTAGGGAGTCAGAAGAGGGGTAGCTAACCAGCAGATCCTTCAGGGCGTCAGATAATCCTAACCTAAACTGGCACTTTAGGGCCGGGTCGTTCCACCGAGAAGCTACGCACCACTTTCTAAAATCAGAACAGTATTCCTCAACAGGTCTCCCATCCTGACGTAAGGTCACCAGCTGACTCTCGGCTAAGGCAGTCCTGTCAGTCTCGTCGTAAATGAGACCGAGGGCAGAGAAAAACCGATCAACGGAGGAAAGTTCAGGGGCGTCAGGAGCCAAGGAGAAGGCCCACTCTTGGGGCCCTTCCTGGAGTCGGGATATAATGATACCCACCCGCTGGTTCTCGGAACCTGAGGAGTGAGGTCTTAGGCGGAAATAAAGTCTGCAACTCTCCCGGAAGGAGAGAAAAGTCTTACGGTCCCCTGAGAACCGGTCAGGTAACTTGAGGTTGGGTTCTAAAGGTGAGGTGAGGGGTACTACAAAGGCAGCGTCAGACTGATTGACCCTCTGAGCCAGGGCCTGGACCTGTAGGGAGAGGCCCTGCATCTGCTGGGTCAGGGTCTCAAGGGGGTCCATGATAGCGTCAGCGTAGAAGAAATGGTAGACTAGGTAAGGGCTTGTTATTATGTAATGGCAGGAAGGAGGTGAAGGGAACAAGTGAGCCCTAATCTACCCACCGCCCTGTCCCTGCCTACTTGCAACGACCCGCCCTAGGCGACGGGGTACAACTTGGAGGCGGTCCCTACGCTGTCTAAGTGCAAGGGAGTACAAACAGGGAACACGCAAGGGAATACAGTAGCCCACGGAACGCCGCGAGGAAACGGAGCGGTGAATGAGCCAGTCAGGATCAGGAAGTAGTGGAGTATACAAACGGGAGCACGGAGCAGAAGCAAGCCAGGGGCAGAGCAACGCAGGATAAACGGAACTGAAGCAAGGCAGAAGCACGGCAGAAGCAGGCTGGAGCAAGGCAGCAGTGGGGCCAGGAATCCAAGAAGAATAAGAAGCAAGGAGGAAGAGAAAACGGCAGGTATAAATGGACAGGGGGCGGAGCTAACTCTGACTGACCAGGCCGCGATAGGCTCTCCCACTCCTGAGCCTGCCACCCTGATTGGTGGGAGCAGGTGTCAGTCTCAGAGGTCTGGCCTCAGGTGTCGACTGATTAATCCTGGGAGTATACCCAGACGTAGTGCCTGGCAGATCCTTTACACTCAAGATCCCTAACTCTTTCCATGTCTCCTTGCTGAAGCCCGTGGTCCTGAACCACTACCCCAGGACTGCTAGTTCCGCAGTGGCTCCTGGCGGTTCGTCAGGAATTTTCGAAGTGAGGGAGATCCTGGCCACCAAGAAAGTGGGAGGAAGGATGTTTTATTTGGTGGATTTCAGGGGATTTGGTCCTGAAGAGAGGTCTTGGGAGCCAGAGGAGAACATCGATGCCCCTGTCCTCGTGAAGAGATTTCTCTCCTGCTCTGGCCCCAGTAAGAGGGGGGATACTGTAACGTCTGTAGCTGTCGTTCAGACTTACCCTCTGACGGCAACAGTCATAGACGTCTGCGTTCTCGGCGGCATCTCAATCCCACTTCCGGGTTCTGGGACAGTTTCCCGCAGGGCGCGCGCGCCCGCGCGTGCAAGGCCTTAAAGGGCCAGTACGCGTCCAGTTGTCATTAATCAGTAATTAGCCCAGAATGCTGCGGGACTACTAAAAGGGCTCTGCCCACTTGATCCTTGCCTGAGCGTTGTTGTATACCTAAAGTTTGTCTTGCAAATGGTCTCCAAGTGTTTTCCAGTTCCCAGTGTTTCCCGTTCCTGCTGCCTGTACCCTGTATCCCGTGCTACCATGCCTCTGTGCCATCTAAAGTTAAAGTCAAGTCGTGTCTTCCACTGCATCT
Organism: Rhinoderma darwinii; assembly: GCF_050947455.1. Lineage (NCBI taxonomy): Eukaryota > Metazoa > Chordata > Amphibia > Anura > Rhinodermatidae > Rhinoderma > Rhinoderma darwinii. The sequence continues at coordinate 267,149,668 of NC_134690.1, forward strand.
ACTTTGCCATCTACAGTGAAAGTCAAGTCGTGTCTTCCGCTGCATCTACAGTGCCATCTACAGTGAAAGTCAAGTTGTGTCACCGCTACTGTCTACACAACCTCAGGTACACGTTCTGGACTATAGACATTGTTATGTACCTAGTTTGCCAGCTGATATCCCGCTATGCGGTACGGCCCAGTGGGTCCACACCCCGTGCCGTGACAGGTGCAATGTAGGCTATACCAGAACAGGTAACAAGATCCAAATCAAGAATAAAAAAATGAAATCCCCTTTCGTGGCTCCGTTCCTCTGTGAGTAAACTTGGATGTTTCCTCAAACTTCCATATGGTGAGATCGAATGGTAAAGAAAGGAAGGTAGTCCGTAGTATAAATTTTTATAGATTTATTTAACGTGTTTTAAAGTAGTAAAGCAACATGTTTCAAAACCGAACGGGTCTCTTCCTCAGGCTAAAAAACACAGTGGCTAAAAGCAATCCTCATTGTACCTTTAGTAGCTGGCCAGAGCTCCTGGGAGGAGGCTCATTGGTCAGAGGCAGTGGCGGATTATCATATGGGCGATTCGGGCGGCCGCCCGGGGCCCGAGGCTCCCAGGGGGCCCATGGCAGCCCGAACCGGACATCATTTTACAAACCTATTCAGCGCGCTAGCGCTGCTACAAGCCGAAGATGAGGAGGGGAGGAGCAGAGAATTGGCCGGGATCCAGGGGTAGGACACGCCTCCCTGACAAGTGCGGGCGCCGCCATTGAGTAACAGAACAGCGACGGACGGCTGTTCTGTTACTCCAAAGCTGCAAGAAGAGCCGGGCGGGCGGTCACCGGCGCTGAGGTTAGTTAGCTTATCCTCCTGCCCAACTGGTTCCCGACCGCTGGCTGTATTTTTACGGCCAGCGGTCAGGGACGGGTCCTTAAAACCCGAGCCATAGACTTTCTACGGCTTGGGTTTTAACTTGCTGCCCGCGCGATCGGGCAGCTGAATGTCGGGTCTCCGGCTGTCAGTGACTGCCGGGGACCCTGAGGAGAAGACAGAAGCAGCTATTCTGCTTCTGTCTTCTCCGATGTCTTACACAGCGTTCAATGAACGCTGTGTATAGGAATAGAGACAGCAGCAGCGGCGCTGTCTCTATTCCTCCCGGTGATCATGTGACTGGTCACATGATCGCCGGGTGCCGTTAGTGGCAGACTGTTGCTGGGTCTAACTAGACCCAGCACAGCCCTATTAGTGACAATCGTCACTATGAGAGGGCTGATTTCCCCTGTAACTGGGGCTGCTGTGCAGCTCCAGTTACAGTGGAAAAACATGGTGTAAAAGAAAGAAAAAGTATATATAAAGTTCCCCAAAGGTCTTTTTTGACCTTTAAGGATCAGACCACAGTAATAAAAAAAGAATAAAGTAAAGTGCAAAAAAAAAATTAAATGATAAATACACATAAAATACCCACCCCAAAAAAAACGTTCCCCCCGCCAATCATTGTTGTAACGCTAGCGCTGACCCAATTACCCTAATATAGACATGTAATATATAAAAATTTCCAGTAGACAATGACGATCACAAATAAAAGGTCTATTTTAGGGTAAAACTATGTTATTACCAAAAAAAATAGCTGAAACATAAAAAAGCTTATTTTTTTACTATTATTTTCAAACTTTATGAATAAAAATTCTAATATAGCAAAAAAGGTGTGCATAAAAACGATAAAAAACGAAACCTGCATTGTCTACGGAAAAAACGTCGCAAAAATCACGTCGTTTTAATTTATTTTTTATAAAAATGTGTGTTTGGTGCAACTTTGTAATTACGTTTTATTAAAAAATATTTTCACTTTTTGAGATACAGCTGCTTTGTATCCTGTATCCGTCAGGTCAGCAGGACTGACGGGATCAGTGAAAAGGGCCCTGCGCTAAATTATAATCTTAGATGTGATAGATTTGAGGTGGATCCTGCGTGTCACTGATCCTGTCAGTCCTGCTGACCTGACGGATACAGGATACAAAGCAGCTGTATCTCAAAAAGTGAAAATATTTTTTAATAAAATCAATCAATCACACACATACTAATATATATATATATATATATATATATATATATATATATATATATATATATATATAAAATTATGATATAACGTTTTTAAATGTGTACATAACCTTGTGGCACTATATACAAGGGGGGGCGCTGTGTGCCACGATATACAAGGGGGGGGCGCTGTGTGCCACTATATACAAGGGGGAGCGCTGTGTGCCACTATATACAAGGGGGATATATACAAGGGGAGTGCTGTGTGCCACTATATACAAGGGGGAGCGCTGTGTGCCACTATATACAAGGGGAGTGCTGTGTGGCACTATATACAAGGGGGGGCGCTGTGTGGCACTATATACAAGGGGGAGCGCTGTGTGGCACTATATACAAGGGGGGGCTGTGTAGTGCTATCCACAGTGGTATGTGTGTGACGCTCTTTATAGGGGGGGGGCTTTTTGGTGCTATTTACAAGAGGGGGAGGGCTGTGTGGCGCTCTCTACAGGGGGCTGTATGGCACTATCTATATGGGGCTGTGTGTAACGCTCTCTACGGGGGGGATGTGTGATATATAGAGGGGGCTGTGTATGGCGATATCTATGGGGGTGTGTAATATCTACAGGGGCTGTGTGTGGCACTATGTACAGGGGGCTGTGTGTATGTGGCGTTTTACAGTGTGTGGTATTATATTCAGGCACGCAGTGTTTGGTGCTATTATATTTAGGGGCACAGTATGTGGCACCATAATAACTTTATTTTCGTTTATAGGTGTGGAAATGTTGGAAAAGTGAGGAGACGTCTGAGTGGCAAATTCTGCAGAAATGAGTCATGGCCGGGAGAAGTCGTCATGAGCGCTGGACCGGATGGAGAAGAAAAGAGGAAGAAAACTACTAGAATCTGAGACGTCGTCACCTGTGAGTCACTAGATTTATAGAGAATCTGTCACCTCTCCTGACATGTTTATTATAGGAATCCTTGTATTTCACAAAAAGTCTTTCTGCAGTCCAGGACTGATAGACAATTCCCCTTGTCAGGAGGTTGTGTCCCTGCACAGTGTGATACTCTCAGTATGTATGGACACAGCCCTGTGACAAGGGAAATCGTAACACTGTTAATGCTTGCCCAAAAAGGTAGTGTTAAAAATAGTTACGGCGCGGCAGGGCGGCGGTGAGGAAGGGGGGCCCAAGTTTGGGTAACAGCCCAGGGCCCATGGTCTACTTAATCCGCCACTGGTCAGAGGTCAGGGTTCATAATTAATTATATGTGTAACACTGGATGGAAGTTTACCTGTTTACCCTCTGGCTGTCTTGTTACCTGTTCTGTTTGGGAAAAAGCAAAAATACACAGCGCACATAGTGCATCATCTCAGGGGATTTGTGGAATGATGATTACAATAATAAAGTTGTGCTCACCTGGAGATGTTCTCGGCCTGATGTGTCTACAGAATGTAGGAATGCTGCAGTTCGTACGGAGACCCACACATGTTCCATTGGTAATATGATCCAAAGCAAAAAGAAAAAAAAATGAAATCCCGTTTCGTGGCGCCTTTCTTCTGTGAGTAACCTTGGATGTTTCCTCAAACTTCCATATGTTGAGATCGAATGGTAAAGAAAGGAAGGTAGTCCGTAGTATAAATTTTTATAGATTTATTTAACGTGTTTTAAAGTAGTAAAGCAACACATTTCAAGACCATTTATAGAAACTATAAAGTTATTTTTTCCGCACGATGAACACCCTAAACAAAATCAATAAAAACCTACACCAGAATCGTTATTTTATGGTCACCACTCACCACCCCTCCCAAAATAGAGAATAAAAAGTGATCAAAAAGTCTTATGTACCCGAAAATAGAACCGATAAAAACTACAACCCGTCCCGCAAAAAAGAAGCCCTTACACAGATTTCTTGCCAAAAAAATAAAAAAGTTACGGCTTTCAGAATATGGTGACACAGAAAATGAATTATTTTTTTTAAAAAGTGATTTTATTGTGCAAACGCTGCAAAACATAAAAAAACGTATATACATATGGTATCGCCGTAATCGTACCGACCCGCAAAATAAAGTAAAACTGTCATTTATAGCACACGGTGAAAGCTGCAAAAAATAAACTAAAAAACATTGTCACAATTGCTTGTTTTTGGTCACACAGCTTGCAAAAAAAAATTAATAAAAAGTGATAAAAAAAAATCGCATGTACCCCAAAATAGTACCAATGAAAAGTACGGATTGTCCCGCAACAAATAAGCCCTCACACAGCTCCGGTGGTGAAAAAATAAAAAAGTTCTGGCTCTCAGAATATGGCGATGCAAAATGTGCAGAGTGTTCAAAAACCAGATAAGATCGGGCGCCATTTATCAGTGCGACACCGGCCACATATCTATGAATTATTATTTATTTACCCCATTATTATACCCTCTTATTATACCCTGATGTACTCCACATATATAACACATGCCCCCACATTATAAACTGAAATACCAGCAAAACCCCAAACACAACTACTACCAAGCAAAATCTGCACTCCAAAAGCAAAACGGCGTACCTCCCTTCTGAACCCTGCAGAATGCCCAAACAGCAGTTTGCGCCCACATATATGGCATCGCCATACCCAAGAGAACCCGCTTAACATTTTATGAGGTATTTGTCTTCAGTGGCACAAACTGGGCACAACATATTATGCACTAAAATGGCATATCAGTGGAAAATTGCAATATTCACACCATCCGCTGTGCATTAACGCCTTTGCGCACTATGACTTAATAGCACGTCATGGTGCGGGGGTTGATTTATGGAGCGGGCTCACGTGCTGAGCCCGCTCCATACGCTGCGGGTGTTTGCTGTGTATTACAGCTGACACCCAGGACTAACGGATAGGAACAGCGATCGTGTGGTTACAGAAGCCTGTAAAAATAACAATGTACTGCAATACATTAGTATTAAAGTATATTGTACCAGCGATCCAATGATCGCTGGTTCAAGTCCCCTAAGGGGACTAATAAAATGTGTAGAAGAATTAAATCTAGTAGTGAGAAAGAAAAAAGTTTAAAGTAAAAAAAAAATGTTCCCATTTTTTTCTAAGTTAATGTAAAAAAATAAACAAAATTGGTATCGCTACATCCGAAAAAGGCCGAACGATTACAATATACCATTATTTAATTCGCACGTTGAAAACCGTAAAAAACTAAAATAATTGAAACCGCCAAAATCGCTGTTTTTTTTGTCACTTTAGCTCTCAAAAAAAAATTAAATACAACTTTTGGATCATTTTTTATGTACCAAAAAATGGTACCAATAAAAACAACAGCTCGTCCCGCAAAAAATAAGACCTCCCACTGCTCAATAAAAAGAAAAATAAAAAGTTACGGCTCTCAGAATGTGGTGAAATAAAACAATTTTTATTTTAACAATTAGATTTTTATTTGTAAAAGTAGTATATTATAAAAAAACTATATAAATTTGGTATTACCGTAATTGTATTCGTAAAAACGAAAACCCCAAAAAGTGGAATCAGATTTTTTTTCCTACATCAGCCCGCAAATAATTTTTTTTTCAGTTTCCCAGTACATTTTATGGCACTTTAAATGGTGTCAATAGAAATTACAGCTCCTCCCGCAATAAATAAGCCCTCACACCACTCTATTGACGGAAAAAGAAAAAACTTATGGCTCTAAGAACGTGGGGAGTGAAAAAACGAAAATAAGAAAGCAAAAAATGGATCAGTCCTGAAAGGGTTAAGTCACTCCTAATGAAAAGAATGTACTCAGAAGAAATTGCTTTACAAAAATTGGTTGTTTTTTTCTCCTTTATCCCTTGTGAAAATGTGAAAATTCCAAATCTTAATTAAAAAAAATTGTTATATTCATTTTCGCTGCCTAATTCTAATTTACAGACTAATTCCAATATATTTAGCGAAAAACCTGGGTAGTAAAAATGCGAACTATACCCCTAGATAAATACCTTGAGAGTTGTAGTTACCAAAATAAGGTCACTTTTGGGGGTTTCCCCTGTTTTGGCCCCTCCAGGGCGTTGCAAACGCGACATGGCACAGAAACCAATCCAGCAAAATCCGTGCTCCAAAATCCAAATGGCGCTTCTTCTTTTCTGAGCCCTGCTGTGGGTCCAAACAGCAGTTTATTACCACATATGGGGTATTGCTGTAATCGGGAGACATTGCTTTACAAATGTTCGGGTGCATTTTCTTCGTTATTCCTTCTAAATATTAAAAATTTTCTATGCTTTTTCAGAAAAACAGTAGATTTTCATTTTTACAGACTAATTCCAATATATTTCGCGAAAAACTTGTGTGGTCAAAATGCTAACTATACCCCTAGATAAATTCCTTGAGAGGTGTCGTTTCCAAAATTGGGTCACCTTTGGGGTGTTTGTGTGATTCACTGTATAACTGATACAACAAAATTGTGCTCCCACAATATAGGAATTTTTATGGATTCACTGAAGTGATATATGAGTAAAATATAAGTTTATTTAGATTACTCTCTATAAACAGGGGTACAATCACCACCGTGACAAAAGCCCCACCGTGTGAATTTAAAAACGAATTAAACAGTAAACTACTGAGTCCTGATACCATTGCGAACCCTCTATGACTCAGTATGTTTATAACAGATATCAAAACGGAATCAGCATATAACCATGGGCAAGACAGTGGTATAAACCTTGAAACACACTAGAGCCCGCGATAACCGCACCTGGAACTCCCAGTGTTAAAGGATACAACAATTCACACTGTCCCCAATGCTACAATTCCTCATTAACACGACCCTACGCGTTTCTTGTACTTATCATCAGGGGTCTGTACTTGGTCACTCTGGCCGGGATGCCAGCGATATTACTTCAACAGCAGGTATTCTGCTGTACACCACGGAAGCATGCTCGCATTGCCTCACTCCGGGACTCTGAGTCATAATAAACAGTAAACTCCTCACCCCGTCCTCGGCAGCGGTCTGCAAATCAGCCAATCCCACTCACTCCCCCGGAATTCGTGACGCCTGTCCATGTGACCCCTGGCCATCAGCTGACAGCCAGGAATCAACATCGACCGCATCAGACCGAACGCGCAGGCGCAGTGGAGATCGCAGTCGCGTCACCCATGCTGCATAAGACCCTAGGTACAGGGAGGAATCCAACGATATTTGAAAAAATGGATAGTTATTACGGATCAGCTCCTGCCCGCAACTGGACAGCCATAGACCACCTAACCAAAAAAGTACATATTGTATGGAAGGTTGAATAATAGTATATGTCTACCACGCTTTACAATTTGTGAAAAAAATTGTGAAAAAATCTCTCTTAAAGGACCATGTCTGTCGAACCTAGACTAAAAGAAGATGTGACAGAGACCACATGACAAAATGACCACACATTGTCAGCCCTAGCACTGATATCCTATTTAAATAAAGCAGGCAAAATTGGTCTGCTCATTTAAACCATCTGGTTGTACACATGACAATTTGTAAATCCACTGGGCTTCTTTTCGCAGAATGAGGTTATCCCAGTCCCCCCCCCCCCCCCCCCCGTTTTGGAGGTCTTATGAGTTCAATAGCCTGGAATTTCAAACATTCTGCTTTACCCTGGTGTTTGGCATGTACATGTTTGGATACGGAGGTGTCTCTTGAGTGAACAATGTCACCAACATGCTCTCGAATCCGGCGCCTAAACTGCCGTATCGTTTTGCCCACATAGTTCAGGGGACATGGACATGTGATCAGATAAACCACCCCTGCTGTTTTGCAATTAACAAAATCTCGGATTTCATATTCCACCTTGGTGGTAACACTTTGAAATTTGTTTCCTCTCTGAATGAAATCACAAGATTTGCAACTGCCACATCTATGTGTACCCGGTATCTGTCTATCCATCCATGTGCCTTTAGGTATAATGGGGTCAAAACAACTCTGCATGACCCTATCCCTGATATTTTTGCCTCTGCGAAAAGTAACTGAGGGCCACTGTGTGATCTGATCTGCCAAATCTACATCAGCACTGAGAATGCGCCAGTACCTTTTCAAAATTTGCATGATTTCACTTTGCTTGGAATCATACGTGCCAATGAGTCTCGTAACTCTCTCTTCCTTACGTTGTCTAGGGACAAGAAGACTTTGCCTATCTGCATCTCTCGCTCCCTTATAGGCCTTCCTGATTACTCCAATAGGAAAACCTCTATCCTTTAGTCTACCTGTGAGCTCTTGCGCCTGTCTTTCGAAGTCCTCCATCGAGCTACAGTTCTGGCGTACTCGCATGAACTGGCCCTTAGGAATACCACGCTTGAGGGGATAAGGATGACAGCTATTCCATTGAAGGAAACTGTTGGTTGCTGTTTCCTTGCGGTGTACCTTAGTACAAATTGTACCTTCAGCTGTTTTGGTGATTTTGAGGTCTAGAAAGGACAGTTCCTGATTACTGATCTCGCTTGTAAACCTTAGCCCCAAAGCATTAATATTAAGGGCTGCTACAAAGCTATTGAATTCCTCCACTGTTGAATTCCAGAACAGTAACACGTCATCGATTTATCTGATCCAGATCCCTATCGATGAAGTCCACTTAGCAAACCTATCCCCAAAAACAATAGTCTCCTCCCACCAGCCAAGGAATAAATTTGCATAGGTGGGAGCCGTAGGACTTCCCATTGCAGTACCACATTGCTGGTGAAAGATCCTATCTTCGAAGATGAACACATTCTTCTCCAGCACAAAATGTAGTAACTGTAAGACAAGCTGATTATGAGCCGTATATTGAGTACCCCTAGATCTGAGGAAATATTCAACCGCATCACAACCGAGTAAATGTGGAATAGAAGAGTATAAGGCCTCTACATCTAGACTAGCCAACAGTGTGTTATGATCCAATGTGATGCCCTCAATTTGTTTCAGGACATCCATAGTATCACATACATATGATGTAAGACCCAATACAAACGGACGCAACACCTGATCTATATATGTGCTCACGTTCTGGGTTAAATTGTTGATGCCTGAAACAATAGGTCTACCAAGTAAGGGAGGATACCCTTTGTGGATTTTGGGCAAGCTATAAAAGCATGCCATGGTGGGAAATTGTGGATATAAGAAATTAAATTCACTAGCACTGATCAAAGACCTGCTCTTAGCATCACGCAAAATACTCAAAAGCTCCTTTTTAAACAGAGTTGTGGGGTTATCTTTTAAGATGGTATAACAGTCAGGATTGAGCAATATGTCTTCACACATTTTCTTATAGTCATCCCTGCTCATAACCACGATGTTCCCACCCTTGTCGGATGCTTTTAAAACGATGTTTCTTTTTTTCTCCAAAGTAGTCAGAGCTAGGCGTTCGGACCAAGACAAATTGTTGTCAATGCCCCTCATATCCTGACTTAGAGCCTTAATCTCATCTCCCACCATGTCAACAAATAAATCCACATTCGTAAAATCTCCCAAAGGTGGCAGCTTCCTGCTTTTGGTTTTTAGATTAGTAAAGGGGCCTAGACCTGGGGCTCTACTTGATTCCTCAAGCAAACCTTCCAAGGCTTCCAGGCCTTCCAAATCAAACTCTTCTAGGCCCATTTCTATACATTTTTTGCGGTTGTGATGTTTGAAAATTTTTATCCATTTCAGTTTGCGGGCAAACAGGTTTAGGTCCTTTATCCAAGTAAATGAATCAAATTTAACCGTGGGGACAAATGAAAGCCCTTTCTCTAATAACATGGTTTCGGATGCACTTAGGGTATATTCAGATAGATTGATAATTTGCAACCTATCCGTACCTTTTCCCTTCATTAATCCTTTTGTCCCCTCAGCATATAGCGGGAAATGGGGGGATTGTTGGATAAAAAATTACTGCCACTATTGGAAGAAGCTCTAGCACGACCTCTATTCCGACCTCTGGCGCCTCTCCTAAATTTCTGTCTCCCACCACCAGTTCCAAAGAAAGGGCCCACTCTTTCTGAATCAGTTGTTTCACTCTCAGATGTCGATGGATCAGATTCTCTTAGATCCCTATTGGACTGTTGTTGCTGCTGTTGATGTTGGTTAACAAAGTCATAAGCTTTTTTTTCCCTAAATTCCTGTAGATCTCTCTGGAATTGGAAGTGCTTACGCTCTTTTAGATTATTAGTAAACCTCTCTAGAGATTGTTGTAGGATTTTATCTTTTTTATCAAAGCCAGGGGTGTCAACCAAAGTTTTAACTATCTCAATTTCTTTTTTTAGTTCTACACTAATATGGTCAAACTGGATAATCTCTTCCTCAACTAGGATTTGCATAAATCTCAATGAACTACCCGTGATCTCTTGTTCCCACCTCTCTTTAATGTTAGATGTTTTTAATCTGGAGGCTGGGACAATAGGGACTCTCAGGCCTCTTGGTACTATCTTATTTTTAAGATAGTTCTCCAGGCTCTGAATTTCCCACCAGCTCCTTGTGTAATCCTTGTGTAATCTAGTGAGGTTTTTAAAGGTGGATTTAAGGGACGCACCCTGCGTTGTATGCACCAGTTCACACTCAGAAAAAATGCTTTTGGCTTCACTCATGCATACTTCTGTACTTAAATCAGAAAGTGCAAAGGCTGCCATACCCAGATGTAATATAATATAATGAGCTGTACTAATTTTAATGATTCACTGTATAACTGATACAACAAAATTGTGCTCCCACAATATAGGAATTTTTATGGATTCACTGAAGTGATATATGAGTAAAATATAAGTTTATTTAGATAACTCTCTAAAAACAGGGGTACAATCACCACCGTGACAAAAGCCCCACCGTGTGAATTTAAAAACGAATTAAACAGTAAACTACTGAGTCCTGATACCATAGCGAAATCCTCTATAACTCAGTATGTTTATAACAGATATCAAAACGGAATCAGCATATAACCATGGGCAAGACAGTGGTATAAACCTTGAAACACACTAGAGCCCGCGATAACCGCACCTGGAACTCCCAGTGTTAACCGTGGGGACAAATGAAAGCCCTTTCTCTAATAACATGGTTTCGGATGCACTTAGGTTATATTCAGATAGATTGATAATTTGTAACCTATCCGTACCTTTTCCCTTCATTAATCCTTTTGTCCCCTCAGCATATAGCGGGAAATGGGGGGATTGTTGGATAAAAAATTACTGCCACTATTGGAAGAAGCTCTAGCACGACCTCTATTCCGACCTCTGGCGCCTCCCCTAAATTTCTTTCTCCCACCACCAGTTCCAAAGAAAGGGCCCACTCTTTCTGAATCAGTTGTTTCACTCTCAGATGTCGATGGATCAGATTCTCTTAGACCCCTATTGGACTGTTGTTGCTGCTGTTGATGTTGGTTAACAAAGTCATAAGCTTTTTTTTCCCTAAATTCCTGTAGATCTCTCTGGAATTGGAAGTGCTTACGCTCTTTTAGATTATTAGTAAACCTCTCTAGAGATTGTTGTAGGATTTTATCTTTTTTATCAAAGCCAGGGGTGTCAACCAAAGTTTTAACTATCTCAATTTCTTTTTTTAGTTCAACACTAATATGGTCAAACTGGATAATCTCTTCCTCAACTAGGATTTGCATAAATCTCAATGAACTACCCGTGATCTCCTGTTCCCACCTCTCTTTAATGTTAGATGTTTATAATCTGGAGGCTGGGACAATAGGGACTCTCAGGCCTCTTGGTACTATCTTATTTTTAAGATAGTTCTCCAGGCTCTGAATTTCCCACCAGCTCCTTGTGTAATCCTTGTGTAATCTAGTGAGGTTTTTAAAGGTGGATTTAAGGGACGCACCCTGCGTTGTATGCACCAGTTCACACTCAGAAAAAACGCTTTTGGCTTCACTCATCCATACTTCTGTACTTAAATCAGAAAGTGCAAAGGCTGCCATACCCAGATGTAATATAATATAATGAGCTGTACTAATTTTAATGATTCACTGTATAACTGATACAACAAAATTGTGCTCCCACAATATAGGAATTTTTATGGATTCACTGAAGTGATATATGAGTAAAATATAAGTTTATTTAGATAACTCTCTAAAAACAGGGGTACAATCACCACCGTGACAAAAGCCCCACCGTGTGAATTTAAAAACGAATTAAACAGTAAACTACTGAGTCCTGATACCATTGCGAACCCTCTATAACTCAGTATGTTTATAACAGATATCAAAACGGAATCAGCATATAACCATGGGCAAGACAGTGGTATAAACCTTGAAACACACTAGAGCCCGCGATAACCGCACCTGGAACTCCCAGTGTTAAAGGATACAACAATTCACACTGTCCCCAATGCTACAATTCCTCATTAACACGACCCTACGCGTTTCTTGTACTTATCATCAGGGGTCTGTACTTGGTCACTCTGGCCGGGATGCCAGCGATATTACTTCAACAGCAGGTATTCTGCTGTACACCACGGAAGCATGCTCGCATTGATATCAGCGGCATGCCTCACTCCGGGACTCTGAGTCATAATAAACAGTAAACTCCTCCCCCCAGCCTCGGCAGCGGTCTGCAAATCAGCCAATCCCACTCACTCCCCCGGAATTCATGACACCTGTCCATGTGACCCCTGGCCATCAGCTGACAGCCAGGAATCAACATCGACCGCATCAGACTGAACGCGCGTTCGGTCTGATGCGGTCGATGTTGATTCCTGGCTGTGAGGCATGCCGCTGATATCAATGCGAGCATGCTTCCGTGGTGTACAGCAGAATACCTCTGTTGAAGTAATATCGCTGGCATCCCGGCCAGAGTGACCAAGTACAGACCCCTGATGATGAGTACAAGAAACGCATAGGGTCGTGTTAATGAGAAATTGTAGCATTGGGGACAGTGTGAATTGTTGTATCCTTTAACACTGGGAGTTCCAGGTGCGGTTATCGCGGGCTCTAGTGTGTTTCAAGGTTTATACCACTGTCTTGCCCATGGTTATATGCTGATTCCGTTTTGATATCTGTTATAAACATACTGAGTCATAGAGGGTTCTCAATGGTATCAGGACTCAGTAAGTAGTTTACTGTTTAATTCGTTTTTAAATTCACACGGTGGGGCTTTTGTCACGGTGGTGATTGTACCCCTGTTTTTAGAGAGTTATCTAAATAAACTTATATTTTACTCATATATCACTTCAGTGGAACCTTTGGGGTGTTTCCACTGTTTTGGCACCACAAGACCTCTTCAAACCTGACAAGGTGCCTAAAATATATTCTAAAAGAAAGGAGGCCCAAAATCCACTGGGTGCTCCTTTGCTTCTGAGGCCTGTATTTCAGTTCATTAGCCATTAGCGCACTAGGGCCAAATGTGGGATATTTCTAAAAACTGCACAACCTGGGCAATAAAATATTGAGTTGCATTTCTCAGGTAAAACCTTCTGTATTACATAAAGAAATGTATTAGAAATGAATTTCGGCAAAAAAAAATTAATTTGTAAATTTCACCTCTACTTTGCTTTAATTCCTGTGAAACGCCTAAAGGGTTAAAACACTTTGTGAATGCTGATTCGAATACCTTGAGGGGTGAAGTTTTCAAAATAAGGTGACTTCTGGGGATTTTCTAATATAAAACGCCCTCAAAGACACTTCAGAACTGAACTGGTCCCTGAAAAAAATGGCCTTTTCTTTCAAATATGAGAAATTGCTGCTAAAGTTCTAAGCCTTGTAATGTCCTAGAAAAATGAAAGAACATTCAAAAAATGATGCAAACTTAAAGTAGACATATGGGAAATGTTAACTAGTAACTATTTTGCGTGGTATTACTATCTGTTTTACAAGCAGATACGTTTAAATTTAGAAAAATGCTAATTTTTGCAAATTTTTTCTACATTTTGGTGTTTTTCAGAAATAAATACCAAAATTATCGACCAAATTTTTTCACTATCATAAAGTACAACATGTCATGAGAAAATATTCTCAGAATCACTTGGATAGGTAAAAGCATTCCGATGCTATTACCACATAAAGTAACACATGTCCGATTTGAAAACATCGGCTGTGTCCTGAAGGCCAAAACAAGCTGGGTCCTGAAGGGGTTAAGAACAAATTCTTCAGTTTTAAAGAGTCTATATACCAACAAACGACGGGGACTGCCATGGGAACAAGGGTGGCTCCCAGTTATGCCAATTTGTTCATGGGGGTATTTGAAGTCACTCATATTTGGAATCATATTTGGGCTAAACAAAATATCCTACTATATAAGAGATACATTGATGACCATAGAGGATGCACAGAAGTTCTACAACTCCCTAAATGATAACCTTTGGGGGCTCTCTTTTACTAGTAAGATAGACAAGAAAGAAATAGATTTCCTAGATCTTGTGGTATCATCCAACAATAACATCTTTACCACACGCATATTCTTTAAGAAAGTTGATACAAATAGCTACTTAGATTTCAAAAGCGGTCATTATTCAAAATGGATCACCAACATTCCTTTTAGTCAATACAAGACAATCAGAAAAAACTGTACTATGGATACCAATTTTACAATGCAATCAAAAATTCTAAATAAACGGTTTAGAGAAAAAGGTTATCCAAAAGCATTACTCACACAAGCATTAAGAAAGACCCAATATCTGTCCCAAATAGACTGTATACAACCGAGACCCCCCAAAAAACTAGACCAACAGGGGATCCCTGACTTAACCAGTGAGACCCTTAACTTTATTACCACATTCAATGTGGCTCACAAACAAATATGAAACACTCTAGCTAAACACTGGCATATATTAGAATCAGACCCCTTTCTGCAAGTTATACTTCCAAACAAAACAATGGTAATCTACAGACGAGCTCCTTCTCTGAAAAATCTGCTTGCCCCCAATAGGGTTCAACTATGGGGCCACCCAGGAAGTCTGACCTTTCCAACAGCCAGCAAGACAGGCAGCTATAAATGTGGTACTAAAAGATGCCTTTGCTGCAAATCTATTGCTCATAATATAATCAGGTTCTCTTCAATATATTCTGGCAACATTTTTTATATTAAATAACAGTTCAATTGCAAATCAAAGTCATTAATTTATTTATTACAATGTTCATGTCCAATGCAATATATTGGAAGAACAGTCCAACCTCTGCATTGTAGACTGAACAAACATAAATCCAACTGCACTAAAGGGTTTATGCAACACAGCGTATCCCGACATTGTACTCTATATCATAATAACGATTTTGACTGTTATACTGTGACTCCTATAGACTATATAGACCCTGGCAAGGCTAATAGTATGGAGAATTTAAATAAAAGGGAAGTCTTTTGGATGTATAAACTAAATACGTTGAACCGTGTTGGTCTGAATATTATAACAGAAACTATCATTTAATATTACTAATGACATCACTAATTCCAAACAAAAAATTATGTTAAATGTCTCTCTTTAAACTCATTAATATGAAAAAATCTAAAAAACCCAAAATAAATATATACCTTTCATTTCAAGCAGTAAGGAATGTAGCTTTGGGAGTTCTCTGTATGAAGGTAAAGCTTCTGGTGCAGTCCATGTCCGTTTTTTCTGGGCAATGTGGTAGTAACAAATCCGATGTCAGTAAAAGGGCGACTACTCTAGCAAGAGCTAAAACAACTATATGAATAAATAGTGTTTACAATATTTAACCATTTGTTTTTAAAAAAAACCTCTGCTTAAGTTCAATTCTCCTAGAAAGATTAGTGTTTAATTATTTTTATAAGACACACTAGTAAGCACCTGTATGTGTGTCACGGACCCACTAGGCCGCTCCGCCGTAGCGGGGAGGCAGCTGACCAAGTCACAGTCTATGCGGAAGTAAATGGCAGACAGTAATGCTTGGGTACCTGAAATAGTCTGGGCGGTGGCTGTGGCTTCAGCACGGATGGAGGCAGGTGCGGCAAGTGGCGCCAGACGTGGCGGGCAGTATACGATGTAGCTGTAGACACTTGACGTGGCAGATGACACTAGACGTGGCAGATGGCACTTGACATGGCAGATGGCACTTGACGTGGCAGATGGCACTTGGCATGGCAGATGGCACTTGGCGTGGCAGAAGACACTAGATGTGGCAGATGACACTTGACGTGGCAGATGGCACTTGACGTGGCAGATGGCACTTGGCGTGGCAGAAGACACTTGACGTGGCAGATGACACTTGACGCTGGTAGGCACAGGAACAATACGGAATACAGGAACGGTAACAGGGCACGGGTAACAGCTGGACAAGGGAGACACTAAGGGACCATTTACGAGACAGACTGGGAAAGACTAACAACGCTCAGGCAAGGATTAGAAGGCCAGGGGCCTTCTTATAGACCAGGAAATCGTGGCAGTTGATAGTGATGACGATTTCCTAATTGTGCGCGCTGGCCCTTTAAGGCCGGGCGCGAGCGTGCGCGCCCACCCTACGGGACCCAGCCGAACTGAGCGCTCACAGATCCATGGCTGCGGGCGTCGGGAGGTGAGTAAACCCGACGGCCCGCGGCCATTGGCGCTACAGTATCCCCCCTCTTATGCCCCCTCTTCTTGGGGCCAGAGTGAGAGAGGAACATTTTAATAAGAGTAGGGGCGCTGAGGTTCTCTTCTGGCTCCCAGGACCTCTCCTCAGGACCCTCTCCAGTCCACCAAATAGAAAGTCCTTCCTCCTACCCTCTTGCGGTCCAGGATCTCCTTTACCTCGAATACATCAGAAGGACCGCTGGGAGCAACTGTGGAACTAGAAGTCTTGCTGTAGCGGTTCAGGACCACTGGTTTCAGGAGGGACACATGGAAGGAGTTAGGGATTCTGAGGGTAGGGGGCAGCCGCAGCTTATAGGAGACAGGGTTAATTTGTTGCAGGATCTCGAAAGGGCCAAGGAACCTGGGAGCAAACTTATATGAAAGAGAAACAAATTATGACCCTGGGTAGTCAGCAGGTACAATATATATAATCAATGGAGGAATGTCCTGTTCCGTCTCATTGGCGGCTATCCTCACACCCACCTCCTATTCACGTCATCTTACACTCCCATAAGAGGAGTCGTTTTCTCGCCGCGCCGCCATTAGCCCCGTGTACCCCTGAGGACGCTACAAAAGTTAGCGAAACATGTCGGGGGGGGGGGCTCTATTAGTTTTAATCCCTGCCTCAGCCGAATTTATTGTCTTTATTCAGCTAAAGTACCACTTGTTGCTTTATAACTGTATGCTGTTGACAGTCAGCATTTACTTCTGGTCATCAGACACTCTGCTGCGTTCCTTCCAGCTGTTCACTCTGACTTCGGCTCTTGGCAGTGAAAAATTTTTACATTTATGTGTATGGTCTGTTCTTTGCTATACGTAGCTTAATAAAAATTTAAATCTAAATATTTTCTATTACTATTTGGGTGGTCAGGAAATTCTGTTTGCCTGCAGGCATTCCTCCATTGATTATATATATTGTACCTGCTGACTACCGAGGGTCATAATTTGTTTCTCTGTCCTAGTACTGCTGGGTTAATTACCCTTCTCTTTTGACCCTGTTCCCACTGTGGAACCTCTTACATTTATTTTCTAATTATTTGGTATGGCCGGTTTTTTGTCCAAGAAACCCAATATAGAGACTCTGTCCGCTGAGGTGGCATATGTCTTCTCTACTGATAATATTCCATTACATCAATTCGATATCTATACAGCGTTTAGGGATTTGCAGAAGACCTATCAAAAATGTGTACGTTCCTGCTGGGAGATAGCCAGTCTTGAAACCTATATACAACAGAAAATCGTTTATAGGGGATTAAGAATTAACATCACGCCTAATTCCCATCGTGACAACACCGCATTCAAGAAAGGGTGGGAGGACCTTCTTACTGAGAGCTCTTTGCGGATGCTCCATTATTTGTTGGAATTTGAAAAACAGAGCCACAGTAAAGTTGGTGCTCAGCTTGAAAAAGAAATAGCAGATATACAAGTGTTCCAATCATACCCTGAATTTGGCGCTTCAGAGGCCAAATTGCAAAAAAACATTGAGAAACTACAGGGGGAAATTAAGGAACGTAAACATCGGAAATATATCCGTGACCGGAGGGATTTTGATATAGGGCAAATCTATACGTATAAGACATGCTTTGTCCCTGTTCCTAAACGCACCACTGTCTATACTGACTTTTCTGAGTCAGATACTTCGGGTACAGAACACTCTAGACCCACCAGTGACAGTCCTAGATTAGGCACTAAGCGCTGGATTTTCTCTTTCTTTTTCCTACTAAGCGTAAGGTCAGGAATATTAAACCTGGCTTCTCAAAGAGAACACCTACCATATCAAAACACCCCCCGACTGAATTCTTGAGCAAAAATAGACCATGTTTACCTGCTGTGTCCAACTCGTCATCTATTCTGTCTGTACCTGTTTCTTCATATGCCCAAAATGCCACAACTATGGTGGGCAACTCTCCACTACCCACTCAGGGTACTGCTTTGAGTGGTGGGAATGGCACTACCAACATTACCATGGGCTCTTCTACTACGTCTCCTTTTTTAGGACCACTCAACCTGCATTGGGGGCTAAAACAATGACCCCTAGTATACCAGCTACTAATAATGACAAAATGCAGATATTCAATTTATCCTCGCACGAACTGAATTCTCACCAGCTGACTCTGTTACAAAAAGGGCTCTCTTATACTCCTGCACCTCCCTTTGACGAGTTCACATGGACAAAGGATATTAATCTCTTTGCCAGAAAACTGGCCCTACATAAACACTTTAGGGGCTCTATACAGGATGGAATTCGCCGTGACCGTCAGGAACAAAATACCATGAGGGATCTTGAGAGTCTCTTTCATGAGAATCAATTCGGAGCCACGGAGGCGGTGGGTCCTTTTTCTTCGTTACGCCCCAAGTCTAGGCTCACTCCCCCCTTCTCCCAATACGGGCACATTGATGTCTTTGTAAAAATGGTCTGTAACGACCTTAAGAAATTGAGAAGTGATAGATCTATGCCCTTTGGAAATCTTGATAGTGATGAGAGGCTGGCACTGGATGATCTATGTGGCAATGCAGATTTGGTACTTAAACCTTCCGATAAAGGAGGCAATATCGTAATCATGGACTGTGTGGACTATACAGATATGGTCCATAGGTTACTAGACGATCACACAACTTATGTCACTCTAAGAGGTGACCCCACCATTGGTTATCTGTCGGAACTGTATGATCTTCTCACTAATGCTAAGAGTAATGACCTTATCACCCTGGACGAATTTAAATGTCTATATAATCCCACCCCTACTCTGGCAACCTTTTATGCCCTACCAAATGTTCATAAGAATAAACGCCCTATCACTGGCAGACCCATAGTGACGGGTAATGACAACCTGACGCAGGGGATAAGCCTTTATGTAGATGAGATTCTGTCCCCTTTCGTCTCTGCTTTGTCGTCCCATCTTAGGGACACCAAGGACACCGTCACCAGGATCCATGAGATCAATGTCACTTCTACTACCATGTTGGCGAGCATAGACGTGGAGTCATTATATACCTATATCCAACACGATCTAGGTCTCACTGCAGTGAAATATTTTTTGAGCACAAAAGGCACTCAATTTCAACGACACAATAATTTTGTTCTGTCACTATTACGTTTTCTGCTCACACATAATTTTTTCACTTTTGATGCCAAATATTATCATCAGATAAAAGGCACAGCCATGGGCACTGTTTGTGCACCTACTTACGCCAACCTTTTTTTTGGTTGGTGGGAAGACACTATCATTTTTTCTGACGACCTACTTTTTTTCACGTCACATATCTACTTCTGGGGAAGATATATTGACGACATTCTCATCCTATGGGATGGGGATGCCAACACATTTGTTGACTTCATGTCTATGCTCAACAATAACTCCATTGGCATGAGATTTACCTATGAAATTAATGATCGGGTGATCAATTTCCTTGATCTTAAGATCTCCTTGGACCCTGGTGGTGGTGTCCAAACTGATATATTTCATAAAGCTACAGCTACCAATCGTTTTTTGCACTGAGATAGCCATCACCCCTCTGCCCTTAAGAGAGGGATACCTATTGGTCAATACTTGCGGGCCAAACGCAATTGTTCCGACGAGTTATCTTTTCAGAGAGAATGTGATGGACTTTACCAAAAATTCCTAGCACGAGGCTATCCCAAAAAGTGGCTACATAGGACTTATGCCAGGGCTAGGGCGTCTCACAGATCTGATTTACTTTCTGACAGAGGTGCTAAATCTGCAGTGCCAATATCGTCCAGTGCCATCCGCTGTATTGGCACCTTCGATGCATGTTCCTCCCAGGTTGTTGGGGTATTGAAAAAACATTGGTCTATCCTTACTGCTGACCCTGATTTGAGAGATGCCATTCCTGCCAACCCCGCTATCACCTACCATAGGGGAAAAAATCTACGTGATTTCTTGGTACATAGCCATTATTCGTCAACCTCCTCTAATACCTCTACCTGGCTGAAATCACCTGTCACGGGGTTTCATCCCTGTGGCAGGTGTTCTTTCTGCCCCCTGATGCCTAGGGTTAAGAGATTCACTAACCCCTTTGACGGCAAGTCCTATGACATAAAACAATTTCTTAACTGTCAGAGCAGTGGGATTATATATTTGGCTAAATGTCCCTGCCCTAAACTATATGTGGGCAAAACTTTGCAGGAATTGAGGAGAAGAGTATCTAGACATCTCAGTACCATCAACCTTAAGGAGGATACCACCCTCGCTAGACATATGCACAGGTTTCATCCTGATAATCCGAAGCTGCTCCAATTTTGGGGCATTGCACAGTTAAAGTTGGGACCCAGGGTGGGAAATTTGGACCGTAGGCTCCTACAGGAGGAAGCGCGGTGGATTCACCGCCTTGGCTCTATGACCGCTCAGGGGCTTAACGAGGGATTTACATATATTGCCTTTCTGTGATTTACCTACTATTTCCCTTCTCGCATTTATATGGATATCTTTATTTTTATTTTTATTGACATATGTGATTTTGGTTTCTTGACTACTTAATCGCTTCCATCTATGTTTATTATAGCCTCTCCTGACAGGGGGCTGTATACGTATTTTCATGTACTCTGTCCATTGATCTTGACTTTGACCTAACCATATATATATTTAGTATGGCGGCCGGTTTTATTTTATTTATTTTTTATTTATTTTTCATTTATTTAATTATTTATTATTTGTTTTGTGGGTCTACTTCTTTTTCTTTTTATACCTACAGAAACGGTGGTCTGGATGTGTTGGTTTACTTATAGTTATATATTTATACATCGAGTATCAAATTAATAGGGGGGACATGTAATGCTTCTTGTACTTGGACCAGGGGGGACATTGACGGTGCTTGTGCCTATCTGGGCTGTTCTCTTTTCTCTTGGCATTGTTGAGCTATATAGCACTAAGTCTTCGCTCTGGGTACTTCATCTACCTTACTGCGCAGGCGTGCCATTTCTAGACTATCTCGGCATTTTCGCCTGTACGCATGCGCAGCTCGCCATTTACTATAGACTTCTTGATACGTGGCCTCCTATTGGCTATATCTCTTCCTCTGATGTTCTCATTGTCCTGTTCCGTCTCATTGGCGGCTATCCTCACACCCACCTCCTATTCACGTCATCTTACACTCCCATAAGAGGAGTCGTTTTCTCGCCGCGCCGCCATTAGCCCCGTGTACACCTGAGGACGCTACAAGTTAGCGAAACATGTCGGGGGGGCTCTATTAGTTTTAATCCCTGCCTCAGCCGAATTTATTGTCTTTATTCAGCTAAAGTACCACTTGTTGCTTTATAACTGTATGCTGCTGACAGTCAGCATTTACTTCTGGTCATCAGACACTCTGCTGCGTTCCTTCCAGCTGTTCACTCTGACTTCGGCTCTTGGCAGTGAAAATTTTTTAAATTTATGTGTATGGTCTGTTCTTTGCTATACGTAGCTTAATAAAAATGTAAATCTAAATATTTTCTATTACTATTTGGGTGGTCAGGAAATAGGGTTCTGTTTGCCTGCAGGCATTCCTCCATCAAACTTATACGAAGGCACCCTCAAGCGAATGTTCCGAGAGGACAGCCAGACCTTAGTCCCAGGAAGATACTGAGGCGGCTCTCTTCTCTTGGTATCTGCCTTTCGCTTCATGCGATCTACCGCCAGCAAAATAGAGGACCGGGTCTGATGCCAGATTTGCAGGAAGTCACCATATGCAGAGTCAGCAGCGGGTACCTGAGATGAAGTTGATACAGGAAGAGGAACTCTGGGATGTTGACTGTACACGATGTGAAACGGAGTGGAAGTGGTGGACTCACTTGTATGGTTGTTGTAAGAAAACTCTGCCCATGGAAGAAGCTGTACCCAGTTATCGTGCTGTGAAGAGATGAAGTGGCGGAGATCATTTTCCATGATCTGGTTGATCCTCTCAACTTGCCCATTGAACTGGGGGTGATAGGCAGAGGAAAAGTCCAAACTCACATCCAGGAGTTTACAGAGGGCTCTCCAGAACTTGGAGGTAAACTGAACCCCCCGGTCGGACACAATGTGAAGATGCAAGCTATGCAAGCGAAAGATGTGCTGAATGAAGAGACTCGCCAGTCAAGGAGCAGAGGGTAGGCCGGTCAGCGGGATAAAATGTGCCATCTTAGAGAACCGGTCCACCACCACCCAGATGGTTTTGCATCCTGCTGAGTGAGGAAGGTCTGTGACGAAGTCCATAGCGATGTGCTGCAAGGGGGCACTGGGTACAGGCAGGGGTTGCAGCAGGCCGGCAGGCTTGGAGTGAGTCACTTTATTAAAGGCACAGACCGTGCAAGCAGAGACAAAGTCCAGAACATCCTTAGGTGGGCCACCAGAAGTGACGAGTGATCAGGTCTTGGGTTTTACGGACACCGGCGTGCCCAGCTAGTTTAGAACTGTGTCCCCAGCGGAGAATTCTTTTTCTGTCTGCCAACCGAACAAAATTTCTCCCCGGAGGGATATTTCTAAGCTGCAGAGGATTGGCGGTGACAACGCAGGATGGGTCTATGATCGTCTGAAGGGACTCCACCGTGTCTTCCATCTCAAATGATCTGGACAGGGCATCGGCCCTCACATTCTTGTCAGCGGGACGGTAGTGGAGCAGAAATTGGAAACGGGTGAAGAACAGTGACCACCTGGCTTGACGAGGATTCAGTCTTTGAGCGGACTGAAGGTAAGTAAGATTCTTGTGGTCGGTGAAGATCAGGATGGGGTGAGCAGCGCCCTCCAGAAGATGTCTCCACTCCTCCAGGGCCAATTTGATAGCCAGTAGCTCCCGATCTCCAATGGAGTAATTGCGCTCAGCAGAGGAAAACAGTCTTGAGTAGTAGCCACATACAACTGCCTTTCCTTTGGAGCTCCTCTGGAACAGAAGTGTGCCTGCACCAACAGAGGAAGCGTCCACTTCTAGTGAGAACTGCTGAGATACGTCAGGGTGATGGAGGATCGAAGCTGAAGTGAAGGCTTTCTTGAGGCTAATGAATGCGGACTCTGCCTCTGGAGTCCAAACCTTGGCGTTCACACCCTTCTTGGTAAGGGTAGAGATGGGGGCCGTCAGAGAAGAAAAGTTCGGAATAAACTGCCGGTAGAAATTGGCAAAACCCAGGAACCGCTGTATGGCCCTTAGGCCTTGAGGACGTTGCCATTCCAGGACAGACTTTAACTTCTCAGGGTCCATCTTAAGGCCTTGATCCGAGATGACATAGCCCAGGACGGGCAAAGACCTCTTTTCAAAGGTGCATTTCTCTAACTTGGCATACAAGCGATTCTCTCTTAGTCGCAGAAGAACTTGACGAACATGCCTCCGATGGGTCATCAGATGTGGGGAGAAAATTAGAATATCATCGAGATAAACTACAACACACATATAGAGGAGATCTCGGAAGATATCATTAACGAACTCCTGAAATACTGCGGGAGCGTTACACAGTCCGAAGGGCATCACTAGGTATTCGTAGTGCCCATCGCGGGTGTTAAATGTCGTCTTCCATTCGTCACCCGGCGAATCCGGATTAGATTATAGGCCCCCCGCAGATCTAGCTTGGAAAAAATGATGGCTCCTCGTATGCGATCAAACAGCTCGGAAATGAGTGGCAACGGGTATTTGTTCTTGACCGTGATCTGATTGAGACCACGGTAGTCAATGCAGGGTCGGAGAGATCCATCTCTCTTTTTAACGAAGAAGAAGCCTGCCCCGGCCGGGGAGGAAGATTTTCGAATAAAACCCCTCTCCAAGATCTCCTTGATATAGGCTGACATCAATAAAGTCGCTGGAAAGGAGAGAGTATATACTCGTCCACGGGGAAGAGAAGCATTGGGAACCAGTTCAATGGGACAGTCATAATTACGATGTGGAGGCAACGTCTCAGCCTCTCGTTTGCAAAAGACATCCGCAAAACTGGCATACTGAGAAGGTAGATCGGAAAGTGACTGAGGCAGAGGGGGCACAACAGGACGGACTTGTGACAGGCAATGGCTATGGCATCTGGAACCCCATTGAAGAACTTCTCCAGAACTCCAGTCGAGTGTCGGGGCGTGTAGATGGAGCCATGGCAGACCCAGCAGGATAGGATTGATAACCTTGTGTAGTACCTGGAAAGTGATCTGTCCTGAGTAAAGAGCTCCGACCCGTAGTGTCAACGGCTCCGTGATGAGCATGATCGGATCAGGCAACGGTAGACCATTCACAGAGGCAACTGCCAGGGGTCTCTCCAGACGGACTGTGGGTAGTTGAAACCGATCCACTAGATCCTGGTGGATAAAATTAGCAGCCACTCCAGAGTCAAGATAGGCGGAGGAAGGATGTGATGTCTGTCCGGTGACGATGGCCACAGGTATCGATAATTTGGAAGAGGTTTTAACGTTTGGAGACTTTCCACCTAGAGTTGCCTCTCCGACCAACCCTAGGTATTGGAGTTTCCCGGTTTCTGTGGGCATTGGCGCACAAAATGACCCTTGAGGCCACAATACATACAAAGTCCAAAGGAGCGTCTGCGCTGCTTCTCCTGTTCAGATAACCGGACTATGTCTACCTACATGGGTTCCTCAGGTAGCGCACTAGGAGTGGACAATAGTGGTCTCTGGGCAGAGGGTGCTGGTCTGTGTGCCCGGCTCTCCTGACGAACCTCTTGAGAGCGCTCCCGGATTCTCATATCAACCCGGGTGGCTAACAGGATGAGGGCATCCAAGGTAGAAGGAAGGTCGCGGGCTGCCAGTTCGTCCTTGATGTGAGAGGACAGTCCCTGCCAGAAGGTCGCCACCAGTGCCTCATTGTTCCATGCCAGCTCGGCTGCTAGGGTACAGAAGGAGATCGCATACTCCCCTACTGTGGAGCCTTCTTGCTTGAGGGTCAACAGAGTGGCTGCGGCAGAGGATGTTCGACCCGGCTCCTGGAACACGGCACGAAAGGACTGCAGAAACAAGGCTAGGTCCGAGGATACAGGTCCTTGTTGCTCCAAGATTGGGTTCGCCCATGCGAGGGCCTTGCCAGCGAGGAGGGAGATAATAAATGCCACTTTGGCCTCCTCGGAGGGGAAGAGATGAGGTCGTAGCCTAAAATTCACCGTGCATTGATTGAGAAATCCTCTACATGCTCTGGGATTACCGTCGTAGCGAGGAGGAAGAGGCAGAGGAACTGAGTATCCGGAACAAACAGGGGGAGCAACAGGCAGTGGCACGGCAACAGCTTGAGGAGGAAGAACCGGCGGTGGAACAGCGAGTAGATCCAGGCGGACCAGGATAGAATTCACCGCCTCAAGGAGTTGATCCTGACGTGTGCATAGGTCATGTATCTCTGTCTGAATCTTCTGTACTGGGGTCTTGGGCTGGCCAGCGGGTTGCATGGCCTGAGCGTACTGTCACGGGCACAGGGTATGTGGACCCACTAGGCCGCTCCGCCGTAGCGGGGAGGCAGCTGACCAGGTCACAGTCTATGCGGAAGTAAATGGCAGACAGTAATGCTTGGGTACCTGAAATAGTCCGGGCGGTGGCTGTGGCTTCAGCACGGATGGAGGCAGGTGCGGCTAGTGGCCCCAGACATGGCGGGCAGTATCCGATGAAGCGGTAGACACTTGACGTGCAAGATGACACTAGACGTGGCAGATGGCACTTGACGTGGCAGATGGCACTTGACGTGGCTGATGGCACTTGACGTGGCAGATGGCACTTGGCGTGGCAGATGGCACTTGGCGTGGCAGAAGACACTAGACGTGGCAGATGACACTTGACGTGGCAGATGGCACTTGACGTGGCAGATGACACTTGACGCTGGTAGGCACAGGAACAATACGGAACACAGGAACGGTAACATGGCACGGGTGACAGCTGGAACGGGAGACACTAAGGGACCATTTGCGAGACAGACTGGGAAAGACTAACAACGCTCAGGCAAGGATTAAAAGGCCAGGGGCCTTCTTATAGACCAGGAAATCGTGGCAGCTGATAGTGATGACAATTTCCTAATTGTGCACGCTGGCCCTTTAAGGCCTGGCGCGAGCGTGCGCGCGCACCCTACGGGACCCAGCCGAACGGAGCGGAAGTGAGCGCTGGCATCTCCTAGGAGGGAGACGGAGGCCAGCGCTTACAGATCCATAGCTGCGGGCGTCGGGAGGTGAGTAAACCCGATGGGCGCTACAATGTGTATGTGTAACATAATGTGTATGTACACTTCTATATGTGTGTTCTCAACCATTTTTATTTTTTATTATATCATATTGTTTTTAATTAGACTATACTGTTTTTTATAATGTATCTTTTATTATACATTTTTATGTACTATTATATATACAAAACAGAGGCGTAGCTAGGTTCTCCAGCACCCGGGGCAAAGTTTCAGTTTGGCGCCCCCCCCCAACCTCTTTCCCGACACCTCCTTCCCCCTCGTCGTGTTTGTTTTCTCTACCAATCGACGTGTCATTTCTTTTCCACATTTCTTTTTATGTAACGCAAGAATAAAAACATTTGTACATTTTACAAGCAATATAGTTATATACACAACAACAGAACCAAGCTCAGTACATAAAAACAGCACCAGCACAAATACAGCTCAATTTAGTGCAACCCCTGCCGTATAGGTGTGTACGGCGTAAAACTACAGCTTCCAGCATGGCCCGAACAATGGTAAGGATATGCTGGGAGATGCCCATCATCTCGCTATAGATCATACAGTAACTACAGTGCTGATTAGAGGCAGAATAAACATTTACATTAAGTGACTCACCGGTGATGTCTCAGATTCTAGTTATTTTTCTCCATCCGGTCCAGACCTCTATGATGACTTCTGGTCGCAGACCATTTCTGCAGTTTGCTGCTCAGATGTCTTCAGCTTCTCACTTTTCCAACATTTCTGCACCTATAAATAAATATAAAGTTCTCATAATACCACACACTACGCCCCTAAATATAATAGCGCCATACACTGCACCTCTAATTATAATAGCACCATACACCATGTCCCACACACACACTGTGCCCCCTGTAGATAGTGCCTGCCATAGAGCCCCCTGTAGATAGTGCCCCCATAGAGCCCCATGTAGATAGTGCCCCCATATAGCCCACCCCTGTATATAGTGTCCCACAAATAACTCCCCCTATAGTGCTCTACAGATACCCCACCCCTGTATATAGCCCCCTGTAGATATAGCCCAGCCCTGTATATAGTGCTCCACGTATAGCCCAACCCTGTATATAGCCCCCTGTAGATATAGCCCACCCCTGTATATAGTGCTCTACAGATAGCCCACCCCTGTATATAGCCCCCTGTAGATATAGCCCACCCCTGTATGTAGCCCCCCTGTAGATATAGCCCACCCCTGTATATAGTGCTCCACATATAGTCCACCCCTGTATATAGTGCTCCACATATAGTCCACCCCTGTATATAGTGTTTCACAGATAGCCCACCCCTGTATATAGCCCCCCTGTATATATAGTCCACCCCTGTATATAGTGCTCCACGAGATAGTCCACCCCTGTATATAGTGCTCCACAGATAGCCCACCCCTGTATACAGGGGTGGGCTATCTGTGGAGCACTATATACAGGGGTGGACTATATGTACAGGGGGGCTATATACAGGGGTGGGCTTTCTGTGGAGCACTATAGGGGGAGCTATTTGTGGGATACTATCTACAGGGGGACTATATACAGGGGTGGACTATATCTACAGGGGGACTATATCCAGGGGTGGGCTATATCCAGGGGTGGGCTATATCCAGGGGTGGGCTATATAGAGGGGTGGGCTATCTACAGGGGTGGGCTATCTACAGGGGTGGGCTATATCTACAGGGGTGGGCTATATATATAGGAGTGGGCTATATCTACAGGGGACTATATACTATATGGTATATAAGGTGCTCCATAGATAGCCCACCCCAGTATATAGCCCCCCTGCAGATAGACACCCCCGTAGATAAATCCCCCCGCGTGTAGATAAAGCCCCCCCCCCGTAGATAAAGTCCCCCTTGTAGATAAAGCCCCCCCGTGTAGACAAAGTCCCCCCCCGCAGTTAAAGTCCCCCCCGTAGATAAATCCCCCCCATAGATAAAGTCCCCCCCCATAGAAGATGAAGTCCCACCGTAGTTAAAGTCCCCCCCTTGTAGACAAAGTCCCCCCGTAGATAAAGTCCCCCCGTAGATAAATGTCCCCCCATGTAGACAAAGTCACACACACGTTTATTACAATTTAAAAAAAAACAAAAAAAACTATTCAAACTCACCTTAATCCCGCTTTCACGCCGTCCGGCAGCCATAGAGACCTGCTCTCTTCTGCGCAGGTCTCCTGGTGGTTGAACGCAGCGTCTATGAAAGGTGCTGATTGGCTGGGCAGGATAACTTTCCCTGTGAGTCAGCGCCTTTCATCGACGGAAGCTTCACAGGTACAAAAGGTACCAGTTGCTTTACTTGCGGAAAGGCGTCATTCATTGCTTCTAATTGTACCTGTGTCCTTGCGACACAGGTACAATTATAGTGCAGGAGGAGGTGGCGCTGGCGCCCCCCTCTAAGCTGCACCCGGGGCACGTGCCCCGCCTGCCCCCCCCCCTAGCTACGCCCATGTACAAAAAGATGGAATAGGTTTTAGATTTGTTTTTTATTTATTGTATGTTTTACTTGTTTTCTAAGATCATGTACCTATAACCTGCTAATTTTATTTGTTTAGTTAAAAGGGTTAATTAGGCTATGGCAAAACTATATGTCACTATAAACAGATGACACTATATTTAAACTATTTTCTTTAAATTATTTAACAATAATTGAATTTTTAAGATAGCATTGAAGTCACCTTTTTTATATAGGCATAGACAGTTGCATAAATATATTTTCAAGCGTTAAAAAAACACACCCTATATTTAGACTTCCATCCAGTGTTACACATATAATTATGAACCCTGACCTCTGACCAATGAGCCTCCTTCCATGAGCTCTGGCCAGCTACTAAAGGTACAATGAGGATTGCTTTTAGCCATTGTGTTTTTAGCCTTAGGAAGAGACCCGTTCGGTCTTGAAACGCGTTGCTTTACTACTTTAAAACACATTAAATAAATCTATAAAAATGTATACATATATCGGTGTATGATCTGTGGGGGTCCAGCACCTGGGCCGCGCACCAGTCAACTGCTCCGGGCACCGGACGTCCATGCCGGAAGCAGATGGCACCAGTCACGGAATAGCGGCCGAGCTGCAGTATTCAAGTGAATAGGAGAAGAGCTGCAGTTCCGCCGCACGACCACTATGTAACGTGCGGAGCCATCTGCTTCCGACTCCATATATTGAATACTGTGCAACGACATCTGATGCCCGCAGGCTATCGGAGCGGCTGGTCGGTGTGGGGTCTGGTGGTCTGGCCCCCGCTGGTACTATGCTGATGACCTATCCGGTCATCAGTTGTTCGGCAGTGGACATCCCCTTTAAATAATGGGTAATTGACTCACACTTCGCCTCTGCTTCTCGGATCTGATCTGGGGTGTAGTGTAGAGCTCGTCACTAAGCTCCTCCATATAGAATCGTGCAGTAGCTTTGAGAATATTTTTGTTTGTAGATTTTAAACACTATGGGAGAGGAGGGTACAGATATAGAAGTGCAGATCTGACACAACCCGCAGGGCTTCAATGTAAGACCCCACAGTCGCGCTCTTGTAGTTCTACATGTAGTTGGTCCAGATGCTGCAGTTATGGGGCCTCCTTCTTTTTCTTTGATTCATCGTCTGCTGCGTTTCGGGGGTTCGGGTTTACGCCGCTTTCTGCAATCCTGGACACTGAGAATGTCGTGTCCTGGCAGGAAAATAAGTGAATGCAGAATTATACCTGCAACTGCTTTCTAAAGGTCTGTCACCTCTCCGATACTTGAACTGCTCTGCTGCAAATGCCCGAGAAATGCAAAGAAAAAAAAATATATACAAATAAAGCGCATATATAGCATTGAAAAAAATAAAAAATAAAATAATTTTTTTTTTTATACTATGGACTACCTTCCTTTCTTTACCATTCAATCTGACCATATGGAAGTTTGAGGAAACATCCAAGGTTACTCACAGAGGAATGGCGTCACGAAAGGGGATTTCATTCTTTTCTTCTTGCTTTGGATCATATTACCAATGGAACAGAGTAGTGGGATAGGCTCAACAAGTAAAACCAGAACCGCCCAGAAGTTAGACTAGTAGTCATGGCGATCTTAAAGGGACAGACATTTCCTAACTGTACCCCCCTATCTACAAGGGACCACCAGACCCTTAAACCTTGCCTAGGTTTCAAAGGAAACTTTAAATGAAAGATTTTAACTAAACGACTAGCATGTACAGAATACGCAGGAACCCAAGTTCGTTCTTCTGGCCCATACTCCTTCCAGTGCACCAAGTACTGGAGAGTACCCCTGACCCTTCTGGAATCCACAATCCTCTGAACCTCAAACTCCATATCTCCTTCTACCTGAACTGGAGGAGGAAGTTTCTTGAGTGGATTAGATGATTTGTGAAAAACATTATAAATTTTAAAAGATGGAGGAAGAGCCAGATGAAAAGACACAGGGGAAAACTTACAAGACGGTACTTTCAGTCGTAGATTTTTAGTAGAAAGCCACACTAAACACAGTACCCACCGTACGTTATTTGTCAGCATTTTTCTTTTGAATAACTTGGGAGTTCTTCAGGTTCAATTGAACCTGTCGAAACTGTGCATAGTTTATTTGATTCAACTTCTACCTCAGGGTTATCACTAGAAGGAGGGTGAAAACCATCATTACAGAAAAATGGCGAGGTATCAAGAGAAACATGGTGACCATTATTTATAGCAAAGTCCACTAATGGAGGATACGAGACCCATTCAGCCCGGTTATCAGCAATATAACACGTAAGATACTGTTCCAAGGTTTAATTAAAGCGCTCAGTTTGACCATTAATGTCAGGGTGAAAAGCAGAAGAAAAAGATAACTGTACACCAAGTTCCCTACAGAAAGTTCCCCAGAAATTAGCCACAAATTTTATACCTCTATCATTGACAATATTTTCCGGAATACCTTGCAGACGAACCACTTGATCAATAAATAATTTAGACAGAGTTTTGGAATCAGGGAGAAGAGGCAATGGAATGAAATGACACATTTAACTGAAACGGTCCACCACAGTTTTCCCTTCAGAGGGAGGCAAATCGGTGATAAAATCCATACACAAATAAGGCCAAGGTTTTTGAGGAACAGAGAATGGTAGTAATGAATACCTATAAAGATACAATAAACGTCCACACATATCAAAAAAGAAATGAAGAATGAATACCCATAACTGTACGTGTGGACCTATCACGCATCCAAACAGGAATAAATACAACAACAAGTACAAATTTGTACCTTGTAATAATGACAATACTTTATTCAAATGCACATAAAAACATATTGGCCATCAAGACCTAAAATAAGACACACAATTTAAAATGCATAGATGTGGAGCACATAAAGGCTATTGTGAGTGGAATATACTCAGTAAATAACAAAATCTCCCACTCCTAAGCCTGCCACCCTGAGTGGTGGAAGATGGAGTCAGTCTCACAGACATAGAAGCAGGTGCAGACTGATTATCTATGGGTGTTAACCCCGAAGCTGTGCCTGGCAGATCCTTTACAAGCATTATATAAAATGTACCACTGTCTGTATACTTTACATGATTTTTGTACATATTTATGCTGTATATCTTATTGTATTATTGATGACCCCTACTGGCACAATACTATATTTTGTTTCTCTCTTCTGTTTGGCCGGCTTTTAAACGGACTATTGCACTATGCATCATGAAACTGGCCCATGCTATGTAGACACTTTTTAGTGTCTGTTCCAGCTTCTAAAATGGCCACCGCGGTTTGACATGTCATATGTACGTGACTACACTGCCCTCTCACAGCGCCTTGTAGTTACGTGTACGCGCATGCGCACTCGCGTCTCGGGTGCACAGCTGTTAAGACCTATATCGGCGGCGTCCGCCATTCCTTTCGTGCTACTCAGGTAATTATAAACAGTCTTTTTAGGTGATGCATAGACCTGATGCATCACTTAAACCTCATTAGTATTCACTTGCAGCAGTATGCCTTCATTGGCCTTCCTTAATCTAACCCCTCCTACCATTGTAGTACAAATAGAGCGTCAGTCACCTCTCCTGTCAGTACCCCTTGATAAAGCTAACGCGAAACGCGCGTCGGGGCTCGCAGTGTGGTGTTCATTTCTAGGCTCATCATGACATATACTGGTTGGTATAGTTTTTTGGGATTAGGCTTTATTATGGTTACTGTTTGTTGATATCTTTACACTCACACGTATACCAGCGTGTGGTGTGCCTTCTCCTATCTATACTTGTCCTGGCTTAATTGATCTCTTGTGAAGGCTTGGGTGTAAGTAACACACTTGTGGTATTTGAATCTTTTCATCTGTATATGCCTTCCTGAGTTACCCTTTATATATTTTGATTTTGTTATTTACTGAGTATATTCCACTCACAATAGCCTTTATGTGCTCCACATCTATGCATTTTAAATTGTGTGTCTTATTTTAGGTCTTGATGGCCAATATGTTATTATGTGCATTTGAATAAAGTATTGTCATTATTACAAGGTACAAATTTGTACTTGTTGTTGTATTTATTCCTGTTTGGATGTGTGATAGGTCCACACGTACAGTTATGGGTATTCATCAGAGAATGGTAGTAGTTCACCCATAGGACGAGTTTGAGGAGTTTTAGCGTGAGCGCAGACATTACCAGCAGAGACATAGGAACTCACATCACAAGACAAAGACGGCCACCAATAGAGCCGCGAGACTAATTTTTAAGTACCAGTAAGCAAGTGGATGTCAGGAATAGCAGAGACCAGAAGCAGCCGGGAGCAGAGAATCCAAATTAGCAAACAAAGGGTAATCCAGAGACAAGCCGAAGTTCAGTTCCAAAAAGTCCAAGAAGTCAAAGGTACAGGGTATAGTCAGTATCTTGATCAAAACACATGCAGACAGGAAAATTCACGAGCAAAGAAAAAGGGGAGGAAGCCAGGTATAAATACTCCACTCTTACACCTGACAGGAAGAAAGACAGACAAGTGGGATAGGATCAACAAGTAAAACCAGATACGCCCAGAAGCTAGACTAGTAATCAAGGCGATCTTAAAGGTAAAAAAAGAAGTTTCCTAACAGTCACTGTCTATATCTGGAGAGTGATTTCAGGAGTTTCCCCAGGGCCAGTCCCTGGGCGATGTATCCCCCTGTATACCACATAGTGGGATATGTTTTAACTGAATTGAGCAAAATCCAGGGCATCAACCGGTCACTGCCCGTGCTCCATGGCTTCGTTCAGTGTAATTGCTGAAAGTCCCAAAATCAGTTACCGCGTAAGTACAAATGTGAGCGCCACACTTTCCATTGCCCACCCTCCGGTAATTGGGTGGCTAGAAATTGGCTCATTGGCTGTATGGGGCCCAGAAATATGTGATGGCGGCCCTGCATGTGGCTAAGGGGTTAAACACACAGGCACAGGCAAACACATATGTAGTTTACTCTTGGGGCATTAAAGTAGCCTATTAAAGGGGTAAATATACTCCAGGCACGAGTCTGCTAACATTTCTGGCTGTGTGGTTAGGTTGATCTTACCTAGTAGGTTGTGAGACTTTAATTGTGCTATGTTAATGTCAGACTTGTCTGACAAATGCTTTTAGCAAAAGCAAAATGCCTCTGTTATCTCAGTTATGCCTCACCTCTTCCGGTTTTCCTCTTGGCAAAAGACATAATTTAGACAGAATAATACTAGACCAGGCAAGCAGAAATTTATCACAATTGTGCGCGGTGTATGATAACTTTGGTGCACTTTGCTACACATGCTAGAAACTTTTCTCTTCCTTATGCCACCCCTTGACTGTCATACTTTACACCAATATTTTTTACCCAAAAAATGGTGCACACCATTAATAAATTTGGTGCATTTTAAAAATCCCTGTCCTTTTCTAAAACTGAATAGTGAGACATAAAAAGTGTCAAAAAAACATAATTAATTTGGCACATTGAATGTACACCAGTTTTTCGGCACAATTTGAGCTAGAATCCTAGCAAATTTTGTTTAGCAAATTTCCCCCCAGTGTATCAGTTTTGCCCTAAGTGTTTAATGTAATTAATGATGTCTTCATTTTAGTGAATAATTCTGAATACTTCCCTTGAATTAAAGTGTCAGATAAAAACATAAATGGCTTAACATCCAACCTGTTATTATCCAGTTACTACAATTTTTATTTTTGTGTTTTCATTAGCTTGCTGTTTCAAAGGTGATAAAACAGAGTGACCTCGGCATGTATTTATGCACAACCACATCTGTTTATTTTCCCTTTCTAAATGTTCCACTGGTTATGTTGGTGCAAATCTATGCTGGTATCTTGCCATTCTGATTACATGTATAATCTATGAACTTTTACACTTTGAAAGTCTTTTTAAATAAAATACTTCCTAGTCTTATTTTTAGAATTAGGCAACAGAATTTCTTTGCAGTTTTCTTACACAGATGGTAACGTATTTTTATAGTTATCGTGATGCCACTAATGCCTGAAGAAAAAAAGGCACATCTGCCCTCAGACTGCCAACACTCTAGGCACTTCTTTTTTTAGCTACAACAACCAGAGACACATTTAAAAGGTGTAAAGAAATATACATTAAAACAATTTTCAAAAACACAATATTTTATTTGCAGTTTTAGAAACATAAAAAAATGTCTAATGCAATATATAGAAATACAATCAGAAGTATTTATTTCTAACCTTTTAGACCTCTTCTGTCTCTTAGAACAACATATTATATAGTGAAGTGAATACATAGTTGCAATATAATGTGAATGCCATGGAAAGATTGTGCCAAACAGTCTTTTATTAGTGGAGTGGGTTTTATCCCTGTCATGGCATAAATACCATTTTTGTTGTTGTTATAAATAAATTTCAGTGGGGAAAAGCGTGGCCTACAAAACCTATAGTTGTGGTTTTTACACGTGGTGCCACAATTCGATTTTCCACTGAAGGAGTCCTAGTAAAACCACTGCAACAAAAACTGCATCTTGCCCAAAGTCTACCGGCAAATTTTAATATACTCTTAGGGCATGTTTAGACGTGGTGGAATTGCTGTGGACAGTTCGCAGTGGAAATCTGCAGCAGACGTTTTTTCCATTGTTTTCTATACCGTTTTAGGTAACTTAGTTCAGATGCCGCAGAAAATAACAGTGCAGAATTTAGGCTGCAGTGCAGAATTTTAATTCCGCAGCATGCGTGGTCACCAGCAGGGAAGCAGCAGTTTTTTACTGTAGATTTCAGCCTTTGCAGTGCAAAAACTGAAATTTTCGGCAAGTACGCAGTGATATCAACATCTGAATTATCTCACAAATATGTTGCTGCAGATTCGTTGTGTAATTGCCAGGCATATGCAGCAACATTTGCAGCTGAAAAATTCTACCACGTCTGAACATGTCTTTAACCCCTACCTGCATGAGTCAGTAACTATACGTCGGCGACAGTGTGCATCGGGAACCGGGAGGTCAGCAGTCTCCAACAGCTGATACTCCACTCTTGCCGGCCAGCGGTCTATTGCCGCTGATTTCGGCAATTAACCCCTTAAATGCGGCAATCGGTTGAGATCGCCGCATTTTAGGGGTTTCTAGCACATCAGCAGACCCCGGTCAGAAATCGTGGGGTTTGCCGATGGATAGCATGCCAAACGGAGGTCAAACAATGGCCTCCGTGTCTGCTATGAACGGAAGCCTATCAGGACCAGCCTCCGCCTGATCCTGATAGGCTTCCTGTCAGAGTGACAGAAAGTCACTGTGTCGTGCCCGATTACACACTGTCGGCGATAGTGTGCTTCAGGAGCCGGCAGGTCAGCTGTCCCCGACAGCTGACACTCCAGTGTTGCCGATCAGTGGCTTATCGCACATTGGCAGCACCCATGCAATCGTGGGGGTGGCCAAAAACGGACTCTGGGTCTGACATGTATGGAAGCCTATGATATCATAGGCTTGCTGTCAGACTGACTGTGACATCACACTGGCAGTTGGAATACATTACACTACTAGGTAGTGTAATGTATTCTAGCAGTGATTAGAGCTGCAAGTCTTCATGTCCCCTAATGGGAAAAGTAAAAAAAAAGATAATAAAAATGTTTTATAAAAGTGTAAAAATAAAAGTATTTTTTTTCCCTATAATAAATTTATATTATAGGAAAAAAATTAAAACGTTAACAAAAAGTACACATATTTGATATCATCGCGTTCGTAACGAATCAAACTATAAAACTATGATGTTATTGTTCCTGCACGGTGAACATTGCAAAAAAATTTAAAGAAAAACTATGCCAGCATAGCTATTTTTTGTTCACCACCCCTCTCAAGATATAGGGCAAAGCCCCACGTGGCGGAATTGCTCTTGAATTCCGCTGCGGACACTCCGCAGCGTTAATCCGCAGCGGAGCCGTTTCTCCATTGCCTTCCACTTCTTTTTAGTAGGCTTCGTTTAGACGTGGCTGAAAATTCCGCTGCGGAGCATAAGCTGCGGTGCGGAATTTGGTGTCCGCAGCATACAATGGATGTTGCGGACCAGTGGCGGACTGGTTGCGGACTCATTGCGGAAGTTCTCCATTGACTTCAATGGAGATTCTAAATTCCGCAATGAAGTCCGCAGATGTCATGCACATGTTATGTGTGCTGCGGATGCGTCTTGCTTTTTTAACTTGACATTTCTTCATTCTGGCTGGACCTATGTATTTCTAGGTCTACAGCCAGACTGAGGAAGTCAATGGGGCTCCCGTAATTACGGGAGCGTTGCTAGGAGACGTCAGTAAATAGTCACTGTCCGGGGTGCTGAAAGAGTTAAGCGATTGGCAGTAACTGTTTCTGCACCCTGGACAGTGACTACCGATCCCAATATACAGCAACCTGTCAAAAAAATTGAAGTTCATACTTACCGAGAACTCCCTGCTTCTGTCTCCAGTCCGGCTTCCCAGGATGACGTTTCAGTCTAAGTGACGGCTGCAGCCAATCACAGGCTGCAGCGGTCACATGGACTGCCGCATCATCCAGGGAGGTCGGGCTGGATGCCGAAAGAGGGACGCGTCACCAAGACAACGGCCGGTAAGTATGAAATTATTTTACTTTCACTAGGGAAAGTGCTGTCTCTTCTCTCTATCCTGCACTGATAGAGAGAAGGGAAGCACTTTTACCGCAGTACGCAGCAGCTAGTCCGCATCAATTTACTGCACATTTTGGGCAGATCCGCTGCAGAATCTGCAACGCAGATTCTGTGCGGCATTGATGCGGACAGCTGCGGAGGAAAACCGCCACGTGGGGCCATGCCCTAAGAATAAAAAATTATCAAATAGTCGCATGTACCCCAAAATAGTAAACTACACCTGTCCCGCAAAAAACAAGCCCTAACACAGCTTTTTTGACTGAAAAATAAAAAAGTTATGGCTCTCAGAATATGGCAACACAAAAAATAAATAATTTTATAAAAATGTGATTTTATTGTACAAAGGCTGCAAAACATTAAAAAAACGATATACATATGGTATTGCCATAATCGTACCGACTGGCAGAATAAATTAAAATGTAAGAAATAATGTAAGAAATAAAGAATTTAAAACGTCAAAATCGCAGTTTTTTTGGTGACCTCTGCTCTAGAAAAAAATGTAATAAAAAGTGATCAAGAAGTTGTATGTACCACAAAATAGTACCAATAAAAACTACAGCTTGTCCCGCCAAAAATAAGTCTTCACACCGCCCAAAAAATAAAAAAGTTATGGCTCTTATAATGTGATGATAGAAAACAATTATTTTTTTAACAAAGTCTTTTCTTTGTAAAAGTAGTGAAATATAAAAAAAAACTATATAAATTTGGTATCACTGTAATCGTATTGAGACGCAGAATAAAATTAAGTTGTTGTTTTTACCGCACGGTGAAAGACATAAAAACAAAACCCCAAAAACAATGGAAGAATCACAGTTTTTTACAATTTCAGCCCGCAAATATTTTTTTTTCAGTTTCCCAGTACATTATATGGTACTTTAAATTGTGTCAATAGAAACTACAACTCCTCCCGCAAAAGATAAGCACTCACACCGCTCTATTGACTGAAAAATAAAAAAGTTATGGCTCTTGGAAGGCAGGGAGTGAAAAACACAAAATGAAAAAGCAAAAAAGGATCAGTCCTGAAAGGGTAAGTTAATTTCTAATAAAAAAAAACATTTATGACCACATATGGGGTATTGCCGTACTCTGAATAAATTGCTTTTCAAATGTTGGTGTGCTTTTTCTCTTTTATCCCTTGTGAAAATTAAAAAATTAAACATTTTAGTGGACAAAAATGTTGATATTAATTTTCACAGCCTAATTCCACTAAATTCTACAAAAAACCTGTGTGGTAAAAATGCTAACAATACCCCTACAAAAATTCCTTGAGGGGTGTAGTTTCCAAAATGAGGTCACTTATTGGGGGTTTCCACAGTTTTGGTCCCTTCAGGGCTTTGCAAACGTGACATGGCACTGAAAACCATTCTAGCAAAACCTGTGCTGCAAAATCCAAAAGGCGCTACTTCCCTTCTGAGCACTGCTGTGCGTCCATTCATCAGTTTAAAACCACATATGGAGTATTGCCGTAATCGCGAGAAATTGTTTTACAAATGTTGGGGTGCTTTTTCTCCTTTATTCCTTGTACAAATGAAAAAATTCTATGTTTTAGAAGAAAAAAAGTAGATTTTCTTCTTCACAAACTAATTCCACTAAATTCTGCAAAAAAACTTTGGGGTCAAAATGCTAACTACCGTATATCCCTAGAAAAAAGCCTTGAGGGGTGAAGTTTCCAAAATGGGGTCACTTTTGGGGGAGTTTCGATTGTTTAGGCACCACGAGACCACTTTAAACCTGACATGGCGCTTAAAACATATTCCAAAAAAAAGGAGGCCCCAAAATCCACTAGGTGCTCCTTTGCTTCTGAGGCCGGTGCTTCAGTCCCTTACCACACTAGAGCCACATGTGAGATATTTCTAAAAACTGCAGAATCTGGGCAATAAATATTG
The DNA here is from genome assembly GCF_050947455.1 of Rhinoderma darwinii. Taxonomy (NCBI): domain Eukaryota; kingdom Metazoa; phylum Chordata; class Amphibia; order Anura; family Rhinodermatidae; genus Rhinoderma; species Rhinoderma darwinii. Next base: position 267,189,171 of record NC_134690.1, read on the forward strand.
AGTTGAAATTCTGTGATAAAACCTTCTGTGTTATAGAAAAAAATGTATTACAAATGAATTTCAGCACAAAAAAAAAATATTTGTAAATGTCACCTCTACGTTGCTTTAATTCCTGTGAAACGCCTAAAGTGTTAAAATAATTTCTCAATGCTGTTTTGAATACTTTGAGGGGTGCAGTTTTCAAAACGTAACTGGATTGTTCCGATACTATTAGAAAAAAGAAGGGGGCGGAATCCTTCTTAAACAATGACTGAATAAAACTTGGAAACAGTTTCCATTTTATTGAAATTAGCGCTGGATCCAATTCCCTCTACCTTTGCTGTTCCGATACTATATTTGTGTCTACTCAGGATATGTACATACTCCAGAATATAAAAACCCATGTGATATATATCCTTACTAAAGAAAAAAGAACTGCCATGAAAGATTTATCATATAACATGGAGATAATATTCAAGCCTGCAGACGAGGGAGGATGGGACGGTTATTCTAAATTGAGATGATTACAACCTAGAGTGTAATCTCATCCTTTGTGCTCCTGAATATTACAAACCCCTTACAACAGATCCCATTCCAAAACATAGTTTTCTATTAAAATCCCTAATTTCAAATGTTTTTGCTGACTGGATGCTCAACGATCACGAAAAGGTATAATATCCTGTTAAAGAACCCACAGATTCCATATTCAGTTAACCAAAATACACAAGAACCCCATTTGCCCACCTGGCCCTATAAAATCGGGCATTGGGTCTCTTAAGAGTCATCTTTCTCCCTTTGTTGACTTGTATTTACAACAATAAATTATTCGAGTTCCCACCTACTTACGAGGGTCTTCTCAACTTATCTCAGAACTAAGAAAAAGTAACGTGGATGGAATCTTTTCTCTTTCTTACTTTAAATGCAACCTCTCTTTATAATATTATATAGTATTATATAGTATTTGCTATTACTTGGGCCTACAAACGATGACAGATATGCTCTCAAGATCCGAACACAAGACCTGAACAGAGAGACTTTCTCTTTTCAAGCATAAACTTCATTTTTGAACACAACGTGTTTTGCTTTCAATCACAGCTATACCAACAAATGAAAGGGATGGCTATGGCCACAATATGTGACCGCGTGCCCCACCAGTTTGGAGCTTTGTCCCCAGCGAAGAATTCTCCCTCTGTCTGCCAGGCACACAAAAGCCCTACCCGGAGGGATGTCTCTAACTTGCAGAGGATTGACAGAAATAATGCAGGATGGATTAATGATATTTTGCAGAGACTCCATGGTGTCCTCTGTCTCGAACGACCTGGACAGGGGATTGGCCCTCATATTTTTGTCGACAGGGCGGTAGTGGAGCTCAAACTGGAACCGGGCAAAGAACAGTGACCACCTGCCTTGACGGGGGTTCAGCTGTTGGGCCGACGAGGTAGGTGAGATTCTTGTGGTCAGTAAATACCAGGATGTGGTGAGATGTGCCCCGTAGTAGATGTCTCCACTACTCCAGGGCCAATTTGATGGCTAGTAACTCTCGATCCCAAATCGAGTAATTGCGTTCTGCGGAAGAAAAAAGTTTAGAATAATAGCCACATACCACTGCCCTCTCTTTGGGACCTCTCTGGAACAGAAGTGCACCTGCACCAACAGAGGAGGCATTCACCACCAACGAAAACTCTCGAAATACATCAGAATGGTGGAGGGTTGAGGCTGACGTGAAGGCACTTTTAAGGCTATTAAATGCAAATTCTGCCTCTGGAGTCCATACCTTGGCGTTCATGCCTTTTTTGGTGAGGGTAGAAATGGGAGCTGTCAGTGAAGAGAAGTTTGGAATGAACTGCCGATAGAAGTTGGCGAATCCCAAAAAACGCTGTATGGACCTTAAGCCTTGAGGGAGTGGCCACTCCAGGATGGACTTTACCTTCTCAGGATCCATCTTGATGCCTTGATCCGAGATGATGTAGCCAGGAAGGGTAGAGAATTTTTCTCTAAATTTTTCTCCAGCTTGGCATAATCGCAGCAGAACATGACGGACATGTCTCTGATAAGTCGTTGGATCTGGAGAAAAAATCAAGATGTCATTAAGATATACCACGACGCAGACATAGAGGAGATCTCGGAAGATGTCATTGACGAACTCTTGGAAGACCGCGGGAGCGTTACACAGGCCGAAGGGCATTACCAGGTATTCATAGTGCCCATTTCGGGTGTTGAATGTCGACTTCCATTCGTCACCCCGGTGGATCCGGATTAAGAAGTAAGCCCCACACAGGTCTAGCTTGGAAAAAATCTTGGCTCCTCGAATGCGGTCAAACAGTTCAGCAATTAGCGGCAACGGATATCTGTTCTTGACCGTGATTTGATTGAGGCCCCGGTAGTTGATGCAAGGTTGAAGAGATTTGTCTTTCTTTTTCACAAAGAAGAACCCGACCCTGGCCGGGGAGGAGGATTTTTGTATGAAACCCCTCTCAAAATTCTTCCTGATGTAAGCAGACATAGACTGAGTCTCTGACAAGGAGAGAGGGTATACCCGTCCACAGGGCCACCATCAGGAATTTCTTGGCCCCATACAGCCAAGATGTCTGGGCCCCCCTCCATTACCAGGGGTGGACAACGGAAAGTGTGGTGCTCACGTTTGTACGTTATACGCGTTAACCGATTTTGGTGCTGATGTCAATTACAGTGAACGAAACCATGGAGTAGGCAGCGACCGGTTAATGCCCTGGATTTTGTTCAATTTAGCCAAAACGTATCCCACTGTATGGCATACAGTGGGATATGTCGCCTGGGGAGTGGAGCTTTCCCAGGGCTTGTGTCCCCGGGAAGATCTTCTACTAGCGCTCTGCCCAGGGACTCTGGGGCTGTTCCTTATGTCCATATATGTTAGGCTTCATTCACATCTTCCGGGACTCCGTTCATGGGTTTCGTCTGACTTTTCCGTCAGGGGAACCCATGAATGGAAACCAAACTGAAACAATCGGAAACCATAGCTTTCTATTTGCATTACCATTGATTTCAATGGTAACGCATCAGTTGCAAATGGTTTCCGTTTGTCTCCGTTCTATAAGGTTTCCGTTGTTTTGACAGAATCAATAGCGCAGTTGACTGCGCGGTTTTGATATATTTTTTTTAAATGACCCTCAAACACTACATGTGAATATACCCGCAAAAACGATGACTAAACTTTTCCCTCGCATAACATCTACAGCAAAGCCCCCCTACCTTACATAAATAAGCTACAAGGGTCTCTTCACACGTCAAGGTCAAATCACGTTTTTTGCAACTGTTTGTGTGAAATTGCTTTATAACCATGTAATTTGCCATAGTTTTGCGACTATCTCTGCAAAAAAAACAAAAACGCAATATGACCGTAACCTGTGAGTATATGCTAAATAAATTCCAACACACATGGCATTTACAGTCAAATCCCCCCTTTCCAACAAAAAATATTTAAAGGCTACAGCCACCACACCTTTGAAAACTTTTTTTTTAATAAAAATGTGTATCAGTGTGTTTTGTGCAACTTTGCAATTACATTTTTTTTAAAATAATTTTTACTTTTTGAGATACAGCTGCTTTATATCCTGTATACAGAGCAGCTGTATCGTGCACTGAAACCTGTATCCTCCAGGTCAGCGGGACAGACGGGTTCAGTTACAGCGGATCCTGCGTGTCTCTGACACGCAGGATCGAGCTGTTAGCAGTGGCGTAACTACCGCGGTAGCAGCAGTAGCGGCTGCTACGGGGCCCGGGGCTTGAGGGGGCCCGTGCCGCCAGCCGACACGCCCTCCCAAATGCCCGGTGGCGCCGCTAGCAGCCGTTATGGCTGCTACAGGGGTAGCACCGCTACTGTGGGGCCCGCGCCAACGAGCCTTACACAGGCACTCTCATGCCTGTAGGTGTCGCTAGCACCGGAGGGGGCCCCGGTGCTAGCGGCAGCCAAATACATGTATTAGCACTGAATGGCCGGGCATGTTCCGTGCCTGACCATCCAGTGCCTTACAATGACACTGATTGGCTAGCGGCGCGATGACATCATCGCGCCGCTTCCATGCTTGGAAGGTGCTGATTGGCGGGGCAAGTCATTCTGCCCCGCCAATCAGCGTCATTGGAGGACGCTCGTTCAGCTCCTGCAGACATGCTCAGAAGAGAGCATGTCTGCATCGCCAGTGAACAGCGTGGGAACCGGAGAATGTGAGTATGTCAACTTTATATATTTTTTTCCTCATAAAAATGTGAATGGCATTATCTATAGTGGGGGGGGTCTATCTACAGGGGGGGTCGTCTTTATGTGGGCTATTATATATAGGGGGGTCTATATGTGGGGCAGTAGCTACAGGGGGGTCTATATGTGGGGGCGGGGGCCACTATATACAGGGGGGTCTATATGTGGGCCACTATATACAGGGGGGGGTCTATATGTGGGGCACTAGCTACAGGGGAGGTCTGTATGTGGGGATGTGGGCCACTATCTACAGGGGGGTCTATATGTGGGGCAGTATATGTGAGACACTATACAGGGGTGGGCTATATGTAGAGCACTATCTATAGGGGAGCTATTTTTTAGGGTACTTTCTATAGGGGTGGGCTATGTGTGGGACACTATATACAGGGGTGGGTTACCTGTGGGGCACTAGCAACAGGGTGGCTATATGTAGTGCGCAGTCTACAGGGGTGGGCTATATGTGGGACAATATCTACAGAGGTGGGCTATACGTGGAGCACTAACTATAGGGGAAGCTATATGTAGGGCAGCACGGTGGCTCAGTGGTTAGCACTATTGCCTTGCAGCTCTGGAGTCCATATGTGGGCACTATCTACAGGGGCTTCTATGTAGGTCACTATCTACAGGGGGCACTATCTACAGGGGGCACGGTGTGTGTGTGTGTGTGTGTGTGTGTGTGACAGTTATATTTAGAGGTGTTGAGAATTTTAACTTTGTTTACAGGTGCAGAAATGTTTTAAAAGTGAGAAGCTGAAGACATCTAAACGGAAAACTGCAGAAATGGGTCATGGCCGGGAGAAATCCATCATAGATGTCTGAACCGGAGTGAGAAGAAAAGAACTAGAATCTGAGACGTCACCGGTGAGTCACTTAATGTAAATGTTTATTCTGCCTCTAATCAGTATTGTAGTCACTGTATGATCTGCAGCGAGATGATGGTGGTATGATTTTTTTTTGTGAAACCGCATCTCCCAGCATATCCTTATCATTGTTTCGGCCATGCTGGGAGCTGTAGTTTTACGCCGTACAAACCTATGCGCAGTGGCGTAACTACCGCTATAGCAGCCGTAGCGACTTCTACGGGGCCTGCAGCATGAGGGGGCCCGTGTCACCCGCCGGCACGGCCCCTCCCATGGCCGCAGGCTCCGCTAGCAGCCGCTATGGCTGCTACAGCGAGACGCCACTGAAGGGGTTGTTCCTACAAAAGACATGCATCCCCTAACCACAGGATAGGGATACATGTGGGATCGCTGGGACGCCCAGCGATGAGGAGAACGGGGGACCGAAAGTCCCCCCTAAGTTCTCCATGGCAAACCTCGGACTTCCGTAGTCTGTCTGCAGCTCCATGGAAATGACTTGCGCACCGGTCGTGCTTGTGCGCATGCGTGACCAGCGCTCCTTTCATTTTTATTGAACTGCGCAGACGCCAGAAGTCCGAGGTTAGTCATGGAGAACTTCGGGGAACTTTCGGTCTCCTTATCGCTGCCAGCGATCACACATGTATCCCCTATCCTGTGGATAGGGGATGCATGTCTTTTGTAGGACAAACTATAGGCCGCTTTTTTTTTGGGGGGGGGGCTGTATGGCGTAATCTACAGAGGGGGCTGTATGGCGTTATCTACAGAGGGGGCTGTATGGCGTTATCTACAGGGGGCTGTGTATGGTGCTATCTATAGGGGGGCGCTGTGTGGTGGAATCTATAGGGAGGCACTATCTACAAGGGGGGGGGGTTGTGTGATACCCAGCAGAGGGGGGGGGGGGCCCAGTCAAAAGTTTGCTATGGGGCCCAGTCTTTCCTAGTTACGCCCCTGGCTGTTAGGCCAGGTTCCCACATCGTATCGTGTCCGACCTGGAACACCGCAGGATATTCCGTCCGAAATATCGCACCACAATGTGGTGCGGTTTTTTGGACGGAAATTCCTCTGCGCAAAAAAGCACTCATACTCTGATGTCCGCTCTGGCCTCACTGGATGATGTTGCAGGCCATGTAACACTGCAGCCTGTGATTTCATGCAGTGGTCACATGAGATGCAACGTCATCCCAGGAGGCCGGACATGTTTTAAAGTCCACACTGCAGGTCAATTTATTAATGTTTATGCTACGGTTTTTTTCCACAGTGTGGGCATGAGATTTACAAAATCTCATCCTCTATGCTGCTACTGTAAATGCTGCGGAATTTCCGCACAGAATTCCTTTGCGGAGATTCCGCAGCGTTTAGCTACGTGGGAATACGGCCTTACCGATCACATCTAAATTATAAACAAAGATGTAATCGATAACAGTTTGATCCGACCACTGTCACTGAACATGTCAGTCCCACTAATCTGACGGATTTAGGTCTCAGAACTAGATAGCAAAAATAATTTTTCATAAAATGTAATTGCCCAGTTGCATCAAACACACTGATAGACATTTTTATTTTAAAAATAAGTTTTCAAAGGTTTACATAGCCTTTAACCCCTTCCCTCTTTAATCCTTGCGCCATCAGAAGGGAACACTCTGGAATATAGCGTGAAGTGGATTTGGCACTGGTTCAGAAATCCCCTGCAGGTGCTTGCGTCTCCGTCGTAACAAGGCGTTAGTGGCATCAAGAATCGGGGATCAGCACTGGTAATGACAGGAGGTGTAGCAGGAGGAACAGCCGGGGAAACAGGAACAGGAGCTGCGGAGGATGCAGCTTGCGCATCTAGCCTATGTGCAATTGGGTTCACTGCCAGGATGAGTTGATCCTGTTGTGACTGAAGGTCTCCCAGATCCGCTTGCATGGCTTGCGACATCGTCAGAGTCTTGAGTTGACCAGCGGAGTCCATGGCCTGAGCGTACTGTCATGATCTGTGGGTTAGTGGTCCCACTGGACCGTACCGCCGTAGCGGGATAGGAGCTGGCCAGACAAAGTACCACGGCAAAGTATATAGTGCAAGCACAAGGGTACCTGTGGTAGTTCAGACAGTAGTAACAGCTAGGCTCAGATGGGACCTTGGCAGCAGACACAAGCGCGGTGTAACACAGCAGGCATGGACGCAAGCAGTACACGACTCCTGCTCTACAAGGACACAAAACCAAGTACAGCATGGGATACAGGATACAGATAGCAGGGCACAGGAAGACTGGGAATAGGAAAACACTAAGGGACCATTTGCAAGACTAACACGGGTAAACACAACAATGCCTAGGCAATGAGTGAAAGGGCAGAGCCCTTTTTATAGTCCAGGGGAATTATGGGTTAATTACAGATTTCTGACATGTGCGTGTACTGGTCGTTTATGGCCGGGTGCGAGCGTGCGCACGCACCCTATGGGAGACAGTACAGTGATGTGGAAGTGAGTGCCGGCATCTCTCAGGAGGGAGATGCCGCCCAGCACTCACTCGTCCATATCCGAGGCCGTCGGGAGGTAACCTAGAACGACGGTCCGCAGCTGTGGACGTTACACAACACATTATGCTTATGTTATGTTGTTCTATGTGATTTGTTGCACTTTTTCTCATATTTGCAGCCCACCACTGTTTAACCTCCTCAAAATAAACCTGCAAAGAAGTTTAACTCTTATTTCTTATGTGTGTACTGAGCCAAGGCTTACTGTATTTTCTACAGAGCTCCCAGCACAAAGAGGTATTACACATTTAGCAATTGTTCATCTGATTTTGTTATCTACATGTTTGAACGCCGATGTACCCCACAGCAGTAAGGGCTCATTCACACGAGCGTGAATTTTGTCCATGTGCTGTGCGTTGAAACCGGACACCTACTGCCCCTAGAAAAACACCTCCATCATATTTGGCCTACAATGGACAGCGTACTACTACTTCTATACCTGTCTTTTCAACAGCCCCCTCAGTTCCCCCTACACCAACACCCGGGATATCGAATATAACACCAACCCCGTCCACTATGGGGATAAATATAGATGGTTCTGGGAGAAATATCACGACTACAGGAAATATGGGCACCCGCAAACACCTTCCCCTCTCTTCCAAATAATGCATAGTAGGAATCACTCCTCAGATGAAATGCAAATTTGTAATTTGTCACATGTCCATTTGAACTCACAGCAGGAGATGCACCTGCGCAAAGGTTTATCCTACACTCCTACCCCGGCCTTTGACGAGTTCACCTGGACATTAATCTCTTTGCTAGGAAACTCGCTTTGCATAAATATTTTAAGACCAAGACCTGCGATACTGCTCTTTCAAGTCATACTGAACTTAGCACTCTCCGTGCTTTGGAAGACCTATCTAACGAGAATGAATATCCAGTTTATATGGCCACAGGCCATCTCCTCTTTACGCCCTAGGTCACGACTAACACCACCATTTTCGCAGTATGCACACATTGATTTTTTTGTAAAAATGGTCAGTGCTGAGTTGAGTCAATTGAAAACGCATAAATTTAAATTGTCAAGTAACCTCAGTAAACCAGAAAGAACCGCCTTGGATGAACTTTGTAAAAATGACGAAATTATATTTAAGCCATCTGACAAGGAGGGCACTATTGTCATCCTAGACCGAGTGGACTATGTTTCTATGGTCCATCGGCTGTTGGATGGCACATCTACCTACACTATCTTAGAAAGAAATCCAACTGACCGTTATTTATCGGACCTACGTCTCCTACTTAACGATGCCAAATCTAATGGTCTGATTTCTCTAGATGAGTTTTAATTAATGTTTAATCCTAACCCTACGTTATCAACCTTTTACGCCTTGCCTAAAATGCACAAAGATGTTGTACCCATACCTGGCAGACCTATTGTCTCGGGGAACGAAAATTTAACACAGGGGATCAGTATGTATGTAGATGAGATTTTGTCACCATGTGTCACAGCCCTGCCCTCCTTCTTACGGGACACTAAGGATACCCTCACCAGGATCCAGGAGATCAATGTTTCTCCGACCACTTTAAAAGCCAGCATTAACGTAGAGTCATTGTATACTAACATCAAGCATGACTTGGGCCTCAATGCTGTGCAACACTTTCTCAACACCAAAGGCACCCAGTTCCAGGCACACAACAGATTTACCCTAGCACTTCTTCAATTTTTACTCACTCACAACTATTTTCTTTTTGACAGCAAATTTTATCACCAACTCAAAGGCACGGCCATGGGCACAGTTTGTGCACCCACATATGCACATTTATTTTTGGGGTGGTGGGAAGACACTTTGATTTTTAATGATGATTTACTTTTTTTCACATGTCACATTTTATTTTGGGGGAGATATATCGATGATATACTAATTTTCTGGGATGGTGACATTGCTCTTTTCCTTTGACTTCATGGACATCCTTAACAATAATCACATTGGGATGAAATTCACTCACACCATACATAGGAATGAAATCAACTTCCTTGATCTCAAAATCTCCCTGGATCCTGGTGGTGGTGTTCAAACCAACATCTTTCTAAAAGAAACAGCCACGAATAGCTTCCTACACTGGGATAGCTTTCATCCACCGGTACTCAAGAAAGACATCCTCATAGGATAGTACCTAAGGGCTAAGAGAAACTGCTCTGATGAACAGACCTTTAAACTAGAATGTGACACACTATACCATACATTTTTGGCACGTGGGTATCCCAAGAAGACTCTGCATAGAGCTTATGCTAGAGCCAGGGCAACCCCAAGAGATGACCTACTCTATGGTAAAAAGAAGAATAACAACTTTAATAAACAATCCTCAGCTATCAGATGTATAGGGAACTTCGACACATGTTCCACTCAAATTAAGAACATTTTACAAAAACACTGGTCTATCCTACAGGCAGAGTTGGATCTTTGAGATGCAATTTCCAGTGTCCCTAATATCATTTACCGGAGAGGAAAGAATCTACGGGAATTCCCCACACATAGTCATTACTCTAGACCACCCAATTCGTGAAGCAGCTGGCTTTCACCTCCTACACATGCGTCCTTCCCATGTGGTAGATGCACTTTTTGTCCCTTCATGCCTACAACCAAGATCTTCTCGAATCCACTTGATGGGAAGATTTTCATCATTAAACAGTTTATCAACTGTCAAAGCAGCGCCATTATATATGCTGCCCAGTGTCCTTGCCCCAAACTGTATGTGGGCAAGACAGCTCCGAAGAAGGATCTCTAAACATATCAGCACCATCAACACTAAGGAGGATACTCCTCTCTCAAAACATATCAGATCCGTTCATCATGGGAATACCAGTGCCCTTAAATTTTGGGGCATTACCCAAGTCAAATTGGGCCCCAGGGCTGGCAACCTAGATAAAAAGCTGTTACAAGAAAAAGCCAGATGGATTAATAAATTAAGCTCTTTGAGCCCCAATGGGCTCAACGAAGGCTTTATTTTTATAGCCTTCCTATAGTACCTGTACCTTCACATATCCATTCATCTACTAATATAATTCCTACTTTATATCTACTATTGACGTTATGTCAATATAACACTAATATATCATTCTTACTATATTCATATAAGTGGTATCTCTACTCACTTTATATATAAGTTGTATATTATTAACCTCATGTCCATTGGTTTGATTTTTCCTCTTCCTTGCGCTAGATTGATACATCCCCAAACAGGATTTACATACTTAAAGTTAATATATTTTTTCAAATGCAACATACTGATAGTTTCTCTACCATATGGATGTAGTTACTCTCATCCCTTATTGATCACAATTAATACCTTCATAGTAATACATATTAATAATTAATCAACGATATCACGACTTATCCCCATACATTTAACATTTTGCTTACTTCCATAACTTTAACATATATTTCCGTAAATGGTCTTCTAAATTTTAGATACCATATATATATTCTTTACAATTACTTACCTGCAAACTCGGTGTGCAGAACTTCAGCATCGCCGATTCTAAGTGCCCAGACATGCGCACTTACTTCCCTTTACTGTGAAATCGACTATGTCCAGATTTGGATCCTATGCGCATGCGCGTCCCACGTACATAGATTGGACCTTCTGTTCATCCCCCGGATTGGCTAACTCACACGCCAATCTTAGTGTATGGAGGCTCGTCCCTGATTAGGGAATCCTACTGGTTCCCACATTGGTGGATTCTCTCTGACACACGCCCGAGGCCAGGGGCGTAGCTAAAGGCTCATGGGCCCCGATGCAAAAATTCTTACTGGGCCCCCCCCCGCAAACTTCTCATGGCCGACGGTCCGCAGCTTTCAGCTGCATCGCTGGGTCTCCTAAGTGAATAGGCTGGGTTTGCACACCCTATTTACGGATGTAATTCGGGCGTTTTAGCATTGAATTACGTCCGAAAATGCGGCTCAAAAGCGTTGGCAAACATCTGCCCATTCATTTGAATGGGTCTTACGATGTTCTGTGCCGACGGTCATTTTTTTTTACGCGCCGCTGTCAAAAGGCGGCGCCTAAAAAAGACGCCCGCGTCAAAGAAGTGCCTGTCACTTCTTCAGACGTAAATGGAGCCATTTTCCATGGACTCCATAGAGAAACAGCTCCAATTACGTCCGTAATGGACGCAGCGAAAGACGCCTTCACATGCCATTACGATGCTGTTTTCTCCTGAAAACAGCACCGTAATTTCAGCCGTAACAGACGCTGCCGTGTGAACATACCCTCAGGGCTTAAAATGTCAAGGAAATAGCCCCAATACATATGTGTCCGCCCAAAAAAAAGTGTATATATGAGACAGCATATCTATAGCACTACGACCCTATAAACTATGGATAGGATTAGATACAGTGGCTCAGCAGACAGTATCACACATGATAGGATTAGATACAGTGGCTCAGAAGGCAGTATCACACATGATAGGATTAGATACAGTGGCCCAGCAGACAGTATCACACATGATAGGATTAGATACAGTGGCTCAGCAGACAGTACCACACATGATAGGATTAGATACAGTGGCTCAGAAGGCAGTATCACACATGATAGGATTAGATACAGTGGCTCAGCAGACAGTATCACACATGATCGGATTAGATATAGGGCCCAGCAGACAGCATCACACAAGATACGATTAGATACAGGGCCATGCAGACAGTATCATACATGATTGGATTAGATACAGGGCCCAGCTCGCTGACATTGCGGCTCCAGCGCTGGACCCAGGATAAGTAAGAATAATAATTTTGCTTCTTTATGTGTTACTGATTATTTTTGTGTGTTTGTGTTTTTTTACAGGTTCGGTTGTTGGACTTTGGATTCGAGGACTTCAATGACGGCGTTTTTTTTATTCTCAATAAAATGGTTAATGAGGGTTGTGTTTTTTTATTTCAATAAAATATTTTTTCTATGTGCTTGTATTTTTTTAAACTTTATTATCACCGCCTTAGTAATGGCCGCTGGCTGATTGACAACCTCCATTACTAAGGTGGGGCTTAATGTTAGCAGGTGCAGAGGCCAACACTAACTCCCATTATCACCCCGGTACCCACCGCCACCAAGAGTACTGGGAAGAGCCGGGTACGAACCAGTACCCGACCATCTGTAGTGACGGGCAGGCACCGGGGCGGCCGGAGGCTGGTAGTATTAGGCTGGGGAAGGCCAAAAACAGTGGCCCTTCCCACCCTTGTAATGCTGCCTGCTGCTGTGTTGCATCTGGCTGGTTATGAAAATTGGGGGGGACCCGACATCGTTTTTTCCAATTATTATTATTATTTTTTTAAATGACGTGGGGTCCCCCCATTTTTCATAACCAGCCAGATACAATAAAGCAGCAGCAGCCTAGCATCACCAGGGTGGGAAGGGCCACTGTTTTTGGCCTTTCCCCTCCTGATAATACCAGCCTGCAGCCACCCCAGTGGCCGACCATCACTACAGATGGTCGAGTACTGGATGGTACCCGGCTCTTCCCAGCACCCCTGGTGGCGGTCAGTACCGGGGTAATAAAGGGGGTTAGTGTTCGCCTATGCACCGGCTAACACTAAGCCCCGCCTTAGCAGTGGACGCTGTCAATCAGCCGGCGGCCATTACTAAGGCGGTAGTAATAGTTTAAAAAAAAACACAGACATAGAAAAAACATTTTATTGAAATAAAAAAAAAAACACACAGCCCTCATTAACCATTTTATTGATAATAAAAAAAAGCCGTCATCGAAGTAGTCCTAGAATCCGACGTAGTCCAACGACCGAACCTGTAAGAAAACACACAAAAAATGATTAGTAACACGTGTGTTAGGCTTAGATACAGGGCCCATGTGTGATACTGTCTGTGGGACCCTGTATCTAAGCCTACCACAACGTAGGCTTAGATACAGGGTCCAGCAGACAGTAATCTTATACAGTATAAGATTACTGTGTGCTGGGGCCCTGTATCTAAACCTACAGTGTGGTAGGCTTAGATACAGGGCCCAGCAGACAGGATCACGCATGGGCCATGTATCTAAGCCTACCATGTGATTGGCTTAGATACAGGGCCCAGCAGACAGGATCACAGATGGGCCATGTATCTAAGCCTACCATGTGATTGGCTTAGATACAGGGCCCAGCAGACAGGATCACACAATCTGTGATCCTGTCTCATGGGCCCCCTAAGCCTGATACATCGTAGGCTTAGGGGTTGTGCAGTCCCTAAACATTGATGGCGTATCCACAGGATAGGCCATCAATAGCTGATGTGTCGCCCGGGACCCGCAAATCAGCTGTTTTGAAGGGGCCTCAGCACTCGTACGAGAGCTGCTTCCCCTTCATTTCACTACTTGCTCACACTGTGAATCGCTGACACGGATTCACAGTGTGACCGGAATGAAGTGACAGGAATGAAGGGAAGCAGCTCTCGTACGAGTGCTGCGGCCCCTTCAAAACAGCTGATTGGCGGGTCCCGGAAGTCGGACCCCGCCAGTCAGGGCTATCTTACCTTCCTCTTCGGCCGCGGCGGGAGTTCTGTCATCTCGATGCTGTGCGCGGCGCATAGCGCTGTGACATCATGCGCTGCGCACAGCGCTTGACGTCAGGACCTCCGCTGCGATCCGGAACCAGGAAGGTAAGTAAAGTATGTTACTATAGTAACAGGGGCCCGCGGCCCGAGTTACTATAGTACATTTTTATTGATGTGGTGCGGGGGGCCGTGGGCCCCCTGGCTTCGGGGCCCGGTCGCAATTGCGACCGCTGCGACCCCTATAGCTACGCCAGTGCCCGATTTTGAACGTGCGCTCATTAGCCCCATCTTTATCCCCTGATGACGCTGTGTTAACAGCGAAACATGTCGGGGGGGGGGGGCTCTGATATTTTAATCGCTATGTCAGGCTGGCCTTTACACTTTAAATAAATAGTGACACTAACTTACGTTCGGCAATGTGCAGCTGCCAAACGAAGCAGCTATACTCTGGTATCCACGACATGTAATAATACCACAGTGAAGGCACTGTTTACAATTGAACCTGTGCTAAGCTGACTTTAGCTACAAATTTTAACTTATCGTGCATGTTGTTTGTCTCTCCTTGGTTATTTTACCAGTACATCAATAAAAGTTATATTTTATTTTGTTTCTTTCAGTAGTTGGGAAATTGGGTCTTCACTGTGCTATAGGCACAATAGTCCTTTTCACACACCTAGCCACACATTGAAATCAATGGCTGCGTTAAAACCACGGTCAGAACACGGATGCACGTATGTGTGCTGTCCGGGTTTTACACATCAATTACATTTTTTTAAAAGTGCTTGCGAGTGTGTGACAAACGCATTCCACTCGCAAAGCACACTGATGCATAATGCAACGCACATGGACAGATTTACGTGCTTTTTTTAAGGACACCTTCCCGTAAATATACAGGAAGTTGTTAGTTGGCCATAGAAATGAATGGGTCCATAGTTACGGACGAAATCTACGGTCGTGTGCATGGGGCCTTAGTCTTGGAGATTGGGATCATGTACTTGAAAATAGGGATACAGAAACTAAAATATATTGCTGGAAGTGTGTAGTTAGTTTATAACCTCTGGTAGCAAAATGTCTAGAAATAAGAAGGAGACCAATTTGGCTAGATACGGAAGTACTAAATATAATAAGACAAAGACAAAATAAAATTCATAAAAAGCATTCCAGGCTTACAAAGATCTCAAAAGTAACAATTAAATCAAGTTAGCAAAACTAGCAAGTAACAACTAACTAATGAGTTATGGACACGGCCAATTTTGGCCTTGTGGACAGAACAATTTTTTTATATTTCCCTCTTTGCATCCCGACGCTCATAACTTTTATTTTTTTGTACGACGTAGTTGTATGAGACTTTGTTTTTTGCAGGACGAGTTTTACTTTATGTAGGTACCATTTTTTAGTGCAAATACATTATCGTTTAATTTCTATAAATTTTTATTTTGGCGAAAATGCAAAAAAAAGCAGTTCCGCTGCGGTTTTAATATTTATTTTTTTACACCATACACCGATCATCATAAATAATGTTGTATATTTGTTGTACAGGTTGTTACGGTCGTGCCAATACCAAATATGTCTATATTATTTCATGTTTTGGAACTTATATTTTAAAAAGTTTATTTATTATAAAAATAAATTGTGTTTCTGTGTATTTTATTTTAACTTTTTATTTATTTATCATTATTTTTTTTTACATTGATTTAAATTTTTTTTAATCCCATAAAGGGATATATCATTTTAATTTTGATTTTTTAACTTAATGTACTGGCATATATCTGTATGCCCGTACATTAGCCTGTGTACTGATTGTACACAGGCAGTTGTTAGGGCATACCTCAGTATTCCCTAACTACAGGAAATATGTTCAGACAGCCCTGGGGTCTTTCAATGGACCCTGGGCTGTCTGGCCATACAATTTATGGGCTTTGATCGCGTCACAGTTATTTTCTGTGATGCGATCAAAGTCCAGTCCCCTCTCCTTGAACGCCGCAATTAGCTTTCATCGCAGCATTCAAAGGGTTAATGGCGGAGAGAGGATGTTTCTCTTCTCCCCGCTGTCAGAGCGGGGCCGTGGCTTTGTATTACAGCCATTGCCCCGCTCTCGATCGCGCGCACAGACGGCTGTCACACAGGACGAGAATGCTCGTCCTAATGCGCGAAGTACCCGCCGCTCAGGACGAGAATTCTCGTCCTGTGTCGGCAACCAGTTAAGGGACTTGAGCTTGTTTTTTTTTTATAGACCAATGTAACTCATCTTCTTATCTTCTTCTCTTGTGTGATAGGTTCATTTAATTTTTGGCTCCCCATTGTAAAAAGGATATACAATAGCTGAAGTGGGTTCAAAGGCGCCCACTTAGATTATTTAGCAACTAAAAATATCAGACAGTTTGGAAAAAAAACGCCTTAGGCCCTGTTCACATCACAGCTTCCAGTGTACATCTTAAGGCCTCTTTCACACGACAGTGAAAAACGGCCATGTGATGACCGTCCTTTTAACGGCTTTCACATGGCCATTTTCAGAACAATGATATTCTATGGGTGCATTCACACGGCCGTTTTTTTAACGGCCCGTGAATAATGGCCGTCAAAAAATAGGACATGTCCTATTTTTGGCCGTTTTAACGGTCTGACAGCCCCCATAGAAGTCAATGGATCCGTTTTTAACGGCTGTCAATACATGTAACAACCGTTAAAAACGGATCTGTTACATGGGGATTGGCAAGGGAACTACTAGTTCCCTTGCTGGCTATCGTTGGCATACTCACGTTTGCGGCGCTTCTTCAGGTGTGGACACTCATCTGTGGTCACTCGGGTTTGAAGGCGCCTTCACGTCATCGCCCCGTCGCGCTGCCTTGCCAGATCCCGTGCAGGCGAGTGACCTCAAGTGAAGAAGAGGAGAGACGGCGCTGCTCTCGTGAGTATGTTGCATGATCTATAGGCAGGCTGGTGTGGCATCTACAGGGAGGCTGGTGTGGCATCTACAGGGAGGCTGGTGTGGCATCTACAGGGAGGCTGGTGTGGCATCTACAGGGAGGCTGGTGTGGCATCTACAGGGAGGCTGGTGTGGCATCTACAGGGAGGCGTGTGGCATCATCTACAGGGAGGCGTGTGGCATCATCTACAGGGAGGCGTGTGGCATCATCTACAGGGAGGCGTGTGGCATCATCTACAGGGAGGCGTGTGGCATCATCTACAGCAGGGGTCTCAAGCACGCGGACCGCGGGCCGCATGCGGCCCCTGGGGCTGTCATCTGCGGCCCGCGGGACACAGAGCCGCTAGTATCGGCTCTGCTCTGAGACTCTGGAATTCCCTGACATCGCTGTCCACATATGAACAGCGATGTCTGGGGCTTCCCCAGAGCCGGAGTCCCGAGCAGAGCGCTGGTGTCGGCTCTGCTCCGGGACTCTGTGGAATTCCCTGACATCGCTGCCCATATATGGACAGTGTGTCAGGGTCTTGCCCAGAGTGGAGCAGAGCGCTGGTGTCGGCTCTGCTCCTGGACTCTGTGGAATTCCCTGACATCGCTGTCCACATATGAACAGCGATGTCTGGGGCTTCCCCAGAGCCGGAGTCCCGAGCAGAGCGCTGGTGTCGGCTCTGCTCCAGGACTCTGTGGAATTCCCTGACATCACTGCCCATATATGGACAGTGTGTCAGGGTCTTGCCCAGAGCGAAGCAGGGCGCTGGTGTCGGCTCTGCTCCTGGACTCTGTGGAATTCCCTGACATCTCTGTCCACATATGAACAGCGATGTCTGGGGCTTCCCCAGAGCCGGAGTCCCGAGCAGAGCGCTGGTGTCGGCTCTGCTCCGGGACTCTGTGGAATTCCCTGACATCGCTGCCCATATATGGGCAGTGTGTCAGGGTCTTGCCCAGAGCAGAGCGCTGGTTTCGGCTCTGCTCCTGGACTCTGTGGAATTCCCTGACATCGATGTCCACATATGATCAGCGATGTCTGGGGCTTCCCCAGAGCCGGAGTCCCGAGCAGAGCGCTGGTGTCGGCTCTGCTCCGGGACTCTGTGGAATTCCCTGACATCGCTGCCAATATGTGGACAGTGTGTCAAGGTCTTCCCCATAGCGGAGTCCCGGGCAGAGCGCTAGTATAGGCTCTGCTCCGGGACGATGCGGAATTCCCTGACATATCTGCCCATAAATGGACAGTGTGTCAGGGTCTTCCCCAGAGCGGAGTCCCGGGCAGAGCGCTATTATCGGCTCTGCTCCGGGACTATGGGGAAGCCTCTGACATCGCTGTCCATACATCGACAATGATGTCAGTGGCTTCCCCAGAGCAGGAGTCCCAGTGATGTCAGGAGCACAGCTGGAGTCCCAGGAAGAGCCTACTAGCGCTCTGCCTGTGACTCCAGCTCTGGGCAAGCCCCTGACATCACTGGGGCAGCCTCCACAGAGGGCACTGGGGCAGCCTCTACAGAGGGCACTGGGGCAGCCTCTACAGAGGGCACTGGGGCAGCCTCTACAGAGGGCACTGGGGCAGCCTCTACAGAGGGCACTGGGCAGCCTCTACATAGGGCACTTTGGCAGCCTCTACAGAGGGCACTGTGGCAGCCTCTACAGAGGGCACTGTGGCAGCCTCTACAGAGGGCACTGTGACGTTACCTACAAGTGGGTGTGTGACAGTATCTGAAGAGGACACTGGCATTATCTAGGGGTGTGTTGCATTATCTACAGAGGGCACAGTGGCCTTATGTACAGAGGGCACTGTGGCCTTATCTACAGAGGGCACTGTGGTCTTATCTACAGAGGGCACTGTGGTCTTATCTACAGAGGGCACTGTAGCCTTATCTACAGAGGGCACTGTGGCCTTATCTACAGAGGGCACTGTGGCTTTATCTACAGAGGGCACTGTGGCCTTATCTACAGAGGGCACTGTGGCCTTATCTACAGAGGGCACTGTGGCCTTATCTACAGAGGGCACTGTGGCCTTATCTACAGAGGGCACTGTGGCTTTATCTACAGAGGGCACTGTGGCCTTATCTAGGGGTGTGTTGCATTATCCACAGAGGGCACTGCGGCAGCATCCACAGAGGGCACTGTGGCAGCATCCACAGAGGGCACTGCGGCACTATCTAAAAAGGGGATGCCCAATCTTGACATGTGTGCTAACTGAGCCGCCGGACTGCATTTGGCGACACTTAAACTGGAAAGCTGGATTGTTGAAATAAGCACGTGGAGAAATATCTCAAATTTTAAACCTAGCGCTATAATTATAGTAATGTAGTATTATTATTCTAGTAATATAGTGTTATAGTAGTTCAAATAACTAATTGATTAACAATAATTTTGTATTGTATCAAATTTGAAAGTAATGCGGCCCGTCAACTTCCCATTTTTTCTATATGCGGCCCACTTACCCGGCCGAGTTTGAGACCCCTGATCTACAGGGAGGCGTGTGGCATCATATACAGGAGGCGTGTGGCATCATCTACAGGGAGGCTGTAAATAGTGTCTAGGTGAACATGTGACCTTCCTTTGGTTGTTTTCAGGGGGTTGGGACAAAAAAAGCCTGACCAATGAAATTCATCAGTTTTTTTAACGCCCATGAAAAACTGATGCAAAATGGATGTCAAACGGCCATTAAAAACGGACAGATGGACTTGAAATGGATGAAAATTTAGAGACAAACTGATGCAAAATGGCCATGAAAAACTGACAGTTGATCAGTTTTAAATGGACATTTTTTTTCACTGTCGTGTGAATAAGGCCTAAATGTGTCCATAGGGCTCCATAGCTGACTGAGGCCAAAAGTACATTTAGGCTATATTCACACGACAGTGAAAAAAAATGGCCATTTAAAACTGATAAACTGTCAGTTTTTCATGGCCGTTTTGCATCAGTGTGTCTCTAAATTTTTCAACCATTTACAGTCCGTCTGTCCGTTTTTAAAGGCCGTTTGACATCCATTTTGCTTCCGTTTTTTTTTTTCTTTATCAAAGATTTTTATTTTGAAAATATACAAAACATAACAGCATACACATAGTTTCATAAATTTACAAAATTCACACGCAGTGCAATATAACCACTTCAATATCGCATAAAATACACAAAGACATAGAAACAGCAGTAGGAGGTAACCTCCTAATCAGTAAGCAAAAACTAAATAAGAATGCAATGAGAATAACAATACCATAAGTGCAGCAAAGATAGTGCATTATTTAGGGAAGCCAGTCCCCACAGTTGGTTAAAAATTATCGCATATAAGTGCACATTATATGTCAGACTAACACAGACACAAGACAGCAAGGGGGAACACATACAGACCTAGCACGCAAAAGGTAGGCTTATATAGGTGTTCAAAAGAGGCCATCCAGCCAGAGAGGTAGATCATTACCACCCCGGAATCCAGACCACACTGCCCAAGTGCGGACAAAGAGCTCAGCTTTACCCTGATCAGCAGACATCAACTCCTCCATCCTCATAATTCCGTTCACCTCCGTCAGCCATTCCTTCAATGAAGGTACAGTGCTGGACTTCCAATGACGAGGAATCACTGTTCTTGCTGCAGTCAAAAAATGCCGAAAGATACTCTTTTTGAGGTGTGGGAGTGATCCAGGAACCATGGAAAGTAAGCCAATGGAGGCCGAAGTCTGAACCTCAGTATGAAAAAGTTTGTTACCAAGATCAAAATTTTTTTCCCAAAAGGGACGAAGCTTGGGACAATCCCACCAAATGTGCAACATGGTTCCAGGAGCCTCCCCACACCTCCAGCACTCATCAGATACATCAGGGAATATCCTATGCAGCAAAGAAGGACAGCGGTACCATCTGGTGAGAATCTTATAATTTTTTTCCTGGGTGAAGCACGAGGTCGGTAGCTTATGCGCCAGGAAGAAAGATGTGACCCACTCCTCAGCAGAGTGTCGAGTCCCCAATTCCTCATCCCATGCGGTAGTGAATTTCAGCTGAGAGTAATCGTATTTGGGTAGAAGGATCCCGTGTAAATAGGACAACACATGAGAGGGGGCAGTAGTCAACAACAAATAGTGCTCCAGAGGAGTCTTATCCTGCAGTAATACAAGACGGTCGCCCATGGAAGAAAGATAGGAGCGCAACTGAAAATAGGACCACCAAACCGGACGTCCCCCCGGGCAGGCCTCAGAGACAACAGACTGTGACAAGATTGTACCCTCAGGTGTAAGAGTCTTAGCCAAGAAACCACCGTCCTGTCTCTCCCAACAGAGGAATGTGTCCACACCCACCGCCGGAGGGAAGGAAGGATCATCAAAAAGAGGAGTTAGAGGACCTAGACGGTGAACAATGTCCATCGTAGCAATGATCCGCTCCCAGACTACAAGAAACTGACGTGTGAGGGAAGGCAGAGAAGATGAAGGTCGCTGAAGAGCAGAAAACCAAGGCAGAGACGACAGTGCTAGGGGAGACATAGCCTTCTCAATGCGCACCCATTGCTTACCTGCACCTGAGCGGAACCAGTCTACCAAACGCATGAGGACCGCAGCTTGGTGGTAGCGTTTAAAATCCGGCAATCCTGCCCCCCCCCCTCCACTTTCGGCCGACTAAGGACAGCAAAACGAACACGAGGCTTAGAGGAGCCCCAAACAAATTTAGTTATGGCCCTATGCAATGTTTGGAAGAAGCTCGTTGGAATTATGATAGGGACGGTTTGGAATATGTATAGGAATTTGGGCAGAATGTCCATTTTAACCGCGTTAATGCGCCCAAACCACGATATTCGGTTCCCACCATATGACATTAAATCCTTCAAGGTGCGCTGCAGAATGGGTGTGTAATTCAAAGCGAACAAATCCGACTGTTGTGTGGGAATATGCACCCCCAGATATTTTAGAGATTTAGATTGCCATTTGAATGGGAAAACACGAGCGAGATGGGTGGCTAGAGCAGTATCGAGAGATATATTCAATGCCTCCGATTTAGAATAGTTGACTTTAAAATTACTCAAATGACCAAATCGCTCAAATTCCCCGGTCAAAGATGGCAAGGAAACGATGGGAGTCGTAATGTACACAAGGAGATCATCGGCATACAATGCTAGTTTGTGATGTTTCGCGCCAACACAGACGCCATTAACATTAGGGTTGTTCCGCAGTGCCACGGCCAGGTGTTCCATGACCAAAACATAGAGTAAAGGTGAGAGTGGGCACCCCTGTCTCGGGGAAGCCGACTCTATTTTTTCGTACCGTCCCACAGGCCCCTGTATTCGCAGCATGGAGGGACTTATACAGGGGGACACTGGTGTAGTAATTGTCGGTGTACACATGGTACCCTTTTTGTAGGAATGGCACCATGAGTTCCCAGACAATTTTCCCACTAATGCCAATATCCTCTGGGCATCCTGGGGGATTAAGGTGGCGGTCCCTGCCCTCATAAATGAAAAAGCCACAGGTGTAGCCCGTTGTGCTCTCGCACACCTTATAGAGTTTCACTCCGTATCGGGCTCTTTTGGAGGGGATGTATTGTCGAAACGATAGACGGCCCTTGAAGGACATAAGGGACTCATCTACCGCTAGTTTTTGGCCCGGGGTGTATAAATTGAAAAATGAGTCACTTAGGAGGGAGATTAGGGGTCTCAGTTTGTTGAGGCGATCATAGGCTGGGTCACTTCTTGGGGGGATTTGTGTATTGTCAGAAAAATGCATGTAACGCATTAGAGTCTCATAGCGCGTTCGGGCCATAACGGCTGCAAATACAGGCGTGCTATGGATAGCGCTGGTAGCCCAATAGGAGCGGATAGAGGTTTTTTTTTACTATCCCCATGTTTAGGGTAATTCCCAAATTTTTTTTTATTTCAGAAACTGTTGTGGGGATCCATCCTCTGGCATAGCAAGACCTGGGATTTTGGGTGCCAAATTGCCTGGCGTATAAATTCGTCTGCTGGACAATTAGTTCCAGGACCTGATCGCCTATAAACAAATGAAAAAAATTATAGGGACTAAAATTTGAGACATCTGCATTGATGCCTGGAGTCGCTGTAAATGGCAAAACTTGGGGGGAGAAAGCAATTGCAGGATCCCAAATTGCGGAAGGGACTGCAGTACTAGGCCCGTTTCCTGACGCTTCACCGCTGACCGCTGCGTCCACCACCATAGGGCTGGGGGATCCAGGGGCAGAAGCAGAACTTGTTTTGCTTTCTGAGCCAAGTTCTGCTTCTGACGCAGTGTCCGTATCACTGCCGGAACCGCTAGAGCACAGCATGGCGTATGCCTGCTCTGCAGAGAACATTCTGCGGCTTCTGCGGTTCATGTTCACCACACTAATAATTGTTTTTTTTTTTGTTTTTTTAGAAGACAAACAAAAAAACGGGGGTGATTACGTGTAATCTGGGGTGATTACTGGTAATCTGGGGTAATTACGGGTAATCTGGGGTAATTACGGGTAATCTGGGGTGATTACGGGTAATCTGGGGTAAATTATGGACAATATTCGGATAATATCGGAACACTGGCGAGTAAGTATGTGGTGTATTTCACAGTATAATACAGCACAAGATTTGTATAGTATTTCTCTCTCTCCTCTCACAGATCAACTACAGTGAGAGGAGGGAGGGAAAGAGCACAAATCTTGTGCTGTATTTTGAAAATATGGGACTATGGTCACTGTGATAGGTATATCACAGTGACCATCTGATCAGGGACCAATTATAACGGTCCCTGATCAGTTTCTATTTACAGGCAGAATAGCTGCCTTTCACTGACAGCGCATGCGTGCGCCATTTTTTTTTTTTTTTCCGGCGGTTGGGGGGAGGGGGGGGCACGATCGGAGGCCTAACAAATAGTTTTTTATCTCCTCTCACCAAGCATTCATGGTGAGAGGAGATAAAAAGTCAGATTTCAATGCTGCATTAATTGTAACGGCGATCGCCGGTATTCGTTGAATACCGGCGATCGCTGGTTTGGGGACCGCAAACAACGGTCCCCAGACTGTGCTCCAAGCCCTCAGCTACCTCTGGTAGCTGAGGGCAGGGAGCTATCCCTCTGCACAGCGCCGCGATCTTAATTAGATTGTGTGCGCATGCGCGGGCGCCATTTTTTTTCTCTTCCCGGCAGCTGCGGGAGGAGAAGAGAAGGGGGACACGATCGCGGGGGGGGCACGATCGGAGGCCTAACAAATAGTTTTTTATCTCCTCTCACCAAGCATTCATGGTGAGAGGAGATAAAAAGTCAGATTTCAATGCTGCATTAATTGTAACGGCGATCGCCGGTATTCGTTGAATACCGGCGATCGCTGGTTTGGGGACCGCAAACAACGGTCCCCAGACTGTGCTCCAAGCCCTCAGCTACCTCTGGTAGCTGAGGGCAGGGAGCTATCCCTCTGCACAGCGCCGCGATCTTAATTAGATTGTGTGCGCATGCGCGGGCGCCATTTTTTTTCTCTTCCCGGCAGCTGCGGGAGGAGAAGAGAAGGGGGACACGATCGCGGGCATCGGAGGCCCTTCAGGTTAGTTTTTTATCTCCTCTCACCAAACATTCATGGTGAGAGGAGATAAAAATGTCCATTTTCCACCGCTGCACTAGTTGTAACGGCGGTCGCCGGTATTCGTTGAATACCGGCGATCGCCGGTTTGGGGACCGCAAACAACGGTCCCCAGAGTGTGCTCCAAGCCCTCAGCTACCTCCGGTAGCTGAGAGCAGGGAGCTATCTCCTTTCACGGCGCCGCAATTTTATTCTGATGCAGCGCCGTGAAAAGGCGTATGTATCAGAATAAAGCCCGTTAGTGGCCGCCGTTAAAAGGCGTATTGGCGGTCACTAACGGGTTAAAGTAAAAGTCCAACTGGGCGTGTATTATGTGCGTACATCGGGGCATTTTTACTACTTTTACTAGCTGGGCGTTCTGACGAGAAGTATCATCCACTTCTCTTCAGAACGCCCAGTTTCTGGCAGTGCAGACACACAGCGTGTTCTCGAGAGATCACGCTGTGACGTCACTCACTTCCTGTCCCAGGTCCTGCATCGTGTCGGCCACATCGGCACCAGAGGCTACAGTTGATTCTGCAGCAACATCAGCGTTTGCAGGTAAGTAGCTACATCGACTTACCTGCAAACGCCGATGCTGCTGCAGAATCAACTGTAGCCTCTGGTGCCGATGTGTCCTCGCTCGTTCGACACGATGCAGGACCTGGGGCAGGAAGTGAGTGACGTCACAGCGTGATCTCTCGAGAACACGCTGTGTGTCTGCACTGTCAGAAGCTGGGCGTTCTGAAGAGAAGTGGATGATACTTCTCGTCAGAACGCCCAGCTAGTAAAAGTAGTAAAAACGCCCCGATGTACGCACATAATACACGCCCAGTTGGACTTTTACTTTAAACACGCCCACTTGGAATTTTGCAAGCCTCATTTGCATAAATACAAAAATGGTCATAACTTGGCCAAAAATGCTCGTTTTTTAAAAATAAAAACGTTACTGTAATCTACATTGCAGCGCCTATCTGCTGCAATAGCAGATAGGGGTTGCAAAATCTGGTGACAGAGCCTCTTTAATGCCTGTGCTAGTGTTAAGTCTGGTCACATAATCCATTAAAGCCAGAGAAATTGTGCCTGGGCTGTCCATGTCCATGGAAGACCACGTTTGATCTTATAGGTTTGGGGAGCAGTGAATAGGTAATTGTACCTTCTCCACAGTAGAGTTATGTTTTAAAGGGGTTGCCCAGTATTAGGAAAACATGACTGCTTTCTTCTAGCAACAGTGCTACATTTGTCCATGGGTTGTGTGTGGTATTGCAGTTCAGCTTCACTAAAATAATGTAGCTGCAACATCAGACACAACCTGTGCACAAGTGTGGCACTGTTTTTGGACAAAAGCAAGCATGTTTTTCTAATCCTATACAACTCCTTTAATGATTTCGTTATATGCGAAAATGCTTTTGCAGAAGGTGATGAAATTGAATAGTTCTTGGACTAACTTGCTTGAACCTGTATGAATATTGATAAGTTGCAGATAATGTCCAGCATAAAAAACTTAAATTCAACACTTTAAAAACAAAATAAAATTTTTCCAAGAGAGGACGCTTACGCGTTTCGAACCGAACAGGTTCTTAGTCATAACTATGACTCATTTATTGCATCGAGTGCTGGACGTTATCTTAAACTGATCTGCTACCGACACAGAAGCCCTTCCATGTCTACAAGCACAGAGGGAATACACAGCGTGGTGCCGGATTTTTCAAAAGTTGCATGGTGCACAGACCAACTTTTTTTTCCTGTGTCTTCTGCTATATGAATTTTAGCGATCAACAAAACTCCATTGTCACAAAATGTTTATGATATGGAGGGGCAGAATTTAGCCGTGCTATTGAATGGTCGCTGTGTAGGAAAACTCCAGCCCACACAGAACGGCTCACAGCAGTTGATAAAAGACCCTCAGAACGCCTAAATACCTCTCTAACCACCTCCAGACCTTCTGTGCAGGACCGATGGGTCGGAGGAAAGAGACAAAGGCAGGACCGCGGCAGCTCACTGATTTCTTCCCAGCCACTCTAGTGAGTCAAGATAGCGTCGAATCCCACGGCTCTCCATCATCTACTTAGCACAGTGGAGAGGACGCCAATGCATCCCCAAAGGCAAGCAGTAGTGAGATTAAAGTTACAGGAGACAAAGAATATAGTAAAAGAGGGCCTCCAGCAAGCGAGGAGGTCTCTTACTACTCTGGGTACAGTCGGCCTTCCAGGCCCTAGAGGCTGAACCTTCATCCAACTGGAACTTGCACACCTTATTTCCCTCTAATGATTTAACCCCTTAAGGACACGGCCAATTTTGGCCTTGAGGACAGAGCAATTTTTTTACATTTCCCCTCTTTGCATCCCGACGCTCATAACTCTTTTATTTTTTGTACGACGTAGTTGTATGAGACTTTGTTTTTTGCGGGACAAGTTGTACTTTATGTAGGTACCATTTTTTGGTACAAATACATTATCGTTTAATTTCTATACATTTTTATTTTGGCAAAAATGCAGACAAAAAGCAGTTCCGCTGCAGTTTTAATATAAATAATGTTATACATTTGTTGTACAGGTTGTTACAGTCGTGGCGATACCAAATATGTCTATATTATTTCATGTTTTGGTTCTTATATTTTAAAAAGTTTATGTATTATAAAAAATTTGTGTTTCTGTGTATTTTTTTTTACTTTTTATTTATTTATCATTATTTTTTTTTTACATTCATTTAACTTTTTTTTTTAATCCCATAAAGGGATTTATCATTTTGATTTTGTAACTGTAATGTACTGGCATAGATCTATATGCCAGTACATTAGCCTGTTTACTGATTGTACACAGGCAGTTGTTAGGGAATACCTCAGTATGCCCTAACAACAGGAAATATGTTCAGACAGCCCTGGGGTCCTTCAATGGACCTTGGGCTGTCTGGCTATACGAGTTGTGGGCTTTGATCGCCTCACAGTTATTTTCTGTGACGCGATCAATGTGCAGTCCCCCCTCTTTGAACGCCGCGATCAGCTTTCATCGCGGCGTTCAAAGGGTTAACGATGGAGAGAAGATGTTTCTCTTCTCTCCGCTGTCAGAGTGGGGCCGTGGCTGTGTACTACAGCCGTTGCCCCGCTCTCGATCGAGTATGCTCGTCCTAATGCGCGAAGTGTTCGCCGCTCAGGACGTCTGCAACCAGTTAACCAAACTGAGGCATTGTTTACAAACTGACATTGATGAACTGGGCATTGTACTTCTCATCTACAGAACAAAATGGGTGAATTCTTTATAATGAGCTGTTTTATATACAAAACTCAGTGACTTAAACAAAAGGTGACGGATTTATAAGACATGTCACACCACAACAATAGAAAAGTTCAGGGGCATCCCCGAAAACATTTACCCCTCGGAACTTATGAATTACCTGCAATTTCTTTTCAAAGCCATTCTTCCTATGCATAACGCTTCTAACTTTATAATTGATAGGGTGTACCGCATACCGAAGTCCAGGTTTGCCCCAGTTAACGCCCAGAGATGTGTTAGCTAGGGTGCTTCAAAGCACATCAAAGATCATTTGCTTCAGGAGGCTAGGAAAGTGGGGACACCACTGGACCGATACTCCTCCATTGCGATGTTTCTGGATCTCTCATCTGTGACTCTTCAACCACGTGTAAGAAGGGTTACCCAGTACAACACAGATGTTATAGTTAAACAAATGTCTTTATTAACGACCAAATGGAGCAGTCTTTAAACAAGGCTTGGGGATCTCGACTCTGAAGGAGTTCCACCAAGCCAGGTCTGCCAAAGCGAATTTCAGTTCCGGAGCCTGTCCTGCCATGCCGCTATGGGTCTTTAAGAGACTACCTTCTTCCATAGCCTGCCCCGACTATTGTCACTGTCAGGTTGTACTGGTCGAGTTAGACACAGCAGCAGCATCCTGGTGATCATGTGACCTGTCATATGATCACCTGGACCAATAGAGGCAGCGGCGCTGCTGCTGCCTCTATTCTATACACAGTGTGCAGTGAAAACCTCTTCTATCTTCTCTCCAGGGTCACCGGCAAGTCATTGACTGCCAAGCACCCGACATTTAGCTGCCCGATTGTTCAGGCCCGCGCTGTAGATATACTATGGCGCAGGTTTTAAGGACCTGGACCACCCACCATATACACTACCGTTCAAAAGTTTGGGGTCACCCAGACAATTTTGTGTTTTCCATGAAAACTCACACTTATATTTATCAAATGAGTTGCAAAATGACTAGAAAATATAGTCAAGACATTGACAAGGTTAGAAATAATGATTTTTATTTTTAAATAATAATTTTCTCCTTCAAACTTTGCTTTCGTCAAAGAATGCTCCATTTGCAGCAATTACAGCATTGCAGACCTTTGGCATTCTAGCTGTTAATTTGCTGAGGTAATCGGGAGAAATTTCACCCCATGCTTCCAGAAGGCCCTCCCACAAGTTGAATTGGCTTGATGGCCACTTCTTGCGTACCATACGGTCAAGGTGCTCCCACAACAGCTCTATGGGGTTGAGATCTGGTGACTGCGCTGGCCACTCCATTACAGATAGAATACCAGCTGCCTGCTTCTTCCCTAAATAGTTCTTGCATAATTTGAAGGTGTGCTTTGGGTCATTGTCCTGTTGTAGGATGAAATTGGCTCCAATCAAGCGTTGTCCACAGGGTATGGCATGGCGTTGCAAAATGGAGTGATAGCCTTCCTTATTCAAAATCCCTTTTACCTTGTACAAATCTCCCACTTTATCAGCACCAAAGCAACCCCAGACCATCACATTACCTCCACCATGCTTGACAGATGGCGTCAGGCACTCTTCCAGCATCTTTTCAGTTGTTCTGCGTCTCACAAATGTTCTTCTGTGTGATCCAAACACCTCAAACTTCGATTCGTCTGTCCATAACACTTTTTTCCAATCTTCCTCTGTCCAATGTCTGTGTGATTTTGCCCATATTAATCTTTTCTTTTTATTAGCCAGTCTCAGATATGGCTTTTTCTTTGCCACTCTGCCCTGAAGGCCAGCATCCCGGAGTCGCGTCTTCACTGTAGGCATTGACACTGGCGTTTTGCGGGTACTATTTAATGAAG